>NC_063445.1:46917019-47649502 GCF_020379485.1 Brassica napus
TCTGTCTTTTGTAATGATTAATCGCTTACAAGATAAGGAAAATAGAGAGAAATTAAGAAACAGATAACCGCTGATAAACATGAGGACGGAGGAGAAAGAAGAAGAAGAAGAAGAACAATGGCCATCATCAAGATCAGCTGACGAGGTTTTACTAATTGTTCTTCCATATCTCCACTCACTCTTCGAGCTTCTCTCCATGACCGGCGTTTCACGCTCCTTAAGAGACGCGATCAGAGACGAAACAGCTTTGTGGACAAAGATCGTTGTTGAACCACCCCTGAGTTCTCGTCTAACCGATGATATTCTATGGGAGATCACTTCCAAATCCTCCGGAAAATTAAACACTCTGATCCTCCGACAGTGTCTTAGGATCACCGACAAGGGGCTCAGACGCGTGGTTGACGCAAATCCTCTCATCAGAAAGGTAATTTGATTGAATCAATTAGTTCCCGACAAAGAGTTTTACTTTTGCTGTTTTGTCTGAAGAAATGATCCGTCTGTGTGTCTGAATGAACTCTGTTTTCAAAGATAATTGTGCCCGGATGCACTGAACTGACTCCAGAAGGAATCATTGGATGTGTTGAAAGCTTGGCAAACGTGGAGACACTTCACATCAACGGCGTACACCGCTTCACTAAAGACCATCTCTCAGCACTCTCCACTTGCCTTCCTCACGAGGGAGCCATAGATGTCGAGGTTTGTCCCAAATGCAACCAAGTCATGATGATTCCGTCCTGCTCAAGAGCGTCTTGTGTAAGTAAACTGAATATTTGTATAAGATTAGATATAATTGGAGTTTCACATTGTGTGTTTCTTGGTTTGAAGAACCGTGGGAGAAGGCAAGAACGAAAGTGCAGGGGATGCTGGTTCTGCGTCTCTAGATGCATGGAGTGTTCATTGTGCCTCGGATCAGACACTGAGATTCAAGAGGCAGCCTGCGGTGGCGACAGTCTGTGTCTCGAATGCTGGCTTGTGCTTCCAAAGTGCAGGTTCTGCAATAAACCCTATTGCACAAGTCACAGCAGTCTGCGACATGATATTGCAACCAATGATCCTTCGGCTCAGCCCATGTTTGAATGCGAAGCTTGTCACTACAGGGCAGGTACAAACCCATATGACGCTTTCGACTATCAAATCTAGAAAAAAAGACTTGTTTTTAAAGCCATGCTTGTTACTACATACAATCTTTGTTCATGTTTTGTATGAAAACATTGGAGTATGAAATATTATGAGGCATTCATTGGGTAGAAAAAAAAAAAAAAGAATCAAGCTTTCAACACAGAGATTAGTTACAACCATCCATGATCCCGTAGCCGAACCTACAGGCTACCCTTAAGCGAACTCCTCTTAAAGGAGAATGATGAACAAAACTGGGTAGACAAAACTAGACATGGAGAGAGAACAGAACCAATGAGCTCTTTTGTCTCAAGCGTTGCAAGAAAGAAGTTAAAATTAACAAACAAGAACTAGGAGGAGTTGTTCTTCTTCTCCGAGTTTTCTACAAGAATACTAAGGCAATAAGCAGTAAAAGCGAGAGGAATGTTAAGTTAACAAAAGAAGCTTGAGGGTGTAGGAAGCAGCCAGAGGTTGTGGAGTTCGCTGAAGGAGCCAACGCCGTTGTGTTGTGTCCAAGTGTCCGATTGCTTTTAGCACTACAAAACGTTCATACAAAACTGGTGAGGCTCCAATACTAATCTATTTGTTAAGAAGAAGAAGAAAGAAAGTTAGTTACCTTCCAGGGAACACACACGTTCCTCTACCTGCATAGAGAGAATCAATACAATGTTTCAGAAACATTTAATCTATTTTGCAAAGAGGTGAGAGAGGTTTTGACATTACTTGGATCAGTAGTTGTAACCGTAGCAACTCCTTTAAAGTCACAACTACCCGAAGCCTTCCCCATCTTCTGGTAATAAGCATTAAACGCGTAACTAGAATGCGCAACCACATCGTCAGGCTCATAACACGCCTCGCCCTGCATCAAGTCCGAACAATCAACCTTCCCAGGCCCACAAGCCCAGTCCAGAGCCGCCTGAAGCATCTTCTTATCAACCTTCTCCTTGGCTACACAAAACGTCTGGTTCGTAGTATCATTCGCCAGAATGGCCCCCGCACCAGCCAAACGCAGCGTGTAAACCGGCGTCCCGTTCGTGTGAAACAGCCCCCAGTTCTTCTCAGACAATGGTCCGGGCCTCGTGTCCTCGTTGTAAAGCTCGTAGATGTAGGTAGCTACCGCGGTCCCGGGGTGTTTCGGCGTCCCGGTCTTGTTGATCACGTGCTGGATCAAGTTGCTATTGTAAGTGTTCGCATTCTCTACCGTCGCGTCGTGCTCCTGACCGTCTCCTTTCGACGGCCAGCCAGACTCAGTAACCACTATGGGGATGTTGGTGAAGTTGAGGTAAGACATAGCGAAGTAAGCCGCGTCTACAATAGCATCAAACACGTTTGTGTAGTGTAGTAACGTGTTGGCGTCTACAGCTTCTTTATTGGCTTGGAGAGGCTGGAACAGCGCGTAGTCTAACGGTATAACGCCGTTAGACAGCACGTAGTCGAAGTAAGGATAGACGTTAAGCATCAGTGGGGACCCTGTGGACTGGAGGAACTCGAGGAGAGGGACGATCACCGGATCCCAAGTCTTGTTGAAGAAGGCCTGAGAAGGAGGGAAAGAATCAAGAATAATGGTGGAAGCGTGCGGAGTTGAGACTTTGATCTGACGGTCGAGATTGGCCGTGACGAGAGCGGCTTGGATGTACTTGAGGGCGGAGACGAGGACGGGAGCTGCGTTGGGTAAGGAGGTTAGGACTTCTGATCCGACGGCTATTGCTGTGATGTTGGTCGCGGGGTAATAAGCGGCCACGTTTCTGGTGACCCAGTTGGCTGCGGTCGCGTTTGACTGGCTGATGCCGAGGAGCTGGTCGTTAGGGACCGAGATGATGAGTTGGATGCCTGTGTGGGCGAAGGCAAGGAGCATTGAGCGGTCTGCGTCGTAGAGACGGACGCGGTTGATGTTCTGTGATTTGAGTAGTGTTACTACTTGTGTTGGACTTGGCATGTCTGTGACTTCTGTTCCGATGTTAACACCGACTAAAGAATCTGAAAATAGATATTTTAAAAACGAAAATATTAGCATATAGTATTTGTGAATTCATGTATCAGTACAATTCGCAAGAAAATCAGCCAATTGGTCGGTCCATTTCTCAATAAAACGTTTAGAAAATCAAATGCTCAACGCAAAAAAGTCATAAAGTTTCCAAGAATGTGCAAACACTACAGACGATAATGCCCTTGGAAGTAAGACTATAGTTCAACAGGCTCCGAGGGCGGTTTGGTCAAGTTGTAATTTCTCAGAAGAGAGCACTGGAAGCATATGAGCTGGGATGCAATATCTTGAGATTCTCATTCTCATTAAAAAGATGGAAGCTTGTCAAAGTTAAAGAACTAAGAATATTAAGTAAATCTTTTTTCTTTCTCTTTGCAAGTTAAAGATGAAATGAAAATAAATGCCCAGAATCTAGAATCGACCATATAAAAAGAAATTCCCTGAAAATATCAGATATTTCTATGTATTATTAACCAAGATTTGCATTAAGTAAGCACAACGAAGAACACATTTGCTACTTAGTAAAGCATATTAAAAAAAACAGTGTATTACAGAGAGATCTCTTCTCCAGCGAAAGAACACACAAAGAAACAGACAAAACATAAAGATTCCATTTTTTTTTACTAGACAATTAGGTTTTAGTTGATTTAAAGATTCATGTGAAATAAGTTTCAGAAATATATACCTTGGGAGAGAGCAGAGCTTGCAAATAGGAAAAGGAAAAGGAGAAGAAGGGCAGCCATGGGTGGAGTTTACAAATCTTGGAGATGCTTTGATTTGCTTCTGAAGTATAAAGACAAGACAAGTCTCGAGGTTCTCTCAAGTAGTAGCCCACGAGAACAAAATCCAACCAAGACAAATAAATATATATAAAAAATAGATATGCAAAAAAAAAGAGAGAGAAAGAACAAGTTCGCTTCAAAAGATTTATATATATAACTGAATCCTGTAGGTGAACAAAAAAAAAAAAAAAACTGAAGCCTAAAGGCTAAAGCTGGGTTTCTGAAAAAGATGTATCGTACCACATAATAATTATTTATTTTTGGTGGAGAAAAATGCTTTTGCTAATTTATTTTCGTCTAAAATATCTTTGGTAAATCATCTTTTGAATAAATGTTGTTCTAGGTCGACAAAAATAGAATAAATGTTATAGGATTCTTTTTTCCTTATGATAAAAGAATAAATTGTATTGTATTTATTGGCAGTGTTTTAATTATTCATGGCTTCTGCTGTAGTGACAGTAAATCACAATTGATTCGGTTCAACGGTCATCTATGCAATTTTTTATTTTATTTCGAATCATTGGTTCTTTTAATTTTGTACTCTACAAGTAATGTTTCTGTTTATTTTTTTCATACAAACAATTTGTTTCCTTTTTAATATATGACAGATTCCTAAATCTTTTACAGGCTGGATTTTTTTTTTTTGTTGCTTTGTGAATCTTTTGTTGCTCATTTTCTTTTTTGTTACTTTCTTCTTGCCATTTCGGGTCTTTATAAGGTTCGTATTTCTAGATTTCAACTTGAATACATCGTCAAGAAAAAAAAATGCATCAGCCCAGCCCGGCAGAGTTTTTTTCGGAGTTGTCCTTTACAAATTTGAAACCACCGTGTGCCGATTGCAGAGATAGTCGGACCTCTCTATATTAAGGGTGGTCACTGGTTTGCAAAAGTAGAAAACCATTCTTGTAACTTGTAACATAGCTGAAGCTCAGCGAGTATATGTTTTCTTATATTATTAATTAGATTTATCATTTAGCCATTTGAGAAAACATACAATTGATAAATGTACAGTGTATGATACATTGATAAATGGAATATTATTATTAACTAATAACTAAGATTGATGACAAAAAAAAAAACTAATAATTAAGATTGTGATTGTGATTTTCCCTTTGGGATCATAATGGGCCTGAAGATAAAGTCTGGGTAGGCCCAGTGTTCTTGGTTACGATAAATTTTAACTCTCCGGGTCGGGTCATAAGATCCGAACTTATATGTATTGAGAAAAATCCACTCCCTCTGTTCATCTAAAACCCTAAAACTTATTCAATCAGCTTTCGCCATTAAACCGGAGCTCGAAGTCGTTGAGGAGCCAAGACACTCTGTGGATCTTTCAAGATGGGCAAACCGAGCAAAGGGTTTGGCTTTTCGTCTCTTCATCATCTGTGCTCAGATTGTTTGGTTCCTGGATTTGATTTACTAATGCTAAGTTTCTGACTTTCAGATCGGAAACAGGTTCTAAATCTGACAAGAAGTTCGAGAAGAAGCTTCAGTTTTACACAAGTAAGCCTTGATTGCGATGCGTGTTTATGTCTTGTAAAGATAAAACTATCTAAAGACTTTTGTTTGTTAACGCAGAGGTTAAAGACACACTTGCTTCCTTGTCTGTTCAAAAGGAGATTGGTAAGGTAAACAACACATGAACAAAACCCTTTTCGATAATCTTGTCTGCAAAAATCTTCTTTGTTTATCCTATTGCAGAAGGTAGCAAACTCTGTTAGATCCTTAAGAATGTTGCTATACTGCAATCAGCGTCTGAATCATTAGTCCTTGGTTTTGTTACGCAATCTGTGTCTAAATGTTTACTTCTTGGTGTTGTTGCACAACTGTGAGTCTAAATGTTTAGACTCTTAAGAATGTTGCTATATTACAACATGTGTCAGAATGTTTAGTTCTTGGTGTTGTTACGGCAATCTGAGTCTAAGTGTTTAGATCGTTAAGAACGTTGCTACCCTGCAACCTGTGTCTGAATGTATAGATCGTTAAGAATGTTGCTGTACTGTAGTCTGAGTGTGAAGTTTGAAAATTTTGAACCTTTTTTTTATATGTATTGATCAGAAGAAGAAAAATCGTAGGCGTCAAAAGAAACTAAAGGCGTATGATCTCTCCACCCTCTCGGAGTTTCTTCCTGAGGTTAATGCTTCGCAGAAGTCAGCTCAGCCTGCACCTGACTTGAAGATGAACTGCAAAAGGCGACAAGAGCTCGTGTATGTCTCTACATTTTCATCTATGGTTTAACTTTCCTTTGTTGTGATTTGTATCTGAAAGGGGTTGTGTATATATTGTCTGTGTAGATTGACGGAAGGGGAAAGGTTGAATAAGGTTCTAGACCATCCAGCTTTTCAAGCCGATCCAATTGGTTCGATATTTCAGCACCTGCAGAGTGAACAGCCACCGGTGGAAGAGAAACCGAAGAAGAAGACTAACACAAACGGAAGCAAGAAAAGAAAAAATAGGAAGAAGGGAAAAGCTGAATCAATGGATTTCTGATTTTGTTTTGAGTTATAAACACAAGTTAAAATGTTTTGTATTGTTCTAGTACAAGATGCAAGATTTTGGATATAATGTGCTCTAACAAATACATGATAGGCTAAATCTTTGAGCAACTCAAATTATCACTAGAGTGGTTTGCGGATCGCCAGGAGTTCATTTAAGAGACCAGTGAGGACGAGAGTCAGTTTCAATCGGATTAAACTTGATTAGCGCTGATGGAACAAGCTCTTCATCCTCTAGGGTTCTCGGTTTCTGAGCCAGGGCTTGCGTATGCTGACTGACTCACAGGAGCTCGAACTGTAAACTTGGTTCTTTCAAAGCAGAGCCCACAAACTGCCAAACGAAATAGAAATTCGAAAACTTTTTGTCTTAATTTACTGAAAACAAATTTATGGGTGCTATTTTAACTAACGAGTTTAGCCAAAGGAAACTGGGTATAGATATGATAAAGCCCAAAGTTTTATTCAGAATTCATCCACTTTTTAACACTGAAAAATAATTTTATTCCAAATATTAAGTTCTACTAAACCATTTACAGAAAAAAATATTACCGGATACAATATAGTATCAAAATTGATATACAGTAGACTTGTAAATATTGTCTTTTGCAATTGCAATATACAAAAAAATGCAGAATAAACCTTTGTTGTAAAAACAAACAATCTAACAAATATTGTTATTATTCTATAAACTAATGCCTATGTAAAAAAAAAACTAATGCCTAAAAGATGTTGGTTGGTGACTCATCAACCCTTTTGGATTTTTTTCATAATAATTTTGGAAAATTACAATTTTTCCTGAAATATATAATATATTGGAGTAATTTATTCCCACTTTCTTTCTTGCGATCAATCATATCATGACACACGTATCACCCACTTGCATAATTCAGTAATTCTCAATCACAGAAATCATCATGAAATCAAATGTCTCTATTGCAAATTCAAAGAGATGAAAATAAAAAATAAACAGAGGGAAACACAATTGTACAGGTCTTGCTTGCACTCTTTGTTTATCTTCCTAATCCTTCATCATCCCTTAAGTAAATCTTGCAGAAACGTTATAAACACAACACACAAGACTTCTTAAATCACATGATGTTTTTTCATTGCTTCAAATTAAACCTAAAAGATCTACCCATCTTTTTTGTTTCTGCTCTTCAAATCATTCTCTCAATTCTAATTGGAGACCACATCTATTTATATCTACAGAGATCCACTAGTCCACAAACTCCCATCACAATCAGCAGAATTTTTTTTAGCAAATCATCAGCACATTGTTTCGATAGAGATTGAAATTGTCTTATTTTCCTTTGGTTGATTTATTGGCGATGAGAGTCTCTCAACCAAAACATCTAATGCTTCTTTCATCCACCAATCTCTACAAGCTTCTCTAGCGTCAACTACATTCATCTGAATTTTTTTAAAAAAGGAATTAGTATAAAGATTCATCTATATGATTTAAAACATATAATGAAAAACCAAACAAAAAAAGGCTTTAGCTACTTACCCAGATTCTTTGCCTAGCATGTTGTTCAGGCCAAAGATCAAGTTGTTCTGTAACAAGCATAGGGAACATTAGTCCTTCATAGTAGGTTCCTCTGCTTTTGCTCAAAAAATCCCATTTTCCTAATTGATGCTGCCAAAATCAAAACACAAGAAAACAACAAAACATTAATAAAAAGAAACAAAACAAGAATATCAAATAAAACAGAAGAAAAAGAAGATTCATTTTAAAGTACCCCAATATTGCCAAGAACTCCAGCTTCTTCAAGAGATTCTCTTGCGGCAGCTTCTTCTACAGATTCATCAAGCTCCCAACCACCCTGATTTTTGAAAATTAATTACAGTACAAAAAACAATTAATACCCCCAAAATGTTTATCAAAGCTTGGGAACGTATAAAAATCTAGGCTGAAAATACAAGATGATGATGATACCTTTGGGAACATCATGGCATGACCTTTCTGAGAAGAAATAACAAGAATTTCTAATTCATCACTAAATTTTCCATCGCTTGATAGCTTGAATCTGTACGGAATACATCTGCAGAAATTTTCCATACTCAGAAAATCAGAAAATACAAAAGTACTAAAGTAGCATTGACTTTTTTCCCCGCGGTAAAAATATGTGAAGCTGAGATGTATAGATGAACATACCCGACGACTTGACGACGACCTTTGTTGTATCTCTGAAACTGACGACCAGTGCGAGAAACCAAACACACCATTTTCTCAACACCCATTTAGCTTCACAAAGGATCTTGAAGAGCCCTAGTTTTCAAGATAGAGAAGGAGGAGAAAGAAAGGGAGTATGATATTTTATATAAGAGAAAACGTTTCAACCGTGTCGTTTGAAACAACTATAACGGATCAGAATCTGTCGAAACAAAGAAGTGTCCCAAGAATCTATGGTTGGTTTATAGATCAGAAGTTTTAGTTATGTTCTTTAAGAGTTTATGATTCTATTTGGTTGCGCATGAAAAGATTTGAGAGAGAGAGAGTAAAAGAAGGAGATGACAAAACGTTGTATCAACCTCCAATGGCTTCTCTCCTTTATATAAAAAAACGGCCGCTCTCTTTTTTTCTTTCGGTTATTTTTTTCTTAAACATTTATTTATTTTTATTTTGAATTTTGGTCACTATCTGAAAATAGCTAATTAAGTTATTTATTTTTTTTTGGAAAAAATGTTGATTTAAAGTGCCGTACACATATCTAAAAGTCTAAATTTATCTCATTTTCAAAAATATAAATTAGATTTATCCAACCAGGGGTGGTAGTTCAGTGACGCTTAAGGAAATAAACCCAATACGGTGAACCCTGGTTCGAACCTCGCTGGCCACACGGATATGAGCTATTGCTTTCGGCTCATTTGAATGTCTAAGAGAGGATTTATCCGTAGGCTGTACCTCCACCCGGAGGTTATACTGTGTCTTCGATAAAACCGGATTTAACCCTTTTTCTTTTCAAAAAAAAAATAATAATCAGATTTATCCCTCTCCATTTTATCCCTTTTTAGTTAGTTTATATTAATATTTCCGACGTACGTATCAGGCTTACAAATATATTAAATAGCCCATCTTTTAGTGTTAATTTAACTATCCCGTATTAAAACATCTTTTACATCATTATTCACTAAAATTTAATAATATTTTTTTTGCTGTCCATAGTCTGTTGTCACTTTTGAACGTTTTGAATTCACAATTTTGGGTAAAAAAAGGGCTAATAAAGCTTACCAACAATCATTCCAATAATGATGATGCTTTATTTTCTTTCGTCTATATTACAATTTTGATTTTATATATGAAAATATTCGAGAAATTTGTATTTTTTGTTACGTGTAGGTCCAAATGACAAGTGTGTGGGATATGCATTAGGACAAACCAACCAAATTTTGAATTGTAATTAAAATGAATTCGTATTGCAAGTGTCGATTTTTTTTAGTTTTTCATTTAACTTGACGACATTTTTGCGTACATCAGTTACACTAACAATGTATGATACGTACTCTATAAAATAATGCCCCGGATTGAAATAGTTAATATACAGTATATAATATAAAGATGTAGCTGATATATTTATATTTGAGGTAACAACTTAATTATGCTTAAAGAATGCCTAAACTTGTAAATATTGGTGGGACAACAAAATTAAGAAGTAAGAGAATCAATATAATTAAGGCATATCCAATAATTCAACGTAATTAATAATTGGACGTTGTCCCTGTCAAAGTGTTTAAGGGGATTTCTCTGTCGTTTCCCGGTCTAGGCTTGTAGGTTAAGTTGGTTAATAACGAGAGACAATAGGTTAATAATTAATCACGTTAATTTAATTAAAAAGGTTGTAAAATTAACTTTTAAAAACGTAGTAAAACAACAAAAAGTCTTTATCCTTACGCGGCACGTTTATGTTGACTCTGGAAGAGACATGGTCACGTGCGTCGACGCCTCCTATGATCCTATCATTTACTTAAGCTCGACCAAAGTGCGTGTCTGAATCGCGGTTAGTGACGACTCTGCGTTTGATGTATGTTTGGTGTATCTGCATCTTTTTCTTACAAGACTGATGTAGTAGTTACATATTACAAGTAATTCGATTGTATTATTCAATATAAAACTGCTCATGTCGTCATGTATAAGGCGTGGTTTGGACCAGTTTTTAACACGATGTAACCCCTTTGGAAATGCTTATTTTATCCTTATTATATACCATCCTCATGGTTAGATTATGATTATTTAAAATTTGTTTGATTGCGATATAGTCCCATGCATGGAAAAGACAACAAGGAACAAAATATGATTACCGATTTAGGGCTTTGAAAAAATATATATGTACGTAACTTTATGTAGAGTAAAGATTGTTTTCAGATTGGTGTAGTTAATTAAGTACTTAATTTAAAATAAGATATATGTGTCAATATAATAATATGATTCAGATTGATAAACAATATATAGATATATATTATTATCTTCTAGCTATTAGGTTGATCATTTTCTAAATCATATTATATACGTTCTCAGATTGTAGACAAATAGGAAAAGAAGTGATCTCGAGGGTTGAGTAGGTAGTAACATAGAGATATAAGCTAAGTGTACCAGAAAGGTTCAATGAATTTCGATGAATGCTGAATAAAATTATTAATATTGTTAGGTAGAGTTATCAAATGTGAATACTTCCTGCAAATGTGTGGTACGTGGATCTGAATCTATTCTTCAAATGCTACAACCATTAGCTTCTACATTTTGGCCACCGTTTTAGAATAGTTTTCCTTTATAAGCCTAAAATGTATTTTCTTTCACCAGCACACATGATTAATGTTTTTAGTCTACACAACGCATCATAGTTTTTGTGTTCTGATAGAAAAAAAAAACTTTTACTTAATAAAGTTCAGCTAGTGTCAATTAAAAGTTTCATATATTTGTCAATTTTAAACAGCTAAAGTTATTTTCATTCTTTATATATAAATACCTCTGAAAAATAACTATTTCGTATTAAAGAAAACAGCTAAAGTTATTTTCATTCTTCCCTATATCATTAGATGGTCTATGGTGTCGTCTAATTTCGTATCGTAGCACACTACGAAAGGGAAGTTTAAACTTTGTAGATATCCACTTGGTGATATATATATAACTAAAAGTGTCTTGCTATTGCGAAATTCGAATGCAAATCCAAAACCCACGCCGATTTTTTTTTTTTCTGATTAAAAATTTGTTATCCACAAAACATGAAACGTGATAAAAATTCAAAGCTACTTCTCGTATAGATTATGAATGATAAAACAAAAACAAATAAATGGAATAAATGATGGAAAATAGTTGGTCTGAAAGAGAGATCGCCGCACAATATACTTCTCTCAGCCACAAACACACTCGCTTAGAGATTAAACATGGACGCGAGCTAGAGAGCCTTGAAAATCATTAACCAATTTTCACATCTTCCTTTTGTTCTTCTACGGATTGTCAGATTCCATGCGAATTTTTTTTAAAGACATGAGTATGTTTATTTGAATAGCGAGATATAACTGAATTATTATTTCTATCTTAAATTGTGGATATAAGAATAATTTCCGAAAAATCAGGAAATAGACACGACCACGAGGGTATCATGGGATTATAGATCGTCAATAAATGATTAGTTGACACTATAATATCTTTCGAATTATTAGGTTTTCAATATATTAGGTTCCATTTTCATTCAACAGACTCTAATACTTTATTATAATACTGTATTTACATTTTGGAGTTGTTTTGATATATTATAATTCTTTTAGTTTTTGTTTTTCAAACACATATGAACAAAACCATTGATATTATATTGTTAATTTCTAAATTCAACAGTATACTAATAGATGTGTATTTTAAAATCATCATAAAATTTACATAGAAGTTAGTTCAGAAAACTGCTAACCATTTAAAGGAGTAAAATTTAATTCAAACATCAATGTCTAAGAAATGAGCAAAATTTGACATTTTTGTTTCCCTCTTATATGAGAGTAATTAATATATATATATATATATATATATATATATCGGGATGAATGTTGTGCATTGGTGTCTTGAATCGGCAATATACATAGTGGTTTCTTCTTCTTCTGAATATCTAAGAATTTCTGAATCCGAAAGCTTGCACATATTTTAAAAGTGAAATTTAAATTATAATAAATTAATTTTTTAGAAGAGCAGACATTTCCCAACGAGAATCGAACTTGGAAGTCGGAAGTCCTACATAGTGAATGTTGTTGTATGATATGAATATATAACATGACCAATAACATTTCCAATTTCATTTTATTTTCACTCTAAAATAGAGTTTAGGGTAAAAATGATCCAATCCAACTATATTATCTACTATGTAGTAAAGTAAAAAATAGATTTACTCTAAAAATAAACACTACAAGAAAACACATGCTTAACGACGAAATTTAACGAGGAAAAACAATCCTCGTAAATTTACGTCGAGTTTACGAGGAATTTAAGTGAAAAACTAAAGTCACCGTTATTTCCTCGTAACGTAACGACAAAAGTGTTTCGTCGTAAAGTGGATGTAATTTTACTCGTAAATACCACGTAAACTTTGCGTGTTATTTACGAGGAAATAGTTTACGTGTATTTAGCTAGCGAGGAAATTTTTGAACCCACCAACTTTGTAGGTGTTACACGTTTTTTTTGGCCACCTAATTAATTTTCGTCGTAAATTCATAGGAAACTTGCAACTACCAGATTCGAAATTTCCTATAAATATGGATGTTTGAACATCATTTTAAACACACCAATAACAAAAAACGTGAAAGAAAAAAAAATGGCTGGCTCCGGGACTATTTACGAGTTGCGGAAGTGGATGTATATGCATAGAGATGCTAACGGGAGAGTGACGAAAGAATACCTTGCGGGTCTGGAGACATTTATGCATCAAGCAGATTCAACACTGCTCACCCAAGAAAGTGGTAAGATGTTATGTCCTTGTCGGAAATGCAACAATTCGAAACTGGCAAACCGTGAAAATGTTTGGAAGCATTTAATAAATAGAGGTTTCACGCCAAATTACTATATCTGGTTTCAACATGGAGAAGGTTTTAATTATGATCAGAACGAAGCTAGTAGTAGTAATAGCAATTTTCAGGAAAAAGAACCGGTTGATCATCATTTGCATAATGAACATAGTTACCATCAGAAGGAGATGGTAGATTATGATAGGGTTCATGATATGGTAGCTGATGCATTCGTAGCTCATGATGAAGATGAAGAACCTAATATAGATGCAAAAAAGTTTTACGAAATGTTAAACGCGGCGAATCAACCACTTTACAGTGGTTGTAGAGAAAGTCTCTCTAAATTGTCGTTAGCTGCTAGAATGATGAATATTAAAACTGATCACAATCTATCTGAAAGTTGCATGAACGAATGGGCGGACTTGTTTAAAGAGTATTTGCCGGAAGACAATGTGTATGCTGATTCTTATTATGAGATTCAGAAACTGGTTTATAGTCTTGGGTTGCCTTCGGAGATGATAGATGTTTGCATCGACAACTGCATGATCTATTGGGGAGATGATGAGAAGCTAGAAGAATGTCGATTCTGCAAGAAGCCACGATTCAAGCCGCAAGGACGGGGACATAATAAGGTACCGTACCAAAGGATGTGGTACCTACCAATTACAGACAGATTAAAAAGATTGTATCAATCAGAGCAGACTGCTAGAAAGATGAGATGGCATGCCGAGCATACTCAGACGGATGGTGAGATGACTCATCCATCAGATGCAAGAGCCTGGAAACATTTCAACAAAGTACATACGGATTTCGCTAGCAATATCCGGAATGTGTATCTCGGATTATGCACAGATGGATTTAGTCCGTTCGGAATGTTAGGGAGACAATATTCATTGTGGCCAGTCTTTCTTACTCCATACAACCTGCCACCGGAGATGTGCATGCAACGGGAGTTACTATTCTTGACCATATTAATACCTGGTCCGAACCATCCAAAAAGGTCCCTGGATGTTTTCCTACAACCACTGATAAAAGAGTTGAAGGATTTGTGGTCAACAGGGGTGAGAACGTATGACTGTTCAACGAAGACGAATTTTACGATGCGAGCGATGCTTTTGTGGACCATAAGTGATTTTCCTGCCTATGGGATGTTGTCTGGATGGACTACACATGGGAGATTAGCTTGTCCATATTGTAATGGAACTACAGATGCGTTTCAACTGAAGAATGGTAGGAAGACAAGTTGGTTTGATTGTCACCGTCGATTTCTTCCCATTGGCCATCCTTACCGAAGAAACAAGAATTTGTTTAGGCACAAAAGGGTTGTGAGAGACACTCCTCCTCCATATCTAACTGGAGAACAAATTGAAGCGCAAATCGACTACTACGGAGCTAACGAAACAGTTCGTTGGGGTGGTAATTGGCATGTCCCTCGTAATATGTCAGATTCTTATGGTGTTCATCACAACTGGCACAAGAAGAGTATATTTTGGGAGTTGCCATATTGGAAGGATCTTCTTCTGCGCCACAACCTCGATGTGATGCATATAGAAAAGAATTTCTTTGAGAACATCATGAATACAATATTGAATGTCCCAGGGAAGACAAAAGACAACATAAAATCGAGGTTGAACTTGCCGGATATTTGCTCAAGAAGCGAGTTACATATTAAAAGCAATGGACAAGTTCCCGTTCCGATATTCAGATTATCTTCAGAAAAAAGTCGGTGTTGTAAAACTGGGTGGCATCAGAAGTGAAGTTCCCCGATGGGTATGTTTCGAATCTCTCTAGATGTGTTGAAAAGGGTCAAAAGTTCTCCGGGATGAAGAGTCATGATTGTCATGTCTTTATGCAACGACTACTGCCCTTTGCATTTGCGGAGCTACTTCCAACAAACGTACATGAAGCACTTGCAGGTACGTAGTGTATTATATCACAATAATTTACAAAATAATATATGACTAACAATGTGTTTAATTTTTTTTTGAATATAAAAGGCATTGAAGCATTTTTTCAGGGATCTGAGCACACGCACTCTTAAAGAAGAAGTTGTGGAACAGCTTCAGGAGAACATTCTCATCTTATTGTGCAACTTGGAGAAGATATTTCCTCCCGGATTTTTTGACGTCATGGAGCATCTAGCTGTCCACCTCCCATATGAGGCATTGCTTCGTGGACCTGTACATTACGGATGGATGTATCAGTATGAGCGAGCCATGAAATATTTGAAGGGAAAAGCAAAGAACCTCGCCAAAGTTGAAGGTTCTATAATTGCTGGAAGTTTGACGGAAGAAGTTTCTCACTTCACATCGTACTACTTTTCTCACTTCACATCATGATGGTGGTGTTGCGCCAACATATGCAGTTGCTGGTGTTCCAGACATCTTTAGCCAGATTGGGCGACTCGGTGGGAAGTCTAAAGAGGTTTGGTGGTCGAGTGAACAAGACGCTCATAGTGCACACACCTATATTCTACTCAGTTGCGAAGATCCATTGATGCGTTATTTTGAAAGGTAACATATATTGACACTTCGAAACACATATAAGTATAATTAATTGTATAATTGCGAGAGATTCATTCCTATAAAATGTGATTTTACAGCCTATTTGTTTCTCAAGTCGAAGAAACATTTCCTGGTATATCCACAAGTGACGTAGACAAAAGGAAAGATCAACACTTCATTAAGTGGTTGCGGAATCAGGTATTAACTCAAACTCTTTTTTCATACATGATCTGTATTTCATTAACATTCTCTTTATTTTTGCAGGTTGATTATGACGACGACGATGCAGATTATCCTAAGTGGTTACACGAAGTAATTCAATCTCCACTTGTAAAGGTCACCACATCACAGATGTATTTCACACGAGGCTATACTTTTCATACATATGACTATGGTAGACAGCGGGCGACCAGTAACTATGGAATATGTGTGAAAGGGGAAACAGATTTCTACGGGATCTTGACGGAGATTATTGAAGTCGAATTTCCAGGGATACTGAAGCTGAAATGCGTCCTCTTCAAATGTGAATGGTTCGACCCCGTCGTCAACAGAGGTGTTCGGTCTAACAAATTTGGTGTAGTTGATGTCAACGGTGGACGAAGGTACAACAAATTCGAGCCTTTCATCTTAGCTTCACAAGCAGACCAAGTTAGCTTCCTTCCATACCCTCGGATGAGAGATTCATGTATAAATTGGTTAGCAGTGATCAAAGTTACACCTCGAGGACGAATCATCAGTGGAGAAGAACCACCATTGCAAGAAGAACAGATAAATGAAGTCGAGGAACCTGAACAAGAAATTGATGACATCCTTCTCATTGATCCGCATAATCACGAGTACGAAGATCTTACCGATGATGCCACAGACGAAGCTGTTGAAGACGAGTTTAATGAAAATGATGATGTTTCTAGTGATGACGAGAATGTCGATGTATCCGATTGATGTATTTGTTTTATGAATAAGATGAGGGAGTTTGTTTTATGAATAAGATAATGTGGGGTTTGTTTTATGAATAAGGTAATGTGGGAGTTTGTTTTATGAATAAGCAAATGTGGGAATTGTGGTTTGGAATGGAAATAAAGATGGGGTTTGGAATATATGAAGTAGAAAATAAGGAATATGGGGTTTGGGATTTGGGGTTTCGGATTCTAGGGATTTAAACATAACACTCGTTAATTCCACGTAAGCACAAACAGTCGTAAAGTCCTCGTAGGTCAACGAGGACATAACGACGAAATATAAAAATAAAGAACGCGGGACTCGTTAATTCCACGTAGGATGAAATCGTCGTAAATACCACGTAGGATGAAATCGTCGTAAATACCACGTAGGATGAAATCGTCGTAAATACCATGTAGGATGAAATCGTCGTAAATACCACGTATGGTGAAATCGTCGTAAATACCACGTATGATGAAATCGTCGTACATATCACGTAAGACAACGAGGAAATAACGACGAAACTTAAAAATAAAGATGGGGTTTGGAATATATGAAGTAGAAAATAAGGAATATGGGATTTCGGGTTTGGGGTTTCGGGTTTTGGGTTTCGGGTTTGGGGTTTCGGGTTTCGGGTTTCGGGTTTCGGGTTTCGGGTTTCGGGTTTGGGGTTCTAGGGATTTAAACATAACACTCGTTAAAAATAACGACGAAACTTAAAAATAAAGATGGGGTTTGGAATATATGAAGTAGAAAATAAGGAATATGGGGTTTCAGGTTTGGGGTTTCGGGTTTCGGGTTCTAGGGATTTAAACATAACACTCGTTAAAAATAACGACGAAACTTAAAAATAAAGATGGGGTTTAGAATATATGAAGTAGAAAATAAGGAATATGGGGTTTCAGATTTGGGGTTTCGGGTTTCGGGTTTCGGGTTTGGGGTTTGGGGTTTCGGGTTTGGGGTTTCGGGTTTGGGGGTTGGGGTTTAGGGGTTTGGGGTTTGAGGTTTTGGGTTTGGGGTTTGGGGTTTCGGGTTTGGGGTTTGGGGTTTCGGGTTTAGGGTTTGGGGTTTAGGGTTTCGGGTTTCGGATTCTAGGGATTTAAACATAACACTCGTTAATTCCACGTAAGCACAAATCGTCGTAAAGTCCTCGTATGATGAAATCGTCGTAAATACCACGTAGGATAAAATCGTCGTAAATACCACGTAAAAGGATTTAAACAAAACACTTGTTAATTTCACGTAAGCAGAAATCGTCGTAAACACCACGTAAAAGGATTTAAACATAAGACCCGTTAATTCCACGTAAGTACAAATCGTCGTAAATATCTCGTAGTGTAAAAACAAGAAAAAAAGGAAAAGGAGAGAAATACCAAATTAACATGTGGCAAGACTTCCAACAATTATAATACGTAAGTCTCGCCCACATTAATTCTAATATCTTCTCCTTTTCCTATTTTTTTCAAATATTTATAATTTGAATAGGATTTTGCTGAGGAATGTGATTTGAGATAAGGTGTGATTTGGGAGTTTGTGTGTGGTTTGAGAATGAGAGTTGTGGGTATATTTATAGGAAAGCAAGCCTCGTTAATTCCTCGTAAGCTAAATCGTCGTTAATACCTCGTATAAAAAAACACGGGCCTTTGTGATTCCTCGCAATTTCCTCGTAAAAAAAAACACGGGTCTTTGTAACTGCTCGCGATTTCGTCGTAAACTTACGAAGAATTTGCGATGATATGTAATCTTATATATACACCCGAGCGCTCACTCTTTCTTTCCTCTCTACTTCCTCTCTACTTCCTCTCCATTTCGTAGCAATGGTAAGCCTCTCTGATTCCTCTCTAATTTGGTTAGTTTAGGATAGATTAGGTGGTTAGTATAGGGAATTTAGATAGGTTTGCAGATTTTATGTTATTTAGTGTTGATTAGGTGGATAATGTTGGGAAATATATTGTTGATGTTAATTTTAAAAATTTAATTTTTTTTCCCAAGTTCGAAAAGGAAGACTTACTGCCCATTACAGAGAGATCTTCGGTGAGCCGGGTAGTCGTTTAGACCCGGCCTCTTCTTCCGCTCCCGGTTCTTCGGGTCAGGAGACTGTCCCCGAGACTCAGTACACTCAGAGAGTCTCTGGGTCTACTTCTTCTAGTGCACCATCGGCTCCTCATGTGCCTTCCTCGATGGCTCATCCGACGATGCCTCCTCCGATGGCACCTCCGATGGCCGCCGATATTCATCCTGATTTGATGGTGCCTCCGAGTGCTCCTTACTCGCAGTACACTGTAGAGGACATTCTCAGTCTGCCAGGCAGAGAAGGTTTACCAGTCATCGACCCAGACCGACCGGACGGAACTTTGTGGTATGTTGCATTATTATTTTTTTTAATTCGTTTAAATTTATTTTATAACATTAAAAAATAATTTATATTTTAAATTTGTATTTTCCAGGTGGGGGGTTGACGGATGTCTTGCATCGGACGTAGCCGACACGATCAAGGGTTACTTCTCCATGCCACATCCAAACTGGAGTAAGACGCCTCACTACGTCAGAAAGACGTGGTTCAAAATTTACGCTGTAAGTTTCTATTAATTAATTATATATACTTTAATTTTTTCATGATTTATATATATACTTTCTAAGAAACTAATTGTTAATTTATTTTTTCCAACAATAAAAATATAATTTGGCCTTGGAGATCACTGAGAGGGTGATGAAGAAGTTTAACGCGAAGGCGAAAGCTCGCTTGTTGGACACGGTCTCCAACTGGAAGGGTGACTGGATCGTGAAGGGGTATGAGCGTGGCAAACCCGCTGAGCTCACCACAGATGTGTGGGATAGCCTCATCCGTTATTGGCGCCTTCCTGATTCCATTAGAATCGCCCAGGCTTGCTCTAACTCCCGTAACACGGTCGATGAGCACGGAAACGGGCCGATGCTTCACACTACGGGCCAAAAACCCCACGCCGGTGTCCGTTTGGAAATGGTAATTAAATATTTTATTAAATAATTTTTTTAATATATATATTTTATTCTAACTTTCTTAAATGTTTTTTAGGCCAAAGAGACGAGACATCTCCCGTCTCTTATGGAACTTTACGAGAGGACCCACAAGAACAAGGCGGGCGTATTTGTAGATGGCAAGTCCGAGCAAATCTACAACGACGTAGTTGCTCGGGTTGAAGACCACCAGACTCAGCTGACCCAGCAGTCTACCGACGGATTACCCGTCACCTTATCCACACTTGAAGTGGATAAGATTTACGAGGAGTAAATTTTCAAAAAATTTAATTTTTTATTATTCATTTAATATAACTTTAAATTTTTACTTACAATATTTATTTTTTGTTTTTAAGGTTGTCCCTAAAAAAAGGGACGGACGTTGGGGATTGGTTCCGTCAACGATGTTCCGAGAGCGACATCGTCTTATGGTCAGCGACGGGATGATGAAGTCACTGAGCTGCGTAGAGAGTCCGCTCAGCTGCGTAACGAGTTGACCGCGACAAAATCTCGTATGGGTGGAGTCGAGGGCTTCTTGGACGTTATTGCGGCCACAAATCCAGAATGGGAGTCCATGTTGAGGAACATGCGACAACAACATCCCATTCAAGGCGAGTCATCCGACGTACATAACGAGGCGGATGTTACGAGGAGGAGTGATGAATTCTACCAGGCGATGAACGACCCTTAGTTTTTTTTTTCCGGTTGTTGTATTATATAAATTCAAAACTTATTTATATATAAAATATTTTCATATTGATTTATTTTTATTTTAAATTTTAATTTATTATTAAATTAAATAATTTTAATTATTTTTTAATTATATTTTTAAATTCTGTAAAATAATAAAAACAAATTAAATTCGTAGCTAATGTACGACCTCTTTACGTGGAAACCTTACGAGGAAATGACGAGAAATAGTAAACGAGTATTTTACGAGGAAACATTTACGAGAAAATAACGAGGAAAGATAAACGAGTATTGTACGAAGAAATCCTTTCGTGGTTGTTACGTGTATTTTGCGAGGAAACGCTTTCAAGGTATTTACGTGCAGATTACGAGGAACTCGTTTCGAGGTATTTACGAGGAAATATAGCGACGTCCTTACGTGGAATATTGACGTGGTCTTTACGACGAAAAGCTCTACTTCGTCTTTACGACGAAATATATTCCTCGCTAAGTTACGACGAATTAGCGAGGAAATATGTGTTACGACAGATGAGTAACGAGCAAACGCGCTTCCTCGCTAATTCGTCGTAAAGCCTCTTTTACGATGAACTAACGAGGAAAACCGCCATCGTTAAGATTATGTTTTTTTGTAGTGAAAATATTTTATATATTTTTTGTTATCACTCTATTTTTTACTTTAGAATATATTATCATTGGAGTAGAATCCATTGACTCCATTATAAAGTTATTCTATTTTGTAAAAAAAGAAATTGTGTGAACTATTAGAAATGGTCTAAAAAATTTTAGTTTCTTTTTCTTCTAGAAATATTATTGTTATATAAAAAATAGACGATCAGGATAAGAGACTTTAATTTGCCCACAAAAGTTTTCTTCTAGATCGAGTTTACATTATAAAATTTGGGATTTTTCCCATCTAGAAATATAAAATTATAAAGGTTCGAGAAGAAGATAGCTAGAAAAGCGACTCTCTATAATTTAATTTGAATTTTTGTCGTCTCATAAACATCGATTATAGTTTTTCAAGTAGACTGAAAAATGAATATTTCTTAAGTTTGTGAGAAATATAATATTTAAATTACAAAACCTAAACCTAACCTCTATGATATTATATTTATGTAAGTACTACTATGAATAAAAGAAAATTTGACAATGACGCTGAATGATGTCCATTTTAAATTGTTAACTATACGTATTGCATAGCAAAGCGTGGAAAATTAGTTGCATGGGTTTAAATTAATTTTAAATTAACCTTCTTTCGGTTGGTCTGGGTCGAGATCTTGCATCAATCTTTACTGAATTTACTTTTTTGATTACTGCAATGTAGAGCATCTGCCATGTACACTTCTATATTTTCTTCTAAAACAGAGATCTCTATTATGGAACTGAAAATGCTCTAATGTATGCTTCTATAATAGAGTTCTTCTATTTTAAAGGAAAATATAGATGAAATTTATTTTTTGCCTCTATATTTAGAGGTAGAAATATCATATCTCTATATTTTCTCCTATAAATTCTATTATAGAGGCATACATTGGAACATTTTCATCTTTATAATAGAGTTTCTGTATTTTAGGGGAAAATATAGAAATATAAATATAGGTGGATCGGAGATGGTCTAAGAAACAGCTATAGAATTAAGAGACTAGTTTGAATTTTGATTGGTGATAATTAATTTCACTAGAACCTATAAATAGTCTAAAATTTTAGAATCTTTTTTAGAAATATTTGAAAAGAAGAAGATGTCGGCATCAAAGGAAGACCGGAGCAAGTCGTGAGGGTAGAAATGGTCGGACAGCCACATGCTCTCTTCCCCTCTCTAATAAAGTACCTTATTATGAGCCTAGCCAACCTCTCTAGCCAAGTCTTGTTTATTGTTTTTTTGTTGTTGTTTTCTTTTTTTTTTTTTTTTTTTTGTCATCAAAATACAGACTCATACTGACTCTGTGAACCAAACTGGGTGATCTGCATCCATGTGAACGACGAAAGACGATTGATTTCGAGCACTGCGTGCTAGACTATCCGCCTTTGAATTGTGCGTCCGTGGTACATAGATGAGCTCTGATCGGGTGAAGCTCTCCCTCAGGATCTTGATATCTTCCAAATAATTTGCAAAAGCTGGCCATTCCTCTGGTTCCGAAACCATCTTCACCAGTTGAGAACAATCCGTTGCAAACGTCACTTGAGATTGACGCAAGTTCTTCATACATTCCATTGCCCATAATAATGCTTCCATTTCTGCATGGAGAGGCGAGAGAGTAGCCCTCACATTTCGAGCCCCCAACAAACCATCAAAACCTTCCAGAGTACTGAACCAACCTTGTCCTGAAAAATTAAAACCCTCCTTCCACGAGCCATCCGTAAAACACCATCTTCCTGGGATCGCCGGCAGTACCGTAGCTGCTGATGGTAATGGTATCCTCTGATCATTCTTTACTTGTTGTTGTTTTCATTTATGACAAATTGACAAGTCGTGATTTTTTTTTGTCTTTTTAATAGTTTTAAATAGGTTAACATATTTTTATAAACGGAAGATCAAAACATTTTTATATATTTTGTTGATAACTTTAAGAATTGTGTCCAATGATAATTTTCTGAATATGTGAACATACATATTTTACTACAACACACATATCATTACTAACTATGATTAAACTCAACAAAAATATTAATATTGTTAAAATCAATGTTTTGAAACCCGACCCGGATACTGAATCGGATAATTTACCGGGTCATCGGATTACTGGGTCGACCGCAGACGAACTGCAGGTCAATAAATTAATTAAATTTATTAAAATAATAACATATTAGCTATTAAAAATATAATACATATTTTATGT
This sequence comes from Brassica napus, assembly GCF_020379485.1. Taxonomy (NCBI): domain Eukaryota; kingdom Viridiplantae; phylum Streptophyta; class Magnoliopsida; order Brassicales; family Brassicaceae; genus Brassica; species Brassica napus. The sequence continues at coordinate 46,940,348 of NC_063445.1, forward strand.
TTTAAGAATATTTAGAAAACACTTAACTTTTGTTATTTTTATTTTAATTTAACATAAAAAATATCAAAATATAATTCAGACTATTTTACAATTTTTATAACAAGTTAGGCGTTATGACATTTAATAAAAAATATAAAGACTTGAAATCCATAAGTATTTAAATGTGAAATGTGAACAGTAAAATTAAATTAAAAAATTAAATATTAAACTGTAATAATAGATTATCGATAACAAAAATAAATTAATACCGACCAAATCACAACAACTAATTTTGGTTCTCTTTATCATCCTATGATTCATTTTTGCAAATGACATAGATCTTCATCAAAAATTTTAAAAATCACAAATAAATCACAAATTAAATAATGTAAATGAAATTCACAAAAAATAATCAAAAAAGAAGAAGGAGATACATAGTCGACATTCGGCTACAGAAAAAAATATTAGTAAAATCTGAAAATCTCACTTTTAATTTGAATAAAAACATATTTTAATAACATAATTTAGAAATCTAAAAAAAAAATAAAAAATATTTACTAGTTTAACCAATGGTTCAACCGGTTTCCGGGTTCTGAATTTTAGTGATTTTTTGCAGGTTTTACTGGGTTTTAAAAAATAGGCTTTTCATAAAACCCAAACCGGATTATATTCGTGTCACCGAATTTACCGGTTCAACCGCGGGTCATCGAGTTTACCGGTTTAACCGCGGATCACCGAGTTTACCGGTTCAACCGCGGATCCGAGTCGGGTTTCAAAACATTGGTTAGAAGTAGCATTAAAAACTAAAAAGTAAAGGTTGTTATTTTTTTTAGAAATTAAACTAATGATATTAATGTCAGCTAAAATGATGCCAAACTAAGTTTAAACCAAAAACAAATTCATCCTAATGATTGTATTACCAACTTGTACCAAGATCAAATTTTTATGGACGCTCAGTGTTTAGTTTTCAATTTTTAAGTATATGTCGTTAACTAGAGAAGTATAATATAAAATGGTCGCCAAAAGTAGTTGGCTTTTGTAATGTCTCAACAGTACATTGGTTTTATAACAGTACATTTATTTGGACATTTTAATTACACCTTAAGGTTTTTCCCGTCTAATTATGAACATGTTTATTTTAAATGTATGGTAATCTTCCAACATTTATAATGATTACACGATAATGAAAATACTTTAATTTATAGAAGTATTAAAGTGAGATAGTTCAATTAGTGCCACCATGTGACCTGATGGGCTCCTCGTAGACAGGTGTGGGGGCAATCTTGTTGGATCAACCAAACCAAACATTTATTAATTATATTGGCATTGAAGATTACATTAGAAATACTGTACTAGTTTGGAAAAATAATGCTGTACAAAAGAAACAATGGTTAAAGTCAAATTTATACGGACGCAAACCTAACTGATAATAAAATTGATTGACGTCATTATTTTTTTTAGCAAAATGATTGACGTCATATCTTTTAAAAGGATTCTCAATATATATTCCTTCCTTTTAAAAATAGTTGTCGTTATATAAGTTTTGCACACAAATTAAAAATATATTCAATTTGTGTATTTTCAAAATAAAAACATCATTACTTATATGCATAATCATATTTCGACCAATATAAAAATAGACTAGAAAATATTGTAAACAAATTTTACATTAAAATGACATTTATCTATAACGAAAATTTTACTCTATAATCATAACTAGACCTTGATCCGCGCAACCTCGCGGATATTTATTTTAACTTTTTAGTTTTTTTGTTTGTTTGTAGTAAAGTATGATTGGGCAAAAAATCTAAATCTGAAGGACCGAACCGAATCCGTTCCGAAAATGTAGTACAAAACCACAAGTGGTTAAATATCAAAACGGATTCAAAATTATGGTGTTTAGAGAACCGGAACCAAACCTGATCCAAACCGAAATAATTCGGATATCCGAATATATCTGAATCAGATTTATATAGTTAAATATATTGGCTACCTTATAGTTAATATCCAAAAATATCCAAAATGTATATAATATTTTAAAGTTGTCTAAAAATATTTGAAAATATATACAAATAGTCAAAATTAAATATCTAAAATAGTTAAACAATACTCAAAACACCAAAAATACTTAAAATATATAATGATTCTCCGTCAAAATATTCAAATCAAACCAATTTTTTTGTTAAATTCATGTATTTTAGAATACATTGCTCAATTTTATATATTATATATTATTTTTATTTTTAAATTTTGAGAAATTTAAAATATTTGGAATTTTAAAAAATAATTTAAATGGGTTATCCGAACCCGAACCGAACCCACAAAGATCTGAACCAAAATTTATAAATACCCGAATAGGGCTAAAAATTTTAACCCCAAAAATCGAAACCCGAATAAATCCAATCCAAACCAAACCCAAATGGGTATCCGAACTTTCACCCCTATACTAAATGGTTTATTTGTAATATTTGGTACGCATGTATTTATTTTAACTTTTTTAGTTTTTTTGTTTGTACTAATTGTTGTATCCGTAATATTTGGTCTAAATACATTGAATAATTTATTTTGTGTTTTAACTATCTATAGTATGACCGATATTCGATATCATATAAACAAATTCAACATTTATATTTAAGTAGACATTTGTATGGGATATATAGAAAACAATATTTATTTCGAAAAAGTATGAAAAATAGAGAACCGTGACTTAGAATGCTACACAAAAGATGATAGATTAGTTATTAATTTTTGAAGAGAATACAATGATCGACAAAAGAAGAGAATACAATGATTATTAAACTTCTGTAAAATTTGTAACATATAAAAAAAGAGATATGAAACCCTAAAGCATAGGATATCTTGCGACCAACTTTCCAAGGCATATCACAAATTAAAAAAAGTTAAAATATTATATTGAGATTTTCTTGACGTTAAAAATAGGAAATGAGCACGAGTATAGACAATAGTTTAGAAATGAATTACAAACAATATTCGATATAGAGATTTATTTCCATAATTTTCAATTTACGGAAGGTGTGGATTTTTTTTAAAAAAAATTACAAAATAACTTATTTCATAATTAAAAAAAAATTTCCTCCGCAAGTAAACGGAGGAAATAAATTAATTGATTTAGGATTTTATGGTTTTATCTACTAATTAGTTGAAATCGTGTGTTTAACTTTTTGGATTTTATTATTATTAAAAGATTCTGGTGATATTGAACGTATGGATTTAAAAAACTTGGTTAAATATATTTATTTCTATATTTTGTTCAATTTTTCATATATTTATTTTCTGTGTATAAAAATGAACTAAACTTGTATGATATTAGATAGAGAAGACTCTATGAAGATAAAGAATTCAATTAATTCAATCTTTTATTGCTATGTTAATATTTGTACATGTTTAATTAGCTATGCTTGAAGAAGAAAATAAATTGAAGAAAGTAGAAAATTTATGGTTTCGTAAAAGCAGAAACAAATTTGTAGTGTTTGTATTTGATTTCTAGTGACAACCTCAGTTATAAAAGGTAATCATGTAACATTGACTCATGGTCCAAAAAATAAATAAAGTTTCAGGAATATTCGTTTGGGTTTTTGGTTGTGAAGTATCGCAGAAGATTTTGTTTGTCAATCTTTTCCTCGAATGGTGATGGTCAAATCTTTTCACAGATACTACGCTCTTCCTTGGAGCTATTATATAAGGATTCTTGGGGTCTCTTATTGCAGCATAACACCCGCTTCGATATTTATCAGTTATATTAAGTCTCAAACTTTTGATCCCAGTTGTTGTACTACGACGCAGAGCCTTCTGTTGGGGAATGCGGGGGTTTCAAACAACGGGGAGGGTACTAGGAAAAGGCTGAAGATCTCGGTGCCTCATTTCGACATATGCCTTAATCAAGACGTACTCAAAAACGTTGGTGGGCAGGTGCATAAACCCGGAGGAGCAAGATATGATGGCACTGCTTACGAATCTCCCGAAGATTTGGAAGCTGGAGGAGAAGATTATGGGAGTTGATCTGGGGCATGGTATGTTCCAGTTTGATTTTGAGAAGGAGGAGGACATTGATGGGGTGCTGAAGATGCAACCGTATCACTTTGACTACTGGATGCTCTCCGTTGCTCGCTGGCAGCCCAGGATGCCGCAGCGTTACCCGTTAGAGATCACCTTTTGGGTGAGAGTAATTGGTGTTCCGCTGGAGTTTAGGACGGTCCCTACGTTTGAGAGCATTGGGGATGCTATCGGGAGAACGGTGGCAATCGACGCGGATCATTCTAGATTCCAACTGGTGGTGGACGCGTTCAAAGAGCTATGTCTTGAGACTACGGTGTATTTCAAGGGTGGGGAGTTCTATGAGGGAGAGGAAGCTCTAATATCCTTGCGCTACGAGAAGCTGTTTGGCTATTGCAAGATTTGTTACAGTCTATGCCATAAGGATGAGATCTGCCCCTTCGATAAGAAGAATTCTAAGAAGAGTCCTCAGAGGAAGCAGGAGGCTAGGGAAGAAAATTGGGGAGGGTATGATGGTGGCAAGAAAGTGGATCGAGGCAGGAGCTATAAGGGAGTAGTCATCAACGGGAATGGTGGTCAGCAGACCAAAGAGAGAGATAGTAGAGATTATTATGGAAAAGGCAAAGGGAAGATGTTTGAGGAGCAAGAGTCAAAAAGGGTGAGAGTGCCTGAGAGAGGAAACAAGAAGAATTCCAATTACCGTGGAAACTACAGAGGAGATGGTGGCGTTTCACGTTCTAGGGGTGCTCGTTGAGAGGAATCGAGAGCATGGGAACAAGAAGGTCACTCTAGGTTCTCTTCAGGACAGGCGAAGGAGCATCACGGTCGGGGGTTTTCACGGGAAAAGGATAGAGAGGAGGGGGAGATCATGGATACAAGGGTGGCAGCTGCGGCTCTACCTTCCCAACAGTTTCAGCTGGAGTTGGCTGAAACTCAAGCGAGGGGTACAGTTGTGATTTCTGATTCTATTGAAACGGAAAAGGGACTACAAGCTTTACAAGGTTTGGGTGAGGGAAAGCCTGATCACGTAGATGGTGACTACGTTATGGGAATGGATGAGGTGAAGGCCGCTTTTCTCGAGTATGGCATTGACATGGATGCTGCAGATGATTTAGAGGATGTTACAGAGGAGGAAATGGAGGAGTTGATTCTGGATAAGGAGAGTGTAGCGCCTTTGGTTGAAACTGAGGCAGGAGGTGAGGTAGACACAGAGAGGGGACCGGTAACAGGTGCAGTGGCAAAGCAGCAGGGAACTCGCAAGAGGAATTTTAAGCCAACAGGCAGTGCAGCAGGAAGTACCAAAATGCGGATTGCAAATGCGCTGGTCAAAAGGGCTGCAGCAAAGGCGAGTTCTCGTCAGGGGGATGGTCGCAAGCAACAGGAGAGTAAGGGAACATCAATCCCGAAGCCTGGCAATTTTAAGGTTTGATTTATGGATCAAAGTGTTCTAGAAGAAAGAGTATGCTACTGGGATTTGGGTATTGGGGTTGGGTGTTTTTTTATTTTTAATAAGCTTGTTAAGCATTTATTTTTCATTTGTGGTAATGTTTATGGGTATGGATTTCTTTCCGAGTTGGTCTCTAATACTTTGTAATCATAATATGATGAAGTATTGGATTTTTTTATGGTGTTTTGGATGATTGGTTCTGGGATTGGTCGGATATGCTACACTATTTTGCTTTAAAATTTGCATCAGAGACATTTCTATGTATTTGGATGTGTGGTGATCTTAATGGATGTTTGGGTATCGAATGGTATTCCTCTCGTTTGGCGGAGATGGTATTGGTATTGAATGGTATGGTTCGCAAGATTATATTGTTGCTTTCTATGTATATGGATTGTGGTGGCTGGCGAGATGGACTTGGTGTTCGGTTACGATCTCTCAAGTTCCGGCTTTTAGTTTGGAGTTAATGAGATCTGTATGATCTCAACAGTCACTAGGGAGTATAATTTCTGGATTTTAATAATACGATTTGTTCTTCTTTTTGTATGTGTGGAGCTGATACAAAGGTGTGTATTGGTGAAAATGGAAATGGGGTTATAGCAAACATTTTGGTACAAGATGGTGGGTTTGTGGGCTCCGATGGGGTCGTGTATTATGGTGGTGGGATAATTATTACGCTGGCTCAAGACCACTTAGTACTAGCTTCTGGACTGGAGAAAATGGAAATGGTGTTTTGGAATTTAAGTTTTTTCAAATGTTGGGGTATCTTCAAACCCCGTTTACTAGCTTTTGGGAGCATGATCAAATTTTAATTTATGCGGATTCTAAGTTGGAATTGTAGAGGAATGGGGAGTTATTGGACAATAAGTTATCTTCGGAAAATTTGGTATAAACATAAACCTGATTTTTTATTCTTATCAAAAACCAAACAAGATTTTGATTTTGTTCAAAAATTTCAATCACATGTTGGTTATGATCACTTGGTGACAGTGGATCTTAATGGACGGAGTGGGGGTTTAGCGTTTTTTTATAATAATGACTATCAGGTACAGATCCTCTATCCGAGTAATCAAATGATCGATGTAGAGGCGGTGGCGCTGGGAAAAAAAGTTTACCTTACATTTGTGTATGGAGAACCAGTACAAAAATTCGAGGGAACATGTATGGGAGCGGTTGACGAGGTATGAGTTATCAAGAACAGATCCTTGGTTCATTATTGGAGATTTAAACGAGATTACCGGAAATCATGAAAAAGATAGGGGTTCTTTAAGAAGCACATGTTTTTTGTCCCTTTCAATGATATGATTAAAAACTGCGGTTTGTTGGAGTTTCCAGCTCGGAAAAACACATTTTCATAGCAGGGGAGAAGGGGAAAATGAAATGGGGCAGTAACGATCAGATGTCGACTAGATTGGACTCTAGCAAACGAAGATTGGCAGACGCTCTTTCCCTGTTCTTATACTGAGTATCTAGGGATGGTAGCGTCTGATCATCGGCCGGTGGTTGCTTTTTTGGAGGATAAAGGTTACCGTAGACGAGGGCAGTTTAGGTTTGATAAACGTTGGATCGGACAGGAGGGTCTCATGGAATCAATGGCCTCAGGCTGACTGGAAAATAATGGGGGACCGACTGGGGATGTTGTTTCAAAGATTAGCAATTCTCGACATGAAATTGCAGTGTGGCGGAAAAATAACCCACCTTATGGAAAGGACAAAATTCAGAATCTCCAAAAAGCACTGGAAGAGGTTCAATCGGATAATAACCGAACGCAAGAGGAGATTTTGGAAGTTTCTAGAAAATTGCAAGAGGCTTATAAGGATGAGGAGGAGTATTGGCACCAAAAAAGTCGGAATATGTGGTACTCATGCGGAGACCTAAATACTAAATTATATCATGCTTTGACAAAACAAAGACGGATTCGAAATAGGATTGTGGGTCTTCATGATGAAACTGGTAATTGGATAATGGAAGAGAAGGGTGTAGAAAAGGTGGCGGTGGACTATTTTGAAGACTTGTTCAATACTAATTCTCCGTCAGATTTTGACAGTTTCCTGGAGGAAATAATTCCGTCTATTACCCTACAAATGAATCATGGGTTGCTGAGGCCAGCAACGGAGGAGGAAGTACGTCAGGCTTTGCTTATGAAGCATCCGGAAAAAAACCCAGGACCGGATGGGATGACGGCTCTTTTTTTTCCAACATGCATGGCATATCATCAAAAATGACTTGGTTGCGATAGTGAATAATTTTTTGATCGCAGGAGATATAGATTCGACGTTAAATATCAACAATATCTGTATGATCCCGAAGACGGAAAGGCCTACAAGGATGTCAGAGTTGAGGCCAATTAGCTTGGGTAATGTAGGGTACAAGATTATTTCGAAAGTCTTATGCCAGAGCTTGAAATTATGTCTCCCACGGTTAATATCGGAGACACAATCTGCATTTGTGCCTGGAAGGTTGATTTCAGATAATATTCTCATTGCTCAGGAAATGTTTCATGGACTGCGGACTAATAAGGCTTGCCAAAGTAAATATATGACAATCAAGATGGATATGAGCAAAGCGTATGATCGGGTGGAGTGGGGTTTTATTCAAGCGCTACTTCTCAGGATGGGTTTTGATCCGCATTGGGTTAAATTAATTATAGAATGTACATCATCGGTTCAATACCATGTTTTGTTGAATGGGCAGTCGCGTGGACATATAGTGACTCAAAGAGGTTTACGCCAGGGGGATCCCTTATCCCCTTATCTATTTATCATGTGTACTGAGGCTTTGATTGCAAATATTAAGAAGGCTGAAAGAGGTAATCAATTCACGGGAATGAAGGTTGCACGAGCTTGTCCTTCAATTTCTCATCTGTTGTTTGCAGACGATAGTCTTTTTTTATGTAAGGCACAAAAGGAAGAATGTCATACTATTCTTAGGATCTTCAAGGAATATGAGGTGGTCTCGGGCCAACAGATTAATTTTCAAAAATCTTCGATTCAATTTGGACATAAGATTGAGGAGACCACGAGACAGGAATTGAGAGACATCCTAGGGATACAGAATTTAGGAGGGATGGGATCATATCTGGGTCTGCCGGAAAGTCTTGGGGGGTCCAAGATACAGGTTTTTGGATTTGTCCAGGACCGGTTGAATAATATAGTGAATGGATGGACGTTTAAATTTTTTTCCAAAGGTGGAAAGGAAATAATCATAAAATCAGTAGTCACGGCTTTGCCTAATCATGTGATATCTGTTTATCGATTACCGAAGGCCACGGTGAAGAAATTGACGAGTGCGGTATAAAATTTTTGGTGGAGCCCAGGGGGAACTACAAGGGGTATGCACTGGATGTCATAATACAAAATGTGTACAAATAAGGACGAACGAGGTCTGGGCTTTAAGGACATAACGAATTTCAATACGGCAATGCTTGGAAAGCAATTGTGGAGGCTCATAGAGAAGCCTTTTACTCTTTTTGCTAGAGTTTTTAAAGGACAATACTATAGGAATGCCTCACCCCTAGAACCGATCCGTTCATACTCTCCGTCGTATGGGTGGAGGAGTATTGTATCTGCTAGATCTCTGGTTAGCAAATGACTAATCAAAAAGGTGGGAACGGGATCCTGTATCTCTGTATGGAGTGATCCATGGCTCCCAACCACTCGCCCGAGACCAGCAAACAAAATTCAACATGACACTTATCAGGACCTCACAGTGGACTCTTTGATAGATCCAATTTCACGAACTTGGAAGTCGCAAGTAATTCGGGATTTGGTGGATCCCCAGGATGCTCAAATTATTGAAAGTATTCCTTTGAGTAAAACTCAGATGGTGGATAGGAATGGATGACACTTCACAAATAATGGGAAACATTCGGTAAAATCAGGATATCAGTTAAACGGGTCTATCCGGACAAGGCAAAACCACCAGCATTTTATGGTCCTACAATGGACGCTCTAAAAGCGTTCTGCTGGGAGTTTAAATGTCCTCCGAAGATTAAACATTTCTTATGGCAAATGGTATCCGGATGTATAGCTGTCAAAAAGATTTACAAGCAAGAGGAATGAAGGGAGATATTTGTTGCATTAGATGTGGAGCTGAAGAGGAATCAATAAACCATGTGTTTTTTGAGTGCCCCCCTGTGCGTCTAGTTTGGGCATTGTCAAAGATACCGTCTAATCCAGTCTATTTCCTCACGAGCTCTCTATTTACGAATATGGATCATCTTTTCTGGAGGGTTCTCCCTAAAATGGAAGATTATCATTTTGCGTGGATATTATGGTATATTTGGAAAGGAAGGAATAATAAGGTTTTCAGTAATTTGGATATTGACTCAAAAGATACACTTAAGCTTGCAGAAACTGAATCAATACTTTGGGCTGAGGCTTAGGAGATGGAAACTAAACAGGCTCCGCAGCAGACAGAGGTTTTGAATTGTCAGCCGAGGGTCGGTCGTTGGTGCTTCATCGATGGTTCCTGGAAAGATAAAGAACCTTATTCAGGTCAAGGATGGTATAGCATACTTGAGGGTTTTCAGGAATTGATGGGTGCAAGGAATACTAGGGCATGTCTTTCATCCCTTCATGCAGAGATAGAAGCGCTGATATGGGAAATGGAATGTATGAGGAATTTACATCAGTTTCAAGTTACTTTTTCTACGGATTGTTCTCAATTGGTGAAGATGGTTTCGGAACCAGAGGAATGGCCGGCGTTTGAGAGTTACCTGTAGGACATAAAGCTACTGAAGACACGTTTTAGTTTTACCCATGTTCGAAATTTCGCTAGGCCCGAGTCGGGCGGACGGTCCGGACCTAGCGATTTAACAAAAACTCGGGAATAAATTGGGGAGTACTCGGAGATTTTTTTTAAGGTTTTATCATATATTAGGGGTATATATTTTATAATTTGAGCAAAAACAATTAAGTTCCATTAGTGTAGTGGTTGGAAACTACTGACCAACCTTTCTCTGCGTGGGTTCGAAGCCCAAAACACAATATTTTGTTCTTTTTTATGGGTTTTTAATTTGGGACACTAGAGTAATTTCGAATTTGTCTTCTTCCCTGCGAATTGTGCAACCCTAAAACACAGCAGCCGACTGTATTTAGCTTTTTTTTCAATGTTTTAACATTTTTTCACGAGTTTTGACTATATTTTGATGATTTCGTCACATAACTCACTGTGTTTTTGCAGTTTAACAGCCAAAACGAGATAATATCGTGACTCCGCGTTATGTTCCCCAACAGGTCCATTTCGCCACGGTCAAGCTCCGATGTACGTATTTGCGGCCACTTCTCGGCAATCCGGCCGCGTTTTTGAACATGGCGTTTTACTAGCTCAGAGATCATTCATGTATCCCGGACGGAAAATCAAAAAACGGATACTCTAGCACGATGTACCAGAAAATAATCGTCTTTCGTCGTTCATATGGATGCAGAGCTACCGGATTGGTTCGCAGAGTCTATATGAGTCTGTTTGTTGTTGACAAAAAAAAAAGCTATGTTATTGTTGCCCATATTTGTATGGTTAATAATAAATTTAGGAAATCCTCGTATATCTTATTATATAAAGCTTGGTTCTTCAAAGTTGACATGTGTTATATATTTTAAGATTGTGACATGTGTTAATCTATTTCATAATTAAAAATATATATACTAAGATATTAACAAAAACAAATTTTATTGAAAAGTAATTAAAATATTATTTAATAGTAATTTTCCTTTTTTAAAATCCTAATCAAAAGATAATTGGAAAAAACTATTTGATAATAATTTTGCTTATAATATTGTGACATGTGTTTAAATATATAATGATTAAACATATATATAATAAGAAAATAAAAACGAATTTTGATAAAAATTACCTAACAAAATTTTATATTTTGATGTTGTTATCGTACATGAGTATGTGTGAATATGATGAATATGTGTTTGTATGTATAAAACAAAATATATAAATAATAAACATAATTTTTTCTATTAAAAATAAAATAGTTGTAAAAAAATCTAAAAAAAATAATAATTATAAAATAATTAATTTCCTTTTTAAAAGTCTAAATAAAATAAATATATAAAAATAATCTTATTTTTCTTATAATTAACTAACTTTACTTATTAATAATTTTGTGTTAAAAAATATAAACCAAAATTAACTTCAAATATCTTACCTAATATGATTGTGACATGTGTCAATTAGAATAATAGATTGTGAATGTGTCAATAAAAACTGAGATTATGTGAAAATAACTTATTCTTTTCCTAAAATCCTAAATAAAAGAGATTTAAAAAAAAAAAAAATTCTAATCTTAACCAATTAAGAATTTTTTTCTTTTAAAAAAAAAAAATCCTGACGAGAGAGAATTGTAAAATTTTATTTAATAGTAATTTGTACTTATAAAAATTAATGATAAACATGATAGTAAAAAAATATTTAGTTAAAAGGAAAATTTGTAAGCAATATTAGTGATATTGGGAAAAAAAATATTTTGAAAATGGCAACTTTTAAAAATAGTTAATATTTACTGGAAATAATTATTTGGTAGAAATTTTATTTTTCTAAATCCTAGAAATATAATTGTAAAATATTATGTAATATTAATTTCCTTTTCTAAAATCCTCAAAAATTGTACACGAATATTTGAGAGCTTTTTTTCATATTTATATAAAAATCCTAAACAAAAAAATAATTGTATCATATATTTTTAATATTCTTTTGTTAATGAGTCCTAACCAAAAGAGAATTGTAAAATATTATTTGATAATATTTTTAAAAGAGTATTTGATGATGAACATGATACAGAAAAATTATTTCATTAACAAAAGAAGTGTAAAATTAGTATTGATATTAAATGTAAATTTTCTTTATTAGTAACTAAAAATAATTATTTCATAGCAATTTATTTTTTCTGAAATTCTACAGAGAAGATAATTGTAATAGGTTATATGATAGTAATTGTTTTTTCTAAAATCTTAAAAAAAATTGTAAAAGAGTATTTAATATTATTTTTTAAATTGTAAATAAAAATGAGATTTATAAAATATAATTTTTTCCTTTTTAAAAAAAAAATCCTAGCAAAATAAAATTTTAAGGAATTATTTAATAAAACATTAAATTATTACATAAGAACATGTATAATGTTGTGATTGACTCGATTGATGTATTTGAGTTTCATTTCTTTTTACTTTTCATTCAGTTTCTTATTTCGGGTTGTGTTCAGTTTAAACGTTTAGATATAGTATTTTATATAATCCTAAGTATAAAGTTTAAAACAATTCATTTATGTACCATGACTATAAAAAAAATAGTAACTTAAACTTATGTGTAAAAATGAGGTTTAATTATAAAATAAATCTCAAACAACATATGCAAAAAACAATCATAAAACTATAATAAAATTATTTACATATATCTAGAATAAATCATAACTTCCATTTTTATTACTTTTCATTTTTTTATTTGGGATTGTGTTCAGTTTGAATTGTTTGTGTATATTATTTTCTCTAATCCTTAGTATAAAGTTTATAACAACTCATATATGCACCATGATTATAAGATACAAATATTTACTTGAACTTATGTGTGAAAACGAGTTTTAATTATAAAATAAATCTCAGACAATATATGCAAAAAACAATCATAATACTATAATAAAATGATTTATTATTTTATAGTTAAATTAAAACATCAAACAAAACCCGTTGCGTTGCAACGGGCTCATATCTTGTATTAAATAAAAGTCACTTAAGTGACTTTTGCCTAGGTGTCAATCATAGAGAAAGTTTAGGAAAATTGTTATAATTTGATTGGTTGAAAGATAATCAATTTTTATTATATTAATTAGATCTAAAATAAAAGGTAAGTCTATAACTAATTAATATAACTTACCAAATAGTCTAAATAATATTACAAATAATAATTTATGGTAACTAATTGTCAAAATTAAAGAAAGTGTAATAATGTTTGATTAATTCTTTTTATATTTATATAATACATAATATAATTAGTCGAACACAATTTCTAGAAATCGATATAATGATTTCATATTCTTATATAAAACATTATATTCATATATAAAGAATTATAATAATTATTAATGTCTTATAACTTCCATATATGTTTTATAAGTCATTTAGAAAAAAATAAAGCATTTATAAAATTATCTATCATGCCTTGCAAAATTATTTTATCTTAATTTTAAATTATTTATATGAGTTTATAAAACATTTATAAAAAATAAAATTATCCTATATAATAAAATAGAAGTCACTTAATTGAATTTTTCTTACATGTCGATCATTTGTGAAGTCTCAAAAAATATTTTTATAATTTGCTTGGTCAATAATTTTTAATTTTATATATCAATTATAATTTTGGTAATAAATCAGTTTATAATTTATTTGGTCTAGAACGAGAATGACCAGTAACCTTTAGGTATTAATATTGTTTAGTTCCAAAAACTCATGTACACCATTTTTTTGTACAATGTTTAACAAAATAATTTCATGGTGATTGTCATGTTTGTCATTACATTTGGTAAAACTAATTTTGATAACATTTAAAGAAACAATTTTTTTCAATAAAATATAGTTGTATCCATTTATATTTATAGAAATCAATATAATGATTTCATATTCATATAAAAATATAGTTGTATCTATAATAATTACTAATCTCTTATAATGTCCATATATGTTTTATAAATAATTAGGCTTTGAAGATTGGAAGTATTATATTTAACGGATCATGTGAGAACTTTGATTAAAAAAATTTCTGCATTTAAGTCAAATAATATAGTGAATAAGGTAATGTTATGGTTGAAAAGAATTTTAAGATGGATTTTTGGTTCGTTGATTGTATGTTTTGTATTGCTATTTAGAGAAATAAATAAATATTTGGCAAAAATATGTAAAAAATTAGGAAAACATTAGCAAAAGTTTAATAAAAAGAACGAAATGATAACGAGAAAAATAAGAAGAGGCCGAAGAAGATGCATAATATATGTTGAAGAAGTTAATGTGATAGTTACATATATATTTCACAAGCATTTGTTATTACTAAATATTCATCAATTATTTTTACATCAAATTTATATAAACTTTACTATTGATTTTCAAACTAATTGAAGTTAAAAATTATATTTTTAATGTTTCTAATTATTATTCAAAATTTATGACATTATATACATAATATATATTTTCTTACAATTGTTATATCCGCGAATTCGCGGGCAAAACCACCTTAACTCTAAACCCTAAGGTTTGGATTAGTTAACCCTAGGGGTATAAGTGTATATTTACTTCTTTAATGAAACATTTTGGTCATTTTGTTCCTTAAAGTCTATATTTGTGACAAAAATATTTTTAGTGCTATCCTACGGTATTTCCTTAAGCTTAATATCAATTACCAAATTGATTGATTTTATAAATAATTTTATTTATTTCAAATATTATGGTTAAATAAATATAATTAATAAGAACATAAATAAATTTCAATCATTTATTTAATTTGTGTTAAAAGTGTTAAAGTGACATTTTTACAAAACAAAGAGAGTATAATAATGGAGAAATTCTAATTATATCACAAACTTTATATATATTTCAAATTTACTTTTAAAGGATGACAATTTCATAATATCTTGAATTTGTGATAGAAGACTATACTAACCCTCTTGAATCATTTATAAATGTTTAAAAATTATTTATAAAAGTTTATAAACTCAACTTTGCCTCTTAAATACTAAATCCTAAACAAAAAAAAGTTTGAGATACCATAAGTTGGATATCATTTTTCAAAAATACACGCAATCAAAAATAGTCTAACATTTGTGTTTAGGGTTCATTATTAGAATTTAGTATTTATGGGGTGGATTTAAGTTTATAAATAATTCTTAAATATTTATAAATGATTTAAGAGGGTAGTTTAGGATATTTACGAAATGATCATTCTTTAAAGATAAATTTCAAAAGTGGTATCAAATTTATGGAAAAATTAGAATTTCCCTAAAAAATAATCACATAACTCTAATTCCAAATGTTAGAGCTATTTTTGATTGAATATTATTTTTTTTTTAAATAGTAGTAATTTTATGAGGTATTTTAAGCAATTTTTCTATAATAATAGAGATACATACACATTTTTAAGAAGCTAAACTTAAAATGAGATAAGTTTCAAAAACATATGCCTCATTTTAATAGACGGTTGATCAACGTCAGTTAATCTTCTCGACTACTTTCTAAATGAAGCAAAGCTTTGGGAAATATAAATATAAGTAACCTTAATTATTTCCCGTAGTGCATTACATTCCAAATGTTCATCCTCAAATAATATCGAAAATTTTAGTATATAATGCCCAAAAGTTAAAATTCAGGACGAAAAGTTATTTCCAAGTACGGGCTATAGTAGTATAACGTAGACTAATACTGTAAATTAATTTCATCTCTTTCGCATGGACTAGTTTTTTCCCTTTTTATTTTAAATTTTACATGATTTTTTTCTGCTAACTAGTTTTTTATGATTTGTTGCAAGACTACAAAACTGTGTACTTTATTAATGGTTTTTATGTATTGGATCCAAGTAGGATATTGAAGACTTTGAAGAACACATCATTTTCGAAGACTTAAAGTCTTTATATAAAATTTTATATTTCTAGAACAAATAAATTTCCACAAAGTGATAATTTAAAGTGAATGGCGTTTGTTTTGTTATTTTTACTTTGTTTGTTTTCTTGATAAAATCCAGAAAAACTGTCATTATCAGTCGACGTGGCTCACTTACGATCCAATCCATTTTCTGCCTTGTAATTCGGCTCTTAATCCAGATTAATTATAATCAGTTTGTGCTATTATAAAGTTAAAAATGATTAATGAAGGACTATTTTTAGGGAATGGACACAGATTTTTGGAAGTATGCGTGATTCCATTTATTTAATCTGGATGTTCAATTTTCAAATATGCCTAAAAAAATTAATTATTCAATCCGATACAATCTGTATCTATCTGATATTAGATGTCCGGATATCCAGATTAGGAAAGAATACATAAAATAAATATAAAATAAATAAATATGAAATTATAATAATATCTTATTAATTTTTTTTAAAGTCTAATAACTAATAATTAAATTAATAAATAAAATATTGTAAAACTTACATATAACTATAATAATTATATTTTTATATATAATTCTTTATATATATATATATATAATAGATCGAAGTGGATATATGTTTTCTAAATTATAAATATTTGAGTTTTGTTTCATTTTTATGGATATTACAATTTAATATTTGGTCCACCTATACTATTTGTAGATTTCTAAAGTGAACTGGAATAATAAATGTTAAGTGTCAAAATGAATAATCATATATAACTCGAACTTGTTGTTATACTTTTCCAAATTTTCTAGAACGATAAATTTGAAAAACTAGCATTGTTTAACTGTTAAAGCCAGCGATGCCGAATGAATGCGGTGATGCTGGTGATTTGGGTCGGTGGCGGGTTCCGTTACGGCGACGTTGATTTGGGTCTGTGCCCTAGGTTATTAACGTGAATTCAATGCAAAAAATAATATTTTCTTATTAAGTACTAATTATTTTAAGATAATGGGCTCACAACAAAAATAAAAGGGAAAATTTGGATAACTACATTTGAATGACATTTTATTTCGAAAACTACTCTTCTATTTATTTATTTTTGAAAACTACACTTTTGTGTAGATAAAATGACTAAACTATCCAATCTTGAGATTTATAATTATTCTAGTGATTTTTAATATGTAAAAAATAAAAGAATATCTTCGCCTATGTCTCTTTCTCCACTTGGTAGACATGTTGGATAATTCTTCTAGTGATTTCCCTTGTCACCGATGTGTTTATTCCTTAGATTCTTTTGTTATGTTGGTATGGTTCTGTAATTGTATCAACGGGTTTTGAATTCTGTAAATGTGGTTATTATTGTTACACTACCGCAGTTATCTATATTTAAAGATGGAAAATCATCTAAGCTAAGTTCAAAAAAAAAGATGGAAAATCATCTCTTTGGTTTTTAATTTACGGCGTTTTTGTTTGCTGGTGTGTATTAAATAAGAATTTCAGTGAATATCATATATTACTTATTGAACTTAAATTTCTCTGACTTTGATACAATTAAGTTAAATTTCATAACTGTTATTGTTGTTCTAGATTTTCTATATATGCAAAAGAACAGTAAATAAATAAAAGTCTTCAAAAAATAAATAACAATCCAACTTTGACCCAATCTAAATCTGGGTAGTCATTAATATGGCTTGATTGAGAATGAATTTCAACAAAATTGTATATGTTGGGTGAACGAGAATTGTTTTATATGAGGAATGAGAGTTATTGTAAAACTTTTTTTTGAAAATTATTTGCAGAAGTTTAAAATATTTCTTATGATTTTCAAGTGTTATCACTACAAGAAAACACAGTTTTAGCAAGGAAATTTAACGAGGAAAACTATTTCTCGTGAAATTACGATGACTTAACGATGAAATTGCGAGGAAATAAAGTTTCGTCGTAATGGCCTTGTAAAATACCGAGTAAAGCTTTTCCTCGTAAAATCGTCGTAAGTTAACGTGGTTTTTCCGAGAAAAATGTGTTTCGTCGCAAATTCGTCGTAATTTTAGCATGATTTTTACGAGGAAATAACTTACGAGGAAAGAACGAGAAATCCACCAACTTAACACGTTTTTTTTGCCACCAACCTAATTTTTCGTCGTAAATTCCTAGCAAAATTCAACTACCAGATTCGAAAATTTTCTATATATATGGAGGTTTGAACATAATTTTAAGCACACCAACAAGAAAAAAAAAAGTGAAAAAAATGTCGGGCTTGGGAAATATTTTCGAGTTGCGGAGGTGGATGTATATGCATAGAGATGCTAACGGGAGAGTGACGAAAGAATATCTTGCTGGGTTGGAGCGTTTTATGCATCAAGCAGATTCTACACCGCTCGCCCAAGAAAGCGGTAAAATATTCTGTCCTTGTAGGAAATGTAACAATTCAAAGTTGGCAAATCGTGAAAATGTTTGGAAGCATTTAGTAAATAGAGGTTTCACGCCAAATTATTATATCTGGTTTCAACATGGAGAAGGTTATAGTTATGATCAGAATGAAGCTAGTAGTAGTAATAACAACTTTCAAGAAGAACCGGTTGATCATCAATTGCATAATGCACATAGTTACCATCAGGAGGATCAGCCGATGGTAGATTATGATAGGGTTCATGATATGGTAACTGATGCATTCGTAGCTCATGATGATGAAGATGAAGAACCTAACATAGATTCAAAAAAGTTTTATGAAATGTTAGATGCGGCAAATCAACCACTTTACAGTGGTTGTAGAGAAGGTCTCTCTAAATTGTCATTGGCTGCTAGAATGATGAATATTAAAACTGATCACAATCTACCTGAAAGTTGCATGAACGAATGGGCAGATTTATTTAAAGAGTATTTGCCGGAAGACAATGAGTCTGCTGATTCTTATTATGAGATTCAGAAACTGGTTTATAGTCTTGGGTTGCCTTCGGAGATGATAGATGTTTGCATCGACAACTGCATGATCTACTGGGGAGATGATGAGAAGTTGGAAGAATGTCGATTCTGCAAGAAACCACGATTCAAGCCGCAAGGAAGGGGACGTAATAGGGTACCGTACCAAAGGATGTGGTACCTACCAATTACAGATAGATTGAAAAGATTGTACCAATCGGAGCAGACTGCTGGAAAGATGAGGTGGCATGCCGAGCATACTCAGACGGATGGTGAGATGACTCATCCATCAGATGCAAGAGCCTGGAAACATTTTAACAAAGTACATCCGAATTTCGCTAGCAATAGCCGGAATGTGTACCTCGGATTATGCACAGATGGATTTAGTCCATTTGGAATGTCAGGGAGACAATATTCATTGTGGCCTGTCTTTCTTACGCCATACAACCTGCCACCGGAGATGTGCATGCAACGGGAGTTTTTATTCTTGACCATATTAATACCCGGTCCGAAGCATCCAAAAAGGTCACTTGATGTTTTCCTACAACCACTGATAAAAGAGTTGAAGGATTTGTGGTCAACAGGGGTGAGGACGTATGACTGCTCAACGAAGAAGAATTTTACGATGCGAGCTATGCTTTTGTGGACCATAAGTGACTTTCCTGCCTATGGGATGTTGTCTGGATGGACTACACATGGGAGATTAGCTTGTCCATATTGTAATGGAACGACAGATGCATTTCAACTGAAGAATGGTAGAAAGACAAGTTGGTTCGATTGTCACCGTCGATTTCTTCCAGTTGGCCATCCGTACCGAAGAAACAAGAATTTGTTTAGGCACAAAAAGGTTGTGAGAGACACTCCTCCTCCATATCTAACTGGAGAACAAATTGAAGCGCAAATCGACTACTACGGAGCTAACGAAACAGTTCGCTGGGGTGGTAATTGGCATGTCCCTCGTAATATGCCTGATTCTTACGGTGTTCATCACAACTGGCACAAGAAGAGTATATTTTGGGAGTTACCATATTGGAAGGATCTCCTTCTGCGCCACAACCTTGATGTGATGCATATAGAGAAGAATTTCTTTGAGAACATCATGAATACAATATTGAATGTCCCAGGGAAGACAAAAGACAACATAAAATCGAGGTTGGACTTGCCGGATATTTGCTCAAGAAGTGAGTTACATATAAAAAGCAATGGCCAAGTTCCCGTTCCAATTTTTAGATTGTCTTCAGAAAAAAAGTCGGTTTTGTTCAATTGGGTGGCATCAGAAGTGAAGTTCCCTGATGGGTATGTTTCAAATCTTTCAAGATGTGTTGAAAAGGGTCAAAAGTTCTCCGGGATGAAGAGTCATGATTGTCATGTCTTTATGCAACGACTTCTGCCATTTGCATTTGCGGAGCTACTTCCAACAAACGTACATGAAGCACTTGCAGGTAGTTTACAATAGGACAATAATATTAAATTGGTTTAGTTTACAATAATAGTATTTGACTAACAATGTGTTTAATTGTTTTTGGAATAGGCATTGGAGCATTTTTCAGGGATTTGAGCACACGCACTCTTAAAGAAGAAGTCGTAGAACAGCTTCAGGAGAACATTCCTATCTTATTGTGCAACTTGGAGAAGATATTTCCTCCAGGCTTTTTTGACGTGATGGAGCATCTAGCTATCCACCTCCCATATGAGGCATTGCTTCGTGGACCGGTACATTACGGATGGATGTATCAGTACGAGCGAGCCATGAAATATTTGAAGGGAAAAGCAAAGAACCTCGCCAAAGTTGAAGGTTCTATAATTGCTGGAAGTTTGACAGAAGAAGTTTCTCACTTCACATCGTACTACTTTGCGTCAAAAGTACGTACACGAAGAAGAGCTCCAAGAAGATATGATGATGGTGGCGTTGCGCCCACATATGCAGTTGTTGGTGTTCCAGAAATCTTTAGCCAGATTGGACGACTTGGTGGGAAATCAAAACAGGTTTGGTGGTCGAGTGAAGAAGACGCTCATAGTGCACACACCTATATTCTACTCAATTGCGAGGATCCATTGATGCGTTATTTTGAAAGGTAACTTAAATTGAGTATACATTATATAATTGAGAGAGATTAATTCATGTAAAATGTGAATTTACAGCATGTTTGTTTCACAAGTCGAAGAAACATTTCCTGGTATATCCACAAGTGACGTAGACAAAAGAAAAGATCAACACTTTGTTAAGTGGTTGAAGAATCAGGTATTAATCAAATACTTTTAAAATTTTCATACATGAATGATTTGTATTTCAACGTTCTTTTTATTTTTAAATAGGTTGATTATGACGACGATGCAGATTATCCTAAGTGGTTACACGAAGTAATTCAATCTCCACTTGTAAAGGTCACCACATCACAGATGTATTTCACACGAGGCTAT
This sequence comes from Brassica napus, assembly GCF_020379485.1. NCBI lineage: Eukaryota > Viridiplantae > Streptophyta > Magnoliopsida > Brassicales > Brassicaceae > Brassica > Brassica napus. The sequence continues at coordinate 46,961,707 of NC_063445.1, forward strand.
ACTTTTCACACATATGAGTATGGTAAACAGCGGGCAACCAGTAACTATGGAATTTGTGTGAAAGGAGAAACAGATTTCTACGGAATCTTGACGGAGATTATTGAAGTCGAATTCCCAGGGATATTGAAGCTAAAATGCGTCCTCTTCAAGTGTGAATGGTTCGACCCCGTCGTCAATAGAGGTGTTCGGTTGAACAAATTCGGTGTAGTAGATGTCAACGGTGGCCGGAGGTACAACAAATTCGAGCCCTTCATCTTAGCTTCACAAGCAGACCAAGTTAGCTTCCTTCCATACCCACGGATGAGAGAGTCGGGTATAAATTGGTTAGCCGTGATCAAAGTTACACCTCGAGGACGAATCATCGTAGGAGAAGAACCACCATTGCAAGAAGAACAAATAAATGAAGTTCATGAACCTGAACAAGAAATTGATGACATCCTTCTCATTGATCCGCATAATCACGAGTATGAAGATCTTACCGAAGATCCCACGGAGGAAGCTGTTGAAGACGAGTTTCATGTAAATGATGATGTTTCAAGTGATGACGAGAATGTCGATGAATCCGATTAATGTATTTCATATTTGTATGAGTTTGATTTATTATATATAATTAAAGATAATGGGAGTTTATTTATAAATAAGATATCGACATTAATTATAAGTAAAGGAATTGTGTTTTTATAATTTTCGGTTTGGATTAGAATGAATTGCTTGAGGTTAAAGGATAGAAGTGTTTGATATATGAAGTAGAAGATAAAGAAGATGTGGTTTGGGATTTGGGGTTTCGTTTTAGGGGTTTAGAGACAGTCGTCGTACTTTCCACGTTATCTCACGGGAATTTTACGACGATTTATAATACATTACCTCGCATATTCCACGGTAACAGTAAACGTCGTAAGAGCCTCGTTAACTTACGTGGACTAAGAGACGATTTATAATTAAAAAAGCGGACCTCGCTTATTCCACGTAAGACTAAAACGTCGTAAGAGCCTCGTTAACTTACGTGGAATGAGCGAGGTTAGCTTTTTTATTTTACTTTTCGTCGTTAATTCGTCGGTAAATATAAACCCTAAACTAAAATGAAACCCAAATCCCTAAACCCCAAATGTGCAAACCCTAAAACTCCCCATCCTACTTCATATAAACTAAAAAAAAATTAATTTTCAATTTTATATAAACTTAAAAAAAAAAGAGAAGAAAGATATTGGAAACACATATGACGAGATACGTAAGTGTAGCCCACATAAATCTACATCATTTGTATTCAAATATCTTCTTCTCTTTTTTTTTTATGTTTTTAAACCTTTCATATATGATTTGTAGAGTGTGTTTGATTTGTTGTGTGATATGTCAAATTCAAAATTTGTAAAATTGTTTTCCAACGTATTAAACCTTTCAAATTCAAAAAAATATATATATTGAAGTTAAAGGGTTAGAAATATATGAAGTATAAGATAAGAAATATAAGGAAGATAGGGTTTGAGGTTTGGAGATAAGAAAGATAGGGTTTGAGGTTTGGGGTTTAAAATTTTAGGGGTTAGCAAAAAAAGCCTCGCTATTTGCACGTAAAATCGATGATAAAAACAAAAATCGTCGCAAGAACGACGTTAAATAAAACACGGGCCTCTGTATATCCTCGTTAATTTGCTTGGGCCTTGCGACGAAACAAAAGACGGGCCCACGTAAAATCGATGATAAAACAAAAATCGTCGCAAGAACGACGTTAAATAAAAGACGGGCCTCTGTATATCCTCGTTAATTTGCTTGGGCCTTGCGACAAAACGAAAGACGGGCCTCTGTCTTTCCTCGTTATTTTGCGACGAATTGTCGACGAACACTAATCCTATATATAGGCGAAACCGCAGCCCTCTTCATTTCCTCTCTAATTCCTCTCTACAGCCTCTCCATTTCCTCTCAACATGGTAACTCTCTTTCCTCTCTAAGTAGTTTAGGGAATTTAGATTAGGTGGTTAGTTTAGGGAATTTAGTTTACGAAATTAGTTTACAAAATTTAGGTTTCCTCATTTTATTAATTACGTAGTTAATACTGTTCATAATTTTTTATTTACTCTTGACTTTAATTTAGAAATTTAAATTTTGCAGACTATTCGTAGGCACCAGCGTAGTGCTCACTACTCGCAGATGTTCGGTCCACCGGGTAGTCGGTTAGACCCGTCTTCACTTCCCGGTTCTTCTTCAGCTCCTGGTTCTTCGGGTCAGCAGGAGACCGTCCCCGAGACTCAATCTTCTCAGAGAGTCTCGCCTTCTTCTACGGCATCGCCATCAGTTCCTCATGTGCCTCCTCCGGTAGCTCCTCCTCCGATGCCAGCTCCTCATGTGCCTCCTCAGATGCCCGCCCATCAGGTTCATGCTGATTTGATGGTGCCAGCGAGTTGTCCTTACTCTCAGTACACTGTTGAGGACATTCTCGGTTTGCCAGGCAGAGAAGGCTTACCGATCATAGACCCCGACCGACCTGAAGGAACTCTTTGGTATGTATGTTACATTTATTTTTTAAAATTCATTTGTGACTTTAATAAATATTTAAAACTTTGAATTTGTTTTTTTTTCCAGGTTTGGGGTTGATAACTGCCTTGCAACAGAAGTAACCGAGACGATTAAAGGTTACTTCTCCATGGCACATCCCAACTGGAAATCCACTCCGATCTACATCAGAAGGACGTGGTTCAAGATTTACGCTGTAAGTTTTTACAATTTATTCCTGATTTATATTTTTTTAAATTTTATTTTTCTAAACTAATTATTAATGTTTTTTTTTTGCAGCAAAAATTTAATTGGTCCATGGGGGTCACTGAGAAGGTGCGGAAAGAGTTTATCGACAAGGCGAAGAAACGTTTGTTGGACACGGTCTCCAACTGGAAGGGTGACTGGATCGTGAAGGGCTATGAGCGGGGCAAACCCTCAACCATCACCACGGACGTGTGGGATGGCCTCATCCGTTACTGGAGGGATCCTGATGCCATGAGAGTCGCCCAGTCTTGCTCCGCCTCCCGTAACTCGGTAGATGAGCATGGCCACAGGGCGATGCAACATAGTACGGGCCAAAAACCACACGCCCGCGTCCGTTTGGAAATGGTACGTAATTTAAATATTTAACTTTTTGATTTTTAATATATATATATATATATATATATATATATATAATAAAAACTTTCTTAACTATTTTTAGGCCAAGGAGTTGGGACGTTTACCGACTCTTATGGAACTTTTCGATCGGACCCACAAAAACAAGGCGGGCGCATTTGTAGATGAGAGGTCTGAGAAGATCTACAATGATGTGGCAGCTCGTATTGACGAGCGTGAGACCCAGCTGGCGCAGGAGTCCGCCGACGGATTACCCGTCGTCTTATCCACAATAGAAGTGGATAGAATTTACGAGGAGGTAAATTTTATATAAATTTTTTATTAATTCCATTTTACTTTAAAATTTAAATTTTAATATATATTTTATTGTTTTTTAAGGTCGCTCCTAAGAAAAAGGGACGTGTGTTGGGGATTGGTTCCGTCAACGATGTTCCGAGAGCGACTTCCTCTTATGGCCAGAGACGGGATGATGAAGTCTCTCAGCTGCGCGACGTGTTGGAGACGACACAACATCAGCTGTCGTCGACACAAAACGAGTTGGCCTCGACAAAATCGTCGTTCACAGCTCGTATGACTGGTCTCGAGAACTTCTTGGACGTCATAGCGGCCACAAATCCGGAATGGGAGGCCATGTTCAGGACCATGAGACAACAAAACCCCATTCCAGGCGAGACATCCGTGCAAGTCAACGAGGAAGATCTCTCGAGAAGGAGCGAGGAATTCTACGACGCGGCAATGCAGCATTAGTTTTTTTTTTGTTATTGTATTTTAAAATTCAAAACTTATTTATATATTATATAATTTCATTTTAATTCGGCCAAAAAAAATTTTTCTATTCGATTTAATTTCAATTAAAATTTTATTAATAAATTAAATAAATATAATTTTTATTTATAAATTCAGTAAATAGAAAACAAAGTAATTTCGTCGCTAATTCCCGATGTATTAACGAGGAAAATTAACGACGAAATATCGAGGAACAATTATCGAGGATTTTACGTGGATTTAGTTACGATTCTATTACGACGAATTGTTTTCGTGTTTCTTACGTTTTTATTACGACGAATTTATTTAGAGGTTTTTGCGTGTCTTTTACGACGAATCATTTACGAGTTTCTTACGAGGAAGCACAACGACCGCGTTACGTGGAAACCCCACGTGGTCTTTACGACGAAAACTTAATTCTTCTTTACGAGGAAAATATAACCTCGCTAATTAACGAGGAAATGGCGACGAATCTTCTCTTACGACAATCATATAACGACGAAACGCCTTTCATCGCCATTTCCTCGTAAGCCTTCTTTTCCGAGGAAATAACGACGATTTTGGCCGTCGTTAAATTTGTGTTTTCTTGTAGTGTATTTTATAATAGTGATAATAGTATTATTGACTTTGTACTTTAGTTATTTAAACAAATAGTTTTTGTTAAAATATGGATAAAAATGTCTTATCACATTTACTTAAGTGTAGTTTTCAAAAATTAAAAATAGAAGTGTATATTTCAAATTTTGAATTATAAATAGGGTATTTTTCAAATTGTCCCAAAAAAAGCCCTGCTCGGTATTATATTCTCCCAATGTTCCTTAAAACAGAAATAAAAATAGAGGTACGTCTGCGGAAACCGTAGCCTAATGATTAAGGTTTAAAGGCTTCTACAATCAGGTCTGGAGTTCGAATCCCAGACTATGCAATTTATTGCAGAATACAAGAAATCCAGGTTCAAGTCCCGGAGAGAGCGATTTATTACTGCAGACTACGGAAGAAAGGCTTACAAAGGATCTTCAACATAGTGCAAGTAAATCCAGTCAGACGTGAATTTTCATAGGACGGTTCAGATGATGCAGTTAGGCGTAGATCCTCATAAGGCAGGTAGTATTGTCGGTTATCAAATCGTCTATATAATCTTTTTCATAATTGTAATGTCATAATAAATCAGCGTTAAAAAAAAAATAAAAAAAATAGAGGTACGCTTGGTCGCTTGGGCTTCGGCTGTTTAACGCAACTGTAAGCCGTCTATTTCTTTAATTATTGAACTATAAGTAGGACAGTTGACAGAAAGTGAAGGTAAACGTTAGCTCAAAACTAGCCCCCACTTTTAACCGGAACCGTTAACCCGAACCGGATTCGACCCGAAATGGATCGGTTCGGTATGGTTTCATTATTCATCAATTTACCAGATGAATAATTATATAAATAACCACGGATATCGGGTCAGTTCGGTTTTGACCTGGAACCGAACGGGTACCAGTTTTAAACCGGATTCTATGTAAAACACACGGAATTGCATCATATAGGCGTCTTACCCGGGTTGGAAAGGAGTACAACACTTGCAATACCACTGGGATACGTCAACTCTTTTTGTAATTACCTATATATTACTAGTATATATTTGATTTCAATTTATTTTTCTTTAAAAAAAAAAATAGATAAAAAAATATTATTTCTGGTTTTAAATTGTATGCCCGAACCGACCCGAAACCGGATAAAACCGAATAGAATCCAAACTGCAACACAACCAAGTACTCATTGAATACGATTTGTAAATAACCGATTTATCCGTAACCGAATGGTTTTTACCGGAAACCGATCCGAATACCCGAAATCCCAGCCCTACTCAAAACGGGCACTTGAAATAGTACCTCTTAATTTTACGTATATGATTCGAACGAAACTAGTCATAGAGCTATAGCTATTATATATTACCACATGGTAAAATTATAAAGCTATCGCTTTGTAATTCCAGCTCTTAGTCTATGTATATGATTCTAGAAACAGTTTTAGTCTTTTAGATATCGAATACCCGAATCTGACAGTTCACAATTGCAACTTTTGTACAAGATTATTGTTATATATCATTGTAAAAACAAGAGAGGTAATAAGAGCAAGAGATTTGTCTGGACAAACCCTTTTTAAAATCAAAAGGAGCATATCACTCAAAATAAATATCCAAAAAGTAATCTCTACACCATTGTCCTCATGTGGTTTCCCAGTTAAAGAAAAAACAACGTAAAACCACATGATGACTTCTTTTTCTTACATCCACAAAAAAATCTCCCTTAGGAAAGAAAGAACAACAATGAAACAAATTCAAGAAAAAAAAGGTAGGCTAAAGAATCTCTCATAAAATAAAATAAAAACAGCGAGAGAGAGAGACGATAGAGAGGATGGACACGACCGTAGCTTTCCCACAAGTTCCGACAAAACTTGGAAGAGTTACTATAAAAAGATATACAATTTTACAGGAGACAAAAGGGATCGGTGGTGTCCAAAAGAACACTACTGATAATGATGCCGGGGATGGATATTATTATTATGTATCATTACCATACCAAGGAGGCTAAAGCTGTAATTGACCCGGGGCTTTCCTTGAGGATCTTGATGGAGGTCGATTGTTGTCTGCAACTGATAATGATGTCGAGGAAGGTGGCGGTTTATGCTGTTGTTGTTGCTGTTGATCTTCAGATCTCCTCACCTCCTAACACATCAAATTAAAGCACACTGAGATTCTATCTTATGTCAAATGACTCAAATCAATAACAATTAACAGACTACTCCAACTGGTAATGTTTGTAAACTGACATAATGGCAGAAAACGAAAGAGAACATAACATTTATAGGAAACAAATTGACCAAAATCACCAAGGAGCAGTAATCATAAACAATCTACTTACATAATAACATACTTTCTTTTATTTTGTGTTTTTGTCATAAAGTAAAAAATAATGATATGTCTAAACAGTAAACATAATCTTTTGTATGGTATAAGAGCTGCTATAAACTGTGAAATAGTTCTGTTACAAATAAAAGCCTTGAGATTAAAAAAAAAAATGTGTGTTGCGTTGTGTACCTTTGATGCAGAAGAAGATGAAGTGTTATACGAGTAGTTCACTTTATTCCTTGTCTGGCCACGATGCTGATTCTGTACGTTCTCAAACTGTTGCAGCCGTGCAGCAAAATTGATTCCTTGGTGAGAATTGTTGATGTTATTGTCTTCCGCGCCACCGTCCTCGCGGTGATGAATATACTGCGAGAAAGGAACTCCTGAAGATGCTCTGCTTATTTGGCCTCCGCCACTGAATGAGTATGTTGGGACAGTTTTGAGCCTTGTCCGAAGTATCTTAAACGCCGCACTTTGCTGCATACATGAAAACAAATCCAGCAGGCACTATAAAATAACCATCAATTTTGCAATAAATCAAACATGTGTTGTTCTATTATTCTTCTCTTTCTTTTACCTGTGGAAGTAACATTAGAAGACCGTAAAGTGTTTTCAGCAACCATGTGTATCTTCCTGGTTCCAGAAGCTGGAAAAGAAGAAAGGTGAGAAAAGAAGAAGCTGGAAAGAGAGAGAGAGCTATTTGGGTTGAGATGAATCAAGCAAACCTGCAATCTAAGGTAAGTAAAGATTGGAGTTTCGAGAAGCCGGATCAATTTATCGAGCTGTACGAGAAACTTGACGTTTATGTCTTCTTCTACCAATGATTGAATCACAACACTCGCGTGCTGGTAAGCCTGTCAATAATTTCATCTTCTGATATTCAATATCTGGTGGTGATTTTTAAGAAAGTATACAATAATACTTTTTTGTATTTACCTGAGCTAATAAGCAGAGACTTATAATCGCCATAGGTGAGTGGCACCATGATGCGTACAATGCAACAAAAAGTTCTTTCCCTTCGCGACTGACGAGCGAACCTTTTAATAGATCTCTTAGTTTTGCTAACTCCGGGGATGTAAGCAAAATCAAATTCAACGCCTGAAACATAAAACAAACAAAAAGGAAAATGACAGTATAGTTGTTATTAACAAATCAAAGTGAGTAATGACATGAACGGAGAAGGCTTCGAAATACATTAAGGCCTGTATAAAACATGCAAACTAAACCAATCATCTAAATAGTTCCACTTTCAAACATCCCTTAACCGAAGAAATTTGGGGAAGGAGAAATACCTGAACCATGGTTGAAGCAAAATCAAGATTATCCTCTCCCTCGAGTATAGTTGAGAGCTCTCGACAAACTCTTTCAGCATCCAAAAGTACACACAATCTCCGGACAATAAGAGCACCACGCCTAAACGAGATATGTTTTGACCAACTAAATAACATGTTCTTTCCAGAAACTTAAAGACAGCTGACAGACCTATAACTAAGATGGGACTAACTAACCTTTCCAATAGAGAATTATCAGCTCGAAAATTGTGGACTAGAAAGACAATGAGCTGGCGAAAGTACTGTGGATCTTTTGCTACACCAGCATGAACCTCCAGAACCAAGAGCACCACCTATGATATATTTTTATGTCCAGATAGTTCAATATCATATAAGATTACCAAACCTATATAACGCAAAATTCAGCAAACAAACACTCAGGGAAACAAAACTTACGTCATCAGAAGAATCAGACAGTGCTTTTAGTAGTGTGTCAAATATGTCATTTAGGAAGCACAAAACCTGTTTCAAAATTACCAATTTAACTATAAAACGATGAACAAAAGAGGTTATTTGAGAAATAATGATGCCCAAAAACGTCTCTTCACCTCAGTACGATGCTTGTTTAAAAGTGTTGATATCCAATTCAATGCTTCAATTCGAGTAGCCTCATGATCGCTTGATAGCTGCCTGGTCGATGCAAAAATCACAGATCACAAAATCAGGCGAACATTGAATCATCGATAGCATTCAAAAGGACCCCCCAAAAAAGGAAAAAACTAACCTCCTTGCTACAGAGAGAATTGCACCAACATCAAACCCATCGGAGGGTTCAACATGGATTGAACGAAGTTCTTCATTAGTTTCACGAGCAACCTTGTGCAATAAATAAACACAAAGAAAGTGAAACGTTGCATACGAGACCTACAGTTTCCATCACTAAGGAGTAGGAACCAAACTTACCACCCTGATTTTTTCTTCTTTGTCAGATATGCAAGGTAAGATAGCTCCAAGAATATCAGCATAGTAACGCACGAGCTGGTCACCCCCGAGTTTTACAAACTCGTTTATCTACAACAGTATCATTTAAGAAAAAAACGTATCATTTAAGAAAAAAACTATTCTGAGCATATTGATCTTCTGGAAAGTCAAAGTAGTACCCATATATGTAACTAAAAGAGACCAAGTAGAAGCATGTTTTTTTTCTTCTTACCCACGTGATGGCTGTTAACCGAGTGAATTCATCAGGAGAAGAAGCCCTCTGCACCAGTATTTCAGCCATGCGACCATAATCTACAGACTTTCAACAGCAGTACTGCTCCAGTCAGAAAGTTAGCAATGAAATTTTTTTCTAAAAAAAGCACACTAACTAACAAGATATGAGAAACCTACAGAAAAGCAGACAAAAAAGGGAATTTAAATCAGGAGATAACAGAAATCTTACAGGCGAATTCTTTATCTCTTGAAGAAACTCTGAAAGAGCCGAATCAGCCTGCTGTCGTATTTCATGACTAGAGTCGCTCAACATATTGAATAACCCTGGAAATATACTGACAGGTTAGTTCGGCCGAACACACAAACAACTAAACTAGGATAAGATCATATATATGTAGCTGAAGTTAACAAAACTACTATTACCATCAAGAAAGTCTGGCAGAAAGCCGAGCATATCAATATCGGGAACACTGTCAAGAACAGTGATCCATCCTACCAGAAATTGTCGAACATAAGGGTTTAAAACGTTCATGCGTTCTTTTAACAGAGGTATGAATTCCTCAATACTGCAAAATCCAAATGCCAAAAAGTGGAACCACATGGAGAGTCAAAGTCTTTAAAGTTAATTTTCATACACAGAAACAAAAAGCTAGCTTAACACACCTGAACTGATCACTTTCCGTCACAATATCCTATTCCACAAGGTACAACTCTAATCAGCACACGACTAAAATCAACACACCACACGAGAAAATATTCATACCTTAACAAGGCGGTCTAAAAGATGAGCAGCACTTTGGACATTGGCATCAGAATCAGCTGAGAGTTTGCATAAAGCATCGAAAATATCATTGAAGAAAAAAATGAACTCCCCTCTCACAACCTGTAAGTAAACAAGGGGATTAGTGCCGTCAATGCCAAAAACACACAATAGGGCTAAACAAAGAACAAACGACATGGATACAGTGACAGCCTTTTACCTTTGCAATGTTGTAGAGAGCTTCGCATGCATAGTAGCGAACTCGGCTATCTTGATCAAAAAAGGCGCGAATCACAGGTGGCACTATTTGCTACAAGAGTCAAAAAAGAAGAATTAGAAAAAGAAAGGACACTAATACCATTTTATTAGAGTAATGTTCATTAAAAAGTGTTATAGTGCACTATTTGCTTAATGTAATTAGAAAACATTCTATAATCCACTAATACCACCATAGATGGATTAACACACTAATTAGACTTATAGTAAAAAGTAACGTTCATTAAGTGCACAAGTTTGAATATTTACATATATAAATATAAAAAATACCTCAAGATATTGAGCAGCTTCTGAAGACAAACCAACAGTTACAGCAGCTAAGCCAATTAGTCCACCCTATGAAAACAAAAATCGAAAACCATCAGATAAAATAATAAACGCAAATGCTAATCAAATAGCAAACCTTTCGATGATTGGCTTGAGGGGATTTAGCAAAGTCCTTAATCAACAGGTAGATGACTTTGGAGATCTTGTCATGGTCACCCGAAGTAATTAAAGCCTTCACAGCGTTCTCAAGCTGCGATTAAACAGTTACACATCATCATCTAAGACTAAAGAAAGCAAAAATTCGAAAAACAATAAAAACAAAGATGGCATAATACATCAAGAGCGGCGTTTTTGCGCTTCTCGTAGAGTTTATCGGAGAGATTGCGGTGAACAGCGGCCGGAATCGCTGAAAGAGCGTCTGACATGTCAGTTTAAATTCTTAAAACCTTCTCCGGCGGCGTCGCGAGCGAGAAACAGAAAACTCCGACGACCTAATTCGAAACAAGACCGGTGGAGGAGAATTCTCTGTTCGCAATCAGAAATTCTCAGAGCGGATGACTCAACGAAAACAATCCCAATCTGATCTGATCAAAATCGAGAGGAACTGATTTGTGGCTACCAGTTAACTCGGTTTCTCCAGTTCGATTTCCAGCGGAAATTAAACTATTTTTTTATTGTTATTATTATTTTCTCTCCTTTTCAACAACTTTTTGGTGCTCTACTTTGCTTCCATGTGGATAGATTTTTAATATCAACACACAGGTGATATTTAAATTTTAAAATAAAAATAAATTAAAAAAATTTAGCATAGAGCCAATGGAAAGTGCGTGATCACATTAGTAAATGACAAATTTAATCTTCAACGTGGAAGCTATGCCAACAAAGATGTTATCGGTACTTGTTAAAATTGATTTTCATAAGGGCCAGAGATGTGTTATCAAGACTTATCTCCAACTCATCTCTGTAACACAGAGATCTCTAAAATAAAAGTAAAAATAGAAATTGTGTTTTTTCTTTAATATGTTCCTTTATAAAAGAAAAATGTTATATTTGCCTCTATAAATAGATGAATGTTATTTTTTTCTCTATATTTAGGAGAAAAAATAGCATTACTCTATTTATTGAGACAAATATAACATTCTTCTATTATAGAAAAACACATTAGAGCAAAAACACTATCTCTATTTTTTTTCTCTATTTTAGAGATCTCTATTATAGAGATGGATTGGAGATGCTCTACGCTTAGGACAGAGAGTTTTGTCCTTTAGAGAACAGTGGAGCAGTCAGTTTAGTTAGATAGAGGGCTCTCCGGGTGATCGTTTGAATGGGCTTTTCAGGGAAGACTATTAATACGACTTTAAAAGCTTTTGTATGTTCTCCTCGGATGAAAATACAATGAAATATTGACTCAGATGATCTATTCCTAGGCGATATTATATTACTTCATTGTATGTGTTAGTTTAATCTCTGGTGAGATTATAATCATGGCCCCATTTGGTTAATAAAAGTTGTAGTTGAGGCAATAAAACATCCAAGTGAAGTCTACAGAAACGGTTGTAGAAAAGCACGTGTAAGTTAGATGAGAAGCATTGTTCCCAGACTGAGAACTTATATGTCATCTGTGTTTACCCTATTAAGACCATATCCTCTATTCAAAAATTCACTAGGCGTTCCTTGTACGTTCGGCTTGGTCTACCGCCGAATAAAATTTTTTTTAGATTAATCGAGGATTAGTTTTATGTTTTTGGTTTTTGTATATATTTTATTAATTGTACAATAAACATGTGTCTAGTGTGGCTGGTTTGTAGCAGATTTTCATTCTTTTTCGTTAATGATGATAAAATTACCAAAATATCTTCATCTCCTTCCTTCAACCTCTGTCGACAATAAACCTTAATTTAACTTTCAAAACTTTATTTTCACGTTTTGTAACAATTTCTTCATGTTTTTTCTTACATTTATACCCATATTTCATCGAATTTCATCATAATACATGATTTAAAACTCAAAATTAAGAAAAAAACTCATTTTAGGGTTCTAATTTTTTTATGCGACTTGACCCAAAAAGCCACAGTTACATGTGAGTAGCGTTCAAACACAGATAAAACGGCCGCGGTGGACGCATTTTTTAAAACCGACTGAAGTTGACAAAAAAAAAATACTGTAAAGTCATTTGAAGAATGAAGAATGCTAATTTTACATTGTTGTTGTCATTTCAACAAATGGCTACTTGAGTTAATTACTAGATATCATATCAGTTTATAAAAACTCACTTACTAAAGCCAGTAACTCCATTCAAATCTCCTCTCTTTGTCTTTTAAAGTTGGCTAAATATATTTTCTTCTTACTTTCTCGGAAGAAGCAATGTAGATATTAGGTGAAACATCATTTGTTATGTTTAAATTCGAATCGAATGTGAAATACATGCTAACTTCGATTTTTTTGGTACACTACAATTATAATCCCTATTTGAATATCATGTTTTGTGCAAGGAGTGGCCTATCAAATGACACAAGATTTTATGAAACATGCGTTAACATGTCAATATATACGATCACTACAAGAAAACACAAGTTTAGCGAGAAAGCTTAACGAGGAAAACTAATCTTCGTAAATTTACGTCGATTTTACGAGGAACTTACGAAGAAATATAAAATCAACGTTATTTCCTCGTAAAATAACGACAAAGCCGATGTAATGTCACGTGACTTTTACGAGGAAATATGCTCTCCTCGTAAACTCGACGTAAATGTAGCGTGTACTTTACGAGGAAATATTTTACGTCTACTTAGCGAGGAAATTTTGAATCCACCAACTTTGTAGTTGTAACACGTTTTTTTCGGTAACCTAACTAAATTTCGTCGTAAAGTTCTAGCAAAATTACAACTACCAGATTCGAAATTTTCTATAAATATGGACATTTGAATATCATTTTAAACACACCAACAAGAAAAACAAACATGAAAGAAAAAAAATGTCGGGCTCCGGGAATATTTTCGAGTTGCGGAGGTGGATGTATAGGCATAGAGATGCTAACGGGAGAGTGACGAAAGAATACCTTGCGGGGCTGGAGACATTTATGCATCAAGCAGATTCCACACCGCTCGCCCAAGAAAGCGGTAAGATGTTATGTCCTTATCGGAAATGCAACAATTAAAAATTGGCAAATCGTGAAAATGTTTGGAAGCATTTAATAAATAGAGGTTTCACGCCAAATTAATATATCTGGTTTAAACATGGAGAATGTTATAATTATGATCAGAATGAAGCTAGTAGTAGTAATAGCAATTTTCAGGAAGAACCGGTTGATCATCATTTGCATAATGAACATAGTTACCATTAGGAGGAGCAGATGGTTGATTATGATAGGGTTCATGATATGGTAGCTGATGCATTCGTAGCTCATGATGAAGATGAAGAACCTAACATAGATGCAAAAAAGTTTTATGAAATGTTAAATGTGGCGAATCAGCCACTTTACAGTGGTTGTAGAGAATGTCTCTCTAAATTGTCGTTGGCTGCTAGAATGATGAATATTAAAACTGATCATAATCTACCTGAAAGTTGCATGAATGAATGGGCAGACTTGTTTAAAGAGTATTTGCCGGAAGACAATGTGTTTGCTGATTCTTATTATGAGATTCAGAAATTGGTTTATAGTCTTGGGTTACCTTCGGAGATGATAGATGTTTGCATCGACAACTGCATGATCTACTGGGGAGATGATGAGAAGTTAGAAGAATGCTGATTCTGTAAGAAGCCACGATTCAAGCCGCAAGGAAGGGTACATAATAGGGTACTGTACCAAAGGATGTGGTACCTACCAATTACAGACAGATCAAAAAGATTGTATCAATCTGAGCAGACAGCCGGAGGGATGAGATGGCATGCCGAGCATACTCAGACAGATGGCGAGATGACTCATCCATCAGATGCAAGAGCCTGGAAACATTTTAACAATGTACATCCAGAATTCGCTAGCAATAGCCGGAATGTGTATCTTGGATTATGCACAGATGGATTTAGTCCATTCGGAATGTCAGGGAGACAATATTCATTGTGGTCAGTCTTTCTTACGCCATACAACCTGCCACCGGAGATGTGCATGCAACAGGAGTTGCTATTCTTGACCATATTAATACCTGGTCCGAACCATCCAAAAAAGTCTCTGGATGTTTTCCTACAACCATTGATAAAAGAGTTGAAGGATTTGTGGTCAACAGGGGTGAGGACGTATGACTGCTCAGCAAAGACGAATTTTACGATGCGAGCTATGCATTTGTGGACCATAAGTGACATTCCTACCTATGGGATGTTGTCTGGATGGACTACACATGGGAGATTAGCTTGTCTATATTGTAATGGAATGACAAATGCGTTTCAACCGAAGAATGGTAGGAAGACAAGTTGGTTCGATTGTCACCGTCGATTTCTTCCCATTGGCCATCTGTACCGAAGAAACAAGAAATTGTTTAGGCACAAAAGGGTTGTGAGAGACACTCCTCCTCCATATCTAACTGGAGAACAAATTGAAGCGCAAATCGACTACTACGTAGCTAACGAAACAGTTCGTTGTGGTGGTAATTGGCATGTCCCCGGTAATATGCCTGATTCTTACGGTGTTCATCATAACTTGCATAAGAAGAGTATATTTTGGGAGTTGCCATATTGGAAGGATCTTCTTCTGCGCCACAACCTCGATGTGATGCATATAGAGAAAAATTTCTTTGAGAACATCATGAATACAATATTGAATGTCCCATGGAAGAAAAAAGATAACATAAAATCGAGGTTGGACTTGCCGATAAAAAGCAATGGACAAGTTCCCATTCCGATATTCAGATTGTCTTCAGAAAAAAGTTCTCATTTCCGTTCATGAAGTGAGTTACATATTAAAAGCAATGGACAAGAGTCATGATTATCATGTCTTTATGCAACGACTACTTCCCTTTGCATTTGCGGAGCTACTTCCAGCAAACGTACATGAAGCACTTGCAGGTAGTATATTATAACACAGTAATTTTATAATGGTTTAGTTTGCAATAATATATGACTAATAATGTGTTTAATTGTTTTTGGAATATACAAGGCATTGGAGCATTTTTCAGGTATCTGAGCACACGCACTCTTAAAGAAGAAGTTGTGGAACAACTTCAGGAGAACATTATCATCTTATTGTGCAACTTGGAGAAGATATTTCCTCCAGGATTTTTTGACGTCATGGAGTATCTAGCTGTCCACCTCCCATATGAGGCATTGCTTCGTGGACATGTACATTACGGATGGATGTATCAGTATGAGCGAGCCATAAAATATTTGAAGGGAAAAGCAAAGAACCTCACAAAATTTGAAGGTTCTATAATTGCTGGAAGTTTGACGGAAGAAACTTCTCACTTCACATCGTACTACTTTGCGTCAAAAGTACGTACCCGGAAAAGAGCTCCAAGAAGATATGATGATGGTGGTGTCGCGCCAACATATGCAGTTGCTGGTGTTCCAGACATCTTTAGCCAGATTGGGCGACTCGGTGGGAAATCAAAAGAGGTTTGGTGGTCGAGTGAAGAAGACGCTCATAGTGCACACACCTATATTCTACTCAATTGCGAGGATCCATTGATGTGTTATTTTGAAAGGTAACATATATGGACACTTCTAAACACATATATGTATAAATTATATAATTACCAAAGATTAATTAATATAAAATGTGATTTTACAGCCTATTTGTTTCTCAAGTCAAAGATACATTCCCAGGTATACAAGTGACGTAGACAAAAGGAAAGATCAACACTTTATTAAGTGATTGAAGAATCAGGTATTAACTCAAACTCTTAATTTTTTCAGGTCGATCAAACTCTTTTTTCATACATGATCTTTATTTCAACGTTATCTTTATTTTTGCAGGTTGATTATGATGACGATGCAGATTATCCTAAGTAGTTACACGAAGTAATTCAATCTCCACTTGTAAAGGTCACCACATCACAAATGTATTTCACACGAGGCTATACTTTTCACACATATGAGTATGGTTGACAGCAGGCGACCAGTAACTATGGAATATGTGTGAAAGGGGAAACAAATTTCTACGGGATCTTGACGGAGATTATTGAAGTCGAATTCCCAGGGATATTGAAGCTAAAATGTGTCCTCTTCAAATGTGAATGGTTCGACCCCGTCGTCAACAGAGGTGTTCGGTTTAACAAATTTGGTGTAGTTGATGTCAATGGTGGACGAAGGTACAACAAATTCTTTTTTTGCCATACATGAGCAAAATAAATTAATTTCTATGTTTTCTTTATTTTTGCAGGTACAACAAATTCGAGCCTTTCATCTTAGCTTCACAAGCAGACCAAGTTAGCTTCCTTCCATACCTTCGGATGAGAGAATCGGGAATAAATTGGTTAGCCGTGATCAAAGTTACACCTCGAGGACAAATCATCAGTGGAGAAGAACCACCATTGCAAGAAGAACAGATAAATGAAGTCGAGGAACCTGAACAAGAAATTGATGGCATCCTTCTTATTGATCCGCTAATCATGATTACGAAGATCTTACCGACGATGCCACATACGAAGCTGTTGAAGACGAGTTTAATGAAAATGATGATGTTTCTAGTGATGACGAGATTGTCGATGTATCCGATTGATGTATTTGTTTTTAATAAGATTGATTTTCAGACTTAATGCATGTGATTTGATGGATTTAATCATGCAAAATTGATTTTGTGTAAGGTAATGAGAGTTTGTATTAGAAATAAGAGATTGAGATTATAAGTTAAGGAATTGTGGTTTTAGAATTTGGGGTTTGGAATGGAAAGAATAGATTGAGGTTAAAGGGAAGATGAGTTTGGGGTTTGGAATATATGAAGTAGAGGATAAGGAAGATGGGGTTTGGGGTTTCGGATTTTAGGGATTTAAACATAATCCTCGTAATTTCCTTGTAAAATAACGAGGAAATAACGACGAAATTAAAAAAATAAACAACGCGGGACTCGTTAATTTCACGTAAGCAGAAATCATCGTAAAGACCTCGTAACCGGAAAACGCGGGCCTTGATATTTCCTCGTAAAATAAAAATACGGGCCTTGCTATTTCCTCGTAATTTAACATGGACTTTACAAGGAAAAAAAACGCGGGCCTTTGTAATTCTTCGTAAATTTACGAGGAAATTACGAAGATATCAAACCTCTTATATATACTCGCGAGCGCTCACACTTTCATTTCGTCACAACTTCCTCTCCACTTCCTCTCTATTTCGTAGCAATGGTAACTCTCTCTAATTCCTCTCTAATTTGATTAGTTTAGGATAGATTAGGTGGTTAGTGTAGGGAATTTAGATAGGTTTACGGATTTTATGTTAATTAGTGTTGATTAGGTGGTTAATGTAGGGAATTTAGCTAGATTTATAGAAATTGTTAATAATAGAATTTGTTAATACTGTTGATGTTAACTTCAAAGATTAAATTTTTTCGCAGTGCCTTCGAAAGAACATGCTTACTCTCCATTACAGAGAGTTGTTCGGTGAGCCTGGTAGTCGTTTAGATCCGCCTTCTTTGGTTCTCGATTCTTCTTCAGCTCCCGGTTCTTCGGGTCCGGAGACTGTCCCCGAGACTCAGTCTTCTCAGAGAGTCTCTCGGTCGCATTCTTTTAGTGCACCATCGGTTCCTCATGTGCCTCCTCCGATGGCTCCTCCGACGATGCCTCCTCATGTGCCTCCTCCGATGTCTCCTCCGATGTCCGCCGAGATTCATCCCGATTTGATGGTGCCTCCGAGTGCTCCTTACTCGCAGTACAGTGTCGAGGACCTTCTCGGCCAGCCAGGCAGAGAAGGTTTACCAGTCATAGACCCCGACCGACAGGACAAAACTTTGTGGTATGTTAAATTAATTATTTTTTTTTATTCTTTTAAAATTCTTTTATAACATTAATAAATAATTTATACTTAATTTTTTTTTTTCAGGTTTGGGGTTGACAGATGTCTTGCATCGGACGTAACCGACACGATCAAATGTTACTTCTCCATACCACATCCGAATTGGAAAAAGACACCAATCTACGCCAGAAAGACGTGGTTCAAAATTTACGCTCTAAGTTACTATTAATTAATTATATATACTTTAATTTTTTCATGATTTATATATAATTTTTTAAAAAAAAACTAATTATTAATTAATTTTTTTACAGCAATAATATTATTGGTCCATGGGGGTCAATGAGAGGGTGAGGAAAGCGTTTTACGCGATGGCGAAAGTTCACTTGTTGGACACAGTCTCCAGCATGAAGGGTGACTGGATCGTGAAGGGTATGAGAGTGGCAAACACGATGAGCTCACCACGGATGTGTGGGATGGCCTTATCCGTTATTGGCGGGATCCTGACGCCATTAGAATCGCCTAGTCTTGCTCTGCCTCCCGTAACACGGTAGATGAGCACGGCCACGGGCCGATGCTTCACTCTACGGGCCAAAAACCCCACGCCGGTGTCCGTTTGGAAATGGTAATTAAATATTTTATTTAATTATTTTTTTAATATATATATATATATATATATATATTCTAACTTTCTTAAATGTTTTTTAGGCCAAAGAGACGGTACAACTCCCGTCTCTTTTGCAATTTCTAGATGGTAAGTCCGAGCAAATCTTCAACGACTTGGTTGCTTGGGTTGACGACCGCCAGACCCAGCTGACCCAGCAGTCCACCGACGGATTACCCGTCACGAGGAGGTAAATTTTTTTAAATTTTAATTTTTTATTATTCATTTAATTTAACTTTAAATTTTTACTAACAATATTTATTTTTTGTTTTTAAGGTTGTCCCTAAGAAAAAGGGACGTACGTTGGGGATTGGTTCCGTCAACGATGTTCCGAGAGCGACATCGTCTTATGGTCAGAGACGGGATGAAGAAGTCACTGAGCTGAATAACGAGTTGGCCTCGACAAAAAATGCGTTCACAGCTCGTATGAGTGGAGTCAAGGGCTTCTTGGACGTTATAGCGGCCACAAATCCGGATTGGGAGTCCATGTTGAGGAACATGCGACAACAATATCTCATTCCAGGCGAGTCATCCGACACACATAACGAGGCAGATGTTGCGAGGAGGAGTGAAAAATTCTACCAGGCGATGAACGACCCTTAGTTCTTTTTTCGGTTGTTGTATTAATTCAAAACTTATTTATATATAAAATATTTCCGTATTGATTTTTATTTTAAATTATAATTTTATTAATAAATTAAATAATTTTAATTATTTTTTAATTATATTTTTAAAATATAAAAAAGAAGTAAATTCGTAGCTAAATTACGACTTATTTACGTGGAAAATTTACGAGGAAATGACGAGGAAGGTTAAACGAGTATTTTACGAGGAAATACTTTCGAGGTATTTACGTGTATTTTACGAGGAAATACTTTCGAGATATTTACGTGTAATTTACGAGGAACTCCTTTCGAGGTATTTACAAGGAAATATAGCGACCACCTTACGTGGAATGATTACGTGGTCTTTACGGCGAAATGATGTACTTCGTCTTTACGACGAAATGTTTTCCTTGCTAAGTTACGACGAATTGGCGAGGAAATATGCATTATAACGAACGAGTAACGACGAAACGTGTTTCCTCGCTAATTCCTCGTAAAACTTCTTTTACGACGAAGTCACGAGGAATACCGCCGTCGTTAATCTCATGTTTTCTTGTAGTGAATTAAAGTACAAAAGAAAGACAATGGAGAGCTTGTCTTATAAAAATGACTACCACTCCCGTGCAACGATTGGTAAGGAGTGGCGTACATTTAGCCAACAAACCCTTATAAGAGAGGATGTAGCCTAATTGGTAGGGATATCATGAGGCGGCGGCTACGACGAAAGGTTAACTTTCGAATTTCTTTGTTCTATGGATAAAGATGGTACATAAGTGTCGTGCCAAGGGTTTTAGGGGCCTAAGACAAGTTTTAAAAATAAATTTATATACAACTATAAGAAAAACAATTTTCTAATACGATATATCACCAAGGCCAAATACATAAGTTTAACACTTATAAGAATAAGTTTATTACGTAAATATGCTATATTATGTCATATAAGAAAAAAATATATGGATTCAGAAATTGAGTTATTCGATTCTCGTGGAAAGATTTTTAGAAATAAGTTTAAGCAACTAGACTAAAAATTATTTTAAATTTTGGGGCCCTAGAAAACGTAATATTATTCAGGGGCCTAAGGTGAATGTCTTTTTCATCCAATTTACTTAATTAGTTTGATGTTTTATTTCATCCAATTTCAGGTTGAAGACACGGGAACAACAAATAATTGAAAACATGGTATCTGTTATAAAAAGAACTGGAATTTTATTGTATCGCGAGAATTTAAATAAGGGCAAAATTTATACCCGTAGAATTTATAACTCTCATAGAAAGAGTTTATTATAGAGAGAAGAGAAGGGTGATGGATGATTTATAAACGATCGAATCGATCGTTTATATAGAAGTTAAAAAGTAGGATTCACTGTGCAAATAGTGCAGCGGGCCCCACATCTTTTTATTTTCAACAATTGTGGTGGCTGCTTTCATAACACTCCCCCTTGGGACCGGTGTCACTATCCATTCTCGCTTAACGTCTTTGTTGCCTCGTTAAAAACCTTTTCCAGGAAAACCCAATGGGAAAAACCATAGTAAGGTAAAAAGAGTACAACTACGTAAGCTCCCCGTCGAATGAGCAGTCATAGATCCTTCTGATGGCGCATTCCAATGTTATGGATGTGTTTTCTGAATACCGAGGTAGAGAGTGATTTTGTGAAGAGGTCGGCTGCATTGTCGTATGATCGAACATATCTTACTTCAATCTCTTTATTCTTCTCGAGCTCTTGAGTGTATGAGAAGAACTTCGGAGGTATATGTTTGATTCTATCGCTTTTGATATATCCTTCCTTCGTTTGAGCAACACATGCCGCGTTATCTTCATATAGAATAGTTGGCTCAGTATTTTCGTCAATCCCACTGCTTGAACAGATGTGTCGGCTTATTGATCTTAGCCATACACATTCTCTACTTGCTTCATGGAGTGCAATGATCTCAACGTGATTTGAAGAAGTAGCAACAAGTGTCTGTTTCTGAGAACGCCAAGATATGGCGGTGCCTCCAATTGTAAAAACATATCCTGTCTGGGATCGAGCTTTGTGTGGATCTGGCAAATAACCTGCATCTGCAAAACCAATCATTTGACCTTTCGAGTTTTTAGGATAAAACAAACTTAAATCAGTTGTTCCTTGAAGGTAACGAAAGACATGTTTTATTCCATTCCAATGTCTTCGTGTAGGAGACGAACTGAATCTCGCTAAAAGATTAATGGCAAAAGATATGTCAGGTCGAGTACAATTTGCAAGATACATAAGAGCTCCAATTACACTTAAATATGGAGTTTCAGGACCAAGTATTTCTTCATTTTCCTCAGATGGTCGAAACGGATCATTTTCAACATTAAGTGATCTAACGACCATCGGGGTGCTAAGAGGAGTTGCTTTATCCATGTTAAAGCGTTTCAATACTCGTTTGGTATATGTAGACTGGTGTACAAATATACCCTTTTGAGAATGCTCAATTTGTAATCCTAGACAATATTTTGTCTGCCCGAGATCTTTCATCTCAAATTCTCCTTTCAGATAGTTTGATGCCTTTTGGATTTCGTTTTGAGTTCCAATAATATTAAGATCATCAACGTACACCGCGATTATCACAAATCCGGATGTTGTTTTCTTTATGAAAACACAAAGGCATATAAGATCATTCGTGTATCCTTCTTTTGTTAAGTGTTCGCTGAGACGATTATACCACATTCGTCCAGATTGTTTTAACCCATATAATGATCTTTGCAATTTTATTGCACATAACTCTTTAGGTTTGGAACTTAACGTTTCTGGCATTTTAAATCCATCTGGGATTCTCATATAGATATCAGTATCTAATGATCCATATAAATATGCCGTAGCGACATCCATGAGACGCATTTCTATATTTTCATTGGCCGCTAAGCTCATCAGGAATCTAAAAATGATTGCGTCCATAACAGGAGAATAAGTTTCCTCATAATCAATTCCTAGCCTTTGAGAGAAACCTTGGGCTACGAGACGAGTTTTGTATTTTGTAATCTCGTTTTTCTCATTTCTTTTTCGGACAAACACCCATTTGTACCCAACAGGTTTTATATCTTTGGGTGTGAGCACAATAGGTCAGAATACGTTTCGTTTGTTAAGCGAATCTAGTTCGACTTGAATCGCATCTTTCCATTTTATCCAGTCATTTCTCTTTTGACATTCATATACAGACTTTGGTTCTGGATCTTCGTTTTCTTCATTAATTTCCTTTGCTAAAAGGTATGAGAAAACGTCATCAATATCATCCATCTCATTTCGTTTCCATATCTTTCCATTATGGATGTAATTGATAGAAATCTCGTGATTTCCTTCAGATTCATGATGCTCTATATTGTCGTTAGATTCACAATTCGCTTCTCCCAAAATATTTTCTGCTATTTTGGGAGTATCATGCTTTTCACATTCCTTACGTTTTTAGGAAGTTTATCCTTTGAACCAATAGGTCTACCGCGCTTTAAACGTGTTCCTGGTTCACGTGTCTCAACTGCCGTTCCACCGTTTTGTGGTATTTCAATACGAGCAGGAGTATTTGCAGTGGGTATATGTGATTTAGTTACCATTTTGGTATCAGCAAATGCATCAGGTAGCTGATTTGCTATATTTTGTAAATGCATCATACGTCGAACTTCTAATTCTGACTGTTTCGTAGGAGGATCAAGGTGTAATAACGATGGTACACTCCATTTGATTTCTTTTCCTATTTGCTTATTGTCTCCCCCTAGAGTTGGGAATTCTTTCTCATTGAAATGACAATCGGCAAATCGTGCCGTAAACACATCACCAGTTTGTGGTTCTAGGTATCTTATTATTAATGGAGAATCATAGCCAATATATATTCCCAACCGTCTTTGCGGTTCCATCTTTGTACGTTGCGGTGGTGCTATTGGAATATAAACCGCACAACCAAAGATTTTTAGATGAGAGATATTTGGTTCTTTTCCAAATGCTAACTGTAATGGGGAATATCTATGGTATGCACTTGGTCTTATCCGAATTAGTGCTTCTGCATGCAAAATAGCATGTCCCCATACAGATGTTGGGAGTTTTGATCTCATGATCAATGGCCTTGCAATTAGTTGCAGCCGTTTAATTAATGATTCTGCCAAACCATTTTGTGTATGAACATGAGCAACAGAATGCTCTACTTCAATCCCTGATACCATACAATAATCATTAAAAGCTTGAGATGTGAATTCACCAGCGTTATCTAATCTAACTCTTTTAATTGGATAATCTGAGAACTGTGCTCTTAATTTGATTATCTGAGTTAGAAATCTCGCAAATGCCATATTTCGAGATGATAACAAACAAACATGTGACCATCTACTCGATGCATCGATTAATACCATAAAGTAGTAGAATGGTCCACACGGTGGATGTATTGGTCCACAAATATCACCTTGGACTCTTTCCAAAAACTTTGGTGATTCTTTGTCAATTTTGGTTGGTGATGGTCTTATGATTAATTTCCCAAGAGCACACGCATCACATGTCATTTTATTACTTTGGTATATATCTTGGGTTTTTATTGAATGACCATGTGAGCTTTCAATGATTTTCACATCATTGTAGTGCCTGGGTGACCAAGACGATCATGCGATAATGTAACATCTTCTGGATTTCTTTTGATCACAAGATGTGATTCTATAGCATCAATATAGGGTGTGATGCAATCCAGAAGGAAGTTCTGGAAATTTTTCCAGTACAAGGCCTTTGCCTGATTTTTCAGAAGTTATATATAAATACTTCTTTCCATTCTCAGTTGCAGACTGAGTGTTATACCCTTGACGGTATATATCTTTGAAACTCAACAAATTTCTCTTAGAATTTGGAGAATATAAGGCATTATCTATGGAAAACTTTGTTCCATTAGGCAACATAAAGTCTGCCTTGCCAATTCCTTCGATCAGGTCTGTAGGACCTGATATTGTGTTTACAGTCATTTTTACTGACTTTAAAGTAGAGAAATATCTCTTATCTTTCAGTATAGTGTGCGTTGTGCCACTATCTGGTATGCAAACTTCTCTACCAATTTGCTTAGTTGTTGTTCCATTTGCTTTCTTATCCATTTCTGTAACACACAGTTAATATCAATAAAGAAAATAAACTTTCATAAGTAAACATATTATGCATCAATAACAAGTACACAATAATTATACATTAGTTATTATGAAATACAACATTATTCTGAAAGAGAAATACATAATATTTTATGGCATCACTGGGCATTATTAACCTTGATCAGTACAAGCACTTCAATTATTTTGATGAGTGGCCTCGTCGAAATCCCCCATAAAGTCAGAGGATTCGAGGTATGTCGATGTTGTACCCACAAGGTGTTCATTGAGATTTACTTCCTTTGCCTTGCCTTTAATAGATTTATGGTACAATTGGCATAGATGCCGAGTAGTTCGACACACTTGAGACCAGTGTCCCTTCGATCCACATCTATAACAGACGTTCTCATTTTTATGAGTAGAGTTTTCTTGGATTTATTTTCCTCTTACCCGATCAGATCGATTCCATGTGTTGGATCCCCTTCCTCTTGGGTTGTTACTCCTTTCATGGCTGCGGTTAAATCGATAACCACGACCACGACCACGACCAAAACCACGATTGTGACCATGGCCACGACCACGCCCACGATAGGAATAATTTCATTTTTCCGGATTTTTTATATCCGTTGCATTTACCTCAGGAAATGCTTTGGTTCCCGTGGGTCGGACATTGTGGTTTTTAATGAGGAGTTCATTATTTCTCTCCGCTATCATAAGCGCCACAACGAGTTCAGAGAACCTCGTATACGCACAATTTCTATATTGTTCTTGTAGAACATAATGATTTTTGTGGAACGTTTGGTAAGTTTTCTCGAGCATTTCTGCTTCCGAAACAGGCTTACCGCAATAATCTAATTGCGCCGCTATTCTCAATATAGCGGAATTGTACGTTTCCACTTTTTCAAAATCTTGAAATCGTAGATTTTTTCACTCATCGAGTGCATGGGGGAGAGTAATTTTCTTTTGGTTATCAAACCTCTCCTTTAGAGCTTTCCAAAGATCTAAGGGATCTTTGGTTCTCGCATAGTCATGCGTAAGATTTTCATCTAGATGCCTTCTCAGAAATATCACGGCCTTAGCCTTTTCATGAGAGGTTGATATATTGTCTTCTTTTATTGTTTCGAATATTTTCTCGGAATCTAGATGAAGCTCCATGTTTGTAACTCATGCCGTGTAGTTTGTCCCAGTTACTTCCAATGTCGGAAACTGAAGTTTCTCGATTTTTGCCATTTGTATTTCTAAAGCACATAAATAAAAATTATTAGAATATTATTAATATTAAAAGGAACCGTTTACATTAATCATGCAAGCAATTACAAGGAGAAGCGATGTAAAGAAAAGTAAACCGATATTCATCTTAAATTCACCCAGAGTAAATTCTCCAACGAATAAACCATTAATAGAAACACAAAAAAAAATGACACAAAAAAAAAATGCGCGAATCATCTTTTTTGAAATGAAAAAATCGGAGGAGAGCGATTTGAAAATTTTTGAGAGAAGATGAAATGTTTTGGTAGAGGAAATGGAGTGAAAATGAGTTGTATTTATAGATGAAAATTACTGTTCATGACCGTTGGAGAAAGGGGAAATTTTTGAAATTTTTTCTTTGTGACCGTTGGTGTTAAATCGAGTGCACCAAAAATCAGTCTGAAAATATCGTATTAAATAGTCAATCAAATCTATAAAATTTCATAAAAATTAATAAAAGTAAAAATTATGGCAATGAAATATTTATGTTATGACAACAAATCATGCGACGGCTCAGCCGGTCAATGCAGAGTAATAAATAAATTATACGGCGGCTCGGCCGACCAATTAATAATAAACAGAATATAAGGTGGCTCGGCCGACCAATAAATAATAAACAGAATATAAGGCGGCTCGGCCGACTAATAAATTAATTAAATTACTAATAAATAATATAAGCGATATTTCGGCCATTATAACATGATATAAATAATAGTAGAGGCGGTATACCGACCATTATAGCATAGTATAAATGATACAAATAAATTTTACCAATTTAGAGAACGAGCGTGCTGATAACGTGTTATAAAAAGAACTGGAATTTTATTGTATCACGGAAATTTAAATAAAGACAAAATTTATACTTGTATAATTTATAACTCTGATAAAAGAGTTTATTATAGAGAGAAGGGAAGGGTGATGGATGATTTATAAACGATCGATATGTAAGTTAAAAAGTAGGATTCACTGTGTAAATAGTGCAGCAGACTCAGCCTCTTTTTATTTTCAACAGTATCAAAGTTTCAAAACTCAACTCTCATTAATTCTCATTCTTGCAAAAGAAAATGATTTTTTTTTCTCTCTTTTAAAACCAAGCATAGAAACTGATACAAACCATGTCGACGATTAAACACAATCCCGGAAGACGGAGCCGGCGAACTATTACAAAATTTCCAGAGACCAAAGCCCACATAAGGGAGATATGATGAAAACTAATCCTAAAATTTACAACATAACCACAAACATCGAATGAAAACAGAACCATACATGAAACATAATTGCATGTAATCTACAAGAGTTCCTTTGAGCAAGCAGATGGAGCCAAGCAAGATCAAACCACCGCATAGAAAGTCTTCCTATAGTGAATAGCCCAAACATATTAAGAACCGCAGGTAACAAAGAACTTCAACATATTTATATCATTAATCGACAAATTTGATAGTCATATTTATGATTTTGTTCACCGATCAGCATATATTTTTCCAAAGCCTACAAAACATGATTTTTTAGAAAAAGGTTACAACTTACATCCACTAAATTCTTTACAACTTTAAAAACTCGAAGTCAAAAGTTCATACCAAGCATTTGTCTGGTTTTCTTTTTATTACTTTAAAATCGGTATTTGTTTTACTTTGTTTTCATATAAATTTTTCATTTTAATATAGTTTATATTTATAAAGGAATATTTAAAAAATATTCACAACTTGTATAGTTTGTATTATGTATCACATTTTTTAAATATTTAAATAGTATTTAAAAATTTCACAACCAAAACCTCTATTGTTAGAAGCACAAAGCTAGATTTTACCAATCTAAATTTTAGTTTTGTCTCTTAACAGTTAGTTCTTGAAACTTATTCTCAACTATTTACATTTTAAAAAGTACTCAATATATATTTTATAAATATTACTTGTTGATAATAATTAATAAAAATGGTTAATTCATACGAGAGCTACAAGTAATAATTAATAAAACTGGTTAATTCATACGAGAGCTTGTGATCAAGTGGTAAGAAGAATTGCTTGTGATGTCACCACATTTGAAGTTCGATCCATCTGTCATGCGAAACTAAATCACATTTTCCTAGTCACCTTACACGGATATGGACTACTGCATTTCTGTCCGTTTGAATACCCGGAAGAGAATTTATTCGTGGACTGCACCTCTCACCTATGGGTTAGGTTTGTGTATTTAATAGATATGAGTTTAACCTTTTTAACAAAAATGGTTAATTCATTTAAATTTTCTTTTTATAAGATTTTTACAAGTTATTTTGGACACTATTAACAAAACAAATTATATTACAACATTCATCTATATATTTTCTATTACAATTTAGAGATGTTTGCAGTTTATCAAAAAAAAAAATTACTTCTATAAAACTTATTAAATTTTCTTATACAAGGAAGAAGTTAACAAAATTTAATTACATATGGAAAAAAATTTAAATTGAATACAATGTAAGATTATTTGCTTATTTAGTTGATTTACGTTTATTCCAATGTAACTTGTTTTCCATTTTAACCCCAAACCAATCCACCAATGAGAGCTCTTCCCCTCATCGTCTTCTCAATAAAGAACAGATCTGCTTCCATTTCTCCGCCATAGCCGTAATTTAACCGATAAGGATCGCCGATTCCAAGCAATAACATGGGAGAAAACACTAACCGCTCCGAAGCCGAACGCCTCCTCGGAATCTCGGAGAAGCTCCTCGAGTCGCGAGATCTGAACGGCTCAAAAGAGTTCGCCATCTTAGCTCAGGAGACAGAGCCTCTCCTCGAAGGCACAGATCAAATCCTCGCCGTGGTCGACGTCTTGCTCGCTTCCGCGGCGGAGAATCGCATCAACAACCAACCGAACTGGTACAAAATCCTCCAGATCGAAGATCCGGACCAATCCTCAGCAGACGCCGATCTGATCAAGAAGCAGTACCGCCGCCTCGCTCTCCTCCTCCACCCGGACAAAAACCGCCTCCCTTACGCCGATCAGGCGTTCCGGTTCGTGGTGGACGCATGGGAGGTGCTGTCGACGGCGTCGAAGAAGTCGCAGTTCGATCTCGTCTTCACGAAGGTGGATCTCGGTGGTGGGAGGAGTAAGAAGAAAGGGACGAGCGAGAGGATGAGTACGTTTTGGACGGCGTGTCCTTACTGTTACGCGCTTCACGAGTATCCTAGGGTTTATCAGGAGTATTGCATCAGATGCCAAAACTGCCAGCGTGCGTTTCACGCGGCGAGTGTTCCTCAGTTGCCTCCGTTGGTGCCTGGAAAGGACGAGTATTATTGCTGTTGGGGGTTTTTTCCGATGGGATTTGTTGGAGGTAAAGGAGGAGAAGAAGCTGCAGCCGCTGCGGGGGATACAACGAAGTTTCCGAACTGGATGCCTCCTGTGTTCGGACAGAATGGTGGTGTTGTTATTCCAACTGAACCTGGTTCTAATGTTAACGGGGCGGGTTCGTCTCGAGGTGTTCCGATTAGCTTTGATGGATGGTCAAGTGGTTCGGGGAAAAGAGATGCGGAGGCGGTGAGGAGTGATGACAATGGTGGAGTTATTTCTGATGGGATGCCGAAGAAGAGAGGAAGAGGGAGGCCTAAGAAGAATGTGTGAGGGTGAAGTTTGGAGAAGATGAAGATTAGGAGGATCATCAGTGTTTGTAGCTTAATCTTTTTTTCTTCTTGTAACTTGTTAATTTAAGTTGTTATAACTTTATGCATTTTGTTCTTCTCTGGCAATTTTTCTCTGTAACTTGTTGGCATCAAGCTACCTGTGTTTTATCTTCATTTGCCTATCTTAATCGGCATCTTCTTGTATCATAATCTGCTTTGAAGATGGTATGTTCTGATTGCATCATTTAAACACATACTACTTTTACATTAGTTTTTGTTTTCATGAAACTCTTTAACATTCTCCAAGTGTAGATCAGAAAGATAAATATGCACCAAACAAATCTGTGTTTTTTTAAAACAAACATGTCTCAAAAGTATATATTGGCGTTTGGTTTTAATAACATAAGAAATCCAAACTTAGCACTAGTGTCTTTATTACTTGTCTTAAGAGAGTGACAATGTGTTTTTTTTTTGTTGACATGCCACAGACGTTTGGTACCGGTTAAGTATCTCGGTGATTTTGCGTGTTGGATTACACGATTGATAAAGGATTGTCTCTGACATTGCGTACATTTTACTCCTAATAATCATCTGGCAAAAAAATATGTACGAGCACACTGTTTAACCTGTTTAACTGGCAGTGACAAAAAAGAAAAGAAAAAACCTGTTTAACTGGATTTATATGCAGTGTCCAACACAGACTAAGAAAATAGCTTTTTTTTTGTAACTATTTTATCCTTATGAAGCATGAGGTTATCCCCGACAATGAAGATCTACTACTTTGTTCTTTATCAAGACCGAGCATTTTAGCTCTCATTAGCAGTTGATTGTCCTTGATTAACTCTCAACAACAATCCTATCTCCAAAAGGTCTTTAGGACAAAGAGCGTCAAAGATACAACTACGAAAGTTAGCAACTACATAATTATTTGTTTTTAACCAAAAAAGTATTATAAACGGTCTACATCTTTTGGGAGTATATAAATGAACTTCTCTTTGAGATTTTCTATTTCTTGACGATATTGAGATCGATGTGTACATACGCAAGA
Source organism: Brassica napus (assembly GCF_020379485.1). Classification (NCBI taxonomy): domain Eukaryota; kingdom Viridiplantae; phylum Streptophyta; class Magnoliopsida; order Brassicales; family Brassicaceae; genus Brassica; species Brassica napus. The sequence goes on from NC_063445.1 coordinate 46,992,363, forward strand.
GAAGCCACAAAGACGAAGAAGAAAGCCGATACAAGCATGAACGGTTCCGCAAGCATGTATATTGGTTTGAACGTATAATACACCTGCCAAAGCCATCACATTAACATTAATCAGTTGGTTTGTTCATCATCATTGATGTAATCTAGGCTAGTACAGAAGCTAAGGTTAAAGTGTAAACTTTACCTGGAAGGGTACGTTGTGAGTGGGAACTACATTATCCTTTTGCAACACAACCACGGTTCTTCCCACGATGTCAAGGTATGAGTATTTGACCTGACACACAGAACCATATTAGATACATGTTTATAGTTTGCAAATGCAGTTCATGTATCTGTGCGGCTGACCTGTAAGTCTTGATTGACTGTGAAGGGCAAAACAGCAGAAGGGTCCTTTGATCCTTCAGGAAGCACGACCTGAGACAGAATCTTCCTGTGTTAGCGAGTGATTGCTAACAACAGAGCTTGGATAAATGATAAATATTGGTAGAAACCCACTTTGATAGTCAACTTGTTAACTATAGTTTCAACGAGCGGGCAGCCAAAGGTAAAGTTCAAGTAACGTCTGCCATCTGGTGCTTCAAAGAGGTAGTCTTCCAATGGAACTCGATAGCCGATGATAAATGTTGCTCTCCACCCTCCAAATAACGGGTATCGCGGTTCAAATTCAAGTTCTGACTGCAAAGACCAACATTTAGGTAGAAAGTGTGAGATATACGCTGCTAACCACCATTTGAATTTGATGTAACACACATGGTTGGATCAAGGGAAGAAGATAACCAATGTTTTTAAAACCACATGGTTGGACCATGAACCAGTCACGTAACCCGGTTGGGTCTAATAACTGGTTCGACCATGAACGTAGCCGGATTATATCTCAAAACAGATAAAGGGTTTTCTCTCAATGTTTGCAATTTAACCCACAAGCCAATCCATAAAATAAACCATCTGTGTATCGATGACGTGACAACCATTTACTTTTTAACAGAAATCAAAATTATGTCGTTTTGATACTAAGCATTAAACTAAAAAATTGAATCCTAAAGGATCTGAACCACGAAACAAGCTACCTAACCATTATGCCAATCAGACATAAACGAAAACGTATCTACACTCTGCTTTCCATTAAAACATCATCTTTTTTCAATTTAATGTCATTTTCAACCAAAAACTTTGCTAAACAGCCCATCATAGACATAAACTTTGCTAGAAACCGAGTTCTCATACGTTAACCCTCTAATCCCTCTCACTTCAATCCCATACTCCTCTCCATAGCAAGATTCCCACCTTTCAGCATCTGATGCTTGTCTTTCCCACGATGTCATGTATAAATAATCGCATCTCCTCAAACCCACACTAGTAGCAATGGACTACGACTCTCATGACAAAATCATTCCCAACTTGTGTATGTCCATGCAAACCTATAATGCACAACTCAATCCTGTAAAAGAAAATATCTCTAACTTGCACACCAGGAATCGAACACACAATGCATTTGTCGTGATTCAGCCACAAGGAACATTCATTCGTCATCGACCCAGGTTTACTACTATCTAGCTTTTCTCTTGTATTCTCAATATCAAGAAGATCCTAAGAGAATCGTAGAACATCCTTGTCTTCCTCACAACTTCTCGGAATTGTCTTCCTCCTTCAAGGCTAAGATCAATGAACACAAGCTCCGAAGAGCGTTTAGGCATCCACTTAACAAAGGACGGTGAAGGGTCGTGGAGAGAGTAACTATCTGGAATCAGCTCTTTTTCCTCCAAAATCGGTACTATCGCGTTGGTTCGAGAATCGAGGACCGTGGCGTTGTGATGAGCGGGAAGTCCATGCGGCATTGCCGAACTCCCTCTATACTTTAGGTTCGAGGGGAGGATAATTAGAGCTCTCTTGGACAAGGGTTTTGAAATAGAAGAGGAGATCAAAACTGGAGCTTGTGGGTCGTGATCAATGTCTTGAAGAGGATCAATGTGGTGTTTTTTTGCAAGCCCGAGCCAGAACTGATCTCGACCCACAAGCTCCAATTTCACTCTACTCTATCTTTAATTTCAAAACCCAAGTCCAAGCGAGCTCCGGTTATCCTCCCCTCGAACCTAATGTGTACAAGGAGTTCCAGAAATGTCGTAGGGACTTCCCACTCAACACAACGCCTCAAACGGCGGATTACGTCACAGTCCTCAATTCTCGAACCAGCACCATCGTACTGGTTTTGGAGGAAGAAGAGCCGATTCCAGTTAGTTACTCTCTCGACGACCCTTCAACATCCCTCATTAAGCGAAAGCAGATGCTTGAATGCTCTTCGGAGCTTGTGAGGATCACTAATTTTAGTCCTGAAGGAGAGAGACAGTTATGAGAAGTTGTGAGGAAGACGAGGATGATCTACGATTCTCTTAGGATCTTCTTGATATTCAGAAAAATACAAGAGAAAAGCCGGATAGTAGTAAAGTTGGGTCGTCGACGATGAATGTTCCTTGAGGCTGAATCGTGACAAACGCATCGAGGATTCAATTACTGGTGTGCAAGTTAGAGATATTTTCTTTTACATGATTGAGTGGTGCATTATAGGTTTGCATGGACAGACACAAGCTGGAATTAATTTTGTCACTGGGAGTTGTAGCCCTAATGGGAGCCCTTTGCTACTAGTGTGGTTATTTCATGTGGGTATGAGGATAACGGTGGTCGAGAAGAAGTGATTATTTATACTAAACATGGTGCGAAAGAGGAGTATCAAAAGCTGAAAATTGGGAATCTCACTATGGAGAGGATTATGCAATATCAGATTGAAGGAGAGTGATTAGAAAGTTAACGTATGAGAACTCGTTCCTAGAAAATTTTATGTCCATTATGGGTGTTTAGCAAAGTTTTTGGTTGAAAACGACATTAAAATGAAAAAGGTGATGTTAAATGGAATGTAGAATATATATATGTTTTCTTTTATTCGATAAACGAATATGTCCGATTGGCGTAATGGTTATGTAGCTTGTTAACTTGTTTCGTGGTGCAAGGTTCAAATCTCTTAGGATTTAATCATTTAAGTTAACGCTTAGTATAAAAATGATGTAGTTTTGATTTCATTTAAAAAGTAAATGGTTGTCACGTTATCAATACACGAATGATTTAATATTGCGGTTTGACTGACACTTGGTGGATTGACTTGTGAGTTTTTGATTTAGTGGGTTAAAATGCAAAAAAAAAAAAACATTTGAGGTTTTTTTTTGCAGAAAACCATAGATAAAAACCATTAAAACTATCAAAAAATCAGTAAACCAACCATATGAACAAAAAAATAGTTTATATTTGATATTTATCTATATTTTAATTATGTATTATATTTACTAATACTATATTAATTATAAATTTATATATTAAAAATATACTGAACCAAGTTATTGAACCATGTTCGACCCGGTCAAACCATATTGAACAATGATCCAAATAATTGTCCGGTTTTAAAAACATCGAGGATAACCAAACCATACCTTCTTAAAGCCAGTACGCAAATGTGAAGTTGAGATGTTTCCAATGTCATCCCTGTAGTAAACAGAGTTAACTTTGGGAGGAAGTACTGCAAGGAGCGCATTGAATGAGGATGAACCACTGATGGAACGTCTAGATTGATAGTCAACCCTGTCCAAAACTCAAAACGTCAGAAACCCAATTCAGGAGAATGTCTTACGTATGAATACAACAAGCCATTAGGCCCATTACATACCTTGAGAAGACACCCTTATGACGAGCTCCCCCATGAGTCAACCTGTAATTCTCCGTTATCTGAAGGCTACCCCAGTGCGAAATCTCAATCTCACGCACAAGCTCCTCAACAACAGCAAACGGACTGTTATTCTCAAAGTGAACGATCACAGGTGCGTAGGAGTACGAAGCACGATCCTCATACGGTCCATATTTGATCTCTTTTCCAGCTCGGTTAGCAGGGTCGACGCTAGTGAAAGACTCTACTCTAGCACTAGGAGTCTTGAAAAAAGTCGTCTGTTGCTTAATATGATAAGGTGAGAGTATCACTGCACTGTCCCGGTAGTAAACCAGCTGAGATTCTGACTGGGCTATCTCTGATGGGAAAGGCTCCAGGGAATGAGTCAGTATGTATAGCACCTCGAGTGTAACGGTTTCGCCCAGGGTTAAGGGGGTGGCAAAGGAAACAAGGAAGTATCCGGTGTCGTTTGGTGCGTCAGGTTGTTCGGTTGGTTTGACATCTAGAGGCAAGTAGGTTTTCTTCTTCTTCTTGCCTGTAATTGCCATGGCTTGGACCATAGACAAATGCTTGATCTGGGTAGGTGGGAAAGCAAGAAGCATATCTGCCGCAGGATCTTTCCCAATATTTTCCACCTAAATAAAGAATTCAGATAAGAAACAAACAAATCCAGAAAAGGGTTACAATTTCCAGAGCTAAAGTTCCAACCTTTTAGTGTATTATTATCAAGAAAGGAATAAGCTTCGAAGAGAGATACCTTAAGGGTCAAGAAGGCCTTCACGATATGTGAGCTTAAATCGATCTGCAAACAAAAACACCAACACAAAGGGGAAATTACACGCACAACTGATGAAATTCTACACGGAAAGAGTCGCATTATCTATCTATCAACGTACTTCAAATCTGATGCCTAAAATTAATAAACGAATCGCACAGTACTTCTACAAACCAATCGTACTAAATAGATCGGAGAATCGGTAACGCTCAACAGAAGCTTCATCAACTTGAGGTTGCGCAAGAAGTAGAAACGGATACGTTAAGGAAAGCAGAGAGATTTTATGAGTTATGTTACGGAAGAGAGATAGATAGATACCCTTCGCTCGGCATTTACGATCTGGAGATCCTGAGCGGACGAAAACGATAAGAATAGAGCTACAGCTACGGAGAAGATCCAGATACGAGCAGCCATTTCGTCACTGCGCTAAGAAGAAAACTCATTAAACCAAAGAACTCGGAGAATGGGAAATTGATAGGATTTGGAAGATCGGAGAGAGGATGGGATTACAGACCGATGAAGAGAGAAACAGCTAGATCTCGACGGCCGGCGAAGCGAGGAGAAGGAGGAACGATGATCCGGTTAACTACAAAGTGTCTCACGATTTATGGATGAGTAACGAGTTCTCTCTTCTTCCTCGTAACCGAAATGACATGAATCAATGTCGTTTTATATTTTAAAAGATAATGGGCCTTAAACTAGGCGTGGGCGGTTGGGTACAAATTCTAACTTTTATATTCAGATCTCAGGCCTAATTGCTATTGGTGGGCTTTCAACTAATACAAGCCCATTTATAAGGTATAAAGCATTTAAAAAAAAAAAAAAAACACTTTGCCCGTTTGCCGCCATTCGCATCTGCTCAACCTAACTAACTTGTTTCATCCCCAATATTTTAATTTTATTTTATTTTTCCGTCTGTAACATCTGGAATGGCGATCGATTGCCTCGTACTCGGTAACAACACTTTCTTTTCTTCCCTTCTTCAAAGTTTCACGATTGGGTAATAAGAGTATCAACACTATCCTCCATGCGAGTGTTTTCAGGTGCTGGGCAGGAGATAGGAAAGAGCTGTGTAGTAGTAACGATCAATGGCAAAAAGATAATGTTCGATTGTGGGATGCACATGGGCTGCGACGATCACAACCGATACCCAGATTTCTCTATCCTCTCCAATTCCGGTGATTTCGATAGCACCATCTCCTGTGTCATCATCACTCACTTGTATTCATTCATCTCTAAACCCCTCCTTAAAGTTGTCTCCTTTATTTCTATGAATGAAATCGTGTGGGTTCTAATTGTGAGTTTATAATAGTCATATGGATCATGTTGGAGCGCTTCCTTACTTCACGGAGGTCTGTGGGTACAATGGTCCTGTTTACATGTCGGTGAGTTTTTATTGTACTCAAGGTGTTCGATGAAATGTCTGAGCGAGTTGTTGTTTTTTTTTACTTGTTTGTCTCTTTTGTAGTATCCCACGAAGGCTTTGTCTCCGTTGATGCTTGAGGACTATAGGAGGATTATGGTGGATAGAAGAGGCGAGGAGGAGCTTTTCACTTCGGCCCATATCGCTAGTTGCATGAACAAAGGTGCTTGATCATTGGATTCGATCTTTATCTTGGTGAATGTGTGACTTGCTTGCAGTGTCTATAACTTGGCTTCCTTTTTTTTTTTTGCATTTTTGTTAGTAATTCCATTGGACTTGAAGCAGACGATTCAAGTTGATGAAGACCTTCAAATCCGTGCCTATTATGCAGGGCATGTAAGAAACTCATGTCCAGAGCTACTTTGGACTTTAAGTTTCTTATTCTGTGTTTCTTAGAGTTTCTCTTGTGATTGTTGTCATTAGGTACTTGGAGCAGTGATGGTGTATGCAAAGGTGGGAGATGCGGCGATTGTGTACACCGGAGATTACAATATGACTACAGATAGACATCTTGGAGCAGCGAAAATCGACAGGCTCCAGTTGGATCTTCTCATATCAGAGTATGGAAAACTATTTCAATCTTGTTCAGTGGTGTGATTACGAGCCTTCCCTTTCATAAAACTGTATTTGATTTTTTTTTTTTAACTGTTGTTTTAGGTCTACATATGCAACTACCACTCGCGGCTCAAAATATCCCAGGGAGAGAGAGTTTCTTCAAGCTGTAAGTCTGCTTGATGATATCATTGTTGTCTTGTTCCTTCATCAATGTACTAAAGTACCCATTTAGGAGGCTTCGTCTTTCGTTTTGTTAATTGTCTGATATCTGAGATAAAAATCTTCCAGGTTCATAAATGTGTTGCTGGCGGAGGGAAAGCTCTGATTCCTTCATTTGCTCTTGGAAGGGCTCAGGTATGTCTTCTTACAGTAATGGCGCTCTGTGATAGCTTTATCCCTTTCTTAGAACTAAAAGGGCCTGCGTTTCCTTGTTCAGGAACTATGCATGCTGCTCGATGATTACTGGGAACGCATGAATATAAAGGTTCCAATTTACTTCTCGTCAGGTCTGTCAAATCACCACCATTCCTGATGTGAAATCAAGTCTGCAGATTTATCCATCTTCTGAGAATTGTTGAACTTGTGTGTTTTTTCAGGTTTGACCATCCAAGCAAACATGTATTACAAAATGCTCATAAGCTGGACAAGCCAGAACGTCAAAGAAAAGCATGTTACGCATAACCCATTTGATTTTAAGAATGGTATGCTGATTAACCTGGAACGTTGAAAAACGCATTGATAAAAAGAATTTAGACTATCAAAACTTTGGAATCTAGTTGTTCTTTCATAGTTCTTATAAAATACCTCAGTGCTTTGTCTTTGCTCGCTTTGTAACTGATACCTTCATACTCTGCAGTTAAAGATTTCGATCGATCTCTTATACATGCTCCTGGGCCATGTGTTCTCTTTGCCACACCCGGTATGCTCTGTGCCGGATTCTCACTAGAAGTGTTCAAGCATTGGGCTCCTTCACCGCTAAATCTCGTTGCCCTGCCCGGGTATTTAACCTAAACTGTTCCCCTTTCTTAGCATTTCATGTTATTTTCTTAGCATCTAAGGCACACTTGTATCTCATTTCTTCCCTACAGTTACTCTGTGGCTGGTACTGTTGGTCACAAACTGATGTCTGGTAAACCAACAACGGTTGATCTCTACAATGGCACCAAGGTTGATGTCCGTTGCAAGGTTTGTCTGCTCTTTCTTCCTAAATCTTATTCAAACAGTAGACCACAAATTAAAAGTCTTGATGTTATTTTTTATCAGATACATCAAGTGGCTTTCAGTCCTCACACAGATGCAAAAGGAATAATGGATCTCACAAAGTTTCTTTCCCCAAAGAACATTGTACTCGTGCACGGAGAAAAACCCAGCATGATGTCTCTCAAGGACAAGATAACCTCAGAGCTTGACATCCCCTGTTTCGTCCCTGCCAATGGCGAAACGGTTTCAGTCGCTTCGACCACTTTTGTAAAAGCAAACGCTTCTGATATGTTTCTTAAAATCTGCTCTAACCCAAACTTCAGATTCTCAAACTCCTCTACTCAGCTCCGTGTTACGGACCAGAGAACCGCAGATGGGGTTTTGGTAATAGAGAAGAGCAAAAAGGCAAAGATTGTTCACCAAGATGAAGTCTCTGAGGTGTTACATGAGAAAGACCATGTGGTCTCTTTGGCTTATTGTTGTCCTGTCAAAGTTAAGGGAGAATCAGATGATGTTGGTCTGATCAAACAGTTGTCGGAAAAGATCTCGGAGACAGTGTCTTGTGCTGATGAGATCCATGAATCTGAGACCTGTTTGCAGGTTGGATCTTTCAAGGGTTCTTTGTGTCTGAAAGAGGAGTGTGTGCATAGAAGAGGGATAAGTAGTAGCTGTAGTGAAGTTAAGTTCTTGTGTTGCAACTGGTCTGTTGCAGATTTAGAGCTTGGTTGGGGAATCATCAATGCTATGAAACAAAATCTCTGAGAAGTGTTCAATTTTGTTATGTAAAACGGACTATTTTAATTATTTAATAATATGTAAAACAGCTACTGTACATTTGCTTTCTGGAAGGTATTTGGATCCAATGAGTCATGACCAAAGTGGTTATGTTAGTTTTTAACTGATACGTCAATGGTTTAACCACACACACATGGAGATGGCAATTGGGCTTTCCCGTCCCGTCCCAAACCGCAGCGGGTTCATCTTCAAGCGGCTCACGGTGGGCCTGTTCCGCGCGGGCTGCAGTCCTCAGAAAGGCTGACCAAACCCAATATTAGTAAGTCTTCGCGGGTCGGCCCGCGGGACGTCTTATCTTAAGCTGTCTGCTACTGCTTCCTTCAAGACCAAACTGCATACAAACACGATCAGTGCTGAGTTTCAAGAGAATGAAGTCTATGCCATTGATATTGTGGCAATCAGTGGTGATGGCAAGGTATAATTGTCTTCGATAAAGTGTATTCTACATCTAGTGCGTTTTTGAATTGGCAATAAGTCTATAACCCTCATCTGACTTTGATAAGTGTATTCTACATTTAGTGCGTTTTTGAATTATGTGGTTTAGTTTTCACATAGCCAAGGGAGAGGTCAAGGAATTATAGCTCTAAGTTTCTACCTCTTTCAACAATTACAAGTTTTTAAATTATGTGTCCAGTGTCCCAAACGATTACAAGTTTCCCACGCACGTTAGCTTCAATCATAGCTCTAACTCTTACAAGACCATGCACTACATAACTCTTTAAACCCTTGACGAATCTCCACTTTCTACAGTACTACTCTCAATGTCATTCTAGCCGAGAATCCATGTTCTTTCCCTAAGCATTATATCGACAGTAAAGAGCAAAAAAAACCCACAAATCTTATTTCTTTTCTTAGGTGAGTACACAGATGTTTGATCTAAACTCAAAAGACCACTTGTTCATGAATCGTAACTCAAAAGATGAGAAAGAAGATGAAGGGGAGAAGAAGACAATACCTTGATCAAATGAAAAGATGAATAAGATGCATGAAGCGAATGGAAAGAAGGAAATGAGTTGTTGTGATGGATCAAAGAATAAGAGATGTCTGGAGGAGTTATCGGCTCTTGAATCTCCATTTTTTCCTGTTTCTTTTGCCTTTCATCAGTTAAAGAGACGAAGTGAATAATTGTTTCGGATCCAGTGGGACGTCCCGCAAAACCCGCTTTGGCCCAACCCGCTGAAAACCAATCCCTTAGCAACCCGTCCTGCGAGTCCCGCAAATTTGCGGGCCTACAAATACAAGGTCCAATCCCGCCCCACTACAAACCTTTGCGGGCCAGGCCCACGGTCCAAGTCCAACATTGCCATCTCTACACACACATAATTGTTTTTTAGCAGAGCCTCAGGACGAGTGGGGGATAACAAGAAGCACGCTGTAATCAAAGAAGTAACCAACTTCAATTTTGAAGGATAAAAAAGGCATACAAATGTTGGAATTCAATTGAGTAGGCTTGTGTGATTCTCTTACCTTGAAGCATTCTTATGTAATCCAAACGCAACATTCACTGAACATGTACAAAAACTAAATGTTTACTTCTTCTCTACACATCATCAACAGAAAAGTTTTCTCTACACAACTCGGTTTTGGATTTTTGTAGATGAAATTATTTTGTGTTCAAAAAAAGAAGATGGATCTATTTTAATATGAGAATTCGGCCAAAAAAAACCTCAACTTTGCACGAATTGCCAAAATAAACATAAACTTTTGGGCTGACAAAAAAAACACCAAACTTTCATTGACTTTAGAATTAATTAACAATGTTTTCGCTGACTTGCCAATTTAGCACGCCGTCAACAAATTTAACAGAAATATTTGACGTCGTTTATTGTTGGCGTTAAGTGAAACGACGTCGTTTTACATGATTTGAAATTAAAAATATGTAGACCCCTGGATTCGAACCCAGCTTGGTTGGTCAAATGAAAAGGTATTTTACCACTGGGCTACTGTCACTTTCAAAATACGTACTAACATGTTTACTTTTATTTGATACATATTAAATATAAAAAATTCTCTAAAAACTTAATAAGATCTTTAAAATTCCAAAAAAAAATTAAAAAAATAAAGAAGATTTTTATAAAATTAATTTAGAAATTAAAATTAAAAATAAAATTTTTTTTCTTTTTAAAAAATAAAAACTCTTCTAAAATTTTCTAAAAACTTAAAAAGATCTTTAAAATTCCAAAAAATTGAAAAAATAAAGAAATTTTTTATAAAATTAATTTTGAAATTAAAATAGAAAATAAGATTTTATTTTTTTCTTTTCAATTCGTGAAAAGTTCATGTTTTTTTTAAAAGAAAAAATAAAATTTTATTTTCTATTTTAATTTCAAAATTAATTTTATAAAAAATTTCTATTTTATTTTCAAAATTAATTTTATAAGAAATTTGGGGTATCGAACTTATGATTATGAGCTTGTTAAAATTAATTTTGAAATTAAAATAGAAAATAAAATTTTATTTTTTCTTTTCAATTCGTGAAAAGTTCGTGTTTTCTTGAAAAGAAAAAATAAAATTTTATTTTCTATTTTAATTTCAAAATTAATTTTATAAAAAAATTCTATTTTAATTTCAAAATTAATTTTATAAACAAATTCTTTACTTTTTCAATTTTTTGGAATTTTAAAGATTTTTTTAAGTTTTTAGAAAATTTTGGAAGAGTTTTTATTTTTTAAAAAGAAAAATAAAATTTTATTTTTAATTTTTATGCTCTAAATTAATTTTATAAAAATCTTCTTTATTTTTTTAATTTTTTTTGGAATTTTAAAGATCTTATTAAATTTTTTTAAAAAAATTTATATTTAATATATACCAAATAAAAGTAAACATGTTAGTAAGTACATTGAAAGTGCCAGTAGCCCAGTGGTAAAATAACTTGTCATTTGACCAAGCAACCTGGGTTCAAATCCAGGGGTCTATATATTTCTGTTAAATTTGTTGACGGTGTGCTAAATTGGCAAGTTAGCGAAAACATTGTTAATTAATTCTAAAGTCAACACTACGAGAAAACACATACTTAGCGAGGAAATTTAACGAGGAAAAACAATCCTCGTAAATTTACGTCAATTTTACGAGGAACTTACGTGGAAAACTAAAGTTATCGTTATTTCCTCGTAACGTAACGACAAAAGTGTTTCGTCGTAAAGTGGATGTAATTTAACGAGTATTTTACGAGGAAAAAAAATTTCCTCGTAAATACGACGTAAACTTTGCATGTTATTTACGAGGAAATAGTTTACGTGTATTTAGCGAGGAAATTTTGAATCCACCAAGTTAGCTTCCTTCCATACCCTCGGATGAGAGATTCAAGTATAAATTGGTTAGCAGTGATCAAAGTTACACCTCGAGGACGAATCATCAGTGGAGAAGAACCACCATTGCAAGAAGAACAGATAAATGAAGTCGAGGAACCTGAACAAGAAATTGATGACATCCTTCTCATTGATCCGCATAATCACGAGTACGAAGATCTTACCGATGATGCCACAAACGAAGCTGTTGAAGACGAGTTTAATGAAAATGATGAGGTTTCTAGTGATGACGAGAATGTCGATGTATCTGATTGATGTATTTGTTTTATGAATAAGATGAGGGAGTTTGTTTTATGGATAAGATAACGTGGGGTTTGTTTTATGAATAAGGTAATGTGGGAGTTTGTTTTATGAATAAGCAAATGTGGGAATTGTGGTTTGGAATAGAAATAAAGATGGGGTTTGGAATATATGAAGTAGAAAATAAGGAATATGGGGTTTGGGGTTTCGGATTCTAGAGATTTAAACATAACACTCGTTAATTCCACGTAAGCCAACGAGGAAATAACGACGAAATTTAAAATAAAGATGGATTTTGGAATATATGAAAATAAGGAATATGGAGTTTGGGGTTTGGAATATGGGGTTTGGGGTTTCAGGTTTCGGGTTTGGGGTTTAGAGGTTTCGGGGTTTGAGGTTTGGGGTTTCAGGTTTGGGGTTTGGGGTTTGGGGTTTGGAGGTTTCGGATTTTAGGGATTTAAACATAATACTCGTTAATTCCACGTAAGCACAAATCGTCGTAAAGACCACGTATAAGAAATCGTCGTAAATTCCACGTAGGCAGAAATCGTCGTAAAGACCCCGTATAAGAAATTGTCGTAAATTCCACGTAGGCAGAAATCGTCGTAAATACCTCGTAAGCCAACGAGGAAATAACGACGAAATTTAAAAATAAAGATGGAGTTTGGAATATATGAAAATAAGGAATATGGAGTTTGGGGTTTGGAATATGGGGTTTGGGGTTTCGGGTTTCGGGTTTCGGGTTTAGAGGTTTCGGGGTTTGAGGTTTGGGGTTTGGGGTTTCAGGTTTGGGGTTTGGGGTTTGGGGTTTGGAGGTTTCGGGGTTTGAGGTTTGGAGGTTTCGGGGTTTGAGGTTTGGGGTTTGGGGTTTCAGGTTTGGGGTTTGGGGTTTGGGGGTTTCGGATTTTAGGGATTTAAACATAATACTCGTTAATTCCACGTAAGCACAAATCGTCGTAAAGACCACGTATAAGAAATCGTCGTAAATTCCACGTAGGCAGAAATCGTCGTAAAGGCCACGTATAAGAAATCGTCGTAAATTCCACGTATAAGAAATCGTCGTAAATACCTCGTAAGCTAACGAGGAAATAACGACGAAATTTAAAAATAAAGATGGAGTTTGGAATATATGAAAATAAGGAATATGGAGTTTGGGGTTTAGAATATGGGGTTTGGGGTTTGGGGTTTAGAGGTTTCGGGGTTTGAGGTTTGGGGTTTGGGGTTTCAGGTTTGGGGTTTGGGGTTTGGGGTTTGGGGTTTGGGGTTTGGGGTTTGGAGGTTTCGGGGTTTGAAGTCTGGGGTTTGGGGTTTCAGGTTTGGGGTTTGGGGTTTCGGGTTTGGGGTTTGGGGTTTGAGGTTTGGAGGTTTCGGATTTTAGGGATTTAAACACGTAAGCAGAAATCGTCGTAAAGACCACGTTGGATGAAATCGTCGTAAATACCTTGTAAAAGGATTTAAACATAACACTCGTTAATTCCACGTAAGCAGAAATCGTCGTAAATACCTCGTAGTGTAAAAACTAGAAAAAAAAGGGAAAATGATAAAAAATACCAGATTAACATGTGGCAAGACTTCCAGCAATTATAATACGTAAGTCTCGCCCACATGAATTCTAATATCTTATCATTTTCCTATTTTTTTCAAATATTTATAATTTGAATAGGATTTTACTCAGGAATGTGATTTCAGATAGGATGTGATTTGGGAGTTTGTGTGTGGTTTGAGAATGAGAGTTGTGGGTATATTTATAGGAAAGCAAGGCTCGTTAATTCCACGTAAGCAAAATCGTCGTTAATACCTTGTATATAAAAACACGGGCCTTTGCGATTCCTCGTAATTTCCTCGTATTGAAAAACACGGGCCTTTGTAACTGCTCGCTATTTCGTCGTAATTTTACGACGAATTTGCGACGATATGTAATCTTATATATACCCCTGAGCGCTCACTCTTTCTTTCCTCTCTACTTCCTCTCCACCTCCTCTCCATTTCATAGCAATGGTAAGTCTCTCTAATTCCTCTCTAATTTGGTTAGTTTAGGATAGATTAGGTGGTTAGTATAGGGAATTTAGATAGGTTTACGGATTTTATGTTATTTAGTGTTCATTAGGTGGATAATGTTGGGAAATATACTATTGATGTTAATTTTAAAAATTTAATTGGGCCTTGGGGATCACTGAGAGGGTGAGGAAGAAGTTTAACGCGAAGGCGAAAGTTCGCTTGTTGGACACGGTCTCCAACTGGAAGGGTGACTGGATCGTGAAGGGGTATGAGTGTGGCAAACCCGCTGAGCTCACCACGGATGTGTGGGATGGCCTCATCCGTTATTGGCGCCTTCCTGATTCCATTAGAATCGCCCAAGCTTGCTCTAACTCCCGTAACACGGTCGATGAGCACGGAAACGGGCCGATGCTTCACACTACGGGCCAAAAACCCCACGCCGGTGTCCGTTTGGAAATGATAATTAAATATTTTATTAAATAAATTTTTTAATATATATATTTTTATTCTAACTTTCTTAAATGTTTTTTAGGCCAAAGAGATGAGACATCTCCCGTCTCTTATGGAACTTTATGAGAGGACCCACAAGAACAAGGCGGGCGTATTTGTAGATGGCAAGTCCGAGCAAATCTACAACGACGTGGTTGCTCGGGTTGAAGACCGCTAGACTCACCTGACCCAGCAGTCTACCGACGGATTACCTGTCACCTTATCCACACTTGAAGTGGATAAGATTTACGAGGAGGTAAATTTTCAAAAATTTTAATTTTTTATTATTCATTTAATATAACTTTAAATTTTTACTAACAATATTTATTTTTTGTTTTTAAGGTTGTCCCTAAAAAAAAGGGACGGACGTTGGGGATTGGTTCCGTCAACGATGTTCCGAGAGCGACATCGTTTTATGGTCAGCGACGGGATGATGAAGTCAATGAGCTGCGTAGAGAGTCCGCTCAGCTGCGTAACAAAATCTCGTATGGATGGAGTCGAGGGCTTCTTGGACGTTATAGCGGCCACAAATCCGGAATGGGAGTCCATGTTGAGGAACATGCGACAACAACATCCCATTCGAGGCGAGTCATCCGACGTACATAACGAGGCGGATGTTACGAGGAGGAGTGATGAATTCTACCAGGCGATGAACGATCCTTAGTTTTTTTTTTCCGGTTGTTGTATTATAAATTCAAAACTTATTTATATATAAAATATTTTCATATTGATTTATTTTTATTTTAAATTTTAATTTTATTAATAAATTAAATAATTTTAGTTATTTTTTAATTATATTTTTAAATTCTGTAAAATAATAAAAACGAAGTAAATTCGTAGCTAAGGTACGACCTATTTACGTGGAAACCTTACGAGGAAATAACGAGAAATAATAAACGAGTATTTTACGAGAAAACATTTACGAGGAAAGATAAACGAGTATTTTACGAGGAAAAACTTTCAAGGTATTTACGTGTAGTTTACGAGGAACTTGTTTCGAGGTATTTACGAGGAAATATAGCGACCTCCTTACGTGGAATGTTGACGTGGTCTTTACGACGAAATGATCTACTTCGTCTTTACGACGAAATATATTCCTCGCTACGTTACGACGAATTAGCGAGGAAATATGTGTTACGACAGATGAGTAACGAGCAAACGTGGTTCCTCGCTAATTCGTCGTAAAGCCTCTTTTACGACGAACTCACGAGGAAAACCGCACTCGTTAAGATTATGTTTTCTTGTAGTGCAATGAAAGTTTGGTGTTTTTTTGGTCAGCCCAAAAGTTTATGTTTATTTTGGCAATTCGTGCAAAGTTGAAGTTTTTTTTGGCCGAATTCTCATTTTAATATGCATCGTGTGTTTCTTTAATGATTTGTTGGGCCAAAAAGTCTTTCAGGCTTTTCCCTTTTGGTTAGGGGTGAACACAATCCAGATATTAACTTATTTTCGAATGAATATTAAAAGTAGTGAATATTAAAATTTTAGACTTGTATTTAATGTGATAAAAACGAGTATTTGATATTTTGAAGACTTACTCAAAAATGAAATACTTGCAAGTTATTTATTCCATTTTATTACTTTCTACTTGAAGTAATTCATATGTTCACAAGTATTTGTGAATTACTTGTATGTGAGATACTTCAAATATTTGTGAATTACTTGTAAATATTTTTAATTAATTATAAATATTTTTAAGTATTTAAGAATTATTTATTAAATAATATTCTATTAGAAATAAATATGAAATTGTTTTGTTTACTCTACTAAGAAAAGAACATAAGAATTATTTTAAAAAGAATACCTGTTTTATTTTGGAATTTGGAAAATGGCTTGTTCCTAATTATATTAAAAATTTAGATAATGATGATAATATGTGATTTATAATTACATATATATATATACATGTGTGTGAATATAATTAATAAAAATATTGATAGTTATAAATTGGTAAAAGAAACCTAGTAAAATGCGAGTTTCTAATTTAACATATGATAGTAGTTTATAAACCAAGTCTGGCTTAACATTTTATGCCTTGCGGTTACATTAATGTAATTGGTCTAAATCCCAAACATAGTAAATTTAAGTTGTGACAACCAACTTATTTCGATGTTATTGGTAAGAAATAACCATTAAACTTTGTTGTCTTTAAAACCATAAGGAATGTAATAAGTAACTAGAGCCAACAAACACAACTATTGTCAAAAGAGATATTTTTAGAAGTTTCAACAAATTTAAATAATATATATATACATGCATGTTTTCAAATTTGTAGAAGGCAAACACATATCGAGCAGAAAAATAAACAAATCAACTAAGACAATGAAGCTTCAGTTGTTTTGGCTTGCTTTGGTATTCATTGCCGTCGAAGCTAATCCAGCGAAGCAAGGAAAGAATGCAACAATCCCTGCACTAATAGTTTTTGGAGATTCAATCATGGATACTGGTAATAACAATAGACTTCCAACTCTTTTGAAGTGCAATTTTCCTCCCTACGGCAAAGACTTTCCCGGCGGCTTGGCCACCGGAAGATTTTCTGATGGAAGAGTTCCCTCTGATCTCATTGGTAACAATTCGAAGTTGTTTATATATATATTTTTTATAGAAAATCTTATAGCTATTTTTATCTCATGATACATTTGTTTTTCACCAATTTTTTTCAGCTGAAAAATTGGGATTGGCTAAGTCACTACCAGCATTTATGAACCCGAATTTGAAGCCCCAAGATCTTCTTAAGGGTGTAACATTTGCATCTGGAGGAACTGGTTACGATCCGCTAACTGCTAAGATTATGGTACGTTATAATCTATTATGTTGTTAACGCTGGCTACATATTATAATTAATTGATTCATTTTCTATTATTTGTTATTTTGCAGTCCGTGATATCAGTCTGGGATCAACTAACATATTTCAAGCAATATATATCAACGATTAAACAACATTTTGGAGAGAAAAAAGCTCAAGATATCTTGGACCATAGTTTTTTTGTTGTGTGTTCTAGTAGTAACGACCTTGCTCACACTTTCTTAGCTCAATCACATAAATATGACCGTACCTCATATGCCAATTTCTTGGCTGACTCAGCAGTCAAATTCGTAAGAGTAAGTAATTTAAACTGATTTATATACTACTAAAAATCAAACAATAATAAACTTATATCTAACACTAATTATAATATATCTTATGTATAATACTTAGGAATTACATAAGCTTGGAGCTAAAAAAATCGGAGTGTTTAGCGCAGTGCCGGTTGGATGTGTACCACTTCAAAGAACAGTGTTTGGAGGTTTGTTTACAAGAGGATGTGTTAAACCTTTAAACAACATGGCAAAACAATTCAACGCAAGGCTTTCACCAGCACTAGAATCTTTAGATAAAGAGTTGGATGGTGTCATCCTCTACATTGATGTTTATGATACTCTTTTTGACATGATCCAAAATCCTGCAAAATACGGTAAGCTCATCTTATAAAATATATTTTTATAAATTTTTCATTTGTATTATAAAATCTGAACCAAACTACAGAAGTATAAGTGAATTTATCTTATCATGTTTCAGGTTTTGAGGTAGCTGATAGAGGATGTTGCGGTAGAGGTTCTCTCGCAATATCCTACATGTGTAACTCATTGAATCCATTCACATGTTCTAATTCCTCAGCCTATATATTTTGGGATAGCTACCACCCAACTGAGAGAGCTTATCAAGTTATCGTGGACAACTTGCTTAACAAATATTTAAGCAAAATCTATTGATGTTTAATCATTTAACTAAAATTTATTTATCTCTTGGTCTGATTGTGTTTCCCCAATCAAATATTACTTAGGAAAAACAAAAAATGTAATAAGACGACAATGAAGCTTGATTTGTTTTTGACCAAACACACATAAAGGGGTCATTTACTGTGACAGTAATAATAATAATAATAATAATCTATTTTTATGACCAAACATGAAAAATATATATAAACATGACAATTTTCATGATTACTATTTTTTGGGTACCATTATTCATGTTTACCACTATTAAAAAGACATTTTCAAAAATATATTTTTTATTAAGAGACAAATTTTTTTTATACATTTGTTATATATATATATATATATATATATAAAATAAATAGTTATTTAAATAAATAAAAAACTTTAAGAAAATAAAAAATAAAAATAATTTTTATTTATATTTTCGAATTATACTTTTTCAAATTTGAACTTTTTATAAATTTTTTTAATTCTTTTCTCCAATTATTTTTGAAAATATTTTTAAAAATATATATATTTTTAAGTATTTATTTATATATTTATTAGAATCCTAAATTTTACATTTCAGAAATCCTACCCCACACCTCAAATTCTTTGTCTAGATTAGTTAAACCTAGGGTTATAAATGGTTTTTCTCCTCTTTAAAAATGAGGATAAAAGTGATTAGTGTAAAAATGAAAAGTGGTATTATGAATGTGATATTTATGGCAATTTCTCTATAAACATGTATCTGATTTTCGTTTGCAGACACATAAAGACCAATCACTATAACATCCTATTTTTATTTTTGTTAATTAAATAGTTTTAGTATAATATTTGTCATCAAATTCATTTTAAAAAGTTACTATTCAATAAGTTTTTAAAATTTTATTTGTTAGGATTTAAAAAATGGAAAATATTATATTTTACATAAAAAACTTTATTTAGAATATAAAATAAGAAAAATACTAACGTATATTATTTTATAATTACCTTTTGTTTAGAATGTTAGAAAAATTAAATTACTATCAAATAATTATGGAGAATTTTCATGTTTACTACTTTTTTGGTACCATTATTCATGTTTACCACCATTAAATAGATATTTTCAAAAATAATTTTTTCATTAAGTAGAAAAAGACTCTGATACCCTTGTTCTCTATATATATAATAAATAATTATTTAAATAAATAATAATAAAAATAATAATATTTTTTTTTATGTTTTTGAATTATATTTTTTTCAAATTTGAACTTTTTTATAAATTTTTTTTCATAACTTCTTTCTGAAAATAAAAAATATTTTTGAAACTATTTTTTTTTGGGAAATTACATGTTTACCACTTTCATGCTACCACTTTTCATTTTTACAACCATTAAAAGGACATTTTCAAAAGTATTTTCTTCATTAAGTGGCAAAAGACTCTTACGTCCATGTTCTTTATATATATAATAAATAAATATTTAAATAAATAAAAATCTAAAAAAAAAAAATTTTAATATTTTTCTGAATTATACTTTTTCGAAATTCAAACCCTAAACCCTAAAACTCAACTCTAAA
The DNA here is from genome assembly GCF_020379485.1 of Brassica napus. Taxonomy (NCBI): domain Eukaryota; kingdom Viridiplantae; phylum Streptophyta; class Magnoliopsida; order Brassicales; family Brassicaceae; genus Brassica; species Brassica napus. Next base: position 47,012,149 of record NC_063445.1, read on the forward strand.
ACCCTAAACCATCAATCGTAAACCCTATTTTTTTTTTAAATACGAACCCTAAACCATCAATCATAAATCCTATTTTTTTTTTTAAATAAACCCTAAACCGCGAAACATCAACTCTAAACCCTAAACCCAGAAACATCAACTCTAAACCTTAAACCTTAAACCTTCAACTCTAAACCCTAAAACATCAACTCTAAACCCTAAACCCTAAATTTCAACTCTAAACCCTAAACCATCAACACTAAACCCTAAACTATCAACACTAAACCCTAAACCCTAAAAAGTAAACTCTAAACCCTAAACCCTAAAAAATTAACCTTAAACCCTAAGACATCAACTCTAAACCCTAAACCTTCAACTCTAAACCCTAAACCCTAAATCCTAAATCCTAAATTCTAAACCCTAGAGTTGATGTTTTAGGGTTTAGATTTGAAGATTTAGGGTTTCAGGGTTTACGTTTAGGGTTTAGAGTTGATGTTTTAGGGTTTAGATTTGAAGGTTTAGGGTTTTAGGGTTTAGGGTTCGAATTTCAGAAAAATATAAGCTTTAGGGTTTAGGGTTTAGGGTTCAAATTTCAGAAAAATATAAGCTTTAGGGTTTAGGGTTTACGTTTAGGGTTTAGAGTTGATGTCTTAGGGTTTTGATTTGAAGGTTTAGGGTTTAGGGTTTAGAGTTGATGTTTCGGGGTTTAGGGTTTAGAGTTGATGTTTCTTGGTTTAGGGTTTAGAGTTGATGATTTAGGGTTTCAAGTTGATGTTTTAAGTTTAGATTTAGGGTTTAGGGTTTACGTTTAGGGTTTAGAGTTTATGTTTTAGGGTTTAGATTTGAAGTTTTTGGGTTTAGGGTTTAGAGTTGTGTTTCGGGGTTTAGGGTTTAGAGTTGATGTTTCATGGTTTAGGGTTTAGAGTTGATGTTTTAAGTTTAGATTACTTAACCTTTTTTTTTTTTTGTCAAAAATAATCAAAAGGTTATAAATGTCTTTTATCCTTCATTAAAGATAAGGGTAAAAGTAGTTAGTGTAAACATGATACTTTGAAAATAGTATTTTTAGCAATTTCCTTTTTTTTTTAATTATATTTTTTTAAGTATTTATTTATATATTTATTAGAATTCTAAATTTCACATTCAAAAAACCCTACACATCCCTCAACTCTAAACCCTAGTTCTAGATTAGTTAACCCTAGAGTAGGCCTGGGCATTTTAACCTGGACCCGAAGACCCGAACCGTAACCGACCCAAAAATACCCGACCCGGAACCGGACCAAAAATGTACAAGTACCTTTTGGGTCTAAATGTTTTTTACCCGAAAGAACCGGAACCGAAAAGGAACCCACCCGAATAGATCCGGACCCAAAAAAATCGACCCGAATAGATCCGACCCGATAAGAACCAATATGTATCCGACTTAAAAACATGTATATTTAAAACTATGATGTTTTTGTGTTCTATTTTATATATATTATTTTATGATTTAGTTGAAATATCTTTTGTGAACAACATTTGTTATTATTTTTTAAACATTTTTAAGTAATATAAAGCTTTAAAATATAAAATTTAGAGTTTTAAAATGTTTTATTTTAATTATTAATAGTTTCATTTAAGCTGTTTTGTAAAATTTTAGATATATATGACAAATATTCAACTAAAGTTGATGGAATTGGGTATATCATGTCCTTTTCAGATCCGAAACGAAAAAAAACGGAAAGAGCGGACAACGATATCTGAATCCGACCCGGACCCGATATGGACCCGAAAAATTACGGGTATTTTATGGATATTTTAATTATAGACCCGAACCGACCCGGACCCGAGAAGAACTGACCCGAACCCGAACCTAAAATTTCTAAGTACCTATTGGGTCTAAATATTTAGGACCCGAAAAGACCCGGACCCGAAAAGAACCAGCCCGAACCCGATCTGGCGACCCAAACCCCCAGGCCTACCCTAGAGTTATTAATGTCTTTTACCCTTCATTAAAAGTGAAGGTAAAAATGATTAGTGTAAACATGAATAATGGTACTATGAATGTTGTATTTTGACAATTTCCCAATAATTAATTCTAGTTGCTTTTAAATAATTTTAAAATTAATTTTTCACAATTCATATCACTACTATTTCTACAATTGGTTTTTGTTGATTAAATAATTTTTAATATCATATTCATCATCAAATTATCTTTAAAAAATATCATCAAATAACATTTTACTATTTTCTTTTGGTTATGACTTAAAAAAATATGATACAAATCACTTTTTAGTATTTAAAAAAAAACTAATATCAAATATTCTTTTACAGTTTTTTCTTGGAGGAGTTTCATGTTTACCAGTTTGAAGTAGGCTTGGGTTCGCGGGTCAACCCTCCCACCACCCCCCCCCCCACCCCGCTCAACCCCCCAACCCGCGGGCCGAATCTTTTTTTTTTTTACTTAAAATTTCGACCCGTTCAACTTGCAAAGAGATAAACTAATACCTGCACCTGCCCCCACTTTATTTTGCGGGTAACCCGTGGGACCTGCGGGTAACCCGCGGGACCTGCGGGTTATATTTTTAATTAAAAAATAATTATTTAATTATATTTTCTATAAAATAATATATTTATAAATAATTTTTTCTATTATTTTAAATATTTTTAGTTATTTTTAAAGATAATTTGTATTTTTTGAAAACAAAATCTTTTTAAAAAAAACTTTTTAATCTTTTTTTTAATTTTGAAGGTTGACGGGTACCCGCGAATAAAAATCCACCAACCCGCACTCGCCTCGCATAAAATAGTCTTAACCCGCACCCACGAATCGATTTTTCCAAAATGCTCGACCGGACCCGCCCCGCGGCGGGTCAAACGGGGCAGGCCCCGTGGCTGGTCAAACGGGGCATGGCCCGCGGCGGGTCAAACGGGGGCAGGGCCCGCGGACTATGATTCAAATTCCTAGGCCTACTTTCAAGGTACTATTATTCATATTTACCATCACTAAAATGACATTTTCAAAAATATTTTTTTCATTAACTGGGCAAAGACTCTTTCACCATTGTTTTCTAGATATATATAATAAATAATTATTTAATTAAATAAAATTTAAAAATATTAAAAAATATTTTGTTTTATGTTTTCGAATTATACTTTTTCAAATTCGAACTTTTCTATAATTTTTTTCTTTTTGAAATTTTTTTTTCAAAATTTCTTTTTGAAAAATGAAAATCATATTTGAAACTACTTTTTTTAAAAAAATTAAGTTTTTATTAGAATCCAAAATACCACATTCATAATACCACTTTTCATGTTTACAGTAACTATTTTTACCCTCTCTAGAGAAAAATACATTTATAAAAATATGGTTAACTAATCTTGACTTAGGGTTTAGAGTTGAGGGGTGGGTACAGTTTTTGGAATTAGAAATTTAGGATTCTAATAAACATATAAATAAATGCTTAAAATATATAAAAAAAATTAAAATAGTTTCAAAAATAATTTTCGATTTTCAAAAAGAAATTTTGAAAAAAAATTCAAAAAAAATTTATAAAAAAGTTTGAATTTGAAAAAGTAATATTTGAAAACATAAATTGTTTTTATTATTATTTTTATGTATTTAAATAATTATTTATTTTATATATATAGAAAACAATGGTATAAAAATCTTTTGCATTTTAATGAAGAATGTATTTTTGAAAATGTCTTTTTAGCGGTGGTAAACATGGATAATGGTACCAAGAAAGTGGTAAAAATGAAAACTCCTCAAAAGAAAAAGAAATCTTTAATTTTACAAATCTCTTTTTGACGTATTTTACAATCTAAAAGTAAGTGATTCTCCCGTACTCATGCACATGTAAAAATAGTTTAAAAATAAAATGTTATAATAATTGATTAATATTTAAATTTAAAATTTTATAATCTATGGGGAAATTACTACAAATATCACATTCATAGTATCAATATTCATGTTTACACTAACCACTTTTACCTCACTTTTAATAAAGAGTAAAATACGTTTATACTCCTAGGGTTAACTAATGTAGACTTAGGGTTTAGAGTTGAGTGGGTGTGGTATGATTTTTGGGAAATTGCCACAAATAACACATTCATAGTACCACTTTTCATATTTACACTAACCACTTTTACCCTCATTTTTAATGAAAAGTAAAAGACATTTATACACCTAGGATTAACTAATCAAGACTTAGGGTTCAGAGTAGAGGAGTGGAGTAGGGTTTTTGGAATGTGAAATTTAGGATTCTAATAAATATATAAATAAATATAAAAAAAATTTAAAAATAGGTTCAACGGAATTTTTGATTTTCAAAAAGAAATTTTGAAAAAAAAATAAAAAAAAATCGAAAAAAAATATTTATAAAAAAGTTCGAATTTGAAAAAGTATAATTCGAAAACATTAAAAAGAAGTTAATTTTTTAATTATTTATTTAAATAATGATTTATTATATATATAGATAACAAGGGTAAAAGAGTTTTTTGCCGCTTAATGAAGAATGTATTTTTGAAAATGTCTTTTTAGTGGTGGTAAAGATGAAAAGTTGTACCATGAAAATGGTAAACATAAAATTTCGCTATGATTTTTGGAATATGAAATTTAGGATTCTAATAAATATATAAATAAATACTTGAAAAAATATAATTTTTTTAGAAAATCGTTTCAAACATAATTTTCGATATTCAAAAAGAATTTTGAAAAAAACATAAATTCGAAAAAAGTCAAAATTCAAAAAAGAATTATAAAACAGTTCGAATTTGAAAAAGTATAATTCGAAAACATAAAAAAAATATTTTTTTTCAATTTTTTTATTTTATTTTTTTATTATATATATAGAGAACAATGGTATAAGAGTCTTTTGCCACTTAATGAATAAGCTATTTTTGAAAATGTCTATTTTTTGGTTGTAAGGATGAATAATGTTACCATGAAAATGGTAAACATAAAATTCTCTCTAATCTATATGTATTACTTATATAATAATAATATATTTTTGATTAGACATATAATTTTATATATGTGGTATGAGATATCTAGTCAGTTTAATTATCATTTGATTATATTAGATTGCATCTATTTCTTTTGAATTCTACCATAATAGTAACAAACATATAAATTTTGATTAATTACGTTATTTTACATTTAGGTTGGTTGTTCTCTTAATATATAAATCTATTTTTGTAATATTTAATATAACCTAATATTTTGTATTGAATATTAAATACACAAAATAAACTAAAGTGTTGTTGATTAAAATTTACCTAAAGGAATATAAAGATACTATTTTGAATGCAATGCATATATATTTTGCAAAAGAAATAAATTGTAAATATTAGATAATATTTTATTTTAATTTTAATTTGTTATGAGGTATTCCATAATTTATATTTATAAAAATAAATAATATATTACTATAAAATAATATATTTTTTATTTTATTGTTTTTATTAATATCAAGATTTTTTTTTTACTTTACTTTTTATGAATTCACATTATATAAAAAAATATTATAAAATTCCGATTATAAATTTTTAAAATTTTTCCTTTTTATTATATACGTTACTCTGGAAAAAAAATTAAATTTAAATCTAATTAACAAAAAACTACCAAATCAAAAGCAAAATAAATTTAATAATGGTAATTAAATGTAAAATTTTTAATTTATTAAGGGTATGTACATAATTAACCTTCGTAAAAATTAACTTGAGGGCGACACGTAAGAAACAAAATTTTCAAATAATATTATAGAGATTTTCTTTTTATGAAATCACATTATATAAAAATATTATTAAATTCCAGTTATAAAAATTGTAAAATTTTCCTTTTTATTATATACATTTTTTTATAACATGTTATCTTTATTATTTTCAAAAGAGGATTAAGAGAGTACATAAATCCAAACATACAACAAATACATTTTTAAGTAAAACATGATAATAAAAAAGTAATAATACAATGCTTTCTAACCGATTCACTAACTTTATCTATTTTTGTTCTCGATCTTATATGATTTTGTGTTTGTGATCCAACACTTTTACCACTTAACAGATCAGTGGATGCGATACATCTGTTACATCGCTGCCCATTCCATACACTCCCCGCTCCAGGAGATAATGTGATTTGTTGTAGTCCTATCCACATCATAAATAATCCCTCATACTGACAATGACAAGCACTTAACTCCATCGTCTCCCACTCCATGTCTTCACATAAACGTGCCCTATTTCCTCTTGTTGTCAAATAGAGATGAAATGCATCTCTTTGAATTAATGGAGTCACCATCGTCCATATCAGAATGTCAAAATAAAATGACCTACACAATCTTCTCCATGGCCATGGTGGTTTAAGATTCCTTTTTTTGTTCCATAGAACTAGTAATCCTTCCAAAGAATTTTCTGGATGGATTAAACCACCATGTCTAACAAGCCATGGAAATACACCGACAATACAAAACCACCATGGTTTGATTGCTGGGAGATTGCACTCAACAATAATGGAGATAATAGACTCACCTATTAGCGAGAAAAAGGTGTGAAGAGGAGAGTCTTATAAAGGTATTTTTTATAAATACTTTTTTAAAAAGGTGTGAATCAATTGATACAAAAATATACTAATATTCAAAAATTGATTTTTACTAAAATATTTTTCAATAACCATTAAAAAAATGTTTTAAATATATATAAGAAAAATACAATACAAAGCCCAATTTCAAACACCAACTTAAATTATGGTTTTTAAATTTCACATTAAGTTTTAGAGATATAATATATATGATTATTTATATGATGGTATGTATAAAATACTATTAATTATATGATTACTTATATGATGATACATATAAAATACATTAATTAAATGATGACACATACATGATATATAATAGTGACATGAAAAATAAATAGCAACATATTTTTGAAAAAAAATAATGTATGGAATATTATATTATACTGATAAGAAAAGCAAAATAAACATTTAATAGAAATATATAAAACTTTCTATTTACAACAAATATATATTTATATAAAAGATAAAGAAAACACTCGTGCGGTTGCACATGTCAATATCTAGTTTTTATTAACACACATGTTACAATTATATCAATTGAAATATTTGAAGTTTTTTTTGCTTATAACTTTGTTAACTCAAAAATTATATATTTAATAGAAATTTAATTATTTATAAAAAAATAAGATTACTTTTACAATTTTATTTTATTTTGTATTTTAAGAAATTAAAATTACTTATTTTATAATTAGTTTTCTTTAAAATTTTTCATTAAACAATTTCTTTGTATTTGTAAGGATTCTATATTTCGTTTTTATTTGAGTTTTTTAAACAACTAAGTTCTTTTTAATAGAAAGTTTTATGTTTAATTAGTTATATATTTTTTTTTCTTATACATACAAACACATATTCATCATATTCACACATACTCATGTGCGACAACAACATCATAATTTACAAAAACTATGACAGAATCATAAGATGTAGTAAGGGTTGTAAAATTGAGTTGTATCAATAAATTAAAAAAGTATATCTAGGTAATATTTTTTCTGGTAAACACTATTGTTTTGTTGTAAAAATAATACGAGAAACCTTAAACCAAAATATAGATGTGAAATATTTGTAGTTATTTTTGGTTTATAATGTTTTAACATACAATTATCTATTAAAAAGGAAGATTAGTTATTTATAAGAAAATAATAGGAGTATTTTTACGATTTTCTTTTGATTAGGTTTAAAAAAGGAATATTACATATTTTATGATTAGTTTTCTTTATGACTTTTTAAAATAATTTCTTGTGCTTGTAGGATTTTATAATTCATTTTTGTTTAAGATTGTTTTTTAAAAAGTTACTATTTTTATTTTATAATATTATATAATTTTTAAAGGAAAACTACTTTCAGCTTCTTACAATGATTTTTTTGTGTAGGATTTAAAAAAATTAAAATTACTATCATATATTTTTGAGTAAGATAATTGTATATTTATGATATAAAAAAACTAAACACATGTCACGATCATGTTAGTTAGAAAATTTTTAAGTGATTATGTGATAATAATTTTCTTTTTCTGAAATCCTAATAAAATAGATTGGTAAAATTATTATTTTTTCCTTTTTAAACCCTAACCAAAAGAGAATTTGATTATTATTTTTTCTTTCTTTTTTAAATCCTGATCAAGGAAAATTGTAAAATTTTATTTAATAGTAATTTTTCTTTTTAGTAATTTTATGCTAAACATGATACTAAAACCTATTTAATTGACAAAGACAAATTGTAAAAATAGTGGTGATATTAAAAAACGAATTGTAAAAATATCTATTTTTAAAAAATTATTTAACATTAACTGGAAATAATTATTGGATAGTAATCTTTTTTTAAAAAAAATTATAAACAAGATATAATTGTAAAAGATTGTGTTATAGTAATTTAATTTTCTAAAATCCTAAAAGAAACCGTTAAAAAAAATTTCTGTAATAATATTTTTTTTTCTAAATCTCTTTTAAATCTTAAAAAAAAGTTTGTATTATATTTTTGACACTTGTCATAATTTTTAAAATTTTACTGACACAAGTCGTGATAATGTTAATTAACAACTTTGAACAACTAAATTTTATATAATAAGATAAGATATATGTGCATATTATAGAAAAAGATTGAAAAAAATATGAATCTCTTAATATAAAATTATCATTTACTTTTTACAACAACAAAATATCTTTTCTAAACAAGTAAAGAGTAAATACCAAACCAAATAGCTAAAAAAAATCATTTTTGTTATTTGTTTTGTATTTGCAAGTATCTAAACTCTGGTACTTGATATTCCGTTCAACAACAATGAGTACTTGAAAACTTAAGTCGGATATGAAACAAAAATAACAGTCTGGTAATGAGTATTTGAGGAAAACAGTCAATTCATACCCAACATTTCGCAATATGTTGAATTCGTACCCGACTTATACCACTGTGCGAAAATATACCGAACTGATCCGATATTTTTTATATATGTTCTTAGAAATTTTATATTGAACACATTGCGATATGTGCCCGGGTACGAAATGACTGTTTTTCCGGAATATTTGTGCCCGGGTTCATAAATATTTTTATTTTATTTTTTCAGATGCAGCTATTTTTAGAGATGTATTGTGTATTTCGTTTGTTTTTAACTTTTTATAATTAAAACTACAAAATATTGTGTTACTGTTTTACAAATAAGGGCAGTAGCAATGTGGATATTTACAGATGCGTGGTACTACTACAGCTATCACGAGTCGCTTTCGAAGGCCTCTCTCTTCAAACCAGTGGCTACTTACTCATCACTGTACGGCTTCAATCATTATATCTTCCTCCTCACCTCTCTCATTATCAAACCAAACCTAAACAACTTTCTTTGTGAGTTCAAAGAAAGCATGACCATCAGCGATCAGTTTCCTTGTGGGTTAAGAGTCCTTGTCGTAGACGACGACGCTTCCTGTCTGATAATCCTCGAGAAAATGCTTCTCCGCCTCATGTACCAAGGTAACGGACCTAACGGTCCCTCCCTCTCTTCAAAATCTTCTCTAAAGTTCCTTCCTTTTTGCAGTTACCATCTGCTCCCAAGCCGACGTCGCTTTAACCCTCTTGAGAGAAAGAAAAGGCTGTTTCGATCTGGTCTTGAGCGATGTTCATATGCCTGGTATGAACGGCTACAAACTCCTCCAGCAAGTCGGTCTCGAGATGGATCTTCCTGTCATCAGTAAGTAAGAAAGAAAGAGTCTCGTCTCTCTCTCACTCTCAAAGGTTTTGACCTTTTTTTTTCTTTCTGTTCTCTGTTTCCTTACAGTTTGCTCTGTTTTTTTTTTGTCTTTTATCTTAGTGATGTCTGTTGATGGAAGAACAGCGACAGTCATGACGGGAATCAACCAGGGAGCTTGTGATTATCTTATTAAGCCGATTCGTCCTGAAGAGCTCAAGAACATATGGCAACACGTGGTTCGCAGGAAGTGCACAATCAACAAGAACAGTATCAGCAGCAGCAGCAGCTTGGAGAGTCTTTTCTCTGTTAGTGGAGTCTCAGAGGGGAGTTTGAAACGTAGGAAGAACAAGAGAAGGGTCGATAGTGAAGAAGACGATCTTCTTGATCCTGGAAACAGTTCCAAGAAGTCGCGTGTTGTTTGGTCAATGGAATTACATCAACAATTCGTCAAGGCTATAAACCATCTTGGAATTGAGAGTAGGACCTTTTGACCAATGTTCACTGTTTGTTGCTTGTCATGTGTGTGTTCCTGACCACAGTTCTCCTTTTTGTTTCAGAAGCTGTACCAAAGCGGATTCTTGAGTTGATGAATGTGCCTAGCTTAAGCAGAGAAAACGTCGCTAGTCATTTACAGGTTTGGTTGTTTTGTTTGCTTTTCAATCTAGCTTTAAGGTTTCTTGTTTATTTCTGGATGTGTATTAGAATTAGAAAAAAGTAATTTTATTAAAATAAGGATATTTTCTTAAAAGGAAAACAAAATCGGATTTTGAAACTATTATAAATATAGGTGTAAGATATTGTAAATTTACTCATTTACATAGTCAATATACAAAACTCTAAAATGTATTTGCCTCAATTCGTTTTGCTCTCTTAAGTTTATTTGCTTTCTTCAAAATAAGATATTATAAATTTATTCATTCACATAATCAATATACAAAACCTAAAAAATATTTGTCTCAATTCTTTTTGCTTGCTTTCTTCAAAATTAGTTTGTGTTTGTTCACAACATTTCTTGATTAATTGCAGAAGTACCGATTGTATTTGAAAAGATTAAGTGGTGCAGCTTCTCAGAGTAGGGACGCTGAGTCTATGGAAAGATATGAAAACATTCAAGCTATGGTTTCCTCTGGACAGATACATCCGCAGGCATTAGCTGCCTTGTATGGTCGACCAATAGACAATCATATGTCTGGTGGTTTTGGAGTTTGGATACCTACTGACAATCATTTTGGTGGATCTAATGTATCATCAGCTTCTAACCGGTGTTTTGGGGCTTTGGACAGTCCTTCATCTGTTGCTGCTTCGATGTCTGTTCATGGTTTATCTTCCTCTGGAAATGTAAGACAGCAAGCTGATGGTTTCAGCAACAGCACAGACTACAGAATCAGACAAGGGAATGGGTCAGGCATCAGTGAAGAATCTTGGATCTTGGGAAGACCTTTAAGACAGCGAAAGGCTTAAGAGGAGTAGACAAGCATTGGTTATGTATCTGTTTCCTTCAAATCTTTAGAATGGATTGAAGTTTTAAGGAAACTTGTATGTCTGCAAAATGTTAGGGGTAAGTGTAAGAAGATGATGAAGAGTTTAGGACAAAGTCCTGTGTTTGTATTGCTAATACAAGTAGAGTTACGTTTTAATGTGGAGGCTTGAGACTGTCTATGAATGAAGATGGATGAGTATTTACAACTCTATACCGTTATAGACAGAATCCATGTAATGATAAAGAGAAAATCCAGTGACTATGACACTGTGAAGTGATATAATATGCAAAGATATTCATTCCGTGGGAATAGAAGGAGACATGAAATATGGAAATGATATTTAACAAATACATATCTATCTATATATATAAAAATATGTTCGCCTCACTCCTGCTTTGCTACGTGGAAAGTCGATGCCTGACAGGTCGACACGTGTCCCAGCTGTATTAAACGCAGCATTTCATTTAATCTGAGAATTTGTTGGGCTTTTATCGCTAGGGGAATATCTATAGTGTTTTGGGCTACTACTTTCTGATTATGTATGCGGTCCGTCGGCCCAACCTCGATAACCCTAAATCTAATGAAGCAAAGAAACGTAGGTCGTCTCTCTCCTTTTTTCTGCGGCGCTTGGAAACGTCTGAGCTTCTTCCAAATCTCTGAAACGTAGGTAGTCTCTCTCCTTCTCATTTAACATATTTATAATACTTATGTTTTTTAATGCCACTGTAAAAAAAATATTTTATTTATTAACTCCATTAAAATATTAACCGTTAGCTATTAAACTAAATTATTTTAACAAAACAATTAAACAACCTAAAAGTTCACGGAGTTGTTATAATATATATTAGCCGACCATTTTTTTCTAATTGAAACTGTACTCACACATAAAAAACTATACCAATATTATATAATATTCAACTTTTTTCAGATTAGATGTCGTTCTAATTTTTTCACACTAATTAAGAAAAATGTTAAATGTTCCGTTTACCCCTATTTAGTTATTTAAAACTTATTGATTCTTTTTTACTATTATGTAAGAATTAAACAAAATTAACACATATTAATTCGAAAGCATACAACCTCACTCACACCACATTTAATTTTTCATGCGGTTGACCTGTGGTAATCATTTCCTCGCACAGATCATTTTGTAAAGCAAACAACACTAACATATATTAGTTCCAAAGCAAATCTAAGACACTACCAATAAGAGCTAAAACGTATTTTCTCCATGCCCAAACATCTTAACAACCATAAACATTATTATACATTTTTTCAAATCCTAACATAAAACACATGCAAAGAAAATATACAATAATATAGACATATATATACGGGCGGGCCGATCCTAGTATTAGTATATTAAAATGGAACGTAACACATGTTTTAAAGGTCGAAATATGGGAATAAAAATCAAATTTTGAAAATGTTAAAAGAAAAAAAGAAAACAGAAATGACAAATGTATGACTAGGAAACCACCGAGCTGTGACTTAGTAACAAAATTTTTAATATAGAAAAAAAAAATAGTTGGAGCTAGCTGTGGATAATAAGAGAGTGACTCGAGTGAATGGTTTTCGCATTAAAACAAGATCTCTAATATGGGCTATACAATATATGTATATAGGTTCTTGGCTACACAAATATATGTTTGATGCAGTTTCTAATTAAGATATTGATACTGTGAACACTTATGCATTTTCGAAGCTTACATGGATGGATGGCAAAAGAATGTTTACAGATGTTAAGACCACGATTAACTCGGGGTTCTTAGAGTGAAGTTTTTAGCAGAAATTAACTTTTAATTAAAAAAATTAAGAACCGGTTCTTAAAATCTTCTTAACTTTTAACTAAAAAAACTAAGAACCGGTTCTTAAAATCTTTATTTAAGAACCAATTTTTAATTTTTTTTAATTAAAAATTAAGAAACAGTTTTTTAACTTCCACTAAGAACCACATCTTAAGAACATCGGGTTAATCATGCTCTAAGTTTGTCTTTGTACTAAAGAGAGTTAAAGCATTGCGAGGACGAGTTAGTCATAACATGGACAACAAAGTCAAGATTGATTAAGCAAAAGTAGCAAAGAAACAAAAACAAATTCAATTTTGTGTGAATCAATACAATGACCACTTTACCCCTTTCTTTCTTGCTGTGTCATATTTTAGGGGCAGAAATAATATCAACTATCAATATGTTCAAGAAATCAATCGGTAATGATAGCCTTTTTGATTAAGCAAAAAGAAACAAAAACAAATTCAATATTTATTGAATTTCTATACTGACTTTTTAAAATCGTTTGAAAAATCGTTTCGATTAGCATCTGCATAAACCGGTTTTTAGAACACTGAATAATATACATACTATGCAACTGCAAACATGCAAACGCAGACCATCAACTCTTATTTAGAAACGCAGGCTTCTGTGGCAATAAGCTTTTTATTTTATTTTTGGGGTTTTCTTGTCGCAATAAGTTTTCCTTTCCCCGTGATAACAGCCACATTAAATGCAACAAACAAGTCTCAAATTTAAAACATTAAACGCAACATCAGTTGTTTGCTACGATTAATGTTGCACCACTTTAGCCAAACAGAAAGCAGCTGCTGAAGCTATCGCTCCTATAAAAGTGGTTTCAAACGCACTCCTAAAGGGTCTGCTGCCGGTGAAATGCCCTTTTGCATAGCCAAATATGAAGAGAGCGATCAGAGTTATAGCCGCAGACGCCACTACCGCATTTAAGGCTTGTGGTATGAACATGTAGGGAAATAGCGGTACTAAACCGCCAAGAACATAAGCGATTGCAATCGTGAACGCGCTTTGTAACGCTCTCTTTGGATCTGGCTTCTCTAATCCCAGCTCAAACCTGCGTGAAACAACAAGTTAACGTCATAATTCAACGAATAAAGTCTCACCTCTATTAAAAATGTATATGTGTGTGTTCGAATGTCAATATATATTAATAGCTAAGAACGTTAAATTTCAACTATATGTCAAAACCATACCAAACTAGTTAATACTCCATTTCTGTGTTCATAATATAATTTGTTTTACCTAAAATTAAAAAGATTAAAAGATAACTTTCAAAAAATAATCATGTAATATATATATATAATCATGTAATATATATATATATATATATAATTGATAGTTCAACCAACCAATTATGAAAGCGCATTATATAATTTAACTTGTCATAAAATATTTAATAAATACAAAGGTTGTTTAGGGATATGAAAATAACTTATAAACAAAAGAAATTATTTTATAACAATTTATATTAGTAAAAGTTTATCACTTATATTGGGGGTTTTCTTTTTTGAAAACTGAACAAACATTTACATAGTTTTTTTAAAGATGGAATCTTACCCACACCTGGAAAGTATAAGCCCAGCTTTTTCAGAAAACTAAAAGCTTCCCTCGATTTTCTACTTAATAGTTTAATAATCCAATACAAACAAGGTAATTATTATTATAAAAACGAGTAACTAAAGTGATTTTGGACTAACCTCATCATAAAATCAAGCCATGCTTGAGGATTCTTACGAAGAGCATTAACAACAGGTGAATATTCATGTGGCTCTACTCCATACTGTGCCAGAATCTCTGCCACCTCAGCTGCCTCTGTTAAATCAGTATTGTAAATTGCGTTAAACCGGATAATTCATCCGTTGGACGGTTTAGATTGAGTTGAACAATGGTCTTACCAGTCTCAGGAACGGCCACGATCTCTTCTTGTTCTCGTTTCATCTCTCTCGCGTAATGATCCGCTTCACTCTTGGCCGCTAAGTACCTAAACGTGTAGTTCAAACTTTTTGTTAAAGTTACTCTTTGTAATTCAAACTTTTTTAAGTTGTATCTCACACAATAGTTTTTTTTTTTTTGAGAACGATGTCAAACACAATAGTTGCATTTCGAATTTTACCAAATATATTATATTTTTCAAATCACATATAATTTATTAACTAGACCGCATGTTATAATTAACAAGTGATATATATAACATATGGTTACATGCATAAACATAAGTATAAATCATAAATGCATGTTGCATGAACATGAACATGAATGCAGGACTACGTTATTTGTAACTAAATCCAAACAGATTCTGAGCCGAACACTTGAATCCATACCCAAGCCCGGTTCTGGGCTAAGCATGATGAAAGATTTGCTTCAGACCCCAAAATTTTTTTTAATGCAAATAGGTCCTCAAATTTGTTAAAAAAAAAATTAGGCTTCCAAAATTATAAAAATACTTGAACGGATTCCGTAAAATATTTTCCGAATAATGGATATTATATGAACCCGAACCAAATCCGACCAGTATAAAATTTGAATATATGTTAAATCCGAAAATGGGACTATTTTTTCTCGATGATGGATTGATAAAAGTATATGACAACCATCAAGTTATCATATGTAACTAGTTTTTTCCAAGAATCATACGGTTCTGCCAACAGGATACATTTTTTACAAAGCAGGATTCATTTTCTTATAATTATGTGACTAGTAGGATTCAAACATCATTGCATGTAGGATTCGTTTTCTCAATAACATGTGTGGTCAATAAACCCAATTTTAGTCATTACTTCGTAATTTCGTAGGCAATGTTACGATAGTTTATTTAAGCCGAATAAATATAAATGTAATTAGATCAAAACTTAACTAACCCGCCGAGTCCCATGGAGATAGCACCGGCTGCGACTTCAGCGATACCAGCGGTGAGTACGATGGAAGAAGAGGCATTAGCACCGGAGAGTCCGGCGGCGAGTGCAAAAGGAACGGTTAAACCATCGGAGACGCCGATGATGATGTCACGGACGACTTCTCCGGCGGTGAAGTGTTTCTCGGTGTGATGATCGAGAAGTGATTGCTTCTCAGGCTCTATAGAGATCCT
The DNA here is from genome assembly GCF_020379485.1 of Brassica napus. Lineage (NCBI taxonomy): Eukaryota > Viridiplantae > Streptophyta > Magnoliopsida > Brassicales > Brassicaceae > Brassica > Brassica napus. The sequence goes on from NC_063445.1 coordinate 47,028,236, forward strand.
CGTGATCATATCTTCGTCCGTAGCCATTGGAAGATCGAATCTTTTTTTTCTTTCTGAAGTGTTGAAGTGTGCAAACATGATATATGTTTCTGTGTATATATACGCGAAGAACGAGAGGAATATCAAACAGTTTTTTTTTTAATTTTCTTTTTTTTTGTCACCTATTTATACAGACTCATATGGACCATGTGGTCCACACCGGTAGATCTTGATCCATGTGAACGACAAAAGACGACTGCTTCCTGACACTACGTGCTAGGCGATCCGCCATTGAATTTTGCGTCCTTCGTACATAGATGATTTCTGATCGTATGAAACTTCCTTTCAGGATTCTAATATATTCCAAATAACTTGCAAATGCTGGTCATTCTTCTGGTTCCGAAACCATCTTCACCAATTGAGAACAATATGTTGCAAACGTAACCTGAAATTGACGTAAGTTTTTCATATATTCCATTGCCCATATTAATGCTTCTATCTCCGCATGCAGAGGAGTTAAACAAGCTCGGACATTCCTTGCCCCCAACAGGGCATCAAAAACTTCTAAAGTACTACACCAGCCTTGTCCAAAAAAATATCATTCTCCTTCCAGGAACCATCTGTGAAACACCATCTTCCTGTGATAAATGAGATAGTCATAACCTCAACCGATGATACTAACCTGTTTTCATTCAATACTTGTGCCGCAGCCCAAAGTGTTGACTCTGTTTCTGCCAATTTGAGTGTATCCCTAGGATCCATGTCCAATTACTAAAAACTTTATTATTCTTTCCTTTCCAAATATACCAAAGAATCCACGCAAACTGATGATCATCCATCTGTGGTGTAACTCTCCAGAAAAGATGATCCATATTTGTGAAGAGAGAGTATGTTGGGAAAGTAGATGGGTTTGATGGATAGAGCCCATACCTGAAGTGCTGAAGGACATTCAAAAAACACATGGTTAATCGATTCTTCCTCCGCTCCACATCGTGCACAACATATATCCCCTTGTATTCCTCTCGCTTTCAGATTTCTCTTGACTGCTATACATCCTGTTACCAATTGCCAAAGAAAATATTTCAATTTAGGAGGACACCGTATTTTCCAACAGTAAGACTTCAATGCATCAATTGTAGGTCCAAACATTAAAGGTGGTTTTTCCCTGTCTGGGTAAACTCGTTCTATCTGATATCCTGATTTAACCGTATACTTCCCATTCTTTGTAAAATGCCATCCATCCCTATCCAACATCTGAGTTCTACTCAATGGTATACTCTCTATAATTTTCACATCCTGGTGATCCATCAAAGTCCGGAGTACCTGCGATTTCCAAGTTCGCGAAGTAGAATCGATAAGAGAATCCACTGTAAAGTCTGGGTCGAAAATGTGTTGATTTTTATTTGCTGGTCTCGGGCGAGTGGTTGGAAGCCATGGATCATTCCATACAGAGATAGATGATCATGATCCCACCTTTTTAATTAGTCCTTTGCTTACCAGAGATCTAGCAGAAACTATGCTCCACCAACTATATGACGGAGAATATGAACGAATCGGTTCTAGGGGTGAAGCATTCATGTAATACCGACCTTTGAAAACTCGAGAAAATAAAGTATTTGGCTTCTCAATCAGACGCCATAACTGTTTACCAAGCATCGCTGTATTGAAATCAGTGATGTCCTTAAATCCTAAACATCCATCCTCCTTGTTAACACATACTTTGTCCCATGATTTCCAGTGCATACCTCTCGTACTGCCCTCTGGGCTCCACCAGAATTGTGCGATTGCAGACGTCAATTTTTTGGTTGTTGCCTTAGGTAGTCGATAGCAAGACATCACATGATTTGGCAATGCCGTAACCACCGATTTTATAATCACTTCCTTTCCTCCTTTTGGAAAGAATTTAAATGTCCATCCATTAACCCTATTATTTAACCGGTCCTGCACAAAACTAAAAACTTGTATCTTGGAACCCCCCAGATTTTCTGGAAGGCCTAGATAAGACCCCATACCTCCAAGATTCTGGATGCCCAATATATCTCGTAGTTCCTGTCTAGCCGATTCCTCAATTTTGTGCCCAAATTGAATCAAAAACTTATCAAAATTTATAAGTTGGCCAGATACTACCTCATACTCCTTTAAAATTCTGAGAAGAGTAAGACACTCTTCTTTTTGATTTATTTCAGTTTAATCTACTTTCATTTTTTTTTTAATTATATATTTCTTACCACTTTTATAAGAAAGCTAGTATTAAAGATAAAATATAATAACTCTCTACAGATAGTTACCCCATAAGATTATAATATACTTCTTTTGCTCTAAAATATATGATGTTTAGACATATGCACAACTATTAAAAAAATTACTTTTTGTCAAAAAATGTTATTTTTTGTCTAAAAATTATCAATTATATAAATTAAAAATTATTTATCCAATTACAAAATACTATTGGTTATAACATTTTAAATAAAATGAAAGTTACCTAGAAAAATGATAATATATTATATATAAAAACATCAAATTTTTTTTTAAAACATCATACATTACGAAACAGGGGAGTATTTTTTATATCTTATCTTAAGTCTGCCACATGTATACACCAAGACTACACAAATTTATCTTAATTCTTACCTTATGGCTGTTTAAAGTTTGAGTACAATAAGTTTTAAACATGCTTAAAATATGTACCAAAAAGACATGTTCTCAAAAACTTACTAAGCTTTTATATAAAATACTTCTGTTTTGTTTTTATTTTATTTTAAAAAACACCAAATCGCATATTCACGCTTAAAAAAACAGAAAGCTAGCTTAATTATAATATAATGATAATTAATCATATTCCCATAAAATGGTTTGTGTGTAAATTATATGGAAAGGAATTAAAAATATAAATACATATGGGAAAATTGTCATTTAAATCACCACCTTTCAAATTTGGTTAAAAAAGATCATCAACTTTCTCGTGGACCATTATTTAAAGCATCAAATTATTCTGACTAGCCTTTTTAACCTCTAACATATTTTGACTAAGTCATTATTAAGACGCCGTTAAAATGGTTAACAAACTGAGTTAACGGGGTTAAGGAATTCATACGACATCGATTTGGAATTTTTTTTTAAAAAATTGTATTCAAGGAGAATCGAACCTGTGACCAAAGCTTCTCTTGTTACAAAGCTAAACCACGTATATAAATACTAATAGTTAATATTATTATAACTCCAAAACATCTTCTCCCAACCTAAATCCCTAATTCGTTACTGTTAGGTTTTAAGAAACAAGAATATGATGAATCCGGCGGTGATTGGTTGGTTTCGAATTCGGAAACCAAACCAGATTTTGTTTGCTTGTGACAAATTCAGCTTCTAAAGGATATAACTTTGTCGGAATTAGAAACTACAAATCGTGAATTTGAACCTAATCATCTTTTCTCATCCTAAATCCCTAATTCAATTCTGCATGTTTTTAGAAGAAACAATTTGGGGATTATTAGACTCATAAATGAATTAGGGGGATAGAAGATGATTTGGAGGTATAATAATATTAACTACTAGTATTCATATATGTTAATGAAATTGTAAGTAGTCTAGTGGTTTAGCTTTGTAACATGAGGAGCTTTGGTCACGGGTTCAATTCCTCTGAATACTTTTTTTTTTAAATTCCAAAATGACGTCGTATGAATTTAACAGAGATTATAGACGGAGATTAACCCCGTTAACTCAATCTGTTAACCATTTTAACAACATCTTAAAAATGGCTTAGTCAAAATATGTTAGAGGTTAAAACGGCTAGTCAAGATAAGTTGATGTTTTAAATGATGGGACCGTATTATATAAACTACGGAGAACTAAATATTGTAAAGAATAAAAATGATAAGATTATACCAAAGATTAAGAAAAAGATGATTTAACTGCAGAGGCGAGATATTATCTATTTCCTTAACTCAAAATACGTCCCGTAGTGCGACAGTTCGATAACGTAATGAGTCCCAAGATACAACTGCAAAAAATCTTCTGATTTGCGTCACTCTTTCAGAAGCCTGGCGAAACTAGTTTTGTGTATACTCTCAGACTCGAAAGAAAATTAAAGAGAAAGATAAAAAGAAATATGGAGGATTGTATATTTTGCTGTGTGTACCGGTAAACACAAGTGCTCCTTTTATAACTTCATAAGAATGAAACACGTTATGTAATTGAATGAGTCGACTAACGTATATAACCATAATAGCAATAAAGGAAATTGATTCCCATGACTACGATTCAAAAGACGTTAGTATATCAAGTCTTAAAGTTGCATTGACCACATCAAAGCCAACAATATACTTTAATTGAGTTTATATTTTATATTTAACCAAATATAAAAATATTTTACGAATAAGATTTAAAACAAATTAATTGACATTAAAGTCTAATCAACTTATTAAATCAAAATTCAAACCCAATTATCTAAAGTGAAATATTTGTTAAATTTTATATTTAGCCAAATAATAGCTTTACAAGCTTTTCTTATCATTCACTTTAGACATCCATTTCTCATTCAAAACAACACCGATTTTGACCAACAAATACACTAACTCATAGTGTTTACGGTGACGATTACATCGTGCCCAAATTCTGGTTCTTCCGACAGACGTCTCCGTCGAAAAACTCATCGAAAAAATGGTCTACACCACTCTGTCAAAAACGAGTTCCAACATTAAATGGTCCACGAGAAAGTTTATGTTTTTTTCCAACCAAATTTGAAAGTTGGTGATTTAAATGATAAATTTTCCAAATATAGTTAAGTGTTTGACACAAAACTTTGGGATCCACCTATCTAACGATTAAGTTTGTGGGGATTATTAATCGGAGAAGGTCGATGTTGCCAGATTTTTGGTGAACGCGGGAAGGCGGTTCGACCGTTAGAAGAGAACTTAATATGCAACGGAAAACCAACACGAGCTAACACTATGAGTTAACTCCAACCACTAAAATCTTTTGACTTCATCTCCGAAAACTGTATTCACCGATTAGATCCTATGCGTTCCACACAAATTATATAAGACAAGGGGAAAAGGTTTTGAGGTTTGATCAGAACTCAGGTGAAAGTGCGCGTGTTTGCCACATGCTCGTCCACAACAAGAAACCACGTATGCCTTTTCTACGTGGAGTGGACACAGGAAACTTTCTGCGTAAAGTTACATGAGAAAGCTACAAGCGTACAAATCTTTACAGATTATAGTGTACAAGTCTGCAAAAGAATAACGGATGAGAAAATGTTATTTACATGAAGCCATATGCGACGCTCCAATTCACACACTTTAATGTATTTCTTGTTTACCTTTTCTGAGCAGAGTTGAGATTATTAGAAACATTCAAAGTCTCATGTGACATGAACCATATAAGAAGAGATTATCGAAATTTCTATGGTTTATAAAATCATTATCACCAGGTGATTTTCCGTGTTAATGCACGAATACAAACATTTATGTAATAATTGAATTATAACAACTGATAAAAAAATTCGTTTTATTTAAAAGTTTTAAGTTATTTTGTAATTTATATATATAATAAAAATATATTATGTATTATTATGTTTCCATCTTAATTAGATATGTGATATTTCACATACAATATTTTGTATTATTTCAAAAATTTATTTTGATGTGTTGAATTAAATATATTATTTTAAATTCAACAATGATTTTTATTATATTAAAGTTGGATCTTTATTTTCTTAAATTCATGTAGTTCAGTTAATCCTCTTATATTTATAAATATATTTGTAGTTTTTTGTATAAGTTGGTATATATTGTTTTAGAAAAAATAGGAAACATAACTCTTAAATCAGAGTTGCATTGATAAACATAACTTGTAATATTTTGAAAATTCATACCACACCTTTTTTTTTAACACTACTACACACTAAAATACTAAATCATAGTAAATGGTTGATTCAACTGTTCATAATAAGAATGGTTGGTTATTCATATTTTAGTATATTAGATTTTGTTTCTGATCACAATTTTTTGTTACAATTAAACTAAAATCAGAACATCTTGTTAAGTTAGATATTCTTTACTTTTAGCTTAGGATGATAAATATATATTGCAAGATTACGTATAGTTTAATATATGTCATTTTCGATACAATTAAAAATTAAAGTGTTACTAAATAATGTTTTTAAAACTCTAATTATTTAATCAAAAATATATTCATAATTAGAAATATTATTTATTTTGTTGCACCCTCAAATTTTAAATATTTATTTGCTTTTAAAATAATCATTTATGAAAATAATATATTAAATAATTATTTATGGTGTTTTAAATTATTTTCTTATCAATTATTTGATAAAAAAGATATTTATAATAAAAATACCTTCTTCTTTTAGAAAAGAATTTATCCTATTTTTAATTTTGTTTTGTGAAGTTATGTTTATGTATATATATAATTAAATATTTTCAAAATTTATAGATTTTTTGATTCTTGTTGTTTTGGGAACATAAAGAATAATAAAACCAAAATTCGTTTTAATATAAAATTATATGTTTATATTTTACATATCTTTCTTTTTTATTATTTACTAGGTGATTTTCCCGTGCTCGTGCACGGATAAAAACATCTACAAAATAATAAAATCAATATAATTGATTAACTTTTTATTTCTATTTATTGATAATTTTAAATTGTCTTGTAGTTTATATATTATAAAAACAAATATAATATTGTTTTAAAATACATTATTTTGTTATCTTAACTAAATATATGATTTAGGGTATAATAATTTGGATCGGTTAAGTTATTTTGTGGTATAATGAGTTGTCCCTATTTTTCAAATTGAATTTTAATTATATTAAATCAGATTATTTATAATTTCATTTAGTTCAGTTTATTTTCTTAAATTTCTAAATTTGTATTTATAAATCGATATATCTTGTTTTGGCTCAAATTTATGAGAAAAAAGTTAAAGTGTTGATTAGAAGTTGTATAAGTGAATCAAATTTGCAATCTTTTAAAAACACATCGATCATTAAAGTTTTAGAACATAATATTAACCAAAAAGAACAATTGCTTGAGAATCTGTAATTAGGAAAAGAACAATTGTATGAAATTGTGAGAGAATTTGTTTAAAATAAGAGATTGAATAATTATCCAAAAAATCAAATATTATTTTAGCAAATTTATAATTAAGAAAAAATAATTTTCTTTAGTGTATTAAAGTAAATACTGATTTGTAACTAAATTGAATTTTTATGAAATTGAGATTTATATAAAATGAAATTCCTTATTTTTATATCACATGTTTTAAATATTAAAAATGACTATATTTTTAGTTTTAAGATATTACTTTTGATACTAAATTATTTTATGATATTGATATGATCTTATTTAAAAATATCGAGAACGAAAATATAAATAGATAATATTAGTAATGGCAATTAGTAAAATAATTTATGACATTGAGTTTTATATAAAAGGAAATTCCTGATTGTCAAATTACATGTTTTAAATATGACAAATTGCTATGTATTTTTACCTTTAAGATATTGTCTTTTTCTACTAAATTTCTTTATGATATTGATATGATTATATATATATATATATATATACATATATATAATAAAAAAAAATAAAAATATGTAATATATATTTTTAAATATAAAGATATATATTTTTTTTTATTTAAGAAAAAAATTATTAATAAAAGCTAAAATAGAAATTTTGATAATAGCAATAAAAAAATAATATTAATTTATTTAGGTTGACAATGTAATTAACTATCATGAGAATTAACGTGAACGTGACACGTAATAAACAAACTTTTCAAATAATATTATAGAGATGTGCTTTAGTAAAAAAAAGAAAGTTAAATCAAAAACTTAAAAATACATAAATATGTTTTTAAATATTTATTTGGTTTTAAAATAATCATAATATATAATTATTTATGAAAATAATATAATAATAATCATTTATTATGTTTAAAATTATTTTCTTATTAATTATTTGATTAAAAGATATTTATAATAAAAATGTCTTCATCTTATAAAAAAGATATTATATTATTTTTTCATTTGTTCTGTGAATTTATGTTTTATATATATTTATATGTACATATTTTCAAAATTTATAGATATTTTTTATTCCTGTTTTTTTGGAAACATAAAGAATAATAAAACTAAAATTATTTTTATATAAAAGTCTATGTTTATATTTTACAAATCTTTCCTTTTTATTATTTATGTGCTTTAGTAAAAAGAAAGTTAAATTAAAAAGTTAGTCACAATTTTATTAAGAAAAATAAAAAAATAAAAAATTGTTATTAATTGCAATAATAATATTTTTAGTTCATTAAGGGTATGTATGAAATCAACCATTGTGAAAATTAACGTTAGCTCGACGCGTAGAAAACTAACTTCAATTTAACCTATTAAAACTGAATTACTTTTTGAAGTTTTCTTTTGATTTTTATAGTATTTACATGAGCGATATTGCCTTTAAATTTTAATTAAACATAAATAATATTTTTATTTATTACCAAAATCCACGTTAGGTAAGTGTAATTTTTTTTACTTTAAACTATGTGTTTTGCCCGGACATGTATGTATACTCTTCTTATGAATGCTTATAAGGGTATATCTTATTGATTAAAAAAACTAGCATAAAAAATTATTATTTATGTTTAAAAATCAATTTAAAATTCAAATTGTTTACATATGATTGATTTTTATCAATCAATATATGTTTATTATTGTATTGAAGTTTAAAAGCAATCACGTATTAAAAATAATTTAGAAAATATATTTACACTAAAAGGTTTTTGCTTGATTTGTGTTTAATTATAAATTTTTTTATATCTTAATTTTTTCAAAGTTAGGATAGAAAATTATTATTTTTAGATAATAACACAATATATATAAAAATTATCTTAATTTTTTCAAATAAGTTTTTTTTTGTAAAATTTAGTATATTAAACTAAAATCAGCTATTTAATAGAACATATAAATCTGTAGTATGTATTATTCGTTTTTAATTATATAATAAATTATATATAAAAATTAATTAAGGGTAATAGTGATATTAACTGCTCTAGTTTTAACATGAGAGCTTCGATGCTAAAAATCACTTCTCAAATAATAATATAGATATAAATGTATCTCAAAACAATATTAGGTTATTTTACTTATGAATAATCATTTGACCTTATACAACAATAAATAAACCCATTTATGAATAAATCATTCGACTTTATTTAAGTTTTCTTGTGACCTTATTTAAGTTCATTTAGTTGAATACATACTATAAACATATTAAAGTATACGTAAGCAAGCCCTAGCACATCTATATATATACTATATATACAATAAATATCCTCCATACTATCATCTTCATTCAGCAGACCAAATGGTATCATACATGTCAAAATGTTTTAATTGAACATTGAGATGTATTATATTTTAAAAATATTAAGAACTTTTTATCATCTACTATATATTTATTTACACATGTAACTGAACTTTATATTGTGTTACCACCATGAAATGTTTCACATATATGTTATTTTAGAAAGTAATATCTTGATTTATATTTTCTCAAAAATAACATCTTGATTTATATGAGATATAATAAAAACTCATAGTTATAAACATCAAAATACTTACAATAGTCTATAGTTATTAAGTGGATGTTTTCAATGATTTTAATTGACAACAGTCCTAACATTTTATTTATAAAATTTATTGTTAAAAATAATTTAAATCAATTATTTACTAAATACAAGACATAACAAAAAAACAAAAACCTATGTAAATCTATATAAATTATATTTAGTCTTAAAAATTATCAATATTCTAAAAATAGTTCTTATAAATGGAACTAAAAAACTGGTTTATCCTACTAATTTTTATCTGAAATATTTAAAATTATTCAAATTATCCGATATTTTATCAAAAATCTTAAAATGTGATTTTTACCTGAATTGTTCAAAATTAACCGAAAACAGAAATCGAACCAGAACCAAATTGAACTCAAAACTTTATCGGGTATCTAAAATGGTTATCCGAACCAAACCAAAACCAAACCTAAATTCATAATAACCAAACGGTTCCTATATCTTTTGAACCGAAAAACAGAACAGAACCGAAACTGAATTAAAAGAAACTGAAACTGAACAGAAAATTGAACGTCCATGCTTAAATATATTAGAGAACAACTAGGCGGATTGACAAATTCGTTAATAAAAAAAAATTTGCGCTTTCAAAGCGTTGATGAGAATCTAGTAATTAATTAAAACATTAACTAAAGTACAAGCGAAAACCATTCCAATTCCATTCAGATCATTTTATTGAGATTTTAATCAAGCTAATTAAAATACAAGTAAAAATCTTATTATTACATGTCAATTTTATTTTTATTTTACCAAAAAGAAGAAACGAATTTCTAAGTTGAAGGCATGAGAAGCTAGATTTTTGCTCTCGTTTAAACTTTTTAATAGTCTTCTCAATTTTCATTTGTTTAGTGATAAACTCTACATTAAAAACTGATTTTATAACTTGATTAAATTTTAGAATACTTTCAAAATTCCGAAATTTATTTGTTTTGTTGTCCATTTTTCAATAAATTTAACCTACCCCAACGGAATGACTTCTAATTTCGCCTATCAAATTCTTTATCCACTCTGAAATTTTCATAAATTTATAGAGTTCTGTGTTTGATGATTGATGCTCTTTGTTGAGTTAGTCTAAGTTGGGCAACAGTTTGAATGCTTCTATAGTATTTTAAAGGATTTTTAACGTGAAAACCCCTCAACTAAGTTTGTTTTGAGTAAAAACTTCCAAACTAAGTATTTAACGAAAAAACCCCAAACTAACTTTATTTAGTGAATTAAACCCTAGCAGGTCATAATTACCATTACTACCGGTAAATCTTTAGTTTGAGGGTTTCTACATTAAGTAAACATAGTTGAGGGGTTTTACCATTAAAATCAAAAAAAGAAAAAATTCAAAATTTTATAATATTATCTAAAAATTAGTAACTTAAATTTTCAAAATTAGCACTTTTAATTTTTTTTTGTAAATATATGAGTTTGATGTGTTTTTAACATCAATATTATATATGTATAATTAAAAATGTAAAAACTCATAAAATATAATAAAAATGATCTAAAGATTTATTATTACAGTTTTATTAGAAAAGATATAATTTCTATTATATTTTCTTGTTTTTACATTTTTAACCTTTTAGTAATTTTATTACATGTAAATCTTTATTACATTTTTACCAGATAAGATATAATTTTTATTATATTTTTTTGTCTTTTACATTTTTAACATTTTAGTAATTTTATCACAGGTAAATTTTTAGATAATTTTTTATTATATTTTCTGGGTTTTTAAATTTTAAATTTATACATATATGATTTTGATGTTCAAAACATATCAAACTTATATATTTACAAAAAACAATTAAAAGTGTTAATTTTGAAAATTTCAGTTACTAATATTTTTAGATAATATTATAAAAATTTTGATTTTTTTTTTCAATTTTTAATGGTAAAACCTCTCAACTATGATTACTTAATGTAGAAATCCCTAAACTACAGATTTACCGATAGTAATGGTAATTATGACCTGCTAGGGTTTAATTCATTAAATAAAGTTAGTTTGGGGATTTTTTCGTTAAATACTTAGTTTGATGGTTTTTATCCTACACAAACTTAGTTGAGGGGTTTTAACGTTAAAAATAAGATTTTTAACGTAGAATCTTTTCAAGAATGACGTGGACCAACCTTGCAAAGTATTCTCCGGACATATTTCACCATAAAGTTTCTTATGATTGTTTGCCTTATCAACTCTCTAACCAACCAAAAACCAAATTCTTTTGCACAGTTGTTTGAATAGTTTTTAGTGTATTTTTTGAATAATTTTCAATCTATGACCCAAAAATCATATACACTTTCTACCAAGACTATAATTTAACTCTCTTACATGTTTGTAAAAACAATTTATTCATCAATTTTCCTTTTAGTCGGCATCGTCGTTGGCCGCGGATCTATGAGAGACCAATCCCAATCCTAGGAGTCTAAATTTTTTTCTTCCCACTTTATTTTTACTTACCTTTTTCATATGCGATAGTGATAGCCTTAATCTGTTATTGAGGTTTACTGTTTTTCTGTCGGTTATCCGGAGGTCTGGTGCGCGTTTTCAGGTTTGATTATTAATAAATATATAAAAACATTTATTTGAAAATTTTCAAACTAAACTTAAAAAAAAACTTAATACCTACACTTATTAGCAAACTATTGACAAACACATTTCCAAAAAAAGATAGCCATAATTAAACAAAGGGTTTTTCTGCGGTAACATGATTTTTTTGCTTATTAAACCGCAAACTTAGAAATCCACGGGTCAAATCATAAAGTAGTGGTCAACCCGCAATATAGCCTTAGGTCATGTATTGGTGTATAAGAGTGTGTATTTTTAACTGAAACTAAAACTACGTCGTTTTGAGTAATTTTTTTTTTGTAAAAAAATACATAACAAGAGATTTGAACCCTGGTCTCAAGCTTAACGAAGGGTGACCACGGACTGAGCATTACTTTGTTAAAAATATGCACATTGTTATACACGACCACGGGCTGACCATTACTTTGTGGTCTGACATGTGGTTTTTAAGTTTGCGGTTTAGTAAATGAAGCCTCGACTGTGGACGCGTGTCATGTCATTAGGAAGAAGAGGAGAAGGGCACGTGGCAAACATGGGGGCAGACATAGTTTGATAGTTATCCGATCGATAAATTAGGTTGGTTATCTTGGGTTGGGCTTATAAAAATGTAATTGGGTGGGACTGGAATCTCAAGTTTACCATGGTCCACTGGGCTTTCCTTAAATGGAATTAAGCCGACAAAAAAAAAGAAATAAATAATAAATGAAAATAGCTCGGGTAAACCAAATGTAAACCACATAAACCGGAAACCTCACTCTTGCTTTTGACAAACTAATTAATTACCAAAGAACCAGAATCGCAAAACGACAAAAAAGGTACGAGACTAGCAACGTCGCTGCCAGAATAAGGGCCACAACGTCAATTCACTTCAAAACGGAAAATAGAGACCCTTTGTACTGTTCACTCCCTCAGCAAATCGCAATGTCACGTAGTAATCTACCCAAAATGATTACTCCTTCCTACATAAACCCCAAAACCTTGCTCTCGTCGTCGTAAAGTCCTTTACAACAGTTCATGGCATTAACCACGGAGAGGCAAAAAGTCACCAAGATCCTCATCTTCAACGACTCTTCCCCCTCCTCTACCTCCCTAGTCAACCTCCCCGCAACCCCTTTCCGCGACAACATCAGATCGTTCCTCACTGACTACGCCGAGACTCAAGATTACACCCTCGACAGAAACAACACCACCGTCTCACGTCTCTTCCTCGCCAGCCAAGCAACCGGCGTCGGTTTCCCTCTCTTCGTCATCGAAGAACAAGTCTCAGTCGGTTGCTCTTTCTGCGATTTCTGTAGATGCGTCGGTAAAAAAAGACTTCGATCTTTTTCTCGTGATCGTTTTCTTTTTCTTGATCTTTGATTTATGAATTGTACAGGTTGGAGTCATCATTATGTATCGAAGAGGAAGTATCATTTGATAATCCTGCGAGTGATGAGTGGATGAAGCCGTTAAGGAAAGATAGCTTGGAGGTTACTTCATCTTCTTCTCGGCATTTGATGCATGGTGTGATTCACTGCAATGGATTTGGTCACTTGCTCTGCATCAAGAGTGATAATGTTTCTAGTTTTTTCTCTGGCGACCGGGCCATGGATCTTTGGGACCGTCTTTGCTCTATTCTTCCACTACAAGAAAACAGCAAGGATTCTGAGGGAAAAAATCGTCGGAATTTCGTCGGAATAACGATATTCCGACGACATACCGACGAAACAAGTCGTCGAAAATAATTCCTCGGAATTTATTCTTTCCTCGGAAATCCCTCGGAATTTTCCGACGGAATTCCGAGGAAACAAACTTCCGAGGAAATTCTGAGGATCACTAGTTTGTTGGAAATGTCCTCGGAATATACCGAGGGAGAACTTCGTCGGGATATTTCCTCGGACGTTCATCGATCGATGCGTTTTTGGACATATATACATCGATCGATAGGAATATACAGACGGACATATTCCTCGGAATATTCCGAGGAACATGTCCCTCGGTATATTCCGAACGTTTTTTTGTAAACAGATCGATCGATGGATTTATGTCCAAAAACGCATCGATCGATCGAGTAAAAAATATAATTAATTTCCTCAGAATGTAAAAAATATTAATTTTTTTAAAAAAAAAAAATTTCTGAAATTTAAATTCGAAAATATGAAATTAAAATTAAAATTGAAATCATATTAATTAATATTCAAAGTTTCACAAATAAAAATAAAACATTCCGAGTTTTTGGAAAAAAAAAAAACTACGGATCTGGCACGTCCGGGAACACCTCGTTCGGGTACATCCTCTGCATCATCTCCATCATTTGCTGGTTCAGCCTCCTCTGTGCCTCATAGCCCGCCTGTTGAGCCGTCATCTGGGTCTCCAACAAAGATATACGATCATCTTTGTCCTTCAACTGAGCCGTAAGTACTTCTGGATCAACAAAAGGCGGTGGTGCAGAAGAAGGAGGAACCGACCGGGTGCGACGACCCAAACCGACCAAACGTCCCTTCTTCTTTGGAACCGACTGAATAGAAAATAGCCAAATTTACAAATTTAAACCAAGAAATAAATGAATTGAACTTTTAAAAAAAAAGAACTTACGGATTCAACGATTTCGTTGATTCGAAACCGGGACAAGTTGGTCGAAGCCGTCGAAGCGTCATCCTCGGTTTGAAGCTGAGACACTTCGCCTACCACCTGAGTTTGGACCAAGTCGACCACGTCCCTCACAAGACCGTCATCAATCTGGCCGGTCTTCTTGTTGGTATACGCCCTCCTCATTAGGGCGAGATCATCAACCGGCTCGCCATCATTTTCTTCCGCCTTGAAAAAAAACATAAATTAAAGAAACATTAGAAATTAGAAGAAATGCACAATAAATTAAAATTCTGAAACTCAAATAATTGAAGAAAAAGAGGTTGAACTTACCATGCGATCTCCCAGAGTGACAATAGATTGAGCACCCAAGTTATGCTTGTAGATGCCCTTCCCTTTACGGTCGCTCCTGCGGTTGGTGGAGTTGGTGGAAGAAGTTTCTTTCGTCTCTTCCTTGTCCCAATGCGCACACAACTCCTTCCAGACCGTGTCGTTCATCGACTTTGGGACCTTTTAATAAAAAAAAAAATAGTTTAATAAATTAAAAAATTGTTTAATAAATTAAAAAATTGTTTAATAAATTAAATCGAACCTTATTGATTTCCCACTTCTTCTTCCACTCGTGGATCTGCTTCCCATAGTTGTCCATAACTTTATGGACGAAGTGGTGATAGATAAAGAGCGTCTCATCGGAATTCCAGTTGAACTCTTGCTGAAAAAAAAACACAATTAGTAGAAAATTTATATTAAAGATTAAAAATATAAGTAAAAAATTAGAATACTTACCGCAAACTGACGAAACCACAGAACCTGCTTGTCGGTAGGGAAGTGAGTGAAAGTCGGATGTCCACTGTCGAGGGCCGAGTACATCATACGGTTGATCCATGCGCTGATCCCGTTCCCGGATCGGTTGAACCTAATAAAAAGAATAAATGGTTAATAATGAATCCAAATTTAAAGAAAAAAAAATGTTTAATTACCATGTTTGACCCCGTCCATGTGGATACGGAGTGAGATACGGAAGATGGTTACGACCGGGCTGTTGAACCAACTCCGCAACACGCATCACTCCCGGAGGACCCGGAGGAACATGAGTGGATGCAGCAGCGGGAGCGAGAGGAGCAGGAGCGGGTGCAGCAGAGGGAGATGTATGGTTGGAGCTGTGGGGCGAAGGGGAATCCTGAAAATGGCTGGAATCCCGAGACTGGCTCCCCGTACCACCACGACCACGACGCTGTCGAGGCCGGGTCTAATCATCATGAGACCTGTAAATTAAAAAAATATATTTAATAAATAGAGAAATATATAAATTAATTTTTTTTAAAAAAAAATCTCAAATAATTTAATCACAAAAAAAGATTTATATATATTAAAAACATTTAATAAATATATAAAAATAGTTCTAATAAACAAAAAATAGTTTTAATAAATAAAAATAGTTTAATAATTACAAAAAAATAGTTTTAATAATATATATATATATATTAAAAATATTTTTAAATCCCAAATAATAGTTTTTAATCACAAAAAAGTTTTATAGATATTTAAAATGTTTTGTTAAATCCAAAAAAATCGAATTTATATACAAAATATTTTTTGTAAAATCCAAAAAATCGAATTTATATAGAAAAATCGATTTGTAAAATACAAAAATCGATTTTATAAATACAAAAAAAATAAAAAAATTATAAAAAAATTCTAAATCAATTCAACAAAACAAATTATTCAACCAAATCATAATTCTAAACCTATTATACAACCAAATCACAATCCTAACCAATCACCCTAACAAAAATCTATCAAAACTACACAAAAACCTAACAAATAGAACCTAAGAGAGTGGGATAGGGTCCTTACATGATTTGTGTAAGAGAAGGGGGAGATCGCCGGAGATATCGTCGGATTTCAGGGGGAAATCGCCGGAGAGAAGAGAGGAGTCGCGCAGAGGAAGAAGAGAGAAAGGGGGAAGAAGAAGGGGCTCATGGTTATAAAACCTAAGGTCCGACGGACATTATCCGTCGGAATTCCGTCGGAATTCTAATTTCAATTTTCGCAAAATATTTGCCCGGTAAAATGAAAATATTCCGAGGAAATTCCGAAGAACTAGTGTTTGGAGTTTCAAAACATCAATTTTTTTTGCCGTATTTCATTTCTTATACAATTGTAATGCATACCATTGAGGATTCTTTGTATAGATGAGCATAAACCATGAAATAACAAATTTCAAAACTAATTGAAAGTATTCCCTTTACCGTTCATTAAAAGGTATAAGTGTTTCTCTTATGTTGTGGGATTTCGTTCATACAATCGGAAAAGTGTTAATTATACGGTAAGAAACAAATATTTGACTTCATAATGAACGTAAGACACTTAATAAGGGTTATATAGGTGTTATTCAAACCGCAAAATGTTGTTTTCGGTTTAAAAACCCTATTTCCTCGGAATTTCCTCGGATTATTCCGAGGGAACTCCGAGGAAACCCTCTTCTTCCTCGGAATTGCCTCGGAATATTCCGAGGAAATTCCGAGGAACTAGTGTCACTACAGGAAAATCCCTTATTAGTAGCGTCGGATAAGCGCTACCGATTTAAATCGTAGCGGTCTTAGAAGCGCTATGAACCAACACGCAACCAAAAATAATAGACTTTTTGTAGCGGTTTTTTAGAATGCTATGTAATCTTATTCTTTGATAGCGGTTCGTCTCTGCAGTTATTTTATTTATAATAGCGGTATTTATTTGTTACTATAAAGTTATATGCTTGCAAATTTTGTGTAAATGTAGCGTTATTACTTTCGCTATTGACTGATGTGCTATATATTATGGACAACGAGAACCAGGACAGTATTGGTGCAATTTAATTAACGAAATTAAAAACACTAAAATATCAGATTAAAAGCCAAAGTATCATACATAATTCATAAAAAGATATCCAACAACAAGTTCATTCTCTAATTCAACAGATAATGAGAAATTCATTAGGCCAAGCTATTGGAACACCTAAAGCATCATCAATGAACTGAATCTCTGAATTTCCTCTCCAAACAGGTGCTTCTCCAATTTTAACGACATCGACCCATACCTTGCTTGCATTGGGACCCAAGGGGAAAAAATGAACTTTAGCTTCTGGATCGGTTGAAAAAACTCTACCTTCAGCCACCTTATTGCCAGACCCTTTGCAATCTAAGAGGATGCACTTTCTTTTACCACTTTTGCTGCTATCAGAGCTGTGACTTACACTCTAGAAATGACAATTAGAGACAGTTCATCAAATGGCAATAAACACAGAAATTAATTATTTAAGCTTTAAAACTGAGAGGCTTTAGAATATTACCTTGGGAGAGCTATTCTTTGATATCGTCTCCTTCATGGCTTGCTGACTAATCTGTTGAATCTTATTTTGAGGCCATGAGATTTTCATCTTAACTGCATGACTCATCAGAAACATTTCATCGGAAACTGGTCTCCATTGATATGCATCTTCAACAACTGCCACATCAACCTTCACAATAGCAGCACCTGGACCTAGTGGGATGTCGTTTACCAGATCATCTGGGTCCGTCGAACACAAACGACCCTCAGCAACAATTACACCAGTTGAATTCCAATCATATATGTTTATCTTATCATCACTTGTCACCTTAGTAGAAAAAAAGAAGTAATAAATTCAACTTTCAGTTTCACATACAATTTAACAAAAGAGACCGAGAAATACATACCGCAGAACCAGCAGTCTTATGAGTTGGAGAGTCCATTTCACTGTCCAATATGAACCTATCTACTGGCCATGCGATAACTTGTCCAACAGCTTGCCTCAGTGTTCTGACAGTTACTGAAGGCCTCCATAGTGGCCCTGCTTCTTGCTCCTCATATGACTTGACAATAATAGCAGCCGTGTTAGGACCTATTGGAATGCGTCCAATCTTGTACGCTGCGTCAAATGAAACAAACTCTCCTTCCCCAATAACAACCTCTTCCTCTACACACCAATCCAAAATCTGACATCCACGGCCCCCTTTGTAAACATCAGTATTCACTTCAGAGGTAGACCCAACTTCAACTCTCCTTGATTCAGTCAAGTTATGAAGTTGTTCCTGCAAGCCACGAACTACATCCACTAGTTCTGCTTGTTTGGCCTCAAGCTTCATGACGTGTGTGTCTCTAGCTGCCAATATAGCTAACTTTGATGCAGTAATCCCTCGGCCTAGACCTCTAACTCTTCCTGGTCTGTCTTATCCTAAGACTTTACTCACAGCATCTTCTTTAATATTCGTGCTAGCAGTGGAGTCGAGCTCACTATCAATTGTTTTGATTTTTTCCTGTTTCAAATATGTGATATGAGTTAGAGAATATAAATATAGTAAGACATCACATGAGAAGTTTATTGCTCACAATGGTTTCTTCAAATTCTGGTCTCGCGGGTCTCCCATCTTTATGTGTGTGCGCTTCAATCCAAACCTTACTTCTAGTAACCTTTTCAGGCTCCTTGCTCTGCTTCTTCTACAATTACCAGAAACAGAAAATGCCAGATTAGGCTATTTAATTCACTACAGATCTTGTACACTTTATATGACAGAAACATACCATTTTATGAGTTAGACGAACCATTCCTCTGCGTCCTGTAGTGTGCGGGATCTGACTCCTACGCAATTCCCTGAAGTGGGCACTTGTTTTCTTCAAAAGAAAACCAAAGATTAGGCTTCGTTGTCTCTATACACACACATAACATTAGAGAAAATATGTATACATAAGCAACCTTAAAATCTTCTCCTTTCTTGCTCTTCACCCAATTTAGCCAAGTTGCCAAAGAGGGAATATTGCTTGGTTTTAAGTTAATAATTTTTTCCCTGCTACTTATAGCACGGATATTGGCCACCAGCCGTGATTTTGATGCCCTGAAGAGACCACCCATTTGTTTTATAATAGCATCCTTTTGCCATTGTTCTTTCAAGTTGAACTTTGCCTACAAAAAAATCAGAAATTATCACTTATCATTGCCATGTCATGCTACTGGTTACTTGTATAAACATTAAATAATACCTGAATTTCCTCCCACATTGTGTCTCTTGTAAGTTCATCGAGTTGCATCCAGTCTTCGAGTAACACTGGTACATGCTCTCTCACAAGAATACCCAGAAAGGATGAAAGTAGCACTGAGCCATCTCCAATATGCTCACCGAGAGTGTTAAATTCAATGTCGATCTTATCCTCAGGATTTTTAGCAACTCTACTCAATCTGGTTGGTCCTCTTCCTCTCCTTGACTTCGGCTTTGAGTTATGTTCGTCCTCTGCAGCTTCTGGAGTTTTTTCTTTATCTTTTCTGAAGTCCTTTTCTGGCTGCTCTTCTCCTTGAAGCTCTTCTTCTTGAATCTCTTCTTCTTGATGCTCTTCTTCTGTATGATGCTCTGCTTGATGTTGTGTTTGCTCTTCGTCTACACTTGCATTCAATAACGTGCGTTTCTTCCCAGACTTAAGTGGTTCAACGCTAGCATCTAGTCCTCGTTGGCGCTTACTGCGACGTTGAATCATCCCGTACTCCATTATCTTTATCCTGTAACTAACGTTAAAAAACAGTTACTAGTCATATCCAGATATCAAACCAAAACCAGTTACTAGTCATATCCCTATTACTCCACAACTAAGACCCCCTCACAATCATCCCTACAACAGAAACTCTCATCATCAGAACAATCATTTCCCAAATCTTCATTCTCCTCGACGAATACTGGTGGAGCAGCAAACTCTTCTTCTGTCTCTAACTCGTGATACCCTCTAGGTGGTGCCCTCATAACCACAGACCAATCAGAAGAGTCATCATTGGAATAAAACACTTGCTTTGCTTGTGACGGCAGAATGTATGGATCTTTTTGGAATGCTGCTTGGCTTAAGTGGAAGTTCACAACCGTAAAACCATCTTCCACCTTCAAACCATGCCCTTTGTTGGCCCACTTACACCTGAAGAGTGGGACGTGGAACATATGGTAGTCGAGTAGTATAATCTCTTCTATCACTCCGTAGTAGGATACTATATCTGCCATATGTTTACTATCTTTTGCACTCGATCTACACATACTGAAAGCATCATATGCTACCCCACTGTTCTGAGTCTTCCTCTTTAGCGACTCTATCTGAAAGCGATGTCCATTGATGATTAAGCCTTTGTACCTTGCAACTGAATTTCTTGGTCCAAATGCTAACCATTTTAGCTTTTTCGACTGCTCCTCTGGGTTAGAATAAATCTGATGACAACAGAGATAAGATGGTGTTAGTGCTAAAAACAATAAAAGTGAGTAAAGAAAACTCCATGTCCACTGCTACATATACCTTATCCTTTACCCATTGTGTAAACTGTTCCACATGTAACTTCCATAACAGAGTCTGATTTTGCCGACAACGAGGATCTTTCTCTTGCAACGCTTCCAAATGCATACTGACATAGCAGTAACAATAAATATAAACACACATATACAATCATAAATATTACGTATTCAATTTATCCACTTACTCAATATATGGCTCCATAATTGCTGTGTTCATTAGAACATATCTATGTGCGATGTCTCGCTCTTTATCAGAAAGTAGAACATCTTTGGATCTCTGGATTGGACGGCCTTCAAGGATGTCATCATCTAAATCAACATCTTCATTACGACTCGCAGGTTGATTAACTGGTACAGATTTTTGAAGAAATTCCATGCAGAAGGCAATACATTCTGCTGCCATGTAACCCTCAGCCACACATGCTTCTGGTCGTGCAAAATTTTTAACGTAGGACTTAAGTGTTTTCATGTACCTAAAGATCAAAAAAATAACAGCTCTTGTCAAATATTTATCACAACAAAGATAATATTGAAAGAGGTAAACAAAATAATATTACCTTTCAAATGGATACATCCATCTAAAGTGTACTGGCCCTCCCAAGCGTGCCTCTCTAGCTAGATGTATAGGGAGGTGGAACATTATATCAAAGAGTGATGGGGGAAAGAACCGCTTCATCTGACACATTGTCTCAACAAGCTCACTCTCTAGTTCCAGTAGCTTTTCAGGATCAATCACACGCTGACACAGTCTGCAGAAGAAGTTGCATAATCTAGTCACTGCAATCCTAGGACCTTTAGGAAGCAATTTTCGCAATGCAACAGGTAATAGGTTTTGCAGAAGAACATGATGATCATGTGACTTTAAACCATTAATCTGAGGAGGATCCATGGAAACACAATTTGCAATATTAGCACAATAGCCATCTGGTCCTCTGAATTCAGATAACCTCTTGCAAAATATCTTCTTCTCATCCTTCGTCAACCAATAAGAAGCTGGAGGTAGGTATGTCCTTTTTCCACGTACCTCAGTGTGTAAGGAGCTGCGAATCCCCATATCTTCTAAATCTTTCCTAGCTTTAACACCATCTTTTGACTTTGCACTATGCATCAACATGGATAGTATGGCGTCAGACACATTCTTTTCCACATGCATTACGTCAATGTTATGACGTACCGGCATATCCTAATACATGAAATAATTAGAAACGGTTAGAACGTGGTAAACATATATATATAGTTCAATCACAGTGATATTGAGAAAGTACTACCTTCCAGTAAGGTAAGTCGAATAGAATTGACCGTTTCTTCCACCTCCATTGGTCAGTATCTTCTTCATATTCTTCACCTCCAATCTCATCATCTTCATCCACAGTAGATTTTCTCTTCTTGCCTTTCTTCTCTAAAGGTTTTCCAAAATCATTCTTCAAGTCCTTGAGCATCTCAAATATGTCAGATCCGGTTTGAATTCTGCTTGCAGTCCCTTCCTCTACAGTATTGTCAAACCATGCTTTGCGGCGTCGGTAAGGGTGCCCTGGCCTCAGTCGTCTCCTATTGCCCAAATAAACCATCTTTCGACTAAATTTCAACCACCTGAAAGGTGTATCCTTTCCACATACAGTACATGCCTGTTTCCCTTTCACTTTACAACCAGCAAGTGTCCCCAAACCTGGATAGTCGCTGATAGTCCACAACAGAATAGCTCGGAGTGTGAAATTCTCATTGGATAATGAGTCATATGCCTGTATACCTTCATTCCACAAGTCAATCAGATCATCTATCAATGGAGCAAGATAAACGTCGATGTTGTTGCTTGGTGCAGCTGGACCAGGGATGAGGAGACTCAACATTATGTTCTCTGCCTTCATGCACAGACTGGGAGGCATATTGTAGTTTACCAAGAAGACTGGCCATGTGCTGTACTTTGTGTTCTGAATGGAAAAAGGATTCATACCATCTGTAGATAGTCCAAGGCGAAGGTTTCTCGGATCAGAAGCAAACTCTGGCCATTTATCATTAACCTGAGCCCAAGTCAGTGAGTCCACCGGGTGTCGCATGGTATCATCTTCACTACCATTGCTGAAATGCCATTGCAAATCCTTAGCCATCCTCTTTGATCTAAACATCCGCTTCACTCTTTCTTTGATAGGAAAATACCATAGTACCTTTGCTGGAATCCCGATCTTATTTTCCCCCGTACGCTTATCAACTTCCCATCTTGAAGCACCACATCTTGGGCAGCTATCCATATCCTCATACTGCTTCCGAAAAAGAATACAATCATTCTTGCAAGCGTGAATAACATCATAACCAAACCCAAATATCTTCAGAAATTTCTTGATGTCGCCTGTGGACTTTGGAAGGACATTCCCTTGAGGCAGCATGTCTTGTACCAATGTCAAAATCTGATCAAAATAATTCTCTGAAATCCCACTCTTAACTTTTATGTGATACAATCCCATGATTGCAGATATCTTACTGTAGTTGGGACAGTTGGAGTAGAGTGGAGTTTCTGCATCCTGCAATTTCTTCTTGAACTCAGAGTCTTCTTCACCTTTAAATACTTCTGGTTGCTCTCCGGTTTGTGGATTGTCTTCAGCAACAGAGAATGCAGTTCTAAACAACTCGTATGCTTCTAAGTGGTCAACACTTTCAAACTCATCTGTCTGCGTCTTTCTTATCTCTCCATGAACGCTCCAACAATCATTCCTCTTGTACTTCTTATCCATCCCCCTTATGACTAAATGCTCCACGACTGTGTTGAGATTTTGGTGACACATGTTCCGACAGTCGACACAGGGACATGAGATTTGAAGAGGATTACCCAACCTCAACGCTGACTTATTCACGAAATCAGTTGCCCCCTTTTCATAATCATTGCTGGCCCTGTAATATATCAAGCAAGCATAAAAGATTAAATAAACTTCAATTGCAAAAACTAATTTGCATTTACGAAATAGTCAAGCGTAAAAGATTTGAACATACCTTGGAAGCCAAACCCAGGACTTGTCCATATTACAGCTCCAATTTCACAGTGTCAATGCAAAAAATCGAGATGGTTTTCGAGAATCAGAATCTAATAGAACAAAAATCGAGAAACAGAAAAAAAGAACCCTTATTTTTTTAAGAAAGAAACATGAAATTAGCTCGACGAATCTAAACCCTCTAACCCTAAATAACGAGAACGAACAATCGCTAAGATTGACGAACCTTAATTAGAGCTTATTCTTCGGCTACCGAGGAGGAGAGTGACGGAAATCTCAAAAACTGAAAGTTTAGAGGAGGAGATTGAAACGAGAGGGAGAAAAAGATGAAGACTGAAAGTTCAATGGAGACTGAAAGTTCGATGGAGGGAATCTGAAAAAAATGAGAGTTAGAGGGAAAGAATGGTTCATGAAGCTTCTATGGAGGGAGTCTGAAAATGGCTTCTAATTTTCGATAAGTCTTAGGCGCTCAAACTAATTACGTTTCCGCGCTTCACATAGGTAGCGTTTGTTTCAAAAAAGTGCTATTGATAACTAAACGCGAGAAACTCGTTTTTCTGAAAACTTATCAGTAGCATTTAGAAAAAGCAAAACGCTACTAAAATATAAACCGTAGCAAAACACACTTAAACGCTACTATATTATGCTATCACTACCCCAATTTCCTGTAGTGTGTTTGGGGTTTCAATACGTCATTTTTTTATAAACGGATCGATCGATGTATATATATCCAAAAACGCATCGATCGATCACTAAGATGGACCGGACCGTAAGAATGATATCGATCGATGAGATTAACCCATCGATCGATCGAGAATCTCAAGTGTTCCTCGGAATGTCCTCGGAAAATCTTGTAAGTTTTTTTATAAACGGATCGATCGATGGATATATGTCCAAAAACGCATCGATCGATCACTAAGATGCACCGGACCGTAAGAATGCGATCGATCGATGAGATTATCCCATCGATCGATCGAGAATCTCAAATGTTCCGAGGAATGTCCTCGGAAAATCTTGTAAGTTTTTTTATAAACGGATCGATCGATGAATATATGTACAAAAACGGATCGATCGATCACTAAGATGGACCGGACCGTAAGAATGTGATCGATCGGTGAGATTATCCCATCGATCGATCGAGAATCTCAAATGTTCCTCGGAATGTCCTCGGAAAATCTTGTAAGTTTTTGTATAAACGGATCTATCGATGGATATATGTACAAAAACGGATCGATCGATCACTAAGATGGACCAAAGCGTAAGAATGTGATCGATCGATCCGTATTTGTTCAAAAACGCATCGATCGATGCGTGTGCGGGAAACAGAATTATAAGGCAAAACCCGACCTTTTTTGGATCTAAACCTCAGAACTCTCATCCCCTCCGATTTCCCCTATAATTCCCCTCTCTCTATAATCATCCGATTTGAACAATTTTGGGCTCTATTCCCCTTGATTTTTCGAGCTCTACCTGATTCCTACACTCGTTTTCACCCTAAGACAGGTATACTCCGCGAATCTCCACATTATGAAATCGTGTTCTTGAGCAATTTTTTGGGTTTTGTGAATTTCTTATTTCCGTGTTGATTCCTTGATCAAATATGCATGAAACAGATGTTTAAACATGGAATAGAACACAATTGTCTGTGATCAACGAGTTTGGAACATGATTTGAGATGATTTAGGGATTGAGAATTTTTTTCAATTTGGTTTTTTTTATCACAACTCGATTTCGCCTTTCATTTTCATGTTGCTTTGAGTTCTTAATTGATTATAACCATGTTGAGAGCAATGATTCTATTTTGTAGAGAATGAAGCGCACGAAAACATCAGCAAAGAAGAACACAAGAAGAGGGTTCGTCTCAGCGAGAGAAGCAAAGGCCAAAGAAGTGGGATAAGTCTGATACCACCCACTACAACAACATGAAGAAGGTAGCCATTCCGGCTACACAACTAGCATGTCCTGAGACGATGACAATATTGGGAATCAAAGCAGATATTGAAGGGCTGTTCCAAAACATGGGTCTAGGCCAACTATGCAACCTCAACGAACCCACTTATCCGGAGTTGGTACGCCAGTTCATAGCATCCGCATACGTCAGCAGTCCCGATGATAGCCATCAGGAAGGTTTTCTGGCATTCGTAGTGCAGAAAGTATACTATGAGGTATCTTTCACAGACCTCTGCGGACTATTTGGATTGAGTGCAGAGGAGAGGACATCTGGTCTTTATTGGACTTCAGAGCTGTTGAACTTCTGGGAAACGATTGGCACAGGGGTTTATAGATCTTCTCAGGCAAAGGAGTCACTTATCCGGAGCCTAGTACTGAGATATGCCACACGCCTCATTGGCTCATTGCTATACGGGACAACCACAGCCGCATCAGTCACGCAATGGGAGTTGTGCCTCCTGTACCAAGGTGTGAGGCATTTGCTACCGACATTTGGAAACTCTACATTCCCACCTGCTACTGCCTTCAACATGGGAGCGGTGCTGGCCGCAAACTTAGCAGGATACAAGGGGAAAGTAACCAAATCCAAGAGCAATGCATGTGGATTTGGTGCAGTGATTACTCTGATCCTTAGACATGTGGGTGTAGACTGCGAGAACCAGCAGGTAGCACTGGACAGATCGACCAACATTGCTTGGAAATACCTGGATGTCAAAAATCTTGTAAGTAAGAAGTTCATAGCTGGTCCCCACTCGAGGATCGATCGGGATGGTCCTTACGTCTACGTATTCCAGGACCGAGCGAAGAAAACACTCTACTGCCACCTGCCTCAGATCGGCCTGACTGCTCTACTTTCAGAGGCTGCAGTTGAGTTCCTACCCCCTGCTACCGCACTAGTAGACAAGCCATCCTTCTTCACGCCAAAATATCAGACCAAAGGCAAGGCCGTGGTTGATGAAGAAGGAGAAGATGAGGCTGCACAAGCCATTCCAGATGATTCACAACCCCATCAGCTACTCCCATCAGACTCCAGCCAGTACAAGCTGCAAGAGCTTCCACCGAACGCCACTTCGCGCCAGCAACAACATTGGAGAGATCAGAGCATAAAGACAAACAACGACATGCTACACAAGATCTGGGCTGCCATTTCACGTATCAGGCCGTGTCGTTGCCAAAAGGATGATGTAGTTCATCGGGACAACTCTCCATCCAGCTCTGGTTCGGGTTCGAGTGGTACACACAGGGTAAGAAAGAGGTCCAAGAGACCCAACGATGCAGGAACATCTGGAGCAGGAGACGAGGAGTAGGAGCTATCACCGGCCAGTATTGCCATTTGATTTCCGACCGCGCTATTTTATTTTCTTTTCTATTCTAACGTTTTATAGTCTTATTTTCTGTTAATTTTGAACTTAGTTTTTTTTTTCTTAATTATGAGTTCGTATTTCTTTTACATGGTTTCTTCGTTTTATTTGGTTGTGTTTTGAGTAGTTTTTAATTCGTATTCAGCTTTGCCTTGCTAGATAGACCAAATAACTAATATCCAAGGAAAGAGGTTATATCAAGTGTTCCTCAGAATTTCCTCGGTATTTCTTAAAAAAAAAAAAAAAAAATCAATGGTAGTCTGTTTCCGAGTCATCATCACCAGATGAATCTGAATCTGGATCTTGGTGAAACTCTCCAATCACTGGTTCATCCTCTACGTGAACGACGGCTTCCTCTCCAAAGTCGGTTAAATCGACAACAAGGCCAACTCCAGCTAAATCTTCTGCTGCACTTAAGTTGTCGGATGTGCTTGGTTGTAGTGGGTCTTCCAGCTCAGAACTTCCCTGAACTCGGCCTCTCGGGTTGAGTCTTGTAACAGTAACCCATGGATCATCTCTGTTCCTTACCCGGGGGTACTTGATATAACAAACCTGTAACATATAGAAAAATTATAAATTAATACACATGATGATGAATCATTCTGAATAATTAACATTTAATTACCTGATCGGCCTGAGAAGCAAGAATGAAAGGATCATAATATTGCAGCTTTCGCCTCGAATTTAATGATGTAACACCAAATGCATCTGTTCTCACACCTCGATCTGGAGTGTTGTCGTGCCAATCACAATAGAAAACAGTACAGCGCAATCCAACCATGCCCAAATACTTGATTTCCAAAATCTCATGTATGTGTCCGTAGTATACATCATCTCCTGATGCAGAACAAACGCCAGCATCATAAGTCGTACTCGAACGTCTCCTCTTCTGAGTTGTGAATGCATATCCTTGAGTATAAAATCTCGGATATGGCTTCACAACAAAGTTTGGTCCAACGACCATCTCACGTATTCAATCGTCAAATGTTTCACCTCTGGCCAAACCAGCAGACACCTATTAATAGCACATATATATATGTTATATCAATAAATGTGAATTAGTATAAATATGTGATAAAATAT
Source organism: Brassica napus (assembly GCF_020379485.1). Classification (NCBI taxonomy): domain Eukaryota; kingdom Viridiplantae; phylum Streptophyta; class Magnoliopsida; order Brassicales; family Brassicaceae; genus Brassica; species Brassica napus. The sequence goes on from NC_063445.1 coordinate 47,056,678, forward strand.
ATTTTAATTTGTTTGAAGCACTCACATAAGTAAACATCCATCCAGTAAATTCTCTCTGCTTCATTTCTTCTAGTTCGTCCTCTGTGGCGTATCTATACTCGAACCGCTTTTCTGCCATGAAAATCCTGTATATGATGACAATAATGTAATTAATTAAGATTTAAATTTCAACTTGTTAAAATAAAAATTTGTAAGCTCATTTATTTACCTCTCATATTGTAGAACGTCTTCGCAGTTGGTGAGAAAATATGTTTGCAAATGACTGCGCTCCTGCTCAGTAAGTCGACGGTCCTTTGGTTTTCCGCTAAGTCGTCCAACGTCTGTGAAAATGTCTGGAACCGTAACATGATATGTTGCCCGTTCGCCTCTATCATCATGCCGAGCAGGTCTTCTGTTTTTGGTCTGAACTTCTGCTGGAAAGTAGTACTCGGCAAAGTTTGAAGTTTGTTCATTGATCATCTGTGCGACTATAGAACCTTCCACCCTACTTAAATTTTTCACCATCTTCTTCAAATGGAACATATACCGCTCATACAAATACATCCATCTATACTGCACAGGACCACCAAGTTCAAATTCTCTTGCCAGGTGAATAACAAGATGCTCCATAACATCAAAAAATGAGGGAGGAAATATCTTCTCAAGGTTGCACTGAATCACAGCTATGTTAGTCTTCAAATTTTCAATACCTTCAAGAGTCACTGATCTCGTGCATAAATCGCGGAAGAAACCACTTATCCCCGCAATTGCTTCATGAACATTTCGTGGTAATAGTTCCTTGAAGGCGAACGGAAGGAGGCGCTGCATCATTACATGGCAATCGTGGCTTTTCAAGCCAGTAAACTTTCCTTCCTTTCTGTCGATACAGTTACGCAAATTTGATGCGTAACCGTCTGGAAATTCCACATCGTTTGAAATCCAATCAAAGAACGCATCTTTTCCCGCTGCATCAAGTCGGTATATGGGAAAAGGAGCCCTACCATTCTCATCAACATGAAGTTCTGAACGAGCACATATATCGACTAAATCCAGTCTTGACTTCAAATTATCCTTTGTTTTACCTTGAACATTAAGGATCGTGTTCATGAGATTGTCAAAAAAGTTCTTCTCAATATGCATGACATCTAAATTATGCCTTAGCAGATGATTCTCCCAGTATGGCAGATCCCAGAAAATACTTTTTTTGTGCCAGTTATGTAGTTCTCCAACAGTATCTACCGGAAAACGCTCATGTCCACCGACGTCTGGCGTCCTTTCTGCACCAAAATCTCTTAGTTGTATCTTCAAATCTTTCCCACAAATTTCCGGAGGTGGACTGTCAAACACCCTCTTGTTCTTCGTAAACAAATTCCTACTCCTACGATATGGATGATCAGGTGGTAGGAATCTCCTGTGACAGTCAAACCAACACGTTTTCCTTCCGTGTTTTAGTTGGAAAGCATCAGTGTTATCTTGACAATATGGACATGATAGCCTTCCATGCGTTGTCCATCCAGACAACATACCATATGCTGGAAAATCACTTATTGTCCACATTAGTACTGCCCGCATTTGAAAGTTTTCTTTACACGAAACATCGTATGTTTCAGCACCTTGAGCCCATAGTTGTTGCAACTCATATATTAGTGGCTGAAGAAACACATCAAGTGATCTCTTAGGATGCTCTGGTCCGGGAACGAGAATCGAGAGAAACAAAAACTCTCGTCGCAAGCACAAGTTTGGGGGTAGGTTGTATGGTGTAAGAATGACGGGCCATAGAGAATACTGTCTTCCACTCTTGCCAAACGGACTGAAACCATCAGTACATAATCCAAGGTAGACATTTCTTCTCTCATACGCAAAGTCGGGATACTTTGATTGGAAATGCTTCCACGCTTTTGCATCTGAAGGATGTCTGATCTCACCATCTGTTGAGTGCTCCGCATGCCATCTCATTGGTTGCGCTGTGCGTTCAGACAGATACAACCTCTGCAACCTTTCCGTCAAAGGTAAATACCACATCCTTTTATATGGCACTGGAACTCTTCCACTCGTATCTTTATAACGAGGCTTTCCACAAAATTTGCATGTAACCCGCTGTTCATCCGCCCTCCAATAAATCATGCAGTTGTCGCTGCATACATCTATTACCTGATACGATAAACCAAGACCAGCTACGAGTTTCTGAACCTCGTAGTATGAACCAGGAGCTACATTATCCTCGGGTAGAATACCTTTTACAAAATCAGCAATCGCATCCACACAGTCTTCAGCCAAATTATAATCTGTTTTAATGCCCATCAATCTTGTAGCAGATGATAAAGCTGAATGACCATCTCTGCAACCTTCGTACAATGGTTGCTTTCCAGCATCCAACATATCATAAAATCTCCTAGCTTCTGCATTGGGTAAATCTTCCCCTCTAAAATGATCATTTACCATCTGCTCAGTACCTACACCATAATCTACATTCGTTCTAATTGGTTCTTCTAATCTAACCGCTGGCTGAGGTTCGCTAGTACTACCATGTTCATAATCAGTTTCCCCATGATGATACCAAATTTTGTAACTTCGTGTAAACCCACTCAAATATAGATGAGTCCAAACATCCCACTCTTTAATAACCTTTCTATTTTTACAATTAGAGCAAGGACATCTTAACATACCTGTTTTTTCTTCCGGTTCTCGGTGAACTAACCCCATGAATTCGGTTATACCTCGTTGGTATTCTTCCGTAAGCAATCTCGTGTTCGGATCCAAATGAGGTCGATCGATCCAAGAACGAAAATAATTTGAAGAAGACATATTTTTTATGAATCAAATTCGTGTGTAAATGGAGTAAGAGGGAGGATGAAGATATGAAGTGAATGAAGAGGAAGAGGAGTGCTTGTATTTATAGTTTAAATCCTGCCGACAGACCGAGGAAATTCCGACGGAAAAGGCTTTTTCGTCGGAATTTCCTCGAAATTTTGTAAAATCCCCCAACGGCTCTCCAACGGCTATAATATTTCCTCGGAATTCATCGGTTTTTTCCGAGGAACCCATTTTTCCTCGGAATATTCCGACGGATTGATATTTCCTCGGAATTCCGTCGGTATATTCCGAGGAAACCCAATTTTGTGTTTCCTCGGAATTTCCTCGGAAATTCCTCGGGATATTCCGAGGATTTCATTTTCCGTCGGAATGTCCGTCAGAATACCGCTGTTTTCTTCTAGTGTTCACACCAGGTCAACTAGATTCTTTTCTTTACGTTTCTTGACTACAACTCTGTTTTTTATAAGATTTGATACTATAGTATAATATAATGGAATCTAATATTTGGTATGAATTTTTTTTACTAACTATAAAAAGATTGTGGTACTAGAGCATTTTGAAAAGGTTTTCAACTATAGCATCTCACAAAAAATAAGGAAAAAAAGATTATTTTATTTATTAGACTACTACTATTAAGAATCCGTTGCGGTATTTTTTGAGGAAATTCTTAATACTATTTATATTTAGTAAAATTATATTTTATTGTTGCATGAGATATACATAAAATAACCTTTAGTAGAAGTGTTTTTGTGCACGTTGGACTATCAGAAAAATTGTTGAATTGATATATGACAATTAAAAAAATTTAAAAGAGATTGTGGCATTTTCATGCTAGGCTAGTTTTTTTTAGTTGTTTGAACTAATAATCTATTTATTAGAGCATGATTAACCCGGAGTTCTTAAGATGAGGGTTTTTAGCGGAAGTTAAAAAATTGTTTCTTAACTTCCGGTAAGAACCCCACTTTAAGAACCTCGAGTTAATCATGGTCTTACACCTGTTAGTTTTGAAATGGAATCACATAAATTTCAAAAATCAAGCGTTACTTTTGTTTTTGGTTTCCAACATATCAAAAACCATGTTGTTGTCCATTTTATGATTACTAGATATTCTAACTAAAATACATTATGAGTTCAAGAATGTATTTTATAAAACACCAACCAAATAGTGTTTATGAAGAAACTGTTAATCGGTGATTTTGTCTTTCTAATATATATAAAATGGCTTCAGGAAGATTTCACTGGATGATACATCGAGGAAAGGATCAATGGATCTGAGGCTGCTCCATGGTGTTGCATACGGTCGCCCATGGTTCGGGAAATGGGGTTACACACTCTCTCATGGAAACTTTGGGGTCAGAAAAGATCAATATACTCGAGCTATCCTCATTCTCAGCTCTATGGAACTTGACAAGATCATGGAAGATTTCTCCGGAACAAGAAAAGAGAGACTGATGAAGATGATCATCGGTTTTTACAGAGAATCCAGCCAAACCCCACTGGTCACTCTTTCTGAGTTGCTTCAGTTCATGCTTGCCTTCAGGTCCAAAGCTCCCGTTGAGAGAAAGACCGCAATAGCGCTAGCAGCAATCTCTTCAAGTCCAGTTCCTGGAGAGGACACTTGGGATAGCCCTTCTTTCTCATCCCCTGGCACAGACACGATGAGTCGCACTAAGTATGAATCGTTCAATGCTTTGGCTGCGGGAGAAGGCTGTAAATGGTCTGGAAAGAGGTTGAGCGAGACAGCACAAGCGGTTCTCAATGCGTTTAAAGACCGAAACATCGTCTTAACTCGCCGAGAGCTTTATGAGGCTGTTAGTGGTAGCATTCGTGATAAAGGATTGATTAATTTCTTGCTCAAACACATTGACAAAGTTCTAACGGGAGACCAAATCATTCAGAGGTTCACAACTCCGGGATCACGGATCCGATTCTCCCTCCTCAAAGTCAATCAAGAAGCATCAACCACTCCTGGACTGAACCCGTATGAAGAAGACATTTTGTATCTGTATCGGAATCTCTTGTTAACGTATCCTGATTCAGAAGTATACAGTGATGCCTCTGAGATTATCTTGAACTGCAAGAGCTTTTTCAAAGAGTGGCCATTACCTTCTCACCAGGACTAGCAGGAGTCTATAACAGTAAGCTGCCAAGTTCTGCCCAATCACGAAGAGCTGCTCAGAGACTTGACCCGGAAGCTACCTCCTGGAGAGCTCGTGACGGTTTCTCGAAACGCAACCATCAGAGTGCTGAAGTCTGCAGTAGAGAAAGCGCTGAGGGACACTTACTGCGTAATGGAGAGTTTTGAAGTGTTGGAGATCAGAAACAAAGATCTTGAGAAGATTGGTGAGAACTCTGGTCTAGAATCAGAAGGTGGTAATAAGATTAGGACGGAGTTTCTGGTGACTGGGTTTGGTCTGGACACATGAACAATGCTTAGGTATGAAGGTGGGTTTGATAACTGGACCGTTGACTGCAAATGTGGAGCTATAGATGATGACGGTGAGAGAATGGTGGCTTGTGATGCTTGCAAGGTTTGGCACCACACTAAGTTCCATTCAATAGAAGACGGTGACGATGTGCCTTCGGCGTTTTCCTGCTACAGGTGTTTTGGGTTCCAAGAAACGCAGTGTCGACATTCGCTAGCTCTAGCTACTAACTTTGCATAGCAGGGTTTTTGGATATAGATAGCTTAAGATACAAGAAATGCGGAGCTTCCTTTCTTTTGAAAACTATTGATAAAAAATCTGTGTAATTCACTGACCATTTATCGAATATTTTGAATTTTGCAGCTTCCTCTATCATCATGCATTTTCATAGTGAAAATTTCCAAACCATTTATCTATGTTTGCTTTATTGCATTTGAAAAATGTATATGCATCTTCATATATATGTACGTAGAAAATATTGTATAACTGTAGCAAAAGATATATAACTTAACTAAAAGTAGATCCTGAGATTTTAAAAGTTATAAATAATTTAGTAAAGATTTCTATATTCTTTTAAGCAATTTGAAAGCATATGTTCATATATATATATGTCAATTTTGCTCGTCTTCCAACTTAAAACCAATTGGTATTAAGTGGATTGACCTAAGTCTGTTATATATTACTTAAGTCCATATTTCCGATGTTGAATCTTCTCTCTAACACCCTTCTCCGAGATAATAGTGCGTATAATCATTAATATCACATAATCCATCATATCCCCTACGAGACAATATTTTATTTTCTAGCAATCTCGACAGAACTGAGTCTTCTATAGGTCATCAACTAATGGGATGATCGGACTATTTTCCGGTTCAGATTAATGAGTCAGGGCGTGGGCCTTCTCTGATAACATATTAAGTTTTTTAGGCTTTCAACTTAAAACTAATTGGTAGTACATTGATTAACTTAGATCCCTTATATATTACTTAAGTCTATTTCATATTTTTGATATGGTATCTTCTTTCCAACAATATATTAACTCAAAAAATTTTAGTAGCTACTGCTAATCTTTTACTTAGCTATGCCAAGGACCCGCTTTGCTTGACTACAATATTGAAGATGAATACATGACATTATTCTCTACTGCACATGCGGAAAACGGAAAATGCATAACACTGAGATTAAAAGCACATGCATTATTCTCTACTACACCAATGTCTCTAAGACTCTTTCGGTTAAATCTGTCATATCCAATTGGCACACAACATTCTTTCATTCTTTACTTTTTGTCCGCCATAATCATACCCAATTAGTAGTTTTTCCTGTTACTTTTTCTTTTGAATTTTTAAATTTCTAAAGTGGATTTTGCTGCCAAAACATTATGTCCATCATTCTTCTTCTATCATTGATTACATATCTTTTAATAAGTTGAGCAATAAATTATCAATAACAGTGTCAGTGATCCAGCCACAAGACGAGGATGCTCTATGCTTAAAGATTTTTTTATATTCTTATGAGTTGGTTTAAAAGATAATTATAGACTATTTTTTTCATACGAAAGCACCGTAGCTTAGTGGTTAAGGTTTAATAGTTTCTACATTCAGGTCTAGGGTTCAAATCCTAGGCTATGCAATTTCTTGCAGATTGCGCATTATAGGAGGTTCAGGTTTCAATTCCTGAAAAAATGACTTATTAAACAATTATGCAAACTATGGAAAAAACATTAGGTACGGCTCTGGTGATGCAGTTAGGCGTAGATCCTCATAAGATAGGTAGTATTGTCGGTTGTCGAATCGTCTATGTAATCTTTCACATGATTGTAATATCATAATAAATTTGCCTTAAAAAAAAAACTAATTTTTTTATTTTATTTTGTACGAGACGAAGGTGTCTGGCCCAATAAACGCGCCATGTCGACTAGCGAGGCCCAGGTGGTTATTATTCTTTTAAAATATTTTGTTATATTTATTTAACTATTAAGACATTTAATAATCAAAATAGCTTAAGTATAAAATTTAACAAATTTCTTCGAAGTTTAAGCGAGTTGTCCAATATTAACTTTACTTACATATGTATATTTGGCTTCATATTTTAAAGAGTTTCATTTCACTTATATTTTTGAAATGCCCTCAATTTCAGCTGTTTGTGTGCAAATTTACTAAAGCATGCAAAAACATTTTATAAATCTGGAGAATATATCGCGATTATGTTATGCGTATGTTCTTTTTCTCAGTCGGTGCTTCTATCTTTTTAGTTATGAATTCCTAACATTACTATATTTAAATAAAAAATACTCTCTCGATTCTAAAATAGGTGGGGTCTGACTGGTGACCATTCGAAAAACAAGAGGAACGAATAAAAAAAGAATGTACGGAAATAAAATAGCAGAAGTAAAAAGGAATGATTGTTCCTTATCAAATTTAACAAGGAATAATTTTGTTCTTTAATTCTCTATAAAAAAAAGGAATGAAAGAGAATGAAAGAGAATTATTATTCCCGTGAATGGTGATTTTTTTTAGGAACTTTAGGGAATGCATTATTCTTCGCCGTTCCCTGGTCACCATTCATACCGATGTTTTGGATGTATGCACAACGATTAAGATACACACTGTTTTCTAAAAAGTTACTTTAAAAATATAAACTAAAATTAGTTCAACCAATTCTTAAAAGTAAGTATAAAACATCGTCGGTAACACAATTTTCAATTAAATTAAGATTAATATAAAAATATAAAAATATCATCTATTTTGAAACATCAAAAACTTTTTAAAACATTATCTATTTTAGAACGGACGGAGTATATATTATCATAATAAATGATAACGATGGTGATACTATTTTAATTGAATAAAACTCTGTGATATAATGAATATATAAAACAGGTTGCCGCAGACCATTATCATGATCAGTTGTTATAATGTACGCATGTATTTTCTCAAGGTTTTATTAAAGATTGATTTACATTTAGTTTTCTGCCTTCTGGTATATACCAAAGATTATGTAGTATACACATTTCATTGAAAAAAAATGTAATATACATTTATATTTTCTTCATTCGTCAATTCTGTAGACGAATGTACCAATCAACTTTTTTTTTCCTGGAAAGCATTAAGAATATTGCATAACATTCACATTTTGTATTTGTGGGTTCCAGTGAATCAACACAATCTCATGCACACCAAAACACTGAAAACTTTTTGGTCCCATACCTCTTTTTCTTTATGATGGATAATAAATAGAGCTAATTAGGTAGATATACACAAAGAAGTGAGATACCATTGTTTTGGGGTAAAAATGGGGTAAAAATGGGGAGAAATAGGGTATACACCTAAATATGTTATAATGTTTGGGTAGGGAGTGCAAATTCCCTAATAAATAAATCACTCATATGCCATTCCACATCACAATCTTTCTGGTCCTTTTTAAAGTTTTATTTCAAAACATTCATTATTTCTGTTTATAATTTTTTTTTTAGAAAAGAAACTTATATAAACTATATTTCTCTCAAAAAAGTTTTTATTTTAAACATAAACCGATATAATATCCTTCTTAAATAGAAAATATAAATAATGTACGATTTCGATAACAAAATCCACGGAAAAAATCAGTTAAGAGGAGATCTTCTAGAAACTCCTTTTCTCTTGAGTATCCTAACGAGTGGTCTCAATGAAAAATTACCCAATAAAACATCCGAGTCTTCTGAAACATCTGTGAGTGATGATGTGCATGATTTTTTCTCTTCTAAGTTTTGTTCTTGATTATAATGTTCTTTCTTCAAAGCACTTTGGTTTATTTCCGGAGAGAAACAAAATTTGTGCTTTTCTGGAGAAGCTGAAATCTACAAAAAAAAAAAAAAAAGCTATTGTCATTGAATTAGCAGACCATAAACTTAACATAAATTACGTTATTTGATTTCAAATGAATTGTGCAAATTTCATGTTTTGAAACGTGTTCACGACGTGTATACAATTCACTTTATAAATTATGTCCAAATTAACGTTTCAAGAAGTTAATACTCATATGTCAATGTAGGTTACACGTCAAAATTATAGATATATATCCATGTTAAAAGATTAAAGATATACTCGAATGATATAATATAACCTAAAAAAAGAAAACTAATTATTTTAAGAGAAGAAACTAAAATGAACCTCGAGTATAGCATATTGTTGACTCTAAAACCAAGAAAATGTATATATTGAAGTGTGAATTGTATAGTTGATAATGTGTAGAATTCAAAACACGCATATTTATCTTATGTCAGAGATATGTCTCATTGAAGACTTAACTTTCTTTTGAAGTTTCAAGATTGTTTCTGTAAAACAATTTGTATACCATATAATCAAAAAACATTTTGGTTACCTTCTCATCAGAACGTTTTGTATACTTTTGCCAACTACTAATATAAAAACTACTAAAACAATGCATAACTAACAGGGTAACAATGCATAGGGGAAAAACTTTAAAAGAGATTGAAATAACATATATTACCTTGCAAGAGATAGAGCAAAATCGATTAGGACGATCTTGAATATATCTTTTACACGTCACGCATGAACCTGCATTCTTGGATTTTGTTGAAGGTCTTGCATCTTTTGCTTGCGGCCGCGAATTCAAATGTATAGCTTGTTCTCCATTTATTTTATATGTCTTTTTCCAGAGACAAATTGTTCCGATACAAAGAAAAGCAAAAGCGATATGTCTATTTAATTTGGAATTTTCAAAGACTCGATCAAAACAGAAGTTAGAAAACAAAAGTAGTTTCAAATAAATTTAATTAATTTTTATAATGATTTAATATCAAGAAAAAACCTGTATCTCGGAGCAATCAAAGTAGTGTTGAATATCGAGGAGACGCAAAACATCTTGATAAACGTATTTGCAAATCTGAAGACGACGATGGAGGAAGTGTGCTTCTGTGTCACAACAATGTCTGCATATTTGGGCATTACAGTCAATGCAAAAGACATTCTTCTCGTTCTTTCGAAGATACTTATGATTCATACATATCCCAAAGAACTCTAAGCTCAATAGTGCCGTAATCCAATCTTCATCAACTCTTCTCTTCTCACTCTGCAACTTATATTTTTTTCTAGTTAAAACTTTTCTTGTGAATATCAGAAGAAATTTGGAAAGTTGACTAAGATGTATATGAATTATAAATATGGTTGTACGACAAATTTTAATCGACTTGTTTTCAAAATTTAATATCAAATCTGTAGAAATTTAGAACTTTTATTGATTTTATATAAAATGATTTTACATGCAATCATTTGAAACTTTAATTAGAGGGTTTCGTTTGAAACAATAGAAATAGATGGATCCGCAGAAATTTGAAAATTTATTGAAATTTAGAATGAATATTTTTTTTTTGTAACAGAATGAATAAATATATTAGACTGGCGTAAAGGATGGATTCTGCAGATTTTTTCTTATATATCATTTTTTGTGAAACCAAACACTCGAATCTAGTGATTTATAAGCAAAGAAAAGGATGAGATCTGCATAAATTTTGAAGTGATATACAAATGAAAAAAACAGATGAAATTCATTGGAAAAATATAGATGTATAAAGGGTTTGTACCAGATTCATTTGGGTATGAGAAAGTGGATTCCTTCAGTGGATCAGATGGGCAGACTTTTATATTTCTTCGAATAAAATCATCTAAAGGGTTCTTGGGGAAGAAGAAAGAGAGAGGAGAAGCAAAAAGAAAAAGAAACAAGTGATTGTAGTGTGAATAAATTAGTAGACGGCCAAGGAAATATAAACAAGTTATATTATGAATATATAAATTGTATATATTGTGTTTTCTGAGAAAGTATAAATTAAAAAGAGAAAAAGAATTTTTTATAATTAATTAAATAAGGGAAAATCAAAAGTCCAAATAGTCAACAATAACTGTGGCTCTTTTTAAGTTTTAACCTTCCAAGTTTATCCTACATTTACGAAATAGTCTAATATGTTTTAAATACAAATGAAAAATAATTTGACTGTGAGAGGAAAAAGGAAGTCTTTATAATTTAGAAGGTGCGATAAAGGTAAGCAAATTTCCAGTATTTACTCCGAAATTTCCAAGGAAACTAGCCTATTAATTTTGGAATCATATCATTCTGTACATATACATACATAGGAATATAAGATGTCGAAGATATACCCATCGCATTGCATATACCACATTATTAAAATTCAATATATGTTATAAAAGAGACGTTTGCGTAAACCTATTATTGCTCACTAGAGGTCTATATTTATACAAGTATTAGACTGTCTTATTTAGACCGTCATACAAAAAAGAAATCCTATTTCTAATAAGAATAAGAAATAGTACGTATCCTAAATACATATGGAACATGATAAACATCAAGTATAGATAAATGCAAATTTTCATTCGCCTAAGTAGGGGTTATTGGTTGTTGTATTTTAATGGATTTGAAAATCCGAATTAAATCTATTGTTATTGGTTCTATAATTTTCAAATCTGTATTAAAATCATGTGTTATTGGTTTAATGATTCATAAATTCTATATCAAATCAAGTGTTATTCAATCGTACGGATTTACTAATATATTTGATTTAATAATGGATTTGAATGGATTTGCTTGGATTTTTTAGTTAAAAATACAAAAACTCAAATCCGAGGGAAAACCTCTGGATTTGCATATTTTACTTGGATTTATAAATACTATATGGATTTCTAAATCAATCAAAATATATAAACCAATAACACCTCCTAAGTCATTAGCGAATGAGCCGGATGGATAGCTGATGGGCCGGACGGTTTGGGCCTGATATGGGTCGATCACCACTTGGTTTATAAAATTCCCTCGACACATCCGGTTCAGGGCTTGTAACATGCTTAATGTTGTCTCATTAAAACCTTTCCAGGAAAACCCAATGGGGCAAAACCATGGATAAGGAAAAAAGTACAACACATGAACTCCCCCTGACTTGTACCCCCGTGTATGTTCTTCAAGTTGGCGCATGGACAATTTGATAGTTTAGCTTCATGGGCGCCAAGTCTTGAACTGGTCTTTTAATTGGCACGTCCCAAACTGATAGATAAATTTCATGGACGTGTGGTTGGTGTAAACATGGTGAAGAAGTCGGCTGACATATCATATGACTGAACTTGTAGTTCTTTGAGCTTCTTGAACGTTGATGTAGGAATAACTCTTGCCGAATTGTAACTTAAGTTATCTTATAACTCTCATATCTTCTGGAACTTCATTAAGACATGGTCAAGACGTGCATCTTTGCAGCTGACCACTCTATGTCCTGGTCGGACGGATGGCACTCGACCAGTATTCAGATGGACCTCTAGTATTTCAGGAAAAATGAAATTTTCTTCTTTTAGCAAAAAGGAAATTCACAATTCTGGACAGATTATGGTTTTAATCAAAACTAGCAATTTTCCTAATCACTTCATTTGATATTCAAACAATTAATCACAATATGGAAACTTGTTTATCAATCGATTTATGCAAAAAAGAAAATTAGGGTTTTCAGCAATTTAACAATTTTAAGATCAAATTCGATTCTAAACATTTCTATTTACTCAAACAATCATCAAAGATAATTCAAGGTTTTAATCTAGCAACCTAAACCTCAGATACATCAAAATCAATCAATCAAAACAGTCGGATCAATTTAGGTTTTTGATATTTTAGATTTTCAAAACATCATAAAGGAAACGGATCATATAATTTAGATTTAGGGTTTCAATGCCCTTACTGATCAATCAATGTTCTAGCAACCCTAATAGCCATTGATCTATCAACTTAACAGGAAAACAATCTAACCAAAACTTAGTTCCCTATGTTAGGGTTTCTATTATCCTAGATTAAGGTTCTTCAAATTTTAATGGTTCAGATCTTTATCAATCAACCAAATTCAGTGTAGGTTCTTTTAAGTTTCGATTTTTACCTTTAGAAACTTATGGAGTGTAGATTTGGACCATCAAAGAGAGAAGGAGGCCACAAGCTGATCGTTCTTCGAGTCGGGTCGCGGACAGGCTACTTGCTTGGCCGGATCACGAACAGGGAAGAAGGAGAACGTCTGGTTTACTTGATCTCTTCTAGAAAGAGCTAACTTCAAGAGAGAGAGAGAGCTCGGATTTGGGTTAGGAAAACGATTAGGGTTCTAAAGCAAATCGGCGATGCGTACTGTAGCAGAATGTGACGGCACGTCAGTGATTGGATCGACAAGCGGTTTGCAGCGTCTGATTCGTATCGGCAAGAGCTTCAATTTGATATATTGCTCGTTGTCTGGGTCCTCACGGTTTGGGAGAAAGATCTCTTTGAAGTTCCGCCGGAATTAGGGTTTTGTGATATTCGGCTGAGTTTAAGGAATTTCGTGGGGGCTTAGGGTTAGAGGCTATCATGCTGATAACGTGTTATAAAATAGATGTTGTGTAAGCCTATTATTACTCATGACTAGAGGTTTATATTTATACAAGTATTAGACCGTCTTATTTAGACCGTCATAAGAGAAAAGGAAATCCTATTCCTAATAGGAATAGGAAATAGTACTTATCCTAAATACATAGGGAAAATGATAACCATCAAATATAGATAAATGTAAATTCTCATTCGCCTAAGTCATTAGCGAATGGGCCGGATGGATAGTTGATGGACCGGACGGTTTGGGCCTGATATGGGTCAATCACCACTTGGTTTATAACAATATAGACTTTTTTGAAACACTAAATCCATATAGGTGTTATAATTTATATTGTGGATGTCCATAACCGGCCCATATCTTAGAGAGAGAGTCGGCCCGTCTAGAGAGAGAGAGACAGCCGCGCCCTAGAGAGAGAGAGTCGGCTACTTCCTTTTCTCCTTTGGCTACTTTCCTATTTACTTTAGACTTATGATTTGTACTCTTTCCATATTTGTATTTCCATATTCTAGTCTTTCCATTATTCTATGATAGTGTAATTCCCTATATATAAAGAACTCCTTATGTTTATGAATAATACAGAAACATACATATTCTATTCTCTTGTTTCACAACACGTTATCAACACGATTACGCTCTAAACCCTAAGCTAAAGTCTGAACCCTAAAACACTAATCTCATCCCGGCGATAAACCCTAAACCCGACGACGAACCCTAAACCCGTGACGAACCCTAATCTGATCGACAACCTAAAACCTCATACTCAAGGCGTTCCCGATCTCAGCACGCGACCTCAGTCCGTTCCTCAGCTCGCGACTTCAGCATGTTCGCGAGACACGATCTCAGCCTGCTCGACGCGACCCGATACCGTTCGATAGCCAGCACGTTCACGACCCGATAGCTGTTTGCTCCCTTTCGCGACTCGTCTCAGCTTCAATCAGTTCGCTACCCGACAGCAACGATCAGCTCGCGTTCTTCTCTATTTGGTGGTCCATTCAACCCGACTTGAGGTTTAGGTAAAACTAAAACCTAAGAACCAAACCCTAAGGCAATAGATCCAATCCATAATAACCTAAATTGAATCTTATTGCTTGATTAAAATCGAAACCCTAATTCCCTAAAGCCTAGCCGCATGCATACCATGCAAACCCTAATCGAAATTTGATTTGATTGTTTATGTGATTGAATGTTTTGAATCTGATTATCATCACATATAACCGATTGCTAGGATTGATTAATCTCATACTTGAATTTGGTTGATTGAATTGATGAACTAATTGAATGTTATCTTGCAATAGAAATCGCCTAAGTTGATTAGTTCTCATCTTGTTTAAAATTTGAAACCGACCGGCTTGTTCATATTGAAACCCTAATTGCATTAATCTCATTGAATATGATCGTTAGGTTGATAGTAACTAAACCCCTTGATGCATTGCTTGATTGTTTTATTGAGGTTTCATGATCACTTAGAATCGTTCTTGCTAAAGATGAATAACCGATTGCATTAAGATCATATAGAAACCGATTGCTAAGATTGTTCATACTCTTGGCCGTGCGGCTTGTCTTGCATTATGCATGTTTGGATTATTTGGCAGTGCGGCTTGTTAGCATATCATGCATGCATAATCATATGAACTAAATGCATCATATCCGTTTGGTCGTGTGACCAATTTGCATTATATATCTGATTGTTTTGTATGCATTATAAAAACATTATAAATCCTAAGAGTGAAATATATGATTTCAGATGTCGAAAATCAACAACTTGGATTTTGCTGTCCTAAATCTCTCTAGAGATAATTACTTGCAATGGGCACTTGATGCTAAGATCATCCTAAAATCCAAAGAACTCGGTGAATGTATCACCAAGGGTAATAATGCAAGTGAGAAAGATAGATATGGAGCTATATTAATTATACGCCATCATCTTATTGAAAGTCTCAAAGATCAGTATTTGACTATTGAGAATCCTCTAGACCTTTGGACAGAGTTGAAAACGAGATATGATCACCAGAGAACGGTGTTATTACCAAAGGCTATGTATGATTGGAGGAATCTCAGAATCCAGGACTTCAAGTCCGTGGACGAGTATAACTCGGCCCTGTTTAAGATAGTTTCTAAATTGAAACTGTGTGGTGAGGATATAACGGATAAGGATATGCTTGAGAAAACCTTTTCCACCTTCCACACAAGCAATGTGTTGTTACAACAACAGTACCGAGAGAAGAGCTTCACAATTTATGCTAATCTGATCTCTTGTCTCTTGCTCGCTGAGCACAACATGAACTGTTGATGAGAAACAGTGAATTGAGACATCCTGGAACAAACCCATTACCTGAGGCACATGCGACCGTAGAGGCTAAGAAAGAGTCGAACCATGTTCAGAGTGATAGCCAACACGGACGTGGTCGTGAAAAATATCATGGACGTGGTGGTCAAGGCCGAAACTCGTTTGGTCGAGGCCGAGGCAACTCATATGGCTATGGCCAAGGAAGCTCCTATGGAGGCCGTGGTACATCTTTCAAGCCACAAAACTCGACCAAATCCGTGTGTCATAGACGTGGTATGGATTATCATTGGGCTAAGACATGTAGGACTCCCAAACATCTCGTTGACATCTACCAAGAGAGTTTGAAAGGGAAGAATCCTGAAGCTCATATGACTTATCAAGATGGTGAAGATGATTTCAATCATGAACAAGACGATCTCATGGAGTATGAAACGTCTGATTGTTTAAAAGAATGAAGTTGAATTCAACATCTATGTTTTTGTGTTCTTTGCTTTGTGTTTTCTATGTTTGATTGCTTTGAACTTATTTTATTAATGAATGAAATTTTTTGATATAAAAGTCTCTAAAGTCTCATAGAGGGCTATGGCCAGGCTAATATCATGTTGCCTAAGGGTACGCATCTAGAGATATCTGATGCATTGTATTCACCCAGCTCTAAGAGAAGCCTATTGAGCTTTAAAGACATTCGAATGAATGGATTTCATATTGAGACTAAGGGCGAAGGAAACAAAGAGTTCCTTCAGATCATAGAGATCGGCCAAGGCTATAAGAAAGTCCTAGAGTCTATACATGCACTCTCTACTGGCCTTTTACTATGCTAAGGTCAGAATGATAGAGACCAATGCTGGTGAGTTCACGTCCCAAGCGTTTAATGATTACTGTATGCCCATGGGGGTAAGTGTGGAACACTCCGTGGCACATGTACATATACAGAACGGCTTGGCCGAATCATTCATAAAACGAATTCAGCTAATAGCTAGACCATTGCTTATGAGGTCTAAGCTTTCGGCCACAGCTTGGGGACACGCGGTCTTGCACGCGGCCGAACTGATTCGTATAAGACCGTCTAGTGAACATAGATATTCCCCATTACAATTGCTTACGGGTCATGAGCCAGACATATCTCATCTTAAGACATTTGGTTGTGCCGTCTATGTGCCAATTGCACCACCACAGAGAATAAAGATGGGACCTCAAAGGAGGATGTGGATATATATTGGATATGATTCTTCCACGATTATAAAATACCTTGAGCCAACTACGGGTAATTTATTTAAGCCTAGGTATGCGGATTGTCACTTTGATGAATCCGAACATCCAACATTAGGGGGAGATAGCAGTAAACTGGTAAAAGAAATTACATGGAATCAAACATCGTTATCTTGGCAAGATCCTCGGACTCAGAAGTGTGATTTAGAAGTCCAAAAGATTATACATTTACAAAAGCTAGCTAACAATTGCCAGATTCCTTTGCTGACCCGAAAAGAGTGACTAAGTCATATGTACCAGCTGCTAATGCACCAATAAGAATTGATGTTCAAGAGGGACACCATCAAGTTGCTACAGAGTTTAGACAACGTTTGAAACATGGTAGACCAATAGGTTCCAAAGATAAAAACCCTCGGAAAACTAAGAAAGGTGCAGAGATTGAAACCGAGGTTGTTAAAACCCTAGACACGACCGCAACCGTTCCTAAATCCTGGGACTTAGCCGCGGCCAATCCCAAAACCCTAATAGCGATCGCGGCCGATCATGAACGCTTAGATGCGGCCGGCCCTGATGTATCTAATATTGATTCTTGGGACGCCAAGATTCAAGGTACTGAAGGTCCTGATAATAATGAGATCTCAATAAACTATGTCTTGTCTGGGATACAATGGAACATAAAGAATGTCGACATTGATGATATATTTGCATGCAATGTAGCACTTGAAATCATGGATGATAATGAGGATCATGAACCCACGTCTATTTATGAGTGCACTCAACTATCAGATTGGATCAAATGGAAAGAAGCTATTAACGTGGAGTTAAACTCTTTAAAGAAGAGATATGTCTTTGGACCAATAGTCCGGACACCTTATGATGTTAGAAAAAGAAACGAACACGGTGAGGTCGTTAGATATAAAGCACGGTGTTGCACAAGGATTCTCACAGAGACCATGAATAGATTATGATGAGACATACTCCACTATGGTGGATGCTACTACTTTTAGATTCATGATAAGTCTGGCTATAAGAGAGAAATTAGTCTTGCGGTTAATGGATGTTGTAACTGCAAACTTAAATGGGCCACTGGATAACGAAATTTATATGAAAGTACCAGAGGGTATAGAGTTGAAAAATAAATCTAGTACTCGAGAACAACACTGTATAAAGTTGAATAAGTCATTTTATGGATTGAAACAATCAGGTTGAATGTGGTACAATAGGCTAAGTGAGTACCTAGAGAGAGAAGGATACAAGAATGATCCGACCAGCCCTTGTATCTTTATAAAGAAATTCGGTCAGGGCTTTGTGATTATATATATATATTTTTTTTTTTGAATTGAATGTTAAATTTAATTCAAAAGAAAAAACCCTTGTTACAACTTGTGTTACCTTTCTAAAGTTTCCGAAATATAAGGCAAAAGAAAACAGAAAGGAAAAACTCTACAAACTTTTAATAACTCCTCCTCCACTCCAATCCAAAACTACTCCTCCCTTGCACCTACCCAGCGCTCACTCCTACTGGCTTTTACCCAGCTCTCACTCCTACTGGGAAGCCCCAGCTCTCACTCCTACTGGGCTAGACAACATCAATCAACCATCCAAACTACAATTAACTAACTCCAAACCAGTAAATCATACCCCCATTATAATCCTCATCTCCTCTCCTTTGAATCACAGTAAATTGGTTTCTCATATTCTTATCAAGTCTCCTTATCAAAACATCTGCAGGACAAGATTCTTCACCATGTCTTCTCCTATTACGTTCCCTCCAAATAGCATGAATAGTAGATTGAAATAAGTACCTCATGATAAACATCTGCACTGTATTCCAATTTAAGTTTCGAATGAGCAACTCAATGATCCTCTCCCAGCTTGTAGTATATTGATCAGTGAGAAAGCTTCTTGTTAAAGCCTCCCAAATCTGCGCTGAGTAGACACACGCAAAGAAAAGGTGATGCATTGTCTCCACCGGCTCATCACAGAAAATACACGCCACCGCTGCATTACTATTCCATTGCTGAATTCTATCTCCTGTGGCTAATCTGCCTCGCATCGCAATCCACGTGACTACAGAGAATTTCGGGGTGGCATGCTTAAACCAGATTACATGGTACCAAGAGCAAAGCTGGTGTTTCTCTCTAATACTGAGCCAAGTGCTCTTTGTGGAGAACCTCTTCTTGTACTGGCCTTTTTCATTTTTCCAAAGCGAGACGTCTTCATCGGGAGTTCTGCTTTCTCTAAACTTCACTATTTCCTCTTCTATTTTATTTAACATCTGGACTCGATGCTTTCTCCTCCTATGAGACATGCAATCAACCACCCTAGCATTCCGCATAATACCCATATCAATATAACTTCCATCCCCTGCAATATCCTTTAAACACCCATAGGACACCACACTTCATGCCAAAAAGAAGTTCTCTGTCCATTATGAATCTCCACCCGATAAAATTGCTTCGCTATATCTCTACTTTGGAGGATCTTTTTCCACATCCAAGATCCACTTTGTGTGTTTTCCCGGACCGTCCAAAGAGAGCCTTCTCTTATCAGATAGACCTGTATCCAATTTACCCATAGCGATCGAGCTGATAATATTCTCCAAATCAGTTTAAGACAACCAACCTGGTTTACTTCTTTAAGAGGCCGAAGTCCCAACCCACCTTCTTGTTTCAGTTTACAGATATCTCCCCATGAAATCTTCGCTTTTCTACCATTCAACTCTGGTCCTGACCACAAGAACGCCAAACAGAGCCTATCAATCTCATTCAGACAACCACTCGGTAACCTGAAAGCTGCCATCCAAAAATTTGTAAGGCTTCGAATAACTGAATTTATCAACTGAACTCTCCCTGCATATGAGAGAAACCTTCCTGTCCAGGAGCTCATCCTCTTCCTAATCTTCTCAACAAGAGGAAGAAAATCAGTGATAGTCATTCTTTTTGTGAGGAGGGGAAGTCCTAGGTATCGAACTGGCAGCTTTCCCGTGGCAAAATTGAATATCCTCTGAAAATCGTTACCTCTCTGATTTGCTCCTGCCATAAAGAGCACAAACTTCTCCCTACTGATTTTGAGACCACTCATCCTGTCAAAATCCTCAAAAACCTGAAGAATCCCTTCAATAGAAGTTTTTGTGCCGTCCGCAAATATCATCAGATAATCCGCAAAGCAAAGATGTGTTAGCTCAATGTTTTTACATCTTGGATGATATCCCACCTTCCCCTGACGAGTAGCTTTATCCAACATTTTGGATAAAACATTCATACAGATAACGAATAAATATGGAGAGAGAGAGCAACCTTGTCGTAGACCTCTTTTGCTCTGAAAATATCCTGCCAACTCCCCATTAACTTGAACAGAAAAGGATGCAGACGTGATGCAAGTAGAAATCCAGCCAATAAACTTCTTTGGCAAACCCATAGCTTCCAAGGTATTCAACAAGAAAGACCACTGGACTGAATCAAAGGCTTTTGAGATGTCAATCTGCATAGCACAGCGTGTAGAGATGTCTTCCTTATGATAGTCTTTAACCAGCTCCGTCGCTAACAAGACGTTCTCCATTAACAATCGCTCTTTAATAAAAGCAGATTGATTCAATGTTATACATTTAGGCAGCACACTCTTTAATCTCCTAGCAATTATCTTCGAGATTATCTTGTATAACACATTACAACAGGAGATAGGGCGATAATCCCTCATCATCTTGACTTCATCTTTCTTCGGAACCAGAGTTAAGATGGTAGAGTTTAATCCTTTTGGAAGAAACCCTTCGTGAAGAAGGATTGAATCGCCGCAGTGACATCCTCCCCTATCACATCCCAAGCTCCTTTGAAGAATTCTGTTGTAAACCCGTCTGGTCCTGGAGATTTATTCCCCGGCATATGAAATAACACCTCCTTTATCTCTTCTTTAGTAACCTCTCTGTCAAGCTTCAGACAGTCAGCCTCACTGCAATTAAAATCCAATAAATCTCTCAGAGTTTCAACAGAAGCTCCTTCAAAATCTGTTGGTTGCAACATCATAAACTCAGCAAAGAACTTTTCAGCTTCAACTTTGATCTCCTCTTCTGTCTTAGCAACCGAACCATCAGCTCGAATAATTTCATGAATCGCATTCCTGATTTCTCGAATTTTTGCTGAGCTATGGAAGAAGATGTTATTCCCATCTCCCACATCTAACCAATGAATTTTTGATCTCTGCTTCAAAAATTATTCTTCCAATTCAGCTAATCTTTGCCATTTCGACATTGCTTCACTCTCTACTCTCAGCTTTTCTGGGCTAGGATCCTCCATAGTTTCCTTCTGTCTTCCACAAAGTTCCAGATAAGCTTCTCTTGTTCTCTTTGGTAGCTCACCTAGTTTAATTTTACTAAGCTCTCTTAGCGGTTGTTTTAAAGCTTTTAGACGCTTAGTAAGCATATACATAGCAGATGTTGACTGATAGATAGCTTCATACTCCCTCCAAGTCCTCCCCATGAGAGATACAAATTCCGGCATCTTTGCTATCGCATTCGTGAATTTAAAAGGCTTACGCTTCTTACTCTCTCCATGCTTCGGATGAATCCGACATCGAAGATGATCGGAACAGCCTCCTGCCTCAAACACACTGTACGATCTTGTGTTATGTAGCCACTCCTCATTCACTAGAACACGATCTAGTTTCTTACAAACCAGCCCCTCTTCTCTTTTGTTACTCTATGTAAGCCGTGGACCCTGAAAGCTCATATCCATCAACTTACAGTACCCAACCACCTCTTGAAAATCCCTCATACCAGCTGGTGTTCTTGGATGATCTTCAAAACCCGAGTGCTCTTCTCCATCCAGAATCTCATTATAATCCCCTAATAACATCCACTTCTTGTTCTGAAAACTAGTTGCATCAGAATGACATCTCAAATCTTCCCATAAATCTTTTCTCTCTTCCATTGTATTATAAGTGTATATGAAAGAACAGAAAAATTCGTCTTCCCCTGGCAGCAAGACCAAACACGTTATTAATTGTGCACTCTTATACACCGGAGTCATCCTCACTTCTGGTCTCCACACCACCCACAACCTACCTAGTCTATTATGCTCATAGTTAGCCATAAAGTTCCAATCTCGAAAAACCTCATCCACAATCTTCCCCGCTTTACTCTCTTTTACTCTTGTTTCAATAATGCATCCAAAAAAAATTGTTGTATCTCGTAACCAGCTTCTCACAACCCCATGTTTAGTTGACTTATTGAAGCCCCTCACATTCCAAAAGAAACCCGTCATTTGTGATTTTTCCTAGTACCCCTTTTCATATCTTTAATATGATTAGAAGTTCCAGGCATAACCACACGATGATTTGTCTTCGACACCCTTGGTAACATCTGTCTTGCTCTTTCTTTTTTAGTTGACTCTATATTTTCTTCCACCCTACTTTGATATATATCCTCCTCTTCCTCCATATCTTCTTCTACGGACTCTGTATCCACCTCTTCTCCTTTCTCATCAGTGTTTCTCAAAGCATCAAATCTAGAAGGCGTCACTATATTCACTTGGTCTTGATTCAGACTTTGTGTTTTTGGACTCCGCTCCATCTTATCAGTCGATACTGTTTTCCATCCACTCAATTCCCCCCTCCTCAATAGTATTCTCTCCTCCCACATCCTCTTTATTCTTCTCTTCTACATTTTCCTTCCCTACTACTTTTCGTTCTTCTTGTTCTCCATCTTCCTTTTCTTCTCCACTTTTTATCCCGCCTTGCTCCTTATTCTTATTTGTACTACTAGAACTCTCCTCATCTTGTGTTTTACCCTCCTCATAATCCTTTTTTCCCCTTACAGAAAGTCTCATAGTGTCCCCATCTACCACATGAGACACATCGTGGCGGAAGCCATGGATACTCATATTCCACTGTAATCTTCTTGCCCTGAATTGTTAAGTCAATTCTATCTGGTAACTCCTTTGACAGATCTGCCTTTACAAACACCCTTGCTACTTCAAAGTTTAGACAAGCAATTGTTTCCAGATGCAAATGATCAGGTACCCCCACTGTGCTCGTCATGAAGCTCAACCCTTCCCAAGAATACATACTCATCGGCACGTTCGTTAAGTGAACCCATAGAGGAACTAGACCCGCGGTTGCATCAACCACATCAGGAGACCATTTTGAAGCCACCATCATAACCCCCGCTATGTTCCACATCCCTCTTCTCATTATCTTCCCCCTTATCTTCTCGCTTGGAACTCTTATCCTCATTGTTCGCTCATCCATCGCATAAACATCCAATTTTTGAGACTTCTCACCAAATGCCCAAATCTTATTCACAATCATGTGTACCTTCGTAATATGGGGTGTTGTATCCAGAAACCTTGCAATCACTAAGTCCTCCCACAGATGATTCGATTTCTCAATAATTTCCGCTGGAACTTCTACCATATGCTTCCCCTCCGAGATCGATAGATCCACATCATATTTCGTCATAACCTGTTTCACTTTTGCCGCTGTAACCCAAGATTTCCCCTTCGCCTTGTCTTCCGGAGGTGGATCCGCCGGAATCCCACCTGAATCCATCTCTACTGCCTCAGTCGACAGCGGAGATCGTGAAGAGAGTTCGTTCGTCGCAGTCGCCCTTCGAATCGCCAATATCGCCCTTTCTCAAAACGGTGCGTTTTCGTTTTACAATATTGCTTCCTTTGTGATTATAGCAGTGTATGTTGATGATTTAAATATCCTAGGAACCTCTGGAGAAATTTCCCTAACAGTTGAATATCTTAAGAAAGAATTCGAGATGAAAGATCTTGGAAAAACAAAGTTTTGTTTGGGATTACAACTTGAGTACATTAAAGATAGAATCCTTGTGCATCAAATGGCATATACAGAAAAAATACTCAAGAGATTCAATATGGCCGAGTCTCACCCATTGTCTAGCCCCATGGTCGTGAGGTCTCTAGGCCTGGACACTGATCTGTTCTGTCCTAAGATGGACGATAAAGATGTCCTAGGTCCCGAAGTGCCATATCTCAGTGCCATAGGAGCTTTGATGTATCTGGCGAGTCACACACGACCAGATATATGCTTTGCCGTGAACCTATTATCTAGGTTTAGCTCTTGTCCAACCCAAAGGCACTGGGACGAGATTAAACATGTTCTTCGTTACCTGCAAGGAACGAAAAACTTGGGTTTATTTTATACTAACCATAACAAAGAAGGGTTAATTGGCTTTGCTAATGCAGGTTATCTCTCGGATCCTCACAATGCTCGATCACAGGCCGGCTACTTTTTTACTCATGGTGGCACGACCATCTCATGGGGTTCCATGAAGCAGACGATCGCGGCCACTTCATCAAACCACTCAGAGATCTTGGCTATTCACGAGGCCAGCCACGAGTATGTGTGGTTACGGTCCATGACCAACCACATCCGAGTCGATTGTGGGATCACCGAAGGCAAAGACGTACCAACCGTGATGTATGAGGACAATGCAACGTGCATTGCTCAGCTTAAGGATGGCTAGATCAAAGGAGACCGGACGAAGCACATACTGCCTAAGTTCTTCTTCACGCACGAGCTTCAGAAAGCCGGCGAGGTCCAAGTCGTCCAAGTGCGTTCCAGTGACAACTCAGCCGACCTGTTCACCAAATCACTTCCTACCTGCACGTTCAGAAAGCTCACGCATCAGATTGGGATGCGTAGACTGAAAGACCATCAGTGATGTTCAGAACAGGGGAAGTAATACGTGTTGTACTCTTTTTCCTTCACCATGGTTTTGTCCCACTGGGTTTTCCTGGTAAGGTTTTAATGAATCAACATCTAAAGCGTATTACAAACTCTGTATGGTTATGGCATCCAAGGGGGAGTGTTATAATTCATATTGTGGATGTCCATAACCGGCCCATATCTTAGAGAGAGAGTTGGCCCATTTAGAGAGAGAGACGGCCGCGCCCTAGAGAGAGAGAGAGAGTCGGCTACTTCCTTTTCTCCTTTGGCTACTTTTCTATTTACTTTAGACTTATGATTTGTACTCTTTCCATATTTGTATTTCCATATTCTAGTCTTTCCATTATTCTATGACGGTGTAATTTCCTATATATAAAGGGCTCCTTATGTTTATGAATAATACAGAAACATACAAATTCTATTCTTTTGTTTCACAACAATAGATACTATTATTATATTTAACAGCAATAATTAACAGGTTGGCCGAAAAAAATACTCACCATTCTATCTCTCTTTTATTTTGCATAATTCACCATTCTATTTAATTGCAATTTACTAAACTTGTAAAATGAAAAAGAAATAATGGTTACCAATACCACCATTCTCTCAAAAAACCCTGTTTTTCACCAAAAGAAATACACACGAAGAAAAATGACCAAAAGATGTTTTATAAAGAAGTAAAAAAACTATATTCACTTTATAGATATATACATATAAATAATTACTTAAATAAATAATAATCAAATTTGATTATTATTTTTTGGGAAAATGGTCATTTAAATCACAAACTTTCAAATTTAGTTGAAAAAATCACGAACTTTCTTATGGACCATTTATACAGGATTAATTTCAAAGTGTCTGATTTTGATTTGATTCTGATTTTCTAAAAATTACGATTTCGATTTGATCGATCTATAAATATTGGAGATTAACTCCATTTAATCGATCTGTTAATCGAACTAACGACATATTAAAATTGGTTTAGTCAAAATTAATTGAGGTCGTAAGTGGCTTGTTAAGATAAATTGAGGCTTTAAATGGTCCACGAAAAAAATCATGATATTTTTCAGCCAAATTTGAAAGTTCATAATTTAAATAACTATTTTCCATTATTTTTTGAATAATGTGTTTTTAAATTTAAACTTTTTATAATTTTTTATTCTTCGACTTTTTTCCAAAAAAAAAATTCAATTTTTTCAAATTTTTATTTTGAAATCCAAATTTTGTTTTGAAACTATTTTAAAAATTTTTATTTTCAATTTTAAATATTTATTAAGTTATTTATTTAACTCCTAAACCATACCTTCGAAAAACTCAACCTCTTATATAGAGTTATTGGTGTTGCTTTGGTCTTTCTTTCTTCTCTTGCAAGGAAGTGGATCAATTTTCATTTTGGGATATTGGTTATGAACTATCAGTTCCCATTATTTATCTGATTTGTGTTTGCATTTCAAGCTTGTTCGAGAATAGCTTAACTGAAGCTAATCTGAGACAAATTTGATAGAGGCAATTGAAGATGAAGACCTATGTAAATGATGAGATTTATGTCATGCTTTCGGTAAAGGTATTAGAAGTCCTTCTGCTATTATTGAAACGGAAACACCTAATCTACTTTACTTTAAAGCAAAATTAGTTTGGTATGGCTAATGTGTCATCAATGATGATTATCTTCACGTGATTCTGGTGCTGGAAGGACCATTAATTTTTCATAATCGTTTTATCGTATTCTACAATGATGTAATATGTTCTGAATCACTTTTAATAAAACAACTAGATTTCGACCCGTGTTTTCATTTATTTTTATATAAATATTTTGTTTTCAATTCTAAATTTGTATAGATTATAATATATATGTGTCTATCAATTTTTAAAACATAATAAGTTTACTGTATATTTTTTTTATTGAATAGATTGTTTCAAACTTTCACATGTATTTGTATTTTCTTCTATATATATATTTTTTGATTATTATTTCATTATTAAAATCGTAACTATATATACAAAGATTAGTAAAATATTGTTTTATTGTCATATTCAAAGATATTGTAACATTTCACAAATTTATAAAGTTTTAAAAAAATTACCTATATAGTTTAAAACTTATTTCCTTGGTTTAGTAAAGATTAATCATTGTTAGATAATATGATTTTTGTTATTTTAAATTTTTTTTTATAATTTTAAAAGTTAACATCGACAAATATTTAAATATTTAGCATATAGAGGTATAGTATTATAACATTAAATTATATCTATTTAATTTATACTATCTATAAATCAAATGAATCATCTATTGTTTAAATCTAATTATTGATAGCCCAATAAAAACTTCTGGTAGGTCCAAAATTTAAATAATAAGATTAGATATTAAATGTAACATGACTTTTTAGGAATATGTCAATTATGTCCATTTTAAAAAAAAAATCACACATGAATCAAGGTTGTACTTCTGTTTTAATATATAAGAAGTGTTAAAAAAAATCTAAACCAAATCTATATTAGTTAATCTTATGAGTATAATTGTCTATTTACCTCTTTAATAAAATATTTTTGTTATTTTGACTTTTGTTTGCTATATTTATGATAAAAACATTTTTGGGATCATCCTATGGATTTTCTCTTACAAATATATTGTATTTTATCATAATAAATTGAAAATAAAAAAAAAGTAGCACTTAACTTTTAAAAGATACTAGATTTTGATCTGCGCTTTGAAAGAAGCGGATTGTTTTTGTTTTAAAGTAAATAATTTTAAAAATTAAAAAATACTTTGTTATGGATTTTTGAAGTTTTGATTATGATGGGTCAAATATATTGATTGATTCGATGAACCACACCTGACCCGTTAAAGTTGTACTGAACCCAAACCACACTGGGAAAAATACTCGAATGGTCCACAATTTTAATATCAGAAAATGGAACTAGACCGGCTTGAACCAAAACATTTTGAATATCCAAAAATATATAAATCATAATTATATATTTAAATATATTAGCTTATTTTTAAAGCTAGTATCTAAAATCAAAAATATAAAATTACTTGAAATTATTCAAATGCTAATATATTTATTTTTAAGCGCAAAAATAACTTATACTATAGTTTTACTTTATTAGAAATATAATCGTATAGTTTTGGAAGTTCATATATTCTTGTTCTAATCAAATCTTTTAAAACTGCCAAGTTTATGATACTAATAAATGATTGTTATTAATGGATGATGCAAAATATATAGAAGTTATTTTAAAGTTTGCCTAAAGGTACAATAATGCTTTTACACCGGGAAGTCTTGGTTTTGATTCTAAACAAAGATGAATTATGCAGAATATTAAAAATCATAAATGCCTCAAATAAAAAATTAAAATTCAAATAGGAAATAATATACATTTTAGATTATTTACACATACTAATAAAGCATGTTTTCTCTGTATTATAAAGAGTGCCATTTGACATTTTTTCTTGTTATACAAGAATGTCATTTTAGAATTTAATGCAATTTATATTAACTTGGAGCTTAATATTAAGTACATATGCATTGATCTTACAAAATAATTTTATTTATATCTAATATTTTTGGTTAAATATGTGTAATTAATAATAACATACATGTATTTCAATTATTTTTTTAATCTGTGTTCTTTGCAAAACGAATGAAGTATTAAATCTCTAGTTATAAAAATATGTTTGTGATTATCTATTTCCTAAAATTCTAACCAATAAAAGTTCAAATTAACTTTTTGAAATTTACAATTAATCATTATTAGTTAAAATGCATTACAAGTACAAAATATATCTTTTTAAACATTTTTTTTCTAAAACATGCATTTTATAAAAATAACGGAGTAATAACCAATGATATATTGACATATTTATCAAACAAATAATGGATTATCTAATAAAATATTAAAATTTATATTTTTAATCTGCATTATAAAATAACTAATCTCTAAAAAATTACATATTGTGAATTGTAGAAAATTGAATAAAGCTATAGATTTGAAACCGCTTAATTATTTAAGAAAATGGAAAAAAATATAGATAAAAAATTTAAATTTACATATTTTCTTTTGTTTTAAGAGCGAAAACATTAAAACTGATTTAAAAAGAAAATTATTATAATTGATGATGCATATACACTTTTTCTCTAACCTTCATTTCTCTAACTTTCTTTACTTAAGTAACACAAAACTTTTTTTAGATCTTGGCCCCTCCGGTACTTTTGTTAATTGGTGATACATATAAGCCAAAGAAATTTTATAGGATAGTACTAAAATATTTTTAATCATAAATTTAACAAATCAATACTATTAAAATAGAAGACCATTTTTTGAGATGCCCTTCTGTTTCAACAATAATTATAGATCTTTGCCGCTGATTATTTAAAACCTATGGTTCTTATTTAAATCTGTATTTTCCGGTTTTCTTTTTAATGCAACACCTATATTTTTTTAAAAATAATATTTCTCCTTTTGCTGTAACTAAACATTTATAACGGGTTTGCGGTGGTGATGGTGTTGAGTGATTAGTTTCCGGTTCCTTCGGGTAAATCGACGGTTGGTTTTACCCGGTGACGTTTCGAAGGGGGGCGACGTCGGAGCCGCAGCGTTTGTCCGCGCGGCGGCGGAGTTCCTTCGGGATCATTGGGTATCGTAGGTGGGCCTTGGGCACTGTTTGTGATTTGTTTTTTGGGCCCGTCTTTTTGGCCTCTTGTAATATGTTCTATGGGCTTTCAGCCTTTTAATGAAAATTTCAATTGATGGAAAAAAAAACATTTATAACGGGTCACTAAGGCTGTTCAATATGGTAAAACCGAACCGTACCGAACCGAACCGAACCAAAATAGACAATATCGTTTGGTTTTGGTATATACCATATAAACCGAATGGATATAATTTTATAAAAACCGTAGGATTTGGATACGGTTTGGTATATAACCGATTAAACCGAATAAACCGAACAAAACCGACTAAAAGTAGAAACATGTAAATATGTATCTATTTTATAACAATACATGAATATCTATTTGTTATATAAGTTAAATTTGTGTTAATAACTATTACCATAATGTTATAGTAATAAAGAACAATTCGTAAAACAATTGAACTATAATTAAATAACAATACATCGCAATTCAGAATCTTATTTTTAAGTTTTTTTTTTATCTTTTTGCTTTATTTTAGTATTCACTAAATTAATATGAAGATTATAAATTTGATAGAAAATAATTAATGGAAAATTTTCATAATTTTTTTCTTATCTATAAACAAACAGAGTTTCGTGTTCAATCGAAAAAGCATGACTTTAATGAACACTAAATATAGAAAAGTGGAAAAACTTTTCTTTCATGTTTCTGTTTTGTTTCATATTTTTATTTTCAAAATTTCAGGCTCTGATTTTAATTATAGATTTGATTATTTTATTTGATGGTAGAAGCATTTTTATTTTTTTGTTCATTTATTTGAACATGTAATATATTTTTAATAAATGACTGTGTTGACAATATGACTCTAAAATTCATTTTATATAATCTCAAACTAAATAATTATGTTTTTTGGTATAAAACCGAATAAACCGAAAACCGACGGTATATAAACTGAACCGAACCGAAGTAAATATGGATTTAGAATGGTAGTTATATTTTACTAATCAAAATACCAAAAACCGAAAAAACCGAACCTAAACCGAACCGATATCCGGATTGAACACCCATACGGGTCACATATGTATGCAGTCAAAACTGTATGCATAATTAAAACTATCGGCACAATCATGATTAATGCAATTCTTTCAAAAATATGTCATAGCATTGTTATAAACGTTTCGACTTTTCATATTATTGGTATTATACATAGTGAAGTAAACCCCAATTTTCCCATTGCTTACAAACTATGACATTATTTTTATATGTTTCTGAAACACCATCAAGCCTCCAATCCTTTGAAACAAAAAGTCTCCGTCAACATTCACGATTCAACAATAACAAATCCATAATAGAGCCTGCAGAAAGACATGTATTTAGTATTTTTATATATTATCTTCATATATAAAAACCATAAATTCTCATTTTAGTTTATATTAGCTGCTTAAAAACAAATTCTCCATGTATTATAGAGTCTATTTGCAAGCTAATTAGAGAATCATCCAAGAAATAATCTCTACTTTTAAAATAAATATTTAATAGCTTCTTATCTCCATTTTGAAACTTTAAAATTTTAAATCAAACTAACTCAACGATTTTAGTTTGAAATATATCATATTTAGTTTCAAATCCAATATTTTCCAAACTAAAATTGCCCGAATTCTCAAGGCATATAGTTACCATAATATCAGGTGAGAATCTGATGTATAAATGAGAATATGTAGCTTTTGTTCAAAAAAAAAGAGAGAATATATAGCTAACTAAAACAAGAAAACCACTAAATTTGTAAATTTTTAACTAAAAATAAGAATAAAAAACTCGAAAAAGGTAAAAAAAAAGGATCTTAAATTTTATATTTTCTCCTTTTTCAAACTTAACAAATTAAAATTTTAACTACCTCAGTGATTTAGAGGAGAAGATTTACCCAATAACTTATTTAATTCCAAATGTTTTATTTTCCTAACTAACTTAGCTAATATTCGCAAGGCATATTCTTATGTTACCTACTTATCCTTTCCTATATATATACTAATGAAGGCAATGAAGCGATGTCTAGCACCAGATTTTTACCAGAGAAAATTAACAGAGAAAATGAAGTCATCACAGAAAACACTTACCTTTCTGACGTGAAACCATTCAAAACCAGTATGTGTACTCAAGTGAAAGTAATCCCCACCTTCGCAGACAAAAAAGGTAAAAACAAATCGCTTCTTTATCA
This sequence comes from Brassica napus, assembly GCF_020379485.1. Lineage (NCBI taxonomy): Eukaryota > Viridiplantae > Streptophyta > Magnoliopsida > Brassicales > Brassicaceae > Brassica > Brassica napus. The sequence goes on from NC_063445.1 coordinate 47,088,335, forward strand.
ATCAGTATTGTTCCATTCTTTAGATTATCAATCAAATACATATCTACAACTATTTATCAAATTAGAATTTAGAATAGATATGCTAAAAAGATACTTATTTGATGAACCAAGTAAGATTGTTGAAAGAACGGAGTAAGATTGTCACAAGTAGCAGTTCAAATAAGCTTCTGCTTCAAATAGAACCAATAATAGCTACCAGAATCTAAACGATATGTTTTTCAAAATAGAGAAAGAGGTCGGTCTAAAGTTAAGTAATATATTCTTAAATTAAATTATTAAAACAAAGATTTAAGAGTACTTATCTTTATTTTTCCCATGTTTTAGCTCATAAAAACATTGAATAGAATTCTCATTATGAATAAAAAAAACAATTTTACTAACAAAGAGAAAGGGGCCAGTCGGAAGGTAACTAACCTTCTATATTCAATTACCCTAAATCCTGATCCGCGCGCTAGCGCGGTTATGAATTTTCAGTTTTTCATTATTTATTTTATTAAATGATGTATTTGTAAAATTCATTCATATTATATTCATTAATTAAATATATTTTTTTTTGCATCTTAAATTATCTATTTTTTTACGAATGTGTGATATCATATAAAAAATTATAAAAAATGAGTATACATAGTTAATTAGATAATTGTAAAAACATAAATTTTTCTTTCGTTTGCGATATCATATAAATAATGATCCGTCCAGTTAACAAAATTCATAATTTTTTTTATGTGTAATTTTTTTTTGACCATTTCCTTAAAACTATATTAAATTTTACATATTTTAATTATAATATTTTTAATATCTATACCTTTTTATTTGAAATGCAACTCAATATTTTCTTAAAAATTATAACAAAATATTTAAAAAATATTTTTAGAATTTGTTTGAAAAATATGAAAATTACATTTTAAATTATAATTATCCTAAAATATGATAAGTTTTGATGTAAACGAAAACTCAAATTATGTCAAAAATAATTATATTCAATGATAATAACAATTTAAATTGATTATTTTTTAAAAAATACATTTACAAAATATTGTTTGAAAGAAAATTCATTTCTCTTTCAAATATAAAATGAAAATATTATAATTAAATATTAAAAAATATAAATAAAAAACCATAAATTTAGCAAATTACAACTGAGTTATATTATGCTAAAATTTTATTTCTAACAATTTAGCAAATGAAAAATGAGTTACGAGCAAATAATACCATATAATTTTTAAAAACATAGCCATTCGTAAATATTTTTTTAATAAATCAATATTTTTTAATTTAATCAACTGAAAATAATATCCGTACAATTGTGTGAGTCAAATTCTAGTTTTATTGATGCATGTTATATATTAGTGCTGTATGTTTTAGGTAACATTTTAATGATGCACGTTTTTTTAAATCTCTATTATTAAAATTATGCACGTAAGGATAACTCATGAGTTTTTTTTGTTGATTAAATGATATTATGTCCAAATTTATTTAAGGATATTTCATTAAGGTAACTGAAAAAGACAAACAATAAAATAGGAAGTTTAAATTCATTTAAGCATATTTTATTTATGTAACTGAAAAGACAAGTAATAAATTAGACAGTTTTATTCGTTTCAAGATATTTCATAAATGCAACTGAAAAAGACAAGCAAAAAAATAGGAAGATTAATTAATAAAGTAAGAACATTTTCAAATGGGTACTTCTCTTTTAATAATATAGATTATTAATTTACAATATACAACTATGTAAAATAACTAAGAGACGTAGCAAAGAAGTAAAAAACTGTATCAGGAAGAGACAAATAACTTTATCAGGAGGACATACACCTGAAAAGATCTGAGAAATTGGTTTGACAGTAGTGAATCGCAAAAGAATCGGGTCTTACTCTTGATAAAGAGAAAATGTAGACTTTTCAAATAGATATTTTTGAAGAGTTAAAAAAAAACAATGCGTTCCATTTGCTTTTCTTTTATTGTTATAGAGCCTCATTGTTAATGAGCTAACGTTAAACACGTGCAGATTAATATAATTATAGCTTACACCATTTAGATCAATACAATATAAATTGTTAAATAAACTCCTAAAGCCAATTATTTAATCTAATTTACATTTGGTTACTTTATTTTAAATATCTTAAATATTGACATTGTTAGTATAAATGTATAATGATGGTTTATAAATTTATGATTTTAACCACGTGTTAGTGGTCCAGTGGTGGTTGAACAATCTCGCTTCCTTCCCCCTCTTTCGGGAGGTCTAGGGTTCGAGGGCCAACTCTGGCGGATGTTGCTCTTGAGGGACCTTTGGGCCTAATACGGACACTTCCAACTGCGCGTGGCCACTGGACTTATTACATGAGGATACTCAGCTCCCGTGGATGCCTTCGGCGGGCTCCGGCGGGCCCTTAGTGGCTCAGATTTACCCGGACGGTCTTTAGGTGCTAGTCGGATCCCCTCGGGGCATTCGGATACCATGGTCATCAAAAAAAAAAAATTATGATTTTGAGATAATATACCATTTTTAGTATTGTTTAGTTAATGATAATTTTAAAAATCATTCTCACACTCTTAACTGATTTCAATTAGATTATACATATTGAAAGTCTTTTCATTATTCTCATTGGTTAACAAAACATCACTATAATACAAACAATATAATTGTCACATATATTTAATTCGTTAGATCACCAATTTTGTCGATAAAAAATTAACGTTCTGAAAACTAAAATCTAATATAATTTTCAACGAAAATAATCCTGTGCTTTCAAAGCACGGGTCAAAATCTAGTCAATACTATTAAAACAGAATGTTATTTTTTGAGGTGTCCTTCTGTTTCAACAACATTTACAGATTCATGCCACTGGAATATTTAAAACCTATGGTTTTTATTTATAATATATTCCACGATTTTCCTTATAATGAAACACCTTTTTTTAAAAAAATCTTTCCCCTTTTAATGTAACTAAACATTTATAACCGATCACATTATATCTGTACATATAATTAAAACCAACAGGATAATTTCTTGAATACACTTATTTTCATTGGTTAAAAAATAAATGTACCAATTTTTTATGAAACTTAAATCATCATGTTCCATCAACCCTCATGTTTCAACATTTAAGGTTTTACCATAATTATTTAATACGAGCCTAAGAATTTACTAACTAAACAAACCCTATAAACTATACAAACTCTAAACCCTTAAATATAATAAACGTTAATTAATTTAACATATGATTATACACATAATATAAAGCTAACTATAATGAAAGCTAAAACTATTTAAAATATGATTATACACAGAATATTAAGCTTATAATTGTTTCCAATTTATGAAATATTTGTCAAGCTTACAATTTTTGAAGTTTACAATAGATATTAGATTTACTAATAATTGATTATTAGAATCGTTGTAATCTCCAATTATATACTGAGTATATTCCTAACCCAATCCCGTTGTAATAGCTTTCATAATCGTTGTAATCTCCAATAATAAATTCAATATTATTTAGCTGAATATTTTTAAATATTGCTTTCTCAAACTTGATCAACAAGCAATATCATTTAGACCAACGAAACATAACGATTGCTAGATACGCTCCTAAATATATGGCATTTTTTATTATTCTTAATCTATTATTTAATTCTTGAAAATAGTTTTAGGCAACAATCATGATCAAATATGCCATATAAATATAGTTAATATTGTTTTCCAAATTATGGTCACCGAATATACTCATTTTACAAAATCATATCCGGAAATATTGATACAAGTAAATACAAACTATATTTTGATTCACAAAATCTACCAAGTTTCAAATTTAGAATATTTTAAAATATGCTACACGTTATTTCCTAAACGTACCTATACACCTAAAATTCTTCATATTATAAATATGAAACCTTCGACACTCTTATGAAACAATTTTTTTCTAAACCCTTTTGACCGTACGATTTTTACCTTACGGATTCTACTATATAAATCGGGATGGTTGGCTCATGTAAAAGTGCTACACTCTTGGAAACAAAACACTATCTTATCAGGCGAAACCATGGAGTTCATCCTAGCCGATGAGAATGTAAGTGTTTTTACTAATTAACAACCTATATATTTCTGAAAACAATCTTTATCAACTCATATATTTTATGCTGTATTCATTTTTACTAACATAACTTTTGTATTGGTATATGGAACATGTAGAAGGGTCACAAAATCCATCCCTCATTCAAGAAGACATACCTAAAGAGTTAAGGAAGGCTTCTTCCGGTTGTAGCATGGATAAACATCTAGAATTTTAACCTGAGTACTGCACCAGAAATGTATCGGTCAACAAATCATACATACAAGATGGGGGTATTGCAGAAAAATTTAAGAACTCGTGAGTCATTCTACATTTAGTTTGATTTTAAATATCAGTGGTTTAACTAATCTTTTATATATTTAAATTCAGATTCAATGATGAGGAAAGAGCGATTACATTGTTTGAAACTAATGAAGAAAATCTTGAAAAAGATTGCAATAAGCTTGAGCAATCAGAGAAGAGTTAAGCGTGATAAATGGTTACTCATTTTTTTTTTTTTTTTAACTCTGATAATGTATATAAAGGAAGGAAACAAACACTACCATCGTTCAGACTCAAAAGAACAAAGACTGTTCATCACCAAAACACGTAATGGTTATTCAGTTTGTTATAGTCAATTATTTATTTGCAATATTTTATTTAATTGTATAGATATCCAATTTACTGATTATGTTTTACTAAAGTAGTACTAATATAGTTCTGCTGTGAATAATACATTACCTTTTGTTTTTGTTTTTGGAGAAATTTCATCATTTTACTTATTTTTCACATTCGGATGCGGGGCATGCAGTACGGAGATGGTCCTGCTAAAGCCACATAATATATCAGAAAGTCTAATACACTGGTTGCTCAAAAAAAAAGAGTCTAATACACTGAAAGATTTTTACGATTGTATCAACAAAATTATCTTCTATGGTGGTAGTAATGCTTCACTTTTAATTATTTCCTATCAGGCAGGCGAAGAAGACAACCAATGATCTTTATTCCTTCAAACACCTAAAACATGTAAATAAAAAAAGTTACCGAATATTGTGTTCCTTAATCACAAATACAAAAGCATTCATACATCCTATTAACAAATGATAAATTGGAGGTTTATAAGAATCATTAGGAGTTTGTTATCTTCGTAGCAGTATAACCAATATTGACTAATTAGACGAAAGTGTAATGGTGTATTTCTTATAATATTCTCTGTTCAGCTATTTGCATCACCAATGACCTGAATACACATTTGTACTTATATACGGTTAAGTGACTTGTAGACAAATCAAAATTAAGTTCCGAAACCATTGAAGTTGTTCTGAGAAGTGATGGAGAAGCTTTATTAACAGTTACCTTTGTTTGTTTCTTCAGAGGTCTTAAAGTCTCCCATCTATGATACAGATGATGTTCGTCCAGTCCGGTTCCATTCAAAATATTTCAGATCTAAGAAACTCTTCATCTGCATGTTAGGATCTGTGAAAAGAAAACCCTTTTCTGTTATGATCTGTGAACAAAGATAAAATTTTATTATTTTGTAAGTGATCGAACTAAAACAATTTAAGGTGAGCAAATGATTTATACCTTACGATTTCTTCATTTTGAAGTTGTCTTTTTTGAATATACGTGGTAGACCTTTGATTTTACCATTAATTTTTGATTTTGCAGTTATAGATTGTTCGTCGGTCAAGAGCCGTCTCTCTGGTCTTATTTTCTTTCTTCCTTTTTCTGTTTTTTTTTCTTTTACTTAGATAAAGTAAATGGTCACTTTTAGATGACAGAATTGTTGTACTCAAATATATTTCATGTACTGAACCTGGAAAAGAGTACCCTAGAAATGATATACAAGCAGGTTTAGTCCCTTGGTTGTTACGGAGATTATGGAAAAATAGAAATGAATTTATGTTCAAGGGAAGAGATTTTGAGGAAATGAGTATAGTTACGAAGGCCAAAGAAGATGCAGGGGATTGGAGAGACAGGAAACAGGGAGAATATAATGAGGCTAAGAGCAGATGAAGCAAAAACCACATCACCAATAAACAGCAAGCTGTTTGGAAACCCCCGGTGACACTGGTTGAAATGCAATACCGATGGCTCATGGCATAATCAAAGAAATACCAGTGGAGTGGGATGAATTTGTAAAAACGAAAAGGGGCAGATGATTTAGGAAGGCGCAAAGGCAGTGACGAGATTGGGATCCAGCAATGAAACGGAGGCGGAAGCTTTAAAGTGGGCAGCAAGTATGATTGCTTCATTTCAGTACAAGAATGTTGTGTTTGAAACAGACTCCCTAACCTTAACAAGAATGGTGAATGGAGATGAAGTGTGGCCTATGTTGCAGCCTACGATTGCTGTGATCCATCATTATTTGTCACAGGTTCAGAACTGGAAAATGAGTTATAATCCAAGAGGAAGGCAGCTGACAGGATAGAGAAGGAGATTTTTACATTCATGTCTAATATCCCTAAACTATACTAGTACCAAGATGGCTGGAAAATTATGTAGAAGCTGATAGACTCATGTAAGAAGAACAAGTTGGCTAATGCAAGTTGATTATGATAGACTCATGTAAGAAGAACAAGTTGGCTAATGCAAGTTGATTATGAGTTTTAAAAATTCATCCTAAATATATATAACAACTACTACATATATACACAAAAACACATTACCTATTTCATACAAAAATATATGTTACAAAATATAATATTTTAAAAAGAGATAATCCCGTCCTTTTAAAGGGCGGGTCAAAATCTAATAAAGATTAAAATAACTAAAATAGTTAAAGAAGTAAAAGGTACTTATATCCACAGGATTAAGTAAGACATTTCTATCACTCCATATTTTACTTCAAAATGGAGTAAAAAATAAAGCAATGAACAAGAAATTAAAAAATTACTCTAAAATATGGAGTAGGGATGGAGATGCTCTAATATAGACTTATGATTAGATTTGAGGGGTGAGATTTGGAGGCTGAATTTTAGGATTCTTTTTTAAATTAATAATTTTAAAACTAGTTCCAATTATTCGGATTTAAAAATAAATCAAAACGCTTCAAAAAGATGAATATTATTTTTCAAAAATTAAGAATATTTTATTTTATTTATTTATAGTTATATATTTATAAAATAGAGATAGAAACTTTTTTCACTACAAGAAAACATATTTTTTACTAGGGCAGTATTCGTTGTAAATTCGTCGTAAACGGGGTGTTACGACGAATTAACGTCGAAAGACGCTTCGTTGTTAAACGTCCGTCGTAACGGAGGTTTCGTCGTAAACAACTCGTTACGTTTACGACGAAATATATTCCTCGTAAAGCTCAGGGAAAAGATTCGTCGTAAACGCCACGTAAGACTTCGTCGTAAAGCCCACGTAATTATTTCGATGTAAAGCAAACATAAATACTTTCGTTGTAAATCACTCGTAAACATTTCGATGTAAAATCCTCGTAAATATTTCGATGTTAATCACTCGTAAACATTCGATGTAAACTCCATGTAATGTTTACGAGGAGTTTACATCGTTTTTTATTATATTATTATTAATTAGTATATAATAGATTTTAATTTATATTTAATATTCAGAATTTAAAATAATTTAAATTTAAAAACAAAATATGAAATTGGAAAACATATTTTTAAAAAGTCATACAATAATATTTAAATTCATAATACAAACAGAAAAAAAAACTACATATTGTCGAAGTAGTTGGTGGGGTTGCTCGGCTGTTGACGGGTTAGATCGGACTCTTGGAGATCTCGTGGTGGCATTCCAAGAGTGGCTCGTCTCTCACTCAATATTCTCTGCATAACCGGGTTTCCCACGGCCATCACGTCTAGCAAATCCTCAAGAGAGTCTAAACGAACCTGCTGGCTATCCATTTGAGCCTTCTGGCTATCCATTTGAGCCTTCATCTGAGCAGTCTCTTCATCCCGTCTCGAAGTGTATGACGAAGTTGCCCTTGCAACTTCGTTAACAGAGCCTATACCGACTATCCGTCCCTTCTTTTTAGGAGCCACCTATAAAATCAAAACATATATTAATATAGTTAATTATGTTAAAATATTTAAAATAATGTAAACTAAAATTTTAAGTTACCTCTTCGAAGATTCTGTCGACCTCTTGGGTGGACAATGTGACTGGTAATCCATCGGGAGACTCCTGGGTTAGTTGCGTCTCCCGTTCTTCAATCCGACCAGCCACTGTTTGGAAGAGTTTCTCAGATGCAGGATCCACAAAAACTCCGTCGGATGTGGCGTGAGTCATCTTGAATAGGTCAGACAGAGAAGGTAAGACTCCCGTCTTCTCGAACTACAAAAAAAAATTAAATTAAATATTATAAATTATATTAATTGAATATTTTAAAATATATATTTAAAACAAAACTTACAGCTTCTAGACGGACTCCTGCATGAGGTTTTTGTCCGGTTCTGTGAAGCATGGGCAAATGACCATCTTTATCCTTCGTCCTTCGAGAAGCCGAGCACGAATTGGCCTTTCTGATCGAAGAGGGGTGCTCCCAATAGGCGATGAGGCCATCCCACACATCCGTCGTGAGCTCAGTGGGCTTTCCCTCATACCCGTAGATCTCCCACTTGTCCTTCCAATCAGAGACTGTGTTGCAGAGGCGTATCTTTGCCTTTGCAACGAATTCCGCCTTCACCCTCTCGGTGATTCCCAAAGACCAATGCCACTTTTGCTGAAACATAAAAATTTTGAAAAAATTACAATTAATAATAAATATTAAAAATATATATATATATATATATATTTAAAAGTGAAAATTTAATTAAATTTAAAAATCTTACCGCAAAACATTTAAACCACGTGATCTTAACGTGATTTGGTGTCTTGCTCCAGTTCGGGTATGCCCCGTCGTAGTAACCCTTAATCGTCGCCGAAACGCTCCGGCTAACACGGTTGTTAGCCCCAAACCTGAAAAAAAAACAATTTAACCGTTACAAAATAAAAATTAATTAAATTTTAAAGTAATAAAAATTAATAACTTACCAATAAGTTCCTCGGGGTCTATCGGGGTCTAGAACATCCAAACCCTCCCGTCCAGGCTGGGCAAGCAAATCCTCCACCGTATATCTCGCGAAGGGAGCATATGAAGGCACACGCAAATCCGGATGAACTGCACCTTCTGGGACAGGCTCAGGTGCAGCCGCTGGAGGAGGAGGTGGAGGCATCTGCGGTGGAAGAGGAGGACTCGAAAAAACTCTCTGAGAAGTCTGAGAGTCTGGAACTGCATCGGAAGACGATGGACCGGAAGAAGATGTACCGGAAACATCGCCAAACAACTGGGCATAAGTAGGTGCTGCTGGTTTCCTTCTAGGAGCCATCTAAAAATAATTTAAATAAATTTAATCAATTATGACGACATAATTAAAAAATTATTCCGTTACCTAACTAATCACCTAAACTATAGGATTCCGTCATCTAACTAATCACCTAAACTAATTATCTAAATAATCACCTAAACTAATTACCTAACTAATTAATAACCTAAACTAACTTAAAAAAAAAAAAAAAAAAGGAGGGAAGAGAATGTACCTTAGGGAGAGGAGAGGAGAGGAGTTTAGGAGGAATGGACGAGGCAGCCTCGTCTCGGCGTCCCAATATATAAAAAATGTTTCGTCGTAAACGCGACGTAACATTACGACGAAGTTACCAGGCCCGCGTTTTTTCATTTACGACGAAGTTACCAGGCCCGCGTTTTTCGATTTACGACGAAATTACGTCGAAACATCGGTTTACGACGAATTTACAAGGCCCACGTTTACGACGAAGTTACCAGGCCCGCGTTTTTCCATTTACGACGAAATTACGTGGAAACATCGGTTTACGACGATTTTACAACGCTTAACCCTAAACACCGAGAATGAAATCCCTAAACCCCAAAGTCACATATCATCTAACATCATATCTCTTCTTCTCTACTACTTTGTGCTCTTTCTCCAACTTAAACTCTAAAACCCTAAAACTCCAAATAATTTTTTTAAAATTAACACAAATACATATTATATAAAACAACATTTGTTACACATACATTAGGATGGTAAAAAACAATATTTCTTTAAACATACGTTACAATAGAGAAATACAACATCAGAGACATATATTACATCACTCTAAATCGTTTTCGTTCTCATCAATATTACATCACTCTAAATCGTTTTCGTTCTCATCACTATCATTACAATCATCATCGTCGCTTCTCTCGAACTCGTCTTCACGTGCTTCATCTGTCGCATCTTCGGGAATATCTTCATATTGAAAGTTTTGCGGGTCGATCAAAAGGATTTCATCAGTTGGTTGTTCTGGTACCTCAACTTCATTGATAGCGTCTTCTTCTTGCAAGGGCGGTTCTTCTCCAGCGACAATGCGTCCACGAGGTGTAATTTTGATAGCAGCTAACCAGTTTATCCCGGAAGTTCGAAGCCGAGGATAAGGAAGGAAGCTTACTTGCTCGGCTTGTGAAGCTAAAATGAAAGGCTCAAATTTGTTGTATCTTCTCCCAAAATTGACATCCACAACACCAAATTTGTTATACCGAATCCCTCGGTTCACAACAGGATCGAACCATTCACATTTGAAGAGGACGCATTTTAGCTTCAATAACCCCGGAAATTCCACTTCAATAATCTCCTGCAAGATCCCGTAAAAGTCCGTTTCACCTTTCACACATATTCCGTAGTTACTCGTTGCCCGATGTCTCCCATACTCGTATGTGTGAAAGGTAAATCCTCGTGTGAAATACATAGGTGATGTGGTGACCTTTGCAACTGGACCTTGAACCAATTCGTGAAACCATACGGGATAATAAGGATCGTCATAATCAACCTGCCAAAAGCAGTTATTCTTAATTAATATTGAAGTATCAAAACACTTACTTAATTAATCAATGTATGAGATATATTACGTACCTGTGATTTTAACCACTTGACAAAGTGCTTATCTTTACGTGTGTCCACATCAGTTGCAGATATTCCTGGTATTGCTTCTTCAACTTGAGATACAAACATGCTGCAAATTAAACAAATAATCAAGTCATACATAATTAACTGCAATTCATATAATTAACATTCACAAAAATATTTACCTTTCAAAGTAACGGGTCACTGCATCCTCGCAGTTGAGCAGAATATAAGTGTGGGCACTATGTTTATCCTCTTCACATGACCACCATACTTCTTTCGTTTTACCACCAAACCGTGCAATTTCGCAGAAAATGTCAGGAACACCATCAATTGGATATGATGTCGGTACTCCACCATCATCATATCTTCTAGGAACTCTTTTCCTCGTACGAACAGTTGGAGCAAAGTAGTATGATGTGAAGTTAGATGTTTCGGCTGTCAAACTTCCCGCAACTATTGAACCTTCCACCTTTGCAAGATTTCTTGCTTTCCCCTTCAAATGTTTCATCTGTCGCTCATACGGATACATCCATCCGTTGTGAACAGGTCCACGAAGCAATGCTTCATACGGTAGGTGGACAACTAGATGCTCCATGACGTCAAAAAAAGAAGGAGGAAATATCTTCTCTAGGTTGCACAATATGATCGGAATGTTATGATGAAGTTGTTCGATGACTTCTTCCTTGAACGTACGTGTGCTGAGATCTCTGAAAAAAAGCACTGATGGCTGTATATTGCAAAAGTAATCAAATTAATAACATTTCATAACATATGTATATATATTAACGTTTTATAATTACCTGCAAGTGCTTCATGGACATTTGCTGGAAAGAGCTCGGCAAAAGCAAATGGAAGTAGTCGTTGCATAAACACATGACAATCATGACTCTTCATTCCGGAGAACTTTTGACCTCGTTCAACACATCTTGACAGATTTGAAACATAACCATCAGGAAACTTAACTTCTGATGCAACCCAGTCAAACAAGGTTGTTTTGGCTTCTGATGACAACCAGAAGATGGGAACAGGAACGTTTCCATTGCTCTTGATATGTAACTCACTTCTTGAGCAAATATCAGGTAAGTCCATCCTTGACTTTTTGTTATCTTTTGTCTTCCCAGGGACGTTAAGTAATGTATTCATGATGTTCTCAAAAAAGTTCTTCTCAATATGCATGACATCCAGATTGTGGCGTAAGAGAAGATCCTTCCAATAGGGTAGCTCCCAAAATATACTCTTCTTATGCCAATTGTGAGACACACCATATCCATCAGGCATATTTCCAGGAACATGCCAATTTCCTCCAACTTTAACTGTTTCCTGAGCTCCGTAATAATCAATGTCTGCTTCGATCTGCTGGCCGGTGAGATATGGAGGAGGACCGTCTCTGACAATTTTTTTGTGCCGAAACAATGTCTTATTTCTTCTGTACGGATGGGCAAGTGGAAGAAAGCGACGATGACAGTCAAACCAACAACTCTTCCTACCATTCTTCAGTTGAAAAGCATCCGTCGATCCAAGACAATATGGACAAGATAATCTTCCATGTGTTGTCCAGCCAGACAACATCCCATAAGCAGGGAAATCACTTATCGTCCACAGCAGAACTGCTCGCATCGTAAAATTGTTTTTCAAGGAACAATCGCACGTCCTCACCCCTTCTGACCACAATTGCTTTAGCTCTTCTAACGGTTGAAGAAAAACATCAAGAGACCGTTTTGGATGCTTCGGCCCAGGGATTAATATGGTCAAAAATAGAAATTCTTGTTCCATGCACATATCCGGCGGTAAATTGTACGGCGTAAGAATGACTGGCCACAAAGAATATTGTCTACCAGACATTCCAAATGGACTAAATCCATCGGTGCATAACCCAAGATAGACATTCCGAATATTTGTAGCAAAATCTGCGTGTACCTTGTTGAAATGTTTCCACGCTCTTGCGTCTGATGGATGTGCAACCTCACCATCTCTCTGGACATGTTCCGCATGCCACCTCATCGATGCAGCAGTCCTCTCAGATTGATATAATCTTTTCAATCTGTCTGTAATTGGTAGGTACCACATCCTTTGGTACGGTACCCTATTCCTCCCACGGCCTTGCGGTTTGAATCGTGGTTTTTTGCAGAATCGACACTCTTCTAACTTGTCATCTTCTTTCCAGTAGATCATGCAGTTGTCGATGCAAACATCAATCATCTCCGAAGGCAACCCAAGACTATAAACCAATTTCTGAATCTCATAATAAGATTCAGCAGACACGTTGTCTTCTGGCAAATACTCTTTAAACAACTCCGCCCATGCATCCATGCAATTCTCAGGTAAATTATGATCCGTTTTAATATTCATCATCCTAGCTGCTAGAGACAATTTAGAGAGACCTTCTCTACAACCAGTGTAGATTGGTTGATTTGCAGCATCTAGCATTTCATAAAACCTTTTTGCATCCAAATTAGGTTCTTCTACATTTCCAGTTCCATCAGCTATTGTTGTAGTTGTTTCTAAAAATGCATCACTAATCATATCTTGAACCCTATCATGATCTACCATCTGCTCATGATCTTGATGATAATTATATTCATTATGCAAATGATTCGGTTCTTCACTATGATGACCATCCTCAAAATTATTATTACTACTACTAGCTTCATTTCCCCCATAACCCTCTCCATGTTGATACCAAATGTAGTACTGTGGTGTAAATCCTCTGTTTACTAAATGCTTCCATACAGTTTCACTACGTGCAAATTTTGAATTCTTGCATTTCCGACAGGGGCAGAACATCTTACTGCTTTCCTGTGTGATCGGTGTACAGCCCGCCTGGTGCATGAATGTCTCTAGCCCGCTCAGAAATGCGTTCGTCACCCTCCCGTCGGAATCTTTGTGCAAATACATCCAACTCCGTAACTCGTAAATACTACCGCCACCGGCCATTTTTTTTCTTAGATTTTTTTTGGAAAATTTTTTTTTTCGGATTTTTTTTTCTCCCGTTTGTGTGTTGTGAGGAAGAGAGTTGTGGGAAATGACATATATATAGAGAAATTTTCGAGTTGGGTAGTTGAAATATAACAACTATTTTACAAGGAATATTTTACATGGATTTTACATGGTTTTAACATATTATTTACAACGACTTTACGACGAAATTAGGTAAGTTAAAGCATATTGAATACACGTTTTCACCTAAATATAACGGTAACATATTTCGTTGTAATGTCGATGTAATGATTACGACGTATTTCTCATTCCACGTACATTCGTCGTAAACTTACATGGAGTTTACGACGAAATCAGTTCGTCGTAAATTTACATGGCGTTTACGACGAAAGTTATATTCCTCGTAATTTCGTTGTAAAGACCATGTAAATTTACGACAAAATATTTTCGTCGTAAATGTTCGTTGTTACTGGCACGTTTTCTTGTAGTGTTTTGGGGGGTAAAAGATAGAAAAGTTACTTTTCTATCATCTCTTTAATTTTTTTTTTTGTGGTCATATTCTTCTTTGTGTGATTTTTTGTCAAAAAAAAAATTAAAATTCTTTCGGAGATTTGCCTTTAAATTAACAATTAATAAAAATAAAAATGGTAATATGTTTTAAGATTTCTTAGAAGAAATGACCTTTTTCTTAGACCCGCATGGCATCCTTTCTCTGCAAAGATCACAAGCTTCAACAGACAACCTTTCTCGGCAACACATTTCAACAGACACCGTCAACATCCTTCTTTCGTGGTCAATCATCAAACGTTACCGCCGCTTTTCTATAGCACCAACAGATCCCCAATAGCTACATTACTTCAGGGTTTTGGACTGAGATTAGCATGGATTTTTGTTACTGGCATGTCTGATCAGCATATGATTCTCAAGGACAAGAAGGTACTATACCTCAGAATTCATCTAATACGCTTTCATTTGCTTCTCCTAGCTGCCCTCCTAATGGGGTGCCTCTTGAGGATCCTCATTCTCCATTGCCGCATTTCATGTGTACTGAGCTTCGAACTGTCATGATGAATATCTCTGTCTATGGAGAAATGGCATTTTATGTCATGCCTGACGAGTTCTTTAGAACTAGAGTTCTTGGCTACTCTCTAACCAAGGAAATTTAATTGAGCTTTCATCATATGTTGTTGTATTACCCTCAACTGTCTCACCATCCTCAACAGTTTGCTCCTCGTTGCTTTTGAGATTCATCTAGTCTTTCCGGAAAGCCTTATTGGTGTTAAAACTGATCTTATTTGTCTAATGAGCTGTTTAACCAAATCTAGATCCTATTCAGGCAATTTTGCGCTCTTTCAAACTTTGTTGTTTGGATATATCAACGTTGTTTTCAACTATGAAAAGCTCTTTGGAGCTTCCGCTGTAGAAATACAAGTGAAGATTATCTTTGGGTTTCTTTACTTTGAGCAAGCCTCTCATGTTAACACCATTATTTTAGGATTTATCGTTTCACTGTACCATCGAGTATTGCCGTTGTAGTCGTCTTAGTTGAAAGTATCACTCCGGTTGTAATCTTGAACTTTTTTTCAATAATATAATCAGTGCAAAAAAACGAACATAGAAACAAAAAACACGGTTCTCAGGAAACTTATTCATTGGGGTTGTATAGTTGCGACTTGCGTGAACATCCTCTAAAGTTGGGTCCATTAATATCCGCTCGGGCAGTTAACGGGTCTTCTCTTTGAAATGCATTGCATATGGATGGACTTGTGAAGTCAAACTACTTGCCGTTCGCGTTGAGCAAAAACGGTCGCACACCATCATATCCAATATTCTGAATTATTGTTGTGGAAGAAACGCTGAAGTAGGAATAAAGAGTTCATATATACGAACTCTCAAAAGAAGGTTTTGTATTTGCATAAACACTACAAAAGATGATAAGACCTTAAACCAAAAGCTTGCATGAAAAAGATAGATAACAAGTCATAAGTAAAGGCTTGTGAGAAAGAAAAAAAGGAAGAACAAAAACAATCTTCTACTACTACTAAAACGTTTTAACGAAACCATAAGAAAATGCAGTCATTATTTATTTCATCAACGTCCATCCACAGAAGTGAAAGAGGCAGCAAAACCAGATGGGCGAATAGGGATACTCGTCTGTGTATTATCTCTACTTCCATAAGCTGAAGACGAATATCCAGAGTCATCCATGGTTTGGCTAAGTCCCTCATTAGCTTGCCACTTCTTAACAGCTTGAGGAAGAGGCATATCATAGTCTATCCCGTAGAGGTCATCAGGATCTGCCTCAGAGGGTATCCACTGGACGGTGAGTGAAGAAAGGACGTTGACAATGTGACCCATGTCTGGTCTTTGGTAAGGCTCACGAGCACAGCAATGACCAGCAAGGTCCCAGACTTTTTGGACACTGGCTAAAGTCTCTTCGTCGAGTTCGATGTTTGGGTCTATTGCGTTCTTGAAGGCGTCTTTGTCTTTGTCTTTGCTGGCAGCTACACGACGGAACCACGTCACTAGATGCACGCTGTCTTCAGGCTGCGTCACGTCAAGAGCTTTACGACCAGTAATAAGCTCCATAAGTATGACTCCTAGGCTGAATATGTCTACCTTGGTCGTCACTCTTCCCGTCACTGCCAAAATCAAAACCATATAGCATTAGCAAAAAGTTTAAAAGTATGAAACTTTACCACTTGGGTCAGTGCAAAACGATCAAAGTAAGAAACTTTAACAATTGGGTCAATGCAAAACGATCAAAGTAAGAAACTTTAACACTTGGGTCAATGCAAAACGATCAAAGTATCAAACTTTAACACTTGGATCACAGTACAAACCTGCATATTCTGGAGCAAGGTAACCAAAGGTCCCAGCGACTCTAGTCTCAATGGAGTATTTGCCTTCAGGGGCTAACCGAACCAACCCAAAGTCAGAGACTTTAGCTCTCATATCATCACCAAGAAGGATATTCGATGGCTTTAGATCCCTATGGATGAAACTCTGATGAGCAAGCGTGTGTAGATACTCCACACCTCTAGCTACATCCAACGCAACAGCCAATCTTCTAGTCCAATCAAGCGGCTTCCTCTCTTCTTCCTTCCAGTGGAACAAATGCTGGCTCAGGGTCCCCTGCGGCATGTACTCATAGACAAGAAGCTTTTCGTTACCGTCAAGACAGTATCCAAGAAGAGCAACAAGATGACGGTGACGCATTTTGGTCAAGACAGTGATCTCTGACTTAAACTCTTCAAGTCCCTTGTCACTCACAGCAGAAGGCTCCATCCTCTTCACGGCTATCTTAGTTCCATCGTGAAGCTCACCTTTGTAAACTGTCCCAAACCCGCCTCTCCCGAGAATGTTCTCTTCACTGAAGTTGTTTGTCACATTCCTCAGAACCTGAATGGATATAACCAAGTTACCAGACTCAACCACATGAATGTCACTGGAAGAGCTCTCTGTCCCTCCTCCTCCTCCAACACTAGAAGCTGCAACACTGAGTTTAATAGCGTCTCCATCACCAGAGTGATCCGGATGTATCACCATGTGGCTGTTCGGACTCTGAACTTTAGCCGGTCGCGCTCTTTTCTTCGCGTAAAGACACACACCGAGCCCTACTAAACACAACACAGCAACAACACCACCAACCACAGGAACAAGGATCTTGACATTACTAGACATCTTAGAACTTCCTCCATCCCCATCAGGAGACACACCCGGTGGTGAAGGTCCGTCCTTTCCGATGTTAGCGTTTCCAGTAGTCACCACATTAACACCACCCCCAAACTTCGGCACATATCCGTAGATATTGTTGTCAGACACATCAAGCGTCTTAAGCTTAGGCAAAGTGGTAAGCTCATTAGGTATACTCCCGGTGAGGTAATTATCAGAGAGATTAATAGTTTCCAACGAAGTAATCTTAGCAAAGCTAGGAGATATAGTACCGGTAAGCCCCTGTCTCCCAAGATTCACCACCGTAACGTTACTTCCAGAACAAGTTATCCCAAGCCAGCTATTGCACGGATCATTCCCTTTCCAGCTCGTGGCTAGCTTCACTGGATAACCTAACGACTCAGCCACAGAGAGCAATGTGCTGACACGAGGGTCACAAGGAGTACCAGGTGTCTCCAGACAGAACCTGTTTGTATTGGTTATTACATCAACACCGACTGATTTTCCAAACTGTGGAGTTGGTCCTTGAAAGTAGTTGTTGGTTAGGTTCACAATAGTAAGCGATTTGGAACCAGTTAACGACGGTGGGACAACACCAGTGAGCTGATTCTCTCTTACATTGAACACACTTAGAGACTGTAAACCAGAGAGGTCAGGGATCGGGCCTGAGAAAGCGTTACCTTGCAGATCAACCTCAACTAACGAAGTCATGTTCTGTAGTAAAGAGACGGAACCGTTTAGTTTCTGCCCGTTGAGGTACAAACTCTGCAACGAAGAAGCTCCAAAGCTAGGAGGCAGCTCTCCTTGCAACAAGTTCTGAGAAAGCTGGAGTCTCGTCAAGCTCGGAAGCGTCTGAGAGCTGAAGAAATCAGGTATCTTCCCGGTGACGTTACAGCTCGTCAAAGAGAGGTTCTGAAGAGAGGTCGCTTCTTTTAGGGTTTCGGGTATCTCCCAAGGAGAGAAAGGGTTGTACTCGAGGTAAGCTGCTTGGAGAGAGGTTAGGCCTGAGAAGAGGTTCTTGGGGACAGAGTCGAAGAGGTTGTTGTGGAGGTTCAGGGTTTGTAACCGGGTTAAACCGGAGAGATCGGGGATCGGACCGGAGATTTGGTTCTGGAAGAGCTCGAGGACGGTTAGCTCGGTTAGGGTTTGGAGATTGGGAGGGAGGGTTCCGCGGATTCCTTTGTTGTTGAGTTGGATTCGAGTGACTCTGTTGCTTGCGTCGCACTGAACGGTTGGCCATTTGCAAGGGTTGGGGTTGGACCAGTCGACGCCTTTAGTGAGGTTTAGGCTCATTTTGAGGGCTTGCATAGTGGGCCCGTCGACGCTGGTTTGAGAAGATGCGAAGGTTAGTGAGGAGAGGAGGAAACAGAGGATGATACCCATATGAGATTTCGTCATTATGAAGGTAAAGGATGGAGCTTTTTTCTAAGGGTTTTATAGTGGCATTGAGGGAGGAGAAGGAGAAAGGCGCTTCCTTTTTACAGAGAGAGGGGGAAGTTCAGAGATGGAATCGGCGGAGATGGAGGGAGAGAGATAAGAGTATGGAATCATAAAAGCATAATTAAATAAATAAAATAAATAGATTTTTATTCTTCTGGAGAAAAATGGATGAACCAGAGAAATTTAAAGATGAATTTATTCTCTTAGTTTTTTTATTTTATTTTTATCTATTTAAGTGTGGTGGAACACAGCTGGCACACGTCGTAATTCAGTAGTAAAACTGTGTAATATCCGCTAAAAATCTGTAATTATACAAATGAGGATTATCTACTATGTTTATGTTTAGATACACGCTAAGTTTTCAAATATCAGAATTGTGGTTTTGGAGAAGCTACAAAATCTATGATATGTATGATCATTTCAAGATAATTTAACATTAATTGTTTGTCTGAGAAAATAATTTCAGTGTAAGAATTTGACAATTTGTAAGAAAAAATGGTAACTACTCCATTACCCTTTAATGCTTAGAAAGAGAGAAAAATCTACTAAGATAAGAAAATGATATGGTCTTGATTTGTAATATTTTCTTCCATATAATATACATCTCTATGATTGTGTATTTTTGCATTTCCGGCTAACTGCTAATAACTTCGATTGTCTTTCCTGTTTTAAATATTAATTGCGTGTAGATCTTGGATTTTTCGTCACATTGATTTGCTTCTATAAAAAAATTTTGTTTTTTTTGTTTTCTTTTGCTTCTGTAAGAGAATATTATTTTCTTCTATTACCAATTTGTGTGCCAAATTATCCAACGCGTCATATATATGTTTACTATAAAAGTCATTCAATACATGGATGGAATAATTAGGGTCAAATTAGCGGGAAAATCATATGTAACGTTTTAAAGACAGTTTAAGATAAAGCGTAATATCTAGTTATTAATTTACTGTATTCATCCGTCACACGGTTTCGTGAGTAATCGTAATATATTTTTCTTTTCATTGTTCGACGAAAATAATAATTAAAAATGGGATAGTACATACTTATGTGTCATTTGCATGGTCTGAACTCCTTACTAAATGTTGACCAACAAGATAAATGCGATTTGTAGTCCTGACAAAAAAAGAACTGTTAGTGACACAGGCCGTGAAATCCGGAGCCATGCATTGTCTTGAAATTCAGCGGATTGGTATAACGGTCGTCACCGTTAACTTTTAACTTCCCATTTTTGATCAGCTGATGCCGTTAACCTTCATACGTTGTTCGTTTGGTGAATATACTACCAATGAGTGAAGACTGAGAGTTGAAAGTTGAAAGTTGAAAGTTGAAAGTTGAAAGTAGTTGAGAGTAAGTGGGTAAGGATAATATCGTTGCATCATACACCACCAACCATATAGTATTTTGTTTAAAACTTACTTTTATTTCACGAAATGTAGGTGGAACACATTTTTATGTCTGAAAAATGGTTAGACTACATGAGAACATACAATTAGTCTACCACGTTTTCGGTGATGTTCAAGGGGACCGATCTGTATGATGCAACGATACTTGATGTCCTAATGGTATTTGTAACCTCATGAAATAACAAAAAGATATGATAAATAAAATGACAAAGCTGTATTTTTTTAATCCAACTTGAAGAAAACAACTATGAACATGTTACATGTGAATGTTCAAAAAAAATGTGACATGTGATAACAACACGAATGTCTCAATTTATTTCAACAACATAGATCGGGCTTAGACGAGTATAGTTAGATAAATATACTTGCACCATGTAATCTATTAAATTGGGAATACAAATTTAAATTATCTAATCTATTAAAAAGAGAGTACAAATTTAAATTATTATTTAGTTTTGCAAGTTATTTACACTAGAATACCACTGATATTATAAATAATATTTCCCTAAATTAATGTTGTCTTTTCCGATTAATAAATGCATTTTCCTAATTTTAATTTAACCAACAAAAATGGCAACAATGACGACAATATTATGGCATCAATTAACTATAACGTAGTGTTTTCTTTTAATATAACCTATAAAAAAATATATTTGTTCTTTTTCACCCATAGCTAATCCACCAGTATACAAAGCAATGAAGAATTACCATTAGTTTTTCTTTTAATAATATAGATAGACAAACATGACAAATTAAAAAAAAAGAAAAAAAATGGACGTTTACATTTTTGTTTTTATTTAACTAAAATGCAAACCAATTATTGAATTACTATATTCATAAGTTTGTATTAATTTCGTTACTATTGACCAAAAATCAATTTACTATTTACTAAATTATCTACCTTTTTAAATAAATAAAATTATCTGTTTTGTTTTTTTTTTGGTTATTATTAGACCCAAAAATCAATTTACTTATTTGTTTTGTTATTATTAGCCTCAATTTGATTGTTCTACTTTTTTAACAAAAATAAATAAATTCAAAGTCAAAACAATAATATCTTTCTAAGTCTATCCATACGTAATCAATGAGAAATATTTGATATCACTATAAGATATAGAAACTGAATCACCTAATTTGTTTGAATAGAATAATTCTTTCTCCCTTGACTTGCTCTCCAATCTACAATAATTATAGGAATTAAATGTAAATAAATAATCCGATTTTTTTTGTCCAGTTACATCAAATAATTAGTTCACCAAATATCTATATCAAATATTGTGAATCGTTAGAATCCAAACTATTGCCTAACATTTTGCTAACCATAATATTTTATGCACCCAATATATTGTGCAATTTAATTCACGTGGTTTGCGGATATTCTCTTGCTCAAGGGTTTTAGTTTGCCATTATATATAGTTTCATTTCCAAACGCCTTTCAATATCACCTTCTATCACAAAGACAAACCACCATGTCAACAAACAAAAGTTTTATATTGCTTCACAAGGTTAAACCTTACAAAAACGGATGCGTGTGCAAGTTAAACTCATTCACTCGCCGAAACAAAACCCCCGTACCCCCGATAAGACACTTGAAATAGTCTTATGAAACAATAAGTTCTACGGTCGTTTAATTTTTGTATGTTTTTCATAATTATGGTTTCTAATACGCTTTTAAATATTTTCAGGTTGGTAAAATACATGCATCATGCACAAAAACTCACATGTTTCGGACACAACGTAACCTTCCTATTGGAGAGTGGCTGAAAAAAGTAAAGGCCAATATTGAATTTATAGTAATCAGTGATTAGATGATTAACGGATTTCATGGTTGTTTTGTATATTGATTAACATCGACTTCATCGAAGAAGATAGAGAGATAGCAAAGGGGATTCACCGACAGATAAAAAAGAAAACAAAGATAGAAGTGGTTGTTAGCACGTTGCCAAGACACATTTTGTTATTAGATTTCCCGGAAAAAAAAATAGTTATAGATGAGCTTTGAACTAATGGCCATTAACAATTATTGGTTTTACAAAATTGTTAAATAGAATGTGCAGAAACTAAAGTCCATTATTAATGTTTTTATCAGATAAATTAATTGAGTTTTTCATTTTATTTTCTTTAAATTTTAAAATTTTAATATCTATCATTATGTTATATTACAAAAACTATGTAATAAGAATATAATATTTAATACAAACACAAATAAACTACTGAAAAGAAATATCCGCGCGGATCAGGTCTGGTTATCCTTTATATACTAAAGCACAAGTCACATGGCTAATCAGATTTGGACACATGACATGTTTCACAAAAAAAAAAATCAAAACAATTTTTCAAAATCTTTTCGATACTAACTTTTTCGGAAATTCTAAATACCCAAGTTCCTAAATTTTCTCCTCCATTATCAATGATAAGATCACGATCTAAAACTATATTTATTTGTTCTTCATCCCTTTTTTCTTCTCCATTGCTTCATATTCTCTCTGTTCAGATCGTTTACTGATGCAAAATAATTTCATACAAGTAATAATCTATTAATTTTTTTATTTCAGGTTGAATATTGCATGTGAGTGTACACCTGTTTTAAAGCTTTGTCAAAGCAAGATACGTAACAATAAGTATCTTCAACTCCTTATCTATATATGTTGTATTTACAAATATGTTATTTCCATGGTTTATGCTGCAAAATCTGAGTAAACGAAAAAATTAAGAATCAATCTTTATATTGTTCAGTTTTTTTTTAAACTATTTTTGTTTGCTGCAGACATGTAATCAAACCAAAGCTAAAAGAAGAAGAAGAAAATATGAGCAATCAAAGAAAAGTTTCGATGAGATATGTTCTGAGTTAAGTTGGCCAAGGTAGAGTTGCAGAACAAAGGTAGAGTTGCAGAACGTTTGACCTTTCAGAATTCAGGTATACAATAATTTATTTATTTTTAGTCTTTACAACTTTTAGAAAAGCACATTACTAATCATTTTCTGTAATTAATTTTGAAATTTCTCAAGTTTTCTTTACAAAGTTCCTAGGTTTAAAAAAAAACTATATAAAACAGAAAATAATTAATATATTAGATAAAAATACTTTTCCGGAAACCTTTAAATAATAATTTAAGAAAACAGTTCTCATTTTGACAAAACAAACTAAATTTGTAAGTTTTAATCTTAAAAAACAGAATAAGTAATGTGGATAAAAAATCAAACTGAGTAAGATTACAGTTAAAATTTTAATTGTGAAAAATCTAAATTTTAATCTTAAAAATCAAATGTAATCGCAATAGTTTTCGAAAATATTGCAAACATGTAACTATTTTAAAAATAATATCAAATTTCATGTTTAATCCCCTCCCTCTTTCAATATTTTTGTTTAAATTTGAATGCATATTCAGGTCATATAGAAAATATTTGACAGAAAATATTTAAATTCTGATTGAAAATTGTAACATTATCAAATAATTTTAAAGACAGAAAATGACCCGTGCTAGGCACGGGCAGTGATACTAGTTATCTTATAATACGAAAACTGATCTGCTTATTTAGTCTTATGGGAGGATTAAGCGCGTGTGAAACCAGCTGGGGGTAGCACACGGCAAACTCTAATAACCTGACCAAGTCTCAAGGTAATCTCTGATGAACCGATTGTGATTTTGGCAAACTAAGGATAATTAGATGGAAAACAATTTCTTAGAGAAAGTAAATGACAATTAAGCCTTTTTACAAAAAAAAAAAAAAAAAGACAATTATGTGCTTATAAATTCTTGGACGATTTATGACATTTTCATTATTTTACTATTACAAGAAGCATAATTTTTCTTCTTCGTGACATGTCACATTTTTATGTAATTTGTATTTGTTATTGAGAAATTCTGAGGGTTTAGAGTTCACAGTTATACTTTTAAAATTTCTCATACATTAAC
This sequence comes from Brassica napus, assembly GCF_020379485.1. Taxonomy (NCBI): domain Eukaryota; kingdom Viridiplantae; phylum Streptophyta; class Magnoliopsida; order Brassicales; family Brassicaceae; genus Brassica; species Brassica napus. The sequence continues at coordinate 47,112,682 of NC_063445.1, forward strand.
TATGGTTTATTCATATTAAAAACAACTCAACTCTAATAACAATACCAACCAAGTCCCTTGGTGGAAATGAAAAAGAAAGTTAAGACAAAATGTAAAGAATTTGAGAAACTTGGTTTGAGTTAATACTTGTGAAATTTGTTATGTATATATATATATATATCATTATTTAAGTTTATAGAATCACGGGGATGATGAATAAAAAAAGACGATTCTACTAACAATTTTGGTCAACCAAAATTAGGGGTGTTCAATCCGGATATCGGTTCGGTTTCGGCTCGATTTTTCGGTTAGTAAAATATAACTACCATTGTAAATCGATATTTACTTCGGTTCAGTTCAGTTTATATACCGTCGGTTTTCGGTTTATTCTGTTTTATACCAAAACATAATTATTTAGTTTGAGATCGTATTATATAAATTTTAGAGTCATATTGTCATCCAGTCATTTACTAAAAAAATATTATGTTTTCAAATAAAAGAAAAAAAAACGCTTATACCTTCAGATGAAATAATCAAATTTAGAATTAAAATCAAAGCTTGAAATTTTGAAAATAAAAATAAGAAACAAAAGAGAAGTATGAAAGAAAAATTTTTCTACTCTTCCATATTTAGTGTTCATCAATAAAAAAAAGTTGTGAAGAATTTTTTCTAGTTATTATTCATCAAATTTATAACCTTCACTTCATTTAATCAATGCTAAAGAAAAGCAAAATGATTAAAAGAAGAAGACTAAGAAAATAAGAAGCTTCAGTTGCGATGAATTTTTCTTTAATTATATTTTAAGTGTTTTTTAAATTAGGATTTTTTATTACTATAAAAAATATGGTAATAATTATTAACAAAAGAATAACTTATATAACAAATAGATTTTCATGTGACATTATAAAATATGTACATATTTACATGTTTTTACTTTTGATCGGTTCTGTTCGGTTTATTCGGTTTAATCGGTTATAAACCAAACCATATCCAAATCCTACGGTTTTTATAAAATCATATCCATTCGGTTTATATGGTATATACCAAAACTACGTCATATTGTCTATTTCGGTTTGGTTTGGTTTGGTCGGTTGGGTTTTACTATATTGGACAGGCCTAACCAAAATTATTGCGTTGTCACAAATGAATTTGACAATTCCGCATAAGATTAACCAGATCATATACATATAATTAATGAAATACGTAGCTTTTAGTTCCTCTACATGGTGTCCAACTTGCAGCTTCACTCATTCTAGATCAAATATTTGGCAAGTAAATTGAATGATACAAACGAACGTTTCGTCAAGTGCCAAAACTCTACGGTAGTTGACAAATCATATCACATTAGTGCACCGAACTTAATCACTAGGGTTAATAGATGGAGTATTTTAAGCCTAGAGGACATAACCTTAAAATGATACAACTAATCTTTTTCTAATAACAGCTAAGCATTCCCACTTCTTCTCGAAGTTCAATTTATCGTTTTCAAATTTACCAAAAAAATCCCAAAATTTGTAGGAGGATTTACCAAATATGACTCAAAACTTTATTTTAAATGCAAAACTATATCCAAACTTTAATCAAATGCAAAACTAACCTAAAAGCCTTGTGAAATTATAGTCAGTCCCTTGTGACCAAACAAAAAAACAGAACTCATTTTTACGAATATAGTCCCAGAAAGTCGCATGAGTCTTATGAAATATTGTAAGTCGTCTTCCAAGAAAGTCTTATGGTATAGTTGATCTTAAAAATAATTTATAAATTTTTTTAAAAATATTTTGACAAGTGAAAAAATTAAAATCATGTAATTATAAACATTTTCAAGTGATATAAACTAAGATATAATAAAATTGAATAGTTTTCAACATAAATGAGTGAAAGTAGTTAATCATGATATTCTTTGGCTTAGGGTTTGACAACATATGTTGTAGTATTGTATGTATTCTTAGGGTTAGGATTTGGAAAGATTAAATATTTTTTTGGAAAAATTAAAATTTTACCTATATGTGTTTATTTCTGTATATAGTAAACACTTATTAAGTTTAATTTGATTTTATGAAGTGTTTAGTTAGTTAATTTAGTTTAGGGGTTATGTTTAGGGCCTAGACGACTAACATGTAAGTCGTCTGGCGATTAGAAGACTTCTTTGAAAGTCTTGTAACCCCGGCTAAAAATATTTCAGTTTTCCGATAAAAATATTTTAGTTTCCCGCTAAAAATATTGAAGTCTTCTGGGCGACTTACAAGTAAGTCGGACTTACAAGTAAGTCGTCTAGTAAGTCTTCTGATAAAAAATATTTAACCTTATTAAAATTTTTTTCTCCATATATAAAGAAAAATTTACACATTTTCTCTCCTCTTCACAAATGGCTGCAACAAAAATGGTATGTTCCTCATTCTAAAACTCTCGAACCTCTCTCTAATCTCTTTGAACTTATAAACACCAAACTTTATATCAATATATTGTTTTTGTCTCATGTCTTTCTCACTAATTTATCTTGTTTTGCAGGTTTTTCATCACATGGTTCTCATTTTCCACTCATTTAAAGGTAGATCTATTAACTTTAAATATGTATTTTTGTGTGTTTATATAAAGGTAGATCTATCTAATCTTCCACTTATTTTCTCTGTTTTTAAGCCATTTGAACGTTTTTAAATATGCAGGTTTTTCAGATCTGGAAGACTTCTGGGCTATAAAACTTCCAGAAAACTTCCAGAAGATTTCCAGGACGTCTTCCAGACGACTTTCAGGAAGTCTTCTGACGGAGCCTTCTCCCATCTCTCCCTTTCATAATAGATCTAAGTGTTTTGGTAAGTTTTTATGTCTGATTTTCCCTCATTTGGTAACCTCCTGTTGCATAAAGTTCATACCTTTTTCCCAAACTAAAACTCTTCTAACCCACTTAAATCTCTTTGAGTTGAAAACACTAAACTTTATATGAATTTTTCATATTTGTCTCATGTCTTTCTCACTAATCTATCTTTTCGTTGCAGGTTTTTAATCAGTGGTTCTCAACTTCCACTTGGATATGTACTTTGTGTGTTCTATAAAAGTATATATATCTAATTTTTTACCCATTTTCTCTGTTTTTAAGCCATTTGAACGTTTTTTGATATGATATGCTGGCTTTTCAGATCTGGGTTTGATAAACATGTTTTTCAGCTCTGGATCAGACTTTGGAAGACCTATGGGAGTCTTCTCGGAAGTCTTCTAAAATATAATGTGCTAGAAGAATTCCAGGAAGTCTTCCAGACGACTTCAAAGAAGTCTTCCAAATGACTTCCAAGAAGATTCTTTCATATCAAGTGGAGTCTAAGCTTATCTTTGTAGAGGAATGATCTATAATAGTTTTTTTGTGGTCTATTCAGAGGCGTGCCTACAGTGTATTGAAAAAGGCACTCGTCTTAGGCCCCCGATTAATATGAACTTTTTAGGGCCCCAAAATTTAAAATAATTTCTAATCTAGTTGTTTAAACTTATTTTTTTAAGAACCCTTTCCACATAGTAGACTAACTAACCTTCTGAATTCATGTGTTTTTTCCTATATGACGTAATATAGCATAAACTTATTCTTTTACAGTGTTAAACTTGTGTATTTGGTGAAAGTGATATATCATATTGCAAAATTGTTTTCATTATAGTTGTAAATAAGTTTATTTTTAAAATTTACCTTAGGCCCCTAAAACTCTTCGCACGGCACTGGGTCTGTTTTGTGATTTGCATATGTACTCCTTTAGTTTTGACTTTTTTTTTGTAAATTTAAAGAGATATTAATGAAAAAGTTTGGTAAATATGTTCATTTTCCACTTCAATAGCAAAACACAATAACCCAAAAAATTAATCAAATTTATTACAATTAAGGGAGAAGAATTCTCAAGAAAACTTAGTCAAATTCACAAAAGATAAAACATTATATAAGTTCAAAGCTAGAACACTTTCATTAGATACAAAAGTAAAAATTATATCTTATGATCTGAGAAGACACATTAAAACATGTTACTTGATATTCTTGATGTTACTTAACACTTTTGAAAATTAAATTAACATATTTTAAAGTTACTTAACAAATTTGCAAAAACTAACGTAGAAGACTTCCACGGAAGTCTTCTCAATTAGCTAGAAACTTTACTAAGCATGAATGTTGGTAACCTAATAAATATCACCAATTAAGTTATAAATTTCATTCAATAGCTCCAATATTGACTAATATACATGAATTAACAAAAAAAAGTTAAAAAGTCTTTATAGTTTTAGAGAAAAGAAAAGTTTATTAAACATTGACGCAGACGACTTCCACGGAAGTCGTCTGGTAGACTTTTTGGAGTCGTCCATTTAGGTTAGGTTTGCAATTGATTTTTAACCTAGATGACTTACATGGAAGTCGTCCATCTTTATTTGTTAAAAAAAACAATTCGAGACGACTTCCATGTCAGTCGTCTAGGGAAAACATGTTAGTTTTGCATTTGACCGGATTGTGTCAGAAATTTGACTTTCCCTGGACGACTTACACATAAGTCGTCCGGTAGAAAATTAAAAAATAAATATTTTATTATACCTAGACGACTTCCATGTAAGTCGTCTCTGGTTAGTTTCGCAATTGAAAAATAAAACAAAAAATATTATTTTTTTCTAGACGACTTACATGGAAGTCGTTCAAGATAAGCAAGGTTTGACCAGAATCTCAGAATAAAATAATGGACAATTTCCGTGTAAGTCGTCTGACGGACGACTTCCGTGTAAGTCGTCTGACGGACGACTTCCGTGTAAGTCGTCTGATGGACGACTTCCGTGTAAGTCATCTAGACAAAAATAATATATTTTTTGTTTTATTTTCAATTACAAGACTAACCTGAGACGAGTTACATAGAAGTCGTCTAGGTATAAAAAAATATTGATTTTTTTTAATTTTCTACTAGACGACTTACATGGAAGTCGTCTCGATTTTTTTTTTAACAAACAAAGATGGACGACTTCCATGTAAGTCGTCTAGAAAAACACATTTAAAAGTCAATTGTAAAATTAACCTCTGCATTGACCAGAAGACTTCCATGTAAGTCGTCTACAGCCAGACGACTTACCCGGAAGTCGTGTGGACGAACAAATCTGGAAAAAAACTAATTTCATAGTTTCAACCAGTGAGATAACTTGTTTAGCACACAAAAGTCTTCTCCACGCATCCAAAATCTCAAACAAATGTGACCCACCAAGAATCGTAAGCTTCAATGGCTCTATGAACCATAAAAATTTTAGAATCAAAATCTTGGGTTTTTTTGGATGAATATGGAGAGAAAGTAAAGAGATGTTGTTTTTAGTTCATAAGAATTGAGAAAGAAAGAGTGTAGATTGATTTTTAGGTGCATTAAGAGCTTCAAATTGGTTGTTCATGGTGGTTGGTGTATTGATGGCAATGACAATATTCTGAATACTTGAGGAAGATGAGGGTGATAGAGTAAAATATGCATTTTCAAAAAAAAAAAGTGATGGCATTTCCGTGAATAATCTAAACTTTGGGGGTGAAAGAGGCAAGTCAAAGTTCCAAAAAAAACATGAGTTAGTTTTGTGTTTGACTTCAAATTTTGAGTCATATTTGCAAAAACCCTAAATTTGTATTCGTTTCTAGGTTCCTTAATTTTGTTATATTTCATTATATAAAATTTGATGTCTTAAATTTAGTATACTAGTATCTGTTGGACAGTTTTCTAAAAAGAAAAAAAGAAGAAAGTATGTGTTAGATCGGACAGTCGATAAATTTTTTTTTTTTGATGATCTTCGGATCCGGAGCCTCGAGAGGATCCGGTTAGCGCTAATGACCGTCCACCGGAGCTTAGCCGGGGAGCCCACCGAGGCATCCAGGAGGGCTGGTGATCACCCCATGTAAATCTCACCAGTGGCCACACGTTAGCGGGCTTCTCCGTATTGGACCCGAAGATCTCTCAAGATAATCACCTCCCAGCAGCACTCGAACCCATGACAGTCGATAAATTTTACTACGTATAAGAACTGGAACTTGAGAATCTGAGAAACGTGTTAATAATATGAAAAACTGATATAGTCAACCGGGCCTCGTGGTCTGGTGGTAAAGGAACCTCGGCTGAGGTGCCCGCCATCACGACTTCGAGCCCCGGCCACAGCGGATTTAACATCCCTTCCGTTGGGGCGCTGGACCCCCTACGGAGGGATAGTTGGGAATATGGCTGCCCTGATACAAGAGTTATCAAAAAAAAAAACTGATATAGTCCAATTGTTATGGACTTTCGCTTCAGCCTTTCACTTTAGATTTTTGGCTTTACAAAATATGGCTTTAAGAAGAGTGTGGCTTTAAAAATTGTGGGAACTTTTCACAAAATTAACTACTATTCAAAACACGTAGATGCTAGGATTATATCACAAATAAAAAAAATTCATATAAAGAAAGAAAATATATAATTACTATTTAAAATGTAACTATTAAACAACTAAGGCTTCAAATGTTTACAACCGCCCCGCCCCGCACCGCAGTTAACAGTATCAAAAATCTCTACATATACCATATATCTATACGTTTTTATAACTATTAAAATCGTACCGCAGTTGAACCGCTTGTCCCGCACCGCTCAAACCGCAGTCACCATTCGGAGCCTAAGCTTTTCTTTATTAATTACTAGGGTAAACCTGCCATACGGGCAGCGAGTAAATAAATTAATAATACAAAATTAATAGATTTTAATTTTACTTTTAGATGCTGATGTGGAATATACTTTAAGCTTGATATATATAATTTTTATTGTGTGTGTTTTATGTTAGCATTTGTAGGAGATGTTTATAATAAAGTTTATGGTTTTTAAGAATGATTGGGCATATAAAGATTATATATGGTAACATTTATTATGAGGTTTTAGCCTATAACATATTATATAGGTTTGATGAGATTTAGTTGTATGTTTTTTTCTATTATTTATCAGTTTTATAGAATTGTATTTAATTTAAAGTTTTTTTTATTTCTAATTATTATTAAAACTTAAGATATATATATATTTTTAAAATCTATTGTTTACTCGGTCGTTTGTAAAGCATGATAATTCTTTGTACCTATTAAAAATTAAATTCTATCTGGGTATAAAGTTAAGATATTGAGATTTTGGATAGAGATTAAAAATATAAATGAATGAAATCTACTTCTTTACCTTTTAAATGTACTTTTAAAAGAGAACATGTCAATACTAATCTAAGAAAGTAAAACAAAACTAATAGTGGTCACCTAGGATGAAAATGATTATATCTATTGTCCAAACTGACCAATATTCTCCACGTCTATATATATTTTTACCATTTTCTTCACATTTTTTTCTTCCTTTGTTCACTTCAAAAAAACATATTTTTTACTAGGGCAGTATTCGTTGTAAATTCGTCGTAAACAGGGTGTTACGACGAATTAACCTCGAAAGCCGTTTCGTTGTTAAACGTTCGTCGTAATGGAGGTTTCGTCATAAACGACTCGTTACGTTTACGACGAAATATATTCCTCGTAAAGCGCAGGGAAAGAATTCGTCGTAAACGACACGTAAGATTTCGTGGTAAAGCCCACGTAATGATTTCGATGTAAAGCACACGTAAATACTTTCGTTGTAAATCACTCGTAAACATTTCGATGTAAAACCCTCGTAAATATTTCGATGTTAATCACTCATAAACATTCGATGTAAACTCCATGTAATATTTACGAGGAGTTTACATCGATTCTTATTATATTATTATTAATTAGTATATAATAAATTTTAATTTATATTTAATATTCAGAATTTAAAATAATTTTAATTTTAAAACGAAATATGAAATTGAAAAACATATTTTAAAAAGACATTTAAAAGTCATACAATAATATTTAAATTCATAATACAAACATAAATATAAAAAAAAAACTACATATCCTCGAAGTAGTTGGTGGGGTTGCTCGGCTGTTGACGGGTTGGATCGGACTCTTGGGGATCTCGTACTGGCAACCCAAGTGCGGCTCGTCTCTCACTCAACATTCTCTGCATAACCGGGTTTCTCACGGCCATCACGTCTAGCAAATCCTCAAGAGAGTCTAAACGAACCTGCTGGCTATCCATTCGAGCCTTCATCTGAGCAGTCTCTTCATCCCGTCTCGAAGTGCATGACGAAGTTGTCCTTGCAACTTCGTTAACAGAGCCTATACCGACTATCCGTCTCTTCTTTTTAGGAGCCACCTATAAAATCAAAACATATTTTAATATAGCTAATTATGTTAAAATATTTAAAATAATGTAAACAAAAATTTTAAGTTGTACCTCTTCGAAGATTCTGTCGGCCTCTTCGGTGGACAATGTGACTGGTAATCCATCGGGAGACTCCTGGGTTAGTTGCGTCTCCCGTTCTTCAATCCGACCAGCCACTGCTTGGAAGAGTTCCTCAGATGCAGGATCCACAAAAACTCTGTCGGATGTGGCGTGAGTCATCTTGAATAGGTCAGACAGAGATGGTAAGACTCCCGTCTTCTCGAACTACAAAAAAAATAATTAAATATTAAAATTATATTAATTGAATATTTTAAAATATATATTTAAAGCAAAACTTACAGCTTCTAGACGGACTCTTGTATGAGGTTTTTGTCCGGTTCTGTGAAGCATGGGCAAATGACCATCTTTATCCTTCGTCCTTCGAGAAGCCGAGCACGAATTAACCTTTTTGATCGAAGAGGGGTGCTCCCAATAGGCGATGAGGCCATCCCACACATCCGTCGTGAGCTCAGTGGGCTTTCCCTCATACCTGTAGATCTCCCACTTGTCCTTCCAATCGGAGACTGTGTTGCAGAGGCGGATCTTTGCCTTTGCAACGAATTCCGCCCTCACCCTCTCGGTGATTCCCAAAGACCAATGCCTCTTTTGCTGAAACAGAAAATTTTTGAAAAAATTACAATTAATAATAAATATTAAATATATATATATATATATATATATATTTAAAAGTGAAAATTTAATTAAATTTAAAAATCTTACCGCAAAACATTTAAACCACGTGATCTTAACGTGATTTGGTGTCTTGCTCCAGTTCGGATATGCCCCGTCGTAGTAACCCTTAATCGTCGCCGAAACGCTCCGGCTAACTCGGTTGTTAGCCCCAAACCTGAAAAAAAACAATTTAACCGTTAGAAAATAAAAATAATTTAAATTTTAATGTAATAAAAATTAATAACTTACCAATAAGTTCCTCGGGGTCTATCGGGGTCTAGAACATCCAAACCCTCCCGTCCAGGCTGGGCAAGCAAATCCTCCACCGTATATCTCGCGAATGGAGCATATGAAGGCACACGCAAATCCGGATGAACTGCACCTTCTGGGACAGGCTGAGGTGCAGCCGTTGGAGGAGGAGGTGGAGGCATCTGCGGTGGAAGAGGAGGACTCGAAAAAACTCTCTGAGAAGTCTGAGAGTCTGGAACTGCATCGGAAGACGATGGACCGGAAGAAGATGTACCAGAACCATCGCCAAACAACTGGGCATAAGTAGGTGCTGCTGGTTTCTTTCTAGGAGCAATCTAAAAAAAAGTTAAATAAATTTAATCAATTATGACGACATAATTAAAAAATTATTCCGTTACCTAACTAATCACCTAAACTATAGTATTCCGTCATCTAACTAATCACCTAAACTAATTACCTAACTAATCACCTAAACTAATTACCTAACTAATCACCTAAACTAATTACCTAACTAATTAATCACCTAAACTAACTTAAAAAAAAAAAAGAGGAAAGGGAGTGTACCTTAGAGGGAGAGGAGAGGAGTTTGGGAGGAATGAACGAGGCAGCCTCGTTCTCGGCGTCTCAATATATAGAAAATGTTTCGTCGTAAACGCGACGTAATATTACGACAAAGTTGCCAGACCCGTTTTTTCCATTTACGACGAAGTTACCAGGCCCGCGTTTTTCGGTTTACGACGAAATTACGTCGAAACGTCCGTTTACGACGAAGTTACCAGGCCCGCGTTTTTCCATTTACGACGAAGTTACCAGGCCCACATTTTTCCATTTACGACGAAATTACGTGGAATAGATTTAACCATTTACGACGATTTTACAACGCTTAACCCTAAACACCGAGAATGAAATCCCTAAACCCCAAAGTCACATATCATCTAACATCATATCTTCTTCTCTACTACTTCTTGCTCTTTCTCCAACTTAAACTCTAAAACCCTAAAACTCCAAATAATTTTTTAAAAACTAAAGAAATACATATTATATAAAACAACATTTGTTACACATACATTAAGATGGTAAAAAAACAATATTTCTTTAAACATACATTACAATAGAGAAATACAACATTTGTTACATATATTGCATCACTTTAAATCGTTTTCGTTCTCATCAATATTACATCACTCTAAATCGTTTTCGTTCTCATCACTATCATTACAATCATCATCATCGCTTCTCTCGAACTCGTCTTCACGTGCTTCATTATTGAAAGTTTTGCGGGTCGATCAAAAGGATTTCATCAGTTGGTTGTTCTGGTACCTCAACTTCATTGATAGCGTCTTCTTCTTGCAAGGGTGGTTCTTCTCCAGCGACAATGCGTCCACGAGGTGTAATTTTGATAGCAGCTAACCAGTTTATACCGGAAGTTCGAAGCCGAGGATAAGGAAGGAAGCTAACTTGCTCGGCTTGTGAAGCTAAAATGAAAGGCTCAAATTTGTTGTATCTTCTCCCAAAATTGACATCCACAATACCAAATTTGTTATACCGAATCCCTCGGTTCACAACAGGATCGAACCATTCATATTTGAAGAGGACGCATTTTAGCTTCAATAACCCCGGAAATTCCACTTCAATAATCTCCTGCAAGATCCCGTAAAAGTCCGTTTCACCTTTCACACATATTCCGTAGTTACTCGTTGCCCGATGTCTCCCATACTCGTATGTGTGAAAGGTAAATCCTCGTGTGAAATACATAGGTGATGTGGTGACCTTTGCAACTGGACCTTGAACCAATTCGTGAAACCATACGGGATAATAAGGATTGTCATAATCAACCTGCAAAAAGTAGATATTCTTAATTAATATTGAAGTATCAAAACGCTTACTTAATTAATCAATGTATGAGATATATTACGTACCTGTGATTTTAACCACTTGACAAAGTGCTTATCTTTACGTGTGTCCACGTCAGTTGCAGATATTCCTGGTATTTCTTCTTCAACTTGAGATACAAACATGCTGCAAATTAAACAAATAATCAAGTCATACATAATTAACTGCAATTCATATAATTAACATTCACAAAAATATTTACCTTTCAAAGTAACGGGTCACTGCATCCTCGCAGTTGAGCAGAATATAAGTGTGGGCACTATGTTTATCCTCTTCACATGACCACCATACTTCTTTCGTTTTACCACCAAACCGTGAAAGTTCACAGAAAATGTCAGGAACACCATCAATTGGATATGATGTCGGTACTCCACCATCATCATATCTTCTAGGAACTCTTTTTCTCGTACGAACAGTTGGAGCAAAGTAGTATGATGTGAATTTAGATGTTTCGGCTGTCAAACTCCCCGCAACTATTGATCCTTCCACCTTTGCAAGATTTCTTGCTTTCCCCTTCAAATGTTTCATCTGTCGCTCATACGGATACATCTATCCATTGTGAACAGGTCCACGAAGCAATGCTTCATACGGTAGGTGGACAACTAGATGCTCCATGACGTCAAAAAATGAAGGAGGAAATATCTTCTCCAGGTTGCACAATATGATCAGAATGTTATGATGAAGTTGTTCGATGACTTCTTCCTTGAACGTACGTGTGCTAAGATCTCTGAAAAATGCGCCGATGGCTGTATATTGCAAGAGTAATCAAATTAATAACATTTCATAACATATGTATATATATTATAAAATTATAATTACCTGCAAGTGCTTCATGGACATTTGCTGGAAGGAGCTCGACAAAAGCAAATGGAAGTAGTCGTTGCATAAACACATGACAATCATGACTTTTTATTCCGGAGAACTTTTGACCGTCTCTGACAATTTTTTTGTGCCGAAACAATGTCTTATTTCTTCTGTACGGATGGACAAGTGGAAGAAAGCGACGATGACAATCAAACGAAGAACTCTTCCTACCATTCTTCAGGTGAAAAGCATCCGTCGATCCAAGACAATATGGACAAGATAATCTTCCATGTGTTGTCAATCCAGACAACATCTCATAAGCAGGAAAATCACTTATCGTCCACAGCAGAACTGCTCGCATCGTAAAATTGTTTTTCAAGGAACAATCGTATGTCCTCACCCCTTCTGACCACAATTGCTTTAGCTCTTCTATCAATGGTTGAAGAAAAACATCAAGAGACCGTTTTGGATGCTTCGGCCCAGGGATTAATATCGTCAAAAATAGAAATTCTTGTTCCATGCACATATCCGACGGTAAATTGTACGGCGTAAGAATGACTGGCCACAAAGAATATTGTCTACCAGACATTCCAAATGGACTAAATCCATCGGTGCATAACCCAAGATAGACATTCCGAATATTTGTAGCAAAATCTGTGTGTACCTTGTTGAAATGTTTCCACGCTCTTGCGTCTGATGGATGTGCAACCTCACCATCTCTCTGGACATGTTCCGCATGCCACCTCATCGACGCAGCAGTCCTCTCAGATTGATATAATCTTTTCAATCTGTCTGTAATTGGTAGGTACCACATCCTTTGGTACGGTACCCTATTCCTCCCACGGCCTTGCGGTTTGAATCGTGTTTTTTTGCAGAATCAACACTCTTCTAACTTGTCATCTTCTTTCCAGTAGATCATGCAGTTTTCGATGCAAACATCAATCATCTCCGAAGGCAACCCAAGACTATAAACCAATTTCTGAATCTCATAATAAGATTCAGCAGACACGTTGTCTTCTGGCAAATACTCTTTAAACAACTCCGCCCATGCATCCATGCAATTCTCAGGTAAATTATGATTCGTTTTAATATTCATCATCCTAGCTGCTAGAGACAATTTAGAGAGACATTCTCTACAACCAGTGTAGATTGGTTGATTTGCATTATCTAGCATTTCATAAAACTTTTTTGCATCCAAATTAGGTTCTTCTACATTTCCAGTTCCATCAGCTATTGTTGTAGTTGTTTCTAAAAATGCATCACTAATCATATCTTGAACCCTATCATGATCTACCATCTGCTCCTGATCTTGATGATAATTATATTCATTATGCAAATGATTCGGTTCTTCACTATGATGAGCATCCTCAAAATTATTATTACTACTACTAACTTCATTTCCCCCATAACCCTCTCCATGTTGATACCAAATGTAGTACTGTGGTGTAAATCCATTGTTTACTAAATGCTTCCATACAGTTTCACTACATGCAAATTTTGAATTCTTGCATTTCCGACAAGGGCAGAACATCTTACCGCTTTCCTGCGTGATCGGTGTACAGCCCGCCTGGTGCATGAATGTCTCTAGCCCGCTCAGAAATGCGTTCGTCACCCTCCCGTCGGAATCTTTGTGCAAATACATCGAACTCCGTAACTCGTAAATATTACCGCCACCGGCCATTTTTTTCTTAGATTTTTTTTTGAAATCTTTTTTTTCTGATTTTTTTTTTCCGTTTGTGTGTTGTGAGGAAGAGAGTTGTGGGAAATGACATATATATAGAGAAATTTTCGAGTTGGGTAGTTGAAATATAACAACGATTTTACAAGGAATGTTTTACATGGATTTTACATGGTTTTAACATAATATTTACAATGACTTTACGACGAAATTAGGTAAGTTAAAGCACATTGAATACACGTTTTCACCTAAATATAACGGTAACATGTTTCGTTGTAATGTCGATGTAACGATTACGACGTATTTCTCATTCCACGTACTTTCGTCGTAAACTTACATGGATTTTAAGACGAACATATTTCGTCGTAAATTTACATGGCGTTTACGACGAAAGTTGGTCTCCTCGTAACTGCGTTGTAAACACCATGTAAATTTACGACGAAATATTTTCGTCGTAAATCTTCGTTGTTATGGGCACATTTTCTTGTACCGGTTGTAATTAGTTGATTATTTTGTCTATGTAACATGTCTAAAAGATCAAGAAATTTGTTCCGCTCCAAGAAGCTTGAGCTTATTGCGTTTGAACCATGGTGTAGCCAATGTGAAGGTTATAATTATTAGTCTAACCATTAGAATTTCTGCAGCTCCTCCACTGTCTGTACAAAGTCCATATATAGGTCTCTTTGTTTATATTTAACCATTGGCTTAGACGCCTTTTTATTTGTTGAAAACACGGAGAATTGTGTGATAAGTGAGATGTGGCATGGATTACAATTCCAACTGAAATTCATATTGCTAAAAACGGTATAATCTATGTAAGATTTATGTACATGCACTTTTTATAAATTGAAAATAAGATTCAAAATATTCAATCAGCTCCAACTTCAACTTGGAGTTATTTGATATCCACTGTCTCCATCTATATTAGAGATAAGATTTTTTTTTTTCAATTAGTTAGTCTAGATATCAAATTAATTTACTTAGAAATTTTTTTTAAAAAGTTTTCTTAATTTAAAATATCATTTTTTCGTAAATTTACATTTTAAGATATTATTTCTTTAGTTATATTAGTTAAACTTTTATATTGATTTTTCATAAAAATATTCTAAATATCAATAATTTCTTTTTAAAGTGTTTTCATTTATTGTTTTTTTGATACATAATTTCATTTTGCTTAAAGATATGAAGTTTTGATATTTAAATATTTAGTTAGAATGTTTTTAATATTGTTTAGAGTCGACCAAGATATCAAGATAATTTCTCATAGTTTTTAATAGTCATATTAATTTTCTGTTTTAATTTTTAAGTTCTATATTTTAAAAAAACAATTTATTTTTAAATTTGTTTTACATTGATTTTCTAAAATATTTTGTCAAATTATCAGATTTATTTTTGTGTAAATATTAAGTGAATCTTATAGAGTAAGATTAAACAATCGAGGACAACCATGTTTTATAACTCACATCAATAAAGAATCAACTAAGAGATAAAAGATATCCTATTTATAGGGCACTCAACTTTCTAATACTCTCTGCATATCCCTTTTAATTCAAATGTTGGTCTGGCCTATGCATTTTAGACTCACAACGTCATTGTAAGCGACCGATGGAAAGCAATACAAATGATCTTATAATTATTGTATATTTGTTACATTTACTGATGGCGTCTTGAAGCTGTGTGCCCTTTTCCAGACTTGCAATGGCTGACTCTTCTTCAAAATTTTCATTTGATCTTGCTCACGTTCCTAAAACGTTAAACCAACATTTGATCTTGATCATTTTCCTAAACATTAAACCAATGTTTGATCTGCACCTTGACTGCCTTGTCTCTAACATATTCAACACAGTTCCCTTCAGAATTAGAGTATCCTCTGTCTCTTTCTGTCCTGACTAAAGCTTCAATCTGGTCCATCATTCTACAATGAAAGAATTATATTAGCATGAACCCAGCCATGAAAAAATTCACTTGTCCAATGAGACGTTACTTGCTTCAAGGAACAATGCACAAAACCAAAGAAAAAAGGATTGCAAAAATATTTTACCTCATAAGTCTTCATCATCAATAAAAATCTCAAGGAACAATGCACAAAACCAAACAAAAAAGGATTGCAAAATTTTACCTCATAAGTCTTCATCATCAATAAAGATCTCAGCAGTATTTTGATTGCAAATCACGGGCTTGGCGGTGAACTACAGTCTCTTCCACTAATTGTACATTGTTGCATCTCTTCTTAGCTTGATATGCAACACTTCTCATCTTATACACAACTTCCGCCAACCCATTCACAGTAAAAAACGGCTGTTAAAAACAGATAAACCAGAGGGAGGAAAAAAAGAAAACAGAAGTTAAGATTTTCCCCCTACAAATTCATTCTGGTGAAGTCGTCTCGCTGCGAAATTGTTAAAAGCGGCTTTGACGGTGATGAATCTGCAGTAAGGAATGATCAAGAACCCAAGCGATATGATAACGTAGGATGAAGACGTCGACTGCAGCTGATCAAGATCCGTCGTAGCAGACTCGGGAGCTAGATGAGAAAAATTACAAACTGTTTTTTAATAAACATGGGAACTGACTATCTTCTGGGTTCTCAACACCTCCACCCTATAAAAGACAGAGTAAAAAAACAGCTTCGTCAACCTCATCAGCAACCCTTAACTCGATAGAGTATCAAGATTCAACCTTTTTTAATCAATAAACGGAACCAAAATAATCGTACACTAACAAACAAAAACAAAATCTATAAACGAAATCAAAATCATCTAAAGCTTTCTAAATCAGTATACAGAACCTACATCATCTTACATCAACATTAAAAAACAAAAAAAAACTAAACCAAAATCATCTAAACTCAAGCTTTCTAAATCAATAAACCATACCCAAATCATCTTACATCAACAAACAAAAACCAATAAACATAACCAAAATCATTTTACTGTATAAAAGTTTCAAGAGTTATTAGGATTTGTAGGGATGATGTTCACCGGATGAAGCCTCACCTATTTATAGTGGGTGAACCACCACCTAGAAGAAAAGAAAGATACTTTAATGCTGAAGGGAACTCTCTTCTCCTGCTGTCACCTCAGAAAATAAGGCAAGGAGGCGACGACACGTGTCTGATTTTCATTAAAGTCGTTTGAACTATGGACTTTACCGGTTTTGATTGTTGGGTTTCAAAGTATAATATTTTGGGCTGCTAAAAACAAAATTGTAAGCCTCTACTTACATTAACCGTCTTCATCAATGTCGACCATCGACATCTAGGTTTTCATCGCCTTCTTCAAGCTCTGATTAGTTCAACCAACAATGGAGATCCGAGAGGATAATGTGAGACGAATCTCTGGATCTAGATGCCTTCGTGTCGTTTCGCCTGGGTTCTCCTGGAAGAAAGGAAAGATGCATTGAATGAGAAATCGTGCTTGGATTGGGTCAAAGAAGATAAGACGTCGTTAATGGCAATGAATCAGTGCATCTCGTAACGGTTCCAAGAGCACCCAGGCGACACGACACGAAGGCATCTAGATCCATAGATTTGCCATGAAGATTCGTCTCACATAACCCTCTCGGATCTCCATTGTTGGCTGAACTGATCAGAGCTTGAAGAAGGCAATGAAAACCTAGATGTCGATGGTCGCCATTGATGAAGACGGTTAATGTAAGCAGAGACCTACAATTTTTTTTAGCAGCCCAAAGTAATATACTTTGAAGCCCAACAATCAAAACCGGTAAAATCCATAGTTCAGACGACTTTATTGAGAATCAGACACGTGTCGTCGCGGAGAAAGGAGTTAAGGTATTATAAATCATTATAAAATAGATTTCAAAAGAACAAGAAAAAAGTATTATACATTAATTAGTCAAAGTTTTATTTAATGAAATTAGTTTAGTATAAGAAAAAGAAGTTTAAAATGGTTTGGGGGAGGAGAAATAATAATAATCATTTTCAAAAATAAAAAGCAATGGTTATTTACGTGTGAGAGAATAGTAAAATCATGGAAATGAGGCTTTAGCCAAAAACAAAAATTCAATTACATTGGAAATCTGTTATGGAGTATGCCCGTAATGATGCTACTGAATGGAAACAAACAGGAGCATCACAGTTAACTCAAGGAGGTCTAAATGGTAGAAGAGAAAGATCACGACGAGAAAGTCATTGGACACGACCCCCAAAGGATTGGCTTAAGTGTAACACAGATGGATCTTTTATGAATATAGGAGAACACAATACTGTTGGATGGATTATCAGAGATGAGAATGGTGTGTATAAAGGAGCGGCTCAAGCTACTGGTAAACGGGTTATGAACCCATTAGAGAGTGAGCTACAAGGAATTTTAATGGCTCTACAGCATTGTTAGGCATTGGAATTTCGTAAGATCATACTGGAAAATGATTGTAGCAAAGAAATTGATATTCTCAATGGTAAAACGTTACATTTCAGTTTTTATAACTGGATAAGGGAGATCAAGTGGTGGGTAATGAAATTTTATGAAGTTCGATTCCAATGGACATCACGAGTAGCAACTAAGTGTGCTGGTAAACTTGCAAGAAGTAGACTCCTACAACCGATAGATTTTGTTTTCCATAATTATGTACCAACCATATTATTAAATCTTCTGCATGAAGATTATGTTAAGTCAAATTTTCATTAATAATAAAGTATGCTGTTATAAAAAAAAAAATCAAGAAGAAAAATGAAAAAAAAAACTGAAAGTGACTTTTGAAACTTTAGAAAAACGTAAAGCCATCAAAGCATAATTGGGTAAAAAAAAAGGCTTTGAAAACTGTTAAACATTCTAAAGTCCTCAAAGTTTCAACCCCAATAGGTGCCTTAGTCATGTAAATGGAATCAAAAGAGGAAAAAAAAAGAGCTCAAAAGTCGTTACCAGATGTACCTGCCATTTAAATAATCAACTAATACTACAAATTAACCGAACAGGTTGTGAATAAACTATGGTTCGTTTGGGTCAACGTTACTCAAAGGTGACTTCTCCGAATCCACTAGAAATTCAATTTACAATTGATCAAGTGCGGGAATGCTATAAAGACAACAGAACCATGTTTGTGGAGAGTGTTAATAGCCTGCATGGTTTGCAAACCAACTTGGAACGAAGAAGAGAAAGAGCAAAATGAAAAGAGACAGAGAAACATCTCTGGTCAGATGAATGGAGGACCGTGATATATCAGGATAAATATTTGTAACTCACTTGCTGTAAGAAATTGAAGAACAGAGTGAAGAACAAGAGAGAGAGAAAGAGTAAGGAAGGATTTTTTATTTTCTTAGATCTGAAAAATGTCATTATAATTGGTTATCAAGAGATATAATCAGAATAGAATATGCTTACTCTAGTAGCCAAACACCCTTGGCTTACTAGGAAAGCTAAAATATAATATCAGTCTGCTTTTACTCTAGCTCCGCGGGTACTGTTCATTCTAACAGGTCTTGCTTGACTTCCTTTGGCAAGCCTTGCTAGATAAAGACTTCTTACTCTAGTAGTTCTTCATGTCAATACTCCCCTTCAAGCTTTACCATAAGGTATGGTTAAGCTTGGAACCCATGAAGACATCCCTCATTAAAACTTTTTGTCTGAAAAACCCAATGGGAGAAAAACACACAAAGGAAAAAGAATTGATGTTTCATGGCTTAAGGGGATCATGATCTAGTCAGGTCTATGAGTCCCAATCTCGGATGAATGAACTCACATACAGTAGTACTTGCTCCTTTAGTGAAGATATCAGCTAGCTGGTCTTCACTTATAGTGTAGCAAGGTAGAATGATCTTCTGCTCCACAACTTGTCTCACCTTGTGACAGTCAACTTCAATGTGCTTTGTCCTTTCATGAAACACTGAGTTTGAAGCTATATGAATGGCCGTCTGGTTATCACAGTGCATGGTAATTGGTGTTGATGTCTATATGCCCAAGTCTCTTAGCAAGTTTCTGATCCAAATGAGCTCACTTGTCAGTTTCCTTATTGCTCTATATTCTGCCTCAGCACTTGAACATGATACCACCTTTTGCTTCTTGCTTTTCCACGTAACTAGATTGCTTCCGATGAAGGTGCAATAACCTGTAGTAGACCTCCTATCCACTCTATCACCAGCCCAATCTGCATCACAATATCCCACAATCTCTGTGCTCTTGTTGCAACCCATCCAAACACCTCGACCCGGAGCCTCCCTTAGGTATCTCATGATCCTTTCCACCATATTCCAATGATGAACCTTTGGTGCTTGCATATGCTGGCTGACTTGGTTCACAGCAAAACAGATGTCTGGTCTTGTAATGGTGAGATAGATCAGCTTCCCAGCCATCCTCCTATAGAGTTTGAAGTCTCCAAATGGTTTGTCTTCAAACTCCCCCTCACGCAAGACTTTGTAGCCTTCTTCAAGTGGTGTTTTAGCTACTTTTTTCTCCAAGCTTCCCTGCCTCATTTAAAAGATCAAGTGCGTACTTTCTTTGAGATAAGAAAAGCCCCTCTTTAGAGTGGCATATTTCTATCCCTAGAAAGTACTTTAGCTCCCCCAAATCTTTAATATCAAAGGTAGATTTAAGAAAAGCTTTAGTAGAGATGATACTTTCCTTGTCACTTCCTGTGATAATAATATCATCCACATAGATCAATATCACCACAATTCCTTGCTTGCGAGAGTGAAGAGAGTATGATACAACTTCTGATTTTACAAACCCTATTCCATTGAAAGTTGTACTCAGTTTGTGATACCAAGCTCTTGGTGACTGTTTTAATCCATAGATTACTTTCTTCAATCTAAGGACATTCCCTGCCTTGACCATACCTTCCATACCCGGAGGTGGCCTCATGTAAACCTCATCATCGAGCTCTCCTTGAAGAAAAATATTCTTGACATCCATCTGCCAAAGATCCCATTCCAGGTTCACTGCCAAGGAGAGAAGAATCCTTATGGTGTGAAGTTTAGCTACTGGAGCAAGGGTATCCAAATAGTCTTCTCCATAGACTTGAGTGTATCCTCTTGCAACTAGCCTTGTCTTCTTCCTTTCTGGTTTTCCATTGGCAAGATATTTGATGGTGAAGAGCAAGCGGCTTGTAACAGTTTTTTTCCTTTAGGAAGCTCAGTTTCATACCAAGTATCATTCTTGATCATGGCACCAACTTCATCTCCAACTGACTCTCACCACTCTTCATGCTTCATGGCTTGTTCATAAGTCTTTGGAACATACTCTTGATCCAGATTGCTGATGAAGGCTACGTGCTCTTGAGGATAACTTGCCAAAGAACAGGTTGCTTGGATAGGGTGAGCCACTGCATTGCTGTTGAAGTACACTCTGGTGTCGACCCACTTGGATGGTTTCTTCACTCTTGTACTCCTTCTCAATGGTCGAATATGTTGCCCTTCTACCATTGTCTCTTTCTGTCCTTGATCTCCATTAAACTGATCTTCACTAGACGGATCAGATTCATCTCCATCTTGATCATGTGTGCTTGCTGAATCATCTTCTTCTTGCGGCTGTGATTCATGTTTATTGCCCCTCTCAGGATCAGGATGGGCTGTTTCAACAACTGGTGATGCTTCTTCATCGTTTCCAGCAGGTGGTGGCGAGGGAGAAGTCCTTGGCACCTCACTACTCTGAGGCTGATTGATGCCAAGACTCTCCAGAATGATTCTCAAGTTGTTTGCCCTATCTGAAGGTCCTTGTGAGAGGTTTTGAACGCTTTCCCAACTCTTTTCCTCATAGTAGCCCTTAGATTCCACAAACTTGACATCCCTTGAGACCATAACTCTTCTTGAATCAGGAATGTAGCACTTATAACCTTTCTGCGTGTGGGAGTATCCAATAAACATGCCCTTGACACTCTTGGCTTCTAGCTTGTTTCTCATTTTTCCTGGTGTCAAGACATAACAAACACACCCAAACACACGCAAGTGATCAATTGGAAGTTTGATTTTGTTTAGTACCTGAAAGGGAGAGGCATCTTGGAGAACTTTGGTGGGGATTTTGTTGATCAGATAGCATGCTGATACCACAACATCTCCCCAAAATCCTTTAGGAAAATTGGTGTGGAACATGCTTCTTGCAACCTCAATAAGATGTCGATTCTTCCTTTCAGCAACTCCATTTTGTTGAGGTGTGTATGGACAGATTGTTTGATGGATTATCCCATGTTTTGCTAAGTGGTGTTTGAAGGCATTGCTGGTATATTCCCGACCCCCCCCCCCCCCCCCCCCCATTATCAGACCTGAGAGTTTTGATCTTGGAATTGAAATGGTTAGATATATAGTTTTGGAAGTTAATAAAAGCTTCTAAAACTCTATCTTTAGTTTGAATCAGGGTGAGCAAAGTATAGTTTTATTTTTCATCTATGAATGTAACAAAATACTTATGGTTCTCCCTAGACACACAAGGTGCAGTCCAAACATCAGAGTGCACAAGATCAAAACAATTCTCATAAATAGTCATTGATTTAAGAAAAACAGATTTCTGATGTTTACCAAGAATACAAGCCTCACAACTTTCATTCTTAAAAGATAGATTAGGTAACATCAGACCTAAGGCGCGAGAATGAGGGTGACCTAATCTAGCATGCCATAACACCTCACTAGCTAAAACAGAAGCAGAATTAAAATCACACGATAAATCTGAAACTTTGGTGTCTTCAAGAAAATATAGCTCTCCCTTGCTCACACCTTTTCCCAGCATCTTACTGGTCTTAATATCCTGAAAGCAAACATCATCAGGACTAAAAATAACATTGCAATTTAAATCATTAGTTGCTCTCTTAACAGAAATAAATTGGATGTGAAAGTAGGCATATAAAGAGCTTGAGACTTCTTATCAAACAATTTCAGGTTTCCTACTCCTTCAATTGGAATTCTATCACCATTATCAATCACTACACTCCCTGACATCACTAATCAGTCTAGCATCCCTAATCATATGATGAGAAGCTCCTGAATCAATGATCAAAGGTGTAGTAGTATGAGATGTACTATGAATATAATTTAAAGCATTGACACTTATATGTTACCAGAGTTTGCATTGATAGCCTTGATAAGGGCTTCAATGTCTGACTTACGGATGAAATTATCATCAGGAGATGGCTGAGACATGGCGTGGGATGTGAATCCACCAGTGTGGGTGGTTGAGATCATGGCTCTCCCATCTTCTCCCATGCGCATGAAGCTTGGTACTTAGGTTTCTTGATCTCTTGCTTCATGTGCTCTGGTCTGATTGTATCTGTTGGTTGAAGCTGGTCTGAGGTGAGGATGGATGATCCAGCAATTGGTTTTGGAGTGGCCTAGCTTCTTGCAGTGCTCACAAGTTATAGACTTGTCTCCTCCTCCTCCTCTTGGTTTGAAGTGTGCTTTGTTGACTGAAGTACTCTCCACCTTCTCAGCCTTGTTTACCATAGACAGCTCCCCTTTTCCACCAAAAATACCATCTGAGCCTAGCTCCTTTGGAATTTGAGCACAAACATCATCATAGCTTGAAAGCTCTTTAGCTCTCAATATGTGTTTAAGTACATCATTGAAGCTTGGGTTGAGTGTGAGAAGCAATCCAAAGACCTTGTCTTGTTCACGCCTCTCTTCTAGTGTACTAGGATCAGTGGTGCTTGGCCTCAACATCTCAAGTTCAGACCACAACTGGCTGTACTTCCCAAGGTGCTTGGTGAAGTCCATCTCTTCTTGCTGCAAGTTGTTGATTGCCCTCTTAACCTCAAAGATTATGGTGAGATTTGAATTGTTGCCATACACCTTGTGTAAGGTATCCCATAGCTTCTTTGCAGTCTCACAGTGTGAGTAAGACTCCATGATAGGAGTATCAAGTGAGCCTTGCAAGATAGACAGCACCATGAGATCCTCCTCACCCCATTTGCCTTCATCTACCACTACAATATCCTTGCCATCTTCTCCTTGGGTGATTTGTCTAGGCGCCTCACTGGTGGTGATGTGCTCCCATAGACCTCTTCCCCCAAGAGCTGTCCTGCCAATCTCGACCAGGTAATGTAGTTAGTACCCTTCAGGGTGATTGGAATCATTACTGGCTTGTGCTGCTCCATCTCCTCTCAAGAACACATATTTATTATCTACTGGATAAAAGAAATCTGAAGAGAAAATTGAGAAATTAAACCGGTGAATCACTAGAGACAGAGTATCAGAGTAAGATTGCGGAAGAGAAATAGGTACTCAAGAGCTTAAAGACTCTGATACCATGTAAGAAATTAAAGAACAGAGTGAAGAACAAGAGAGAGAGAAAGAGTAAGGAAGAATTTCTTATTTCCTTAGATCTGAAAAATGTCATTACAATTGGTTATCAAAAAACAGAAGCAGAATAGAATATGCTTACTCTAGTAGCCAAACACCTTTGGCTTACTAGAGAAGCTAAAATATAATATCAGTCTGCTTTTACTGTAGCTCCGCGGGTACTGTTCATTTTAGCAGGCCTTGCTTGATTTCGTTTGGCAAGTCTTGCTAGATAAAGACTTTTTACTCTGGTTGTTCTTCATGTCAATACTTGCTTGTTCTGTGACAAAGAGGTTGTTGCTCACCCAACATGATCAACTTAGAGAGGGGTATTGGATTTGGAATTTGAGAAGGATTTGTTTCTCACAAATCCTCATTTATTGTACATTTAGCATTTGTAAAATTTTCATAGAGAAAACATGCCTGTCAACATACTAATATTTAGAACTTATCAAAAATAAAAATTACTAAATATGTTGTAATGTGTTTGTCGTACTAATTATGAGATGCATTATGCATATGTACTTCCACTAACACAAATTTCTACTAATTATGAGATGCATTATGCATAGGCACAAAGTAGACCGGTGTATTGAATAGTGAAAATCCACCCCTAAGCCTTAAACAAGAAACAGGTTTGGCAATGGAACAAGTAGGTTATTGTTTATGTAGCTCCAAAATCGCTACAAATACCCTCAACTTCACTTCATTTGTGTTCAGCAAGTTCCGTAGAAACAACGTTGAACAAAATGGCCCTACATTGTTCATTAAAAGTCGTCCATGATTTTATTCCGAGATTCTGGTCAAACTTTGCTTATCTTGGATGACTTCCATGTAAGTCGTCGGACGGACGACTTCCGTGTAAGTCGTCTAAAAAAAATATTTTTTTTGTTTTATTTTTCAATTGCAAAACTAACCTGAGACGACTTACATGGAAGTCGTCTAGGTATAACAAAATATTGATTTTTTAATTTTCTATTGGACGACTTACTTGGAAAAGTCAAATTTCTGACACAATCCGGTCAAATGCAAAACTAACCCGTTTTCCCTAGACGACTTACATGTAAGTCGTCTCGAGTTTTTTTTTAACAAACAAAGATGGACGACTTCCATGTAAGTCTTCTAAGTTAAAAATCAATTGCAAAACTAACCTAAATAGACGACTTCCTAGAAGTCTGCCAGACGACCTCCGTGGAAGTCGTCTGCGTCGTCTGCGTTAATGTTTAATAAACTTTCATTTTCTCTAAAACTATAAATTTTTTTTAACATTTTCTTGTTAATTCATGTCTATTAAGCAATATTTTAGCAACTGAATGAAATTTATAACTTAATTCGTGATATTTATGAGGTTACAAACATTCATGTTTATTAAAGTTTCTAGCTGATCAGAGAAGACTTCCACGGAAGTCTTCTACGCTAGTTTTTTAATAACTTGTATTTTAAAAAGTATTAAGTAACTTCAAGATATGTAAAACCAATGTTCAAGAAATCGCTAGGCGGTAACTAGGCGCTTTATAAAAGACTAGCGGCTAGGCGGATTATTCGGAGCCTAGGCGTTAACGAATTATTAATTTATTATATATATTTTTACATTTATATGAGATATTTTAGTTTTTGATTTTTAATTATAAAATTATTGTGATGAATTATTAAAATAGATATACAAAACAAAAGAAATTAGAATTTTTTGTGGATTTATACTAATATTATTGTTTAATTTAACATATGTAGACCAATTTAGATCAATTTTAACCAGTTAACCGATTTAGGATAACTTTAACCGATATGAATCATATAAATAGGTATAAATCGGATTTTCGGAAAATCATTTCGGATAAGACCGAATAACCGCCTAGGCGGGGGCCTAGGCTCCGCCTAGACCGATTTTTAGAACCTTGTGTAAAACTCATATTTTCAAAATATGTTTTTTGTCTTAGTTTTACTAAATTTGACTAAGTTTTTCATCACAAACTTGTAAAAATTGTGATATGTTTTGACTAGTTACTATTGTTTTTTTCCATCTCTTAAGTGATACTTAAAATGTTGATTATTTCTATGAGTGGGTAAAATACTTGTTTCTTAAAATGTTGTATCAATGACTTAAATATCATTATTGTTATATGCATCAATGATGTTTTTTGCTATGAGTGAGTAGAATGGTTAAAATGATTCTTAATATGTTGTATCAATGACTTAAGTATCATTATTGTTATATGCATCAATGATGTTTTTTGCTAGAAGACTTCTAATGAAAGTGTTATATCTTTGAACTTATGTAATGGTTTATCTTTTGTGAATTTGGTTAATTGTTTTCTATTATTGTGTTTTGCTATTGAAGTTGCATCAATAACTTCAATTATGTCAAGTAATTTTGGCAAGATTATATTGTGGAATATGAACATATTTACCAAATTTTTTATTAATATATCTTCAAATTTACAAAAAAAATCACAACTAAAAGAGTACACATGCAAATCACAAAACAAATTAGAAACAAAACTATTATAGATCATTCTTCTACAAAGACAAGCTTGGATTCCACTTGATATGGAAGAAGACTCCGTTAGAAGACTTCTAGCACATTATATTTTAGAAGACTTCCGAGAAGATTTCTCATAAATCTTCCAAAGTTTTCACCAGATCTGAAAAACGTGCATATCAAAAACACACTTGCGAAAGAAAATAATAATAGATACTAATTTATGATCATTTTATTTTTTCAGATTTCATGAATTTTATTTTTTTTTAAATTAGACACACTTGCGAAAAAACAGAAATAGAAAAATGAGTTAAATCGATGCAACATGAAATGTGGAATATGAGTAATTGCTATAGTATTTTTTGTTTACACAGTTATTCTATCAAAGCCTAGCTGAAAAAAGGAAACAGAGATTCCATGTCTTTTTTTCTTCAACCCTCTACTTTACTGCTTTTGATCTATTTGTCTTGCTGTTCTGCCATTTTAGCATGTAACCTAGCTCGGATGTTTCTCCCGGTCGCTGGATTTTGTAACCTCCACCATGTTCATTTGTGAAGATGATTAATATATAATTATATTTTTTTAAAAATTGCATCAAGAATGCCTCCCTTAAAAATATAACTAGATCTTGATCCGCACATCTGTGCTGGTTTTTTCTTCTTATACTAAAACATTTTAGTTTATATAACAAAATTTATCACTAAATTAATGTGATTTATATGTATTATATAACTCTATAATGTCTATATATAAGTGGCTTATATTGTTATTACTAAAAAATTTTGTAACAAAATTTATTTTGAGGACATTATTATGTAACAATACTATTTTACATAATTGTTTTTAAAAGTTTGAATGTATATGAAAATCAAATTAAATTGGACCTACATAATAGAGAAGAAATATTGTGAGATATTGTTAAAAACAACAAAAAATATTTTTATTTTAAAGAAACTATAATATATTGTACATGCAAAACAATTTTGTAGTAAAAATCTTATTTGAAAATTGCTTGAAACACACAAAGTTGAATAATATTTTATTTTATTTTATTTGAAATAGAAATGAATATTTCTTTCTAAAACTTTTTTTAAGATCTTTATAAAATGTATTTCCGAAATTTAATTAATTTAAATTTTGATTATAATTAAAATATAATTAAAAATATATAATGTGATTTTAATTTTCGTTCATTAAAAAATAATAATTTAATTTGTAATAATAGTTATACTTTATGATAGTTAAAATTTAAATTAATTAATTTTCGAAAATAAAATTTAAAAACTCTAAAAAGATTTTCTTAGATTTTTCTTAAACAATTGTTTTTTGTATTTTAAATAAAAGATAAAGATATTAAAAGATATGGTGATTAAATTATGTAAAATTTGATAAATATTATAAAAGATAATCCATTTTTAAATATCACACATAAAGACGTCTTGACTTCTGTTTTAATTGTATAGATTATGGTTTGCCTAATTAATAGGGTTTTTAATATATCATTTAATATGAATTTTATAATAAAGAAACTAAATTAGTTAGAAAAGGTAAAGAAATCGTTCATAGATTTGAATGGGGGCAAATTACCATTTTTATTCGAAAGGGAAATAATAAAAAAGAAGAAAAATAAGAAGGAAAAAAGCATTTACGTGTGCAACCAGACCATAAGAACAAAGGAAAATTACCACAAATACCACATTCATAGTACCAATTTTCATGTTTACACAATTTTTACTCTCATTTTTAATGAAAGGTAAAAGACACTTATACCCGTAGGGTAGGGTTTTTGGAATGTGAAATTGAGGATTCTAATAACTATATAAATCAATACTTACAAAATATAAATTTCTCTAAAAAAAATTAGTTTCAAACATAATTTTCGATTTTCAAAAAGAAATTTTAAAAAATAATAAATAAAAAATTCGAAAAAAATTCAAAAAAATAATTATAAAAAATTTCGAATTTGGAAAAGTATAATTCAAAAACATAAAGGGTCATTTTTTTATGAAGAATGTATTTTTGAAAATGCCTTTTTAGTGGTGGCAAAGATGAAAAATGGTACGATGAAAGTGGTAAACATGAAAGACTCTTATACCCTTGTTCGCTATATATATAAAAACTAATTATTTAAATAAATAAAAAATAAATAAAAAATAATTTTTTTTTTATTTTTATGTTTTCGAATTATAATTTTGCAAATTCAAACTTTTTTCTAATTTTTTTTTTGAAAATGTTTTTTTCGAACTTTTTTTTCTTTTTCAAAATTTCTTTTTGAAAATCGAAAATTATGTTTGAAACTATTTTTTAGAAAAAAATATATTTTTGTAAGTATTTATTTATATATTTATTAGAATCCTAAATTTCACATTCCAAAAACTCTACTCCCTCCGTGAACTATAAAACCTAAGTCTAGATTAGTTAACCCTAGAGGTATAAGTGTCTTTTACTCTTCGTTAAAAGTGAGGACAAAAGTGGTTACTGTAAACATGAAAAGTGATACTATTAGTGTGGTATTTGTGGCAATTTTCCATAAAATTTCCCCAAGAACAAAAACCATAAACAAAAATAAATTATGATATTTGGCGCCTCTAAATTTATATATATTTTGGCGTTTAAAACCTTTGCTTTATGGACACTGAACCGTAGTTTTACAACATAATATTCTTCTTCTTTTTTTGACAAAAACATCTTATAAAAAATATAAACATTTACAAAATAAGGCTAAATAACTAGTTTTATAAAGAGAAAAATATTGCATGAACATACTTCATGATAAATAACATATCGTACCTATAAAACTATTTAAAGTAGATGTGAGTTGAAACCACAATGAAAAGAGAAAAAGTAACTAGGGATTCATTTCACAACCCACTGACTATGCTTCTCTCTTCCTTGTATTGTCTTCCATTCTGAATTTTAGTACTTAGCATATCCAAAAAGGCTTTCTATTTTACAATTTTCAAAATTTTATATTTGAAGTTTCAAGGAGCTTTTGTCCAAAAGTAAAAATTCAAATTTATCTTCAAAATTATTTGTAGTTTACACTATAGTTTTTATATTTGTCATAATTGGTATAAATCCATAAAACAATTTATAATTAACCAAGACATATGTACAAAATATTATTCCATGAAATTATTTTTATAATGTTCATCTTCGGTTACACAAAATTTATTTGGACAATATTTTGGAGATTTTGGAGGTTCCGAAGAAATTTTACCAGATTATTAGTTTTCTTGCAATATTTAAACTTGTGTAATAATTATGTCTTCATGTATTTTTTTTTTAATTTATTAAGTTTCTTTTGTAACATTCTTGTTGTCTAATTCTAGTTTTAAAATATTTTAAATCTTATTTTAATTTTTTCTATGATTTTATGTGAAAATTTTGAATTTATAAAAAGAAATTGAAATATTTATGAGATATAAAAATTCTAAGGATTAAAACGATAAAAAATACTTAATAATCATATATGTGATGTGTAATTAATTGTAGGGATCAAAATGCAAATAAAAGATGAAACTTCAAATTTAGAGTTTTGAATAGTAAAACTCTAAATATGAAGTTTCACTTCTCAAAACTTCAAATTTGAAATTTTGAAGTTCCTTTTTGTAGAGTAAAAAACTCTATATTTAAAGTTATAGAGTTTCAATATTCAAAACTTCAAATTTGAAATTTTGAAATTCCTTTTTGTAGAGTAAAAAACTCTATATTTAAAGTTATAGAGTTTTTTCTGGAGATGTTTTTATAGGAGTTCTTATCTCCTTCCCACCATTTGTCAAACCGAAAAAGCTTATTGGCTCGATGTCGGTTTCATCCACATTGCCTAGTAAGCTGAAACAAATAAGACAACGAGTGGCGAAGGAAGAAATGTTTTTGAGAAGGGTCAAATTGATGATACAAGTGTTTTACAAGGGTGAGTAAGCAAAACCCATTATATGTTTCTTTATGTGAAAAAAAAAATTCAAAAATTCACATGGGTCATTTGACCCACATGATTATTGGCTAGCTCCGTGATACACTAAAATTGGATCTTTGCTACTGTCAAGTTAACAGTGTAGTTGTAATATCTTTAGATCCAATTCCAGAGGACCAGTTCACACTTTATCTTTATGGGATCAAAATTTAGCTAAAACGAAGTGGTTTTTTTTTAATGAAGTAATAACTTAAATAACAAGTAACCAGATTAGGTTGTTTTGAATTGATTAAAAGGCGCTAGTCTAGGGTTTCATCTTTAGGTATGGAAATCGCAAGCCAAACAATTATTCAAGTCCAGTTTATAACAATCTAAACTCGGATCACTCTGATTGAATCAACCCACTCTCGTGGTGTTGATTCCTTTGCGAGTCGGTCTTGATGCCTAAACTCTCGTTTGGATCAAGACACGATGGCAAGCCTTAGAGATCAAGTCTGATATGTTTTGATTCCTTTGCGAGTCGGTCTTGATGCCTAAACTCTCGTTTGGATCAAGACACGATGGCAAGCCTTAGAGATCAAGTCTGATATGTTCACAATACACCCTAATATCTATTCTCGCTGACTAGGGATGCAAAGCTCATTCAAATCATATCAAGTTATCAATTAACGGCTAGCTAAATTGATTAGCCCTAATTCATGCACTAAGTGATCAGTTCAATGCAAGCATTAAGAAAAGATATGAATGTAGACAATCTTAAGATGACTTATTTATGCTTCAGCTCACGAATCCAAACCCTAGAACCCTAAACTAACTCGGTGACTACTCAGACATAACACAAGAACAGAGAAGCATGATTTCTGAATAATACTGCATATAATAGATAATAGAAATCAGAGGGTTCAGGATAATCTTCTCTAGGAGATAGATGGAGCCGTCTCCCTTACAAGTAGCAAATCGCCGAAAACACAAGCTCTCTTAGGTCTTTTCTTGCGTAAAAACTAAGGTAGGTCTAAAGTAATAAATATGAGACTATATATATAGGAGCCACATGCGGCTATAGGAAAGAAATAGGAAATCTAGGGCAAATCCCAAAATATTTGGAAACTTCCTTTTTTATCTCTGTCGCTGGAGCAGGCACTCAGGCTGCTCCGGTTGACTGGTTGACTGTTCTGCGCGAAAAACTCCAAATCATACTTTTCTCTCTTCTTTTCCTCTAGCTGGTCCATTTCCCATCCAATGCAACTGTAGACTTGTTATGACTCGAAAAGGGACTAAAAAAACTCGATAATACCTTGAATACTATTAGTAAGACATACATATAATGTGCCAAAAACACAATATATCAACTCCCCCAGACTTAGATCCTTGTTTGTCCTCAAACAAAATCAAGTACCAAGAACCGAGAGATAGGTTTGAAAGTGTGGGAACTCGCCTATTTTCAGCAACCATACAATAACCACGAATCTCTGAACCATATAAGCAGTCTAACTAAAACAACACATCCTTACCAAGAACCCCACTGACTGCTGTTCCAAACGGCTCCATACTCTGTATCTCAGACCTGCCAAAGTTAAAACCTTCCAGACAAAACTCCTTATATTCAATTAAGAGTAGTGTGAGCTTCTCATCATAGGCATTAGATATGGTAACAATCTAGGTATGAAACAGGCATTTTTGTGTTTAAGTGGAGCTAATCAGTGTTTAGGGGTACCAAATTTCGTAGAGGATGCATGATATCACGCAAAATTGCAAGAGAGGATAGATCCATTGATGTCCACAGCCTCTACTCGTTTTTGCACGTTCATCTTTAGGAACAGTCGCTCTGATCTGCATGATTCTCATCTCTTCACTTTATACTCCTTCTAGTTTACCAGTGACGTCTGTCTTTCAAGATTTTTCTTCTCATCCTTCATCACCTTATTCTGAAGTATATAACGCTAAAATTAATTTTTTTATTTTATTTTTATTTCAGTTTTTTTTTTATTTTTTGTTGAATACATAGGTGATGGTGACGAAGCAGGAGGTAACAATTGTGATTGGTGACATGCCACTGAAGTTCTTGACTTCTCATTCATTCTTGTTTCTCTTTTTCTCTTAGTTAGATCATCGGCGGCGGAGCGGCTGTTCCATGTGCCTCCGCCTATTCTTCAGCAAAAAATTTTGTTGCATCAACGAGTGAGAGACTGTGTCGATCCTTTCCTCTCCGACCCTTTTGTACATATCTGCACATAAGATACTGAATAACAAATGCATGAGGGCGGAACAAAGGCTTTAGGGTTTTAAGGTGGGTACTAGCTAAAGATGAGCTAGCCACTCAGAATCAGCAAGATGGATAGAAAGAATAAGAAGTCTTGAGTGTTAATCACGTTAAACCGTATTCTAATGCCCATAACAAAAAGAATTGCAATCAAGATTAAGTTCAAGTTAGATGGAGTTAAGTCTTTCCAGAGTAACCTCGACAAGCTGAAAGCTTTTGGAGAACAAGATGATGTAATGTCAGGGTGTTCTGGATCTACATGTGTGTTGGGGTCGAAAACGGTTACGACGAAGTTAACGTCCAAATCACCGAAGAAGAGAAACGTAGAAAACTTCTTCGACAAATACTTTTTCGAAATAGATTCTTCTTTACGAAAACCTTTGCGGAAGAAACGCGAATCATCGGACAAGAGCTCGAGAAGGATCGTTACGCAGCGACCAAACACGTGCTCCGCTCGGTCGCTACGTAGTGACCGAAATCGAGCCAAAGCTCAGTCGCTACGCAGCGACCAAATTCCCATTTCGCTCGGTCGCTACATAGCGACCGAGCTCGAGCCGGAGCTCGGTCGCTACATATCGACCGAGCTCTTCCGAAACGTCGATAAGACATCAGTCCATGCATTCTCGTCTATCCTTCGATGCTATCTCCCGAATACCGTAGCGAACCCATCTCACATTCCCCGCCATTTTTAAGTTATCAATCAAACTTTACCGTAAAAACCGCGGAAAGTTCATTCTTTATCGAAAGAAGCCGTAATAAACGCTTCGAGTCGAAAGACGGCCCAAAGGGACCTAAGGCATGACTCGAGGCCCAACTTACGATTTCTTAACCAATAGCCCGTAAACCGCATGTCGGTTTACGCTTAGCTCACAAGGGAAGATAAATGTCAAGTTTCCGCGGATAAATACGAAATTTTGAAGATAATTACGAAGATCGGACAAAATGGAATATCTCCATTTTTATGCTATGGCGGCTTAAAGGCAGAAGAGGAAAAGCGTAAACCGACCTTGGAGCCAGTATATAAGGGGTCCTAAGCGAGAGGCATGTAGGAGGATTTTTTGACAACAAACTTAGCACTTAGAGCGATTTTAGACAATTTTCCGTTTTTGTTATTCGAGCTGCGACTCAATTAGGTTTTTGCCGTCTTAGGGTTTTAGAACTAGGAATCTCGCCGACAGCTCTCGTAGCCCAGGCACTTACCTTGTTGTAAACGCTCAAACGCAGATTCAGAATAAGAACTATCTTGCTCTCTTTTTTGATCTCTTATTTTATTACTGTTCTCGTTTCGTGTTCTGATTGCTTGGCGTGTGGTATTAGCAGATATCCGAGACCTCTGGGAAATTAGGGTTCTCCTACTTTCCTTATTTAAACGGAAATCGACAGTGCGAATTTCGGTTCCCACAGTTTGGCGCTAGAAGGAGGGGGGACACGGATCAATCTAACCGTAAAAACCACTCAACGATCAGTAACGATATGCAAGACTCAACGGGCGCGAACATCATCTCGTTCAAGGGGGGAGCAACGGTCGATCGAGCCAAACCTCGAAACGATCTCCTTGTTATCGAACTAACGATCCGAGATATCGACGTCGCAAGGGTGCTAATCTACACCGGAAGTTCGGCCGATATCATCTTCAAAGATACTCTCGAGAAAATGGGCATCGATCAATTCGAAATCATGAAATACCCTAGCCCACTACTGGGACTTTCTGGAAAAACGACCGTGGCCTACAGATCGATTAATCTCGCAGTCGAAGCCGGAACCATGACAAGAGTCACAGAGTTTCTAGTGGTTGACCGTCATGCATCTTACAACGTTATCATGGGAACGCCATGGTTGAACGCCGTGCGTGCCATCCCATCCACGTACCATCTTTGCCTCAAGTTTCCAACCCCTAACGGAATCGAGGTAATATGGGGAAACCCGAGAGTATCACAGGTGTGTTACGCCGCAGAACAAAAACGAAACAGACCAGACCTCGAGACCGTTCCTAGAAAAACGGAGAAAAAGATTTCCGACCAAGGTTCGCGAAGTCAAGATTCGGCTGAACTCTACTGGCAGTCTCGTAACATCGCGGCTCTAGAGGAAAAATGCGAACCAACTTGCAAGCCTGTGGTCACGGTCTGTCTCGACGAAGCATCTCCGGAACGATGCGTCGAAATCAGAGCCAATCTCCGCGAGCCTTTGAGGACAGAGCTCGTAACCTGTCTAAAAAAGAACCTCAATACTTTTGCATGGGCCGCGGAAGATATGCCGGGGATTGACAATGACATAACGTGTCACGAATTAAATATCGATCCGACTTTCAAGCCCGTCAAACAAAAAAGGCGGAAGCTAGGACCTGAACGAGCTTCCGCGGTCAACGACGAGGTCGAAAAATTGCTTAAAGTCGGGTCAATAACAGAAGTGAGGTATCCAGACTGGCTCGCCAAACCCGTAGTAGTCAAAAAGAAAAACGGAAAATGGCGAGTTTGCGTGGATTTTACTGACCTAAACAAGGCCTGTCCAAAAGATAGTTTCCCCCTGCCACACATCGATCGATTGGTAGAAGCAACGGCAGGAAACGAACTTCTGTCTTTCATGGACGCCTTCTCAGGTTACAACCAAATTATGATGAACCCTGACGATCGCGAAAAGACTGCATTCATTACCGATCGCGGAACCTATTGCTACAGGGTAATGCCCTTCGGCCTCAAAAACGCTGGCGCAATTTACCAACGACTCGTGAACCGTATGTTCTCTCAACAACTCGGTAAAACGATGGAAGTTTATATCGACGATATGCTCGTCAAATCCTTCCAAGCAAAGGATCACGTATCACATCTCGAGGAATGTTTCGCCCAATTAAATTCCCATAACATGAAGCTCAACCCGACAAAATGCAGATTCGCCGTGGCATCAGGGGAATTCCTCGGCTACCTAGGCACAGTCCGTGGCATCGAGGCTAATCCAAAACAGATCAACGCACTGATCGAGATGGCTTCGCCGAAGAATAAGCGGGAAGTCCAGAGGTTGACAGGTAGAGTCGCGGCACTTAACCGTTTTATTTCGCGATCGACAAACAAGTGCCTGCCTTTCTATGATGTCTTACGGGGAAATAAAAAATTTGAATGGTCGGAAGAATGCGAAAACGCTTTCCAACAGCTGAAGCGGTATTTGGCTTCCCCCCAGTCCTCGCAAAACATGTGGAGGGGGAACCTTTGTTCTTGTACATCGCTGTATCAGCAACAGCTGTGAGCGGTGGGCTAATCAGGGAAGAACGCGGCGAACAGAAACCTATTTTCTATATCAGCAAAACCTTGCCGGATGCCGAATCTAGATACCCGCTAATGGAAAAATTAGCATGCGCGGTCGTAACATCGGCCCAAAAACTAAGACCATATTTCCAATCCCACACGATTGTTGTCCTCACGACTTTTCCCCTACGAACGATCCTGCATAGCCCGAGTCAATCGGGCCGATTAGCCAAATGGGCGGTAGAACTGAGCGAATACGATATCGAGTACCGACCAAGAACAAGCGCAAAGTCACAAGTGCTTGCAGACTTCTTGGTCAAATTACTGATAGAGACCATAAGCAACGAGGAACAAAATTCCACTTGGCTCCTTCACGTCGACGGATCCTCGTCCAAGCAGGGATCAGGCATCGGAATTCGCCTTACACAACGAAGCCGAATACGAAGCACTCGTCGTAGGACTGCGTTTGGCTCACGGCTTGAAGATACGAAACATCCACGCTTACTAAGATTCCCAGTTAGTAGCAAGTCAGTACAGCGGAGAGTATGAAGCCATGGACGAACGGATGGATGCGTACCTTAAACTAGTCCGAAAACTAGCTCAAAAGTTTGACTGTTTTGCCCTCACGCGAATTCCCCGTTCCGAAAACATCCAGGCAGATGCTCTCGCGGTCTTAGCATCAAGTTCTAATCCAGGAATCAAAAGGGTAATTCCGGTCGAGTTCATCGAACACCCGAGTATCAGACCACCAATCGTCGTCAACCTCATAGAAGGTCAAGGCGACGAAGAAGAAGAAGTTGCAATACACCGCAATTAGAGCAATCTGATTACGGCTGCGATACCCCGTGGCTGCAGAAGATTCAAGACTACATTATCGACGGACGCCTGCCCACCGAGAAATGGGCAGTCCGTAAAGTCCGAACACAGGCCGCGTGCTACGTAACAGTAGATGGCAAAATTTACAAATGGAGATTCTCCGGACCACTCATGACGTGCCTGGAAGGGGAAGAAGCGAAAAAAGTGATGGAAGAAGTACATTCTGGGTCCTGCGGCAATCATTCCGGCGGAAGATCACTGGCAGTGAAAATCAAACACCATGGATACTACTGGCCAACGATGATCGGAGATTGCGAGAAGTTCATACGCAAATGCGAAAAATGCTAGAGGCATGCTCCAACCATCCGACAACCAGCCGAAGTCCTCTCCTCCATCACATCGCCCTATCCTTTTATGCGCTGGGCCATGGACATCGTCGGTCCCGTTCTTAATTCAAAGCAAAAGCGTTTCCTTTTAGTCCTCACCGATTTCTTTTCAAAATGGGTAGAGGCAGATTCGTACGCAAGTATAAAAGATATCCAAGTCGAAAGTTTCGTATGGGAAAACATCATCTGCATGCATGGAGTTCCTTACGAAATCATAACCGATAACGGATCTCAGTTTATCTCCATCCGGTTCGAGGCGTTCTGCAAAAAAAATGGAAGATACGGCTTAACAAATCGACGACCAGATATCCGCAGTGTAACGGACAAGCTGAAACGATTAATAAAACCATTATCGACGGACTGAAGAAACGCTTAGAGGCCAAAAAGGCAGGTGGGCCGACGAAATCGAGGGAGTCCTCTGGTCCCACCGTACCACCCCGAGGCGAGCAACAGGAGAAACCCCTTTCGCTCTGGTGTACGGAACGGAATACATGATTCCCGCAGAAGTAGAGTTCCCCGGTGTTCGAAGAAGATTACTTCCCGAACGAGTGGAGCTCAACAACGCAATGCTCCTAGACGACCTCGATCTCATTAACGAACGCCGGGATCGAGCGCTCATTCGAATCCAAAATTACCAACACGCAGTCGCGAAGTACTACAATTCCAACGTACGGAATCACAGATTTAATCAGGGAGATCTAGTCCTTCGCAAAGTCTTCCAAAACACCGCTGAACGAAACGCGGGAAAACTCGGAGCAAACTGGGAAGGACCCTATAAAATCGAAAAAATCGTCCGACCAGGCTCCTACGAAATAGCCAACATGCAAGGCATAAAAATTCCAAGGACCTGGAATGCGATGCATCTCAAAAAATAGTATCACTGACCAACTCGCAATCACCGAACTACGAGACGGCTTGATCTCCACAAGGAGTACGTAGGCAGTTTGTCAAAAGGCAAATTCAGCTGTCCCCCCTCATCAAAAAAGGGGGGAGAGTGGATACGTATACTCGTATACTCTCAAACTCGAAAACATCCGACCACGTCTTCGATGTTTCCGACATATCTAGACCAAGCAAATCATCTTTTATCCGCAAAACATTTTCGAATTTCAAAAATAAAGCAGCCATTGGCATCGCGAGACGTCGCGAGTGATGCTTCAAGGATTACTTCTTCCGAACGACGAAAACGTACACTCCGTCAAAAAATGATGAACATTTTAACACATATCTTGCGCAAAAACTCTAAACAACGGCATTTGTCGCCAAGTTCGGTGCTGATCACATCGAACTCTTGAACGTCCTAAACAGACATAGCCATCTTACAAAGATGACTCTCGTACATCCGACACAAGGATAATAGCGCTATAAAAGAAACCCGAAATTTTGTTCCAGCACTTCCGGTTGGCTTAAAAATTGTCTCCGGAGAGATGCTCGATTCGTATCTAACAAGTCATATAAGCCGAGAACCTATAGCGAACTTTAAATTGGTACGAATCAGGTTAAAATCGCGACAGATAAATCGATAGCCGGCTAGTCACCACACAAAATCTTAAACCGAAAGTAAACCTAGGTCTTGCCCAAAACCCAGCGCACTGGTATCTAACATCTCAAGGCATGATATCCAAAAGATACGAGATCCCAAAACCATGCCTCTATGTTTATGTTCGACATCTTCAAATATCCCGCGAAGTCGATACCTCGCGGAAAAACTCCCGAAACAGATCTCGAACAAAACATTTCACATCGAAAAAGGATATGAGACGACAACTCGTCACCCTTCTTCCACTCCATACGTAAGCTTATGAAAAACGCAACTCGACCATCTTGTCATAAAAGCCGCAGAACGACGGGGATTCAAAGCCACACACGGCCAGTCCCGAAACACGAAATAAGGCCATTTAAGGCCGAAACATCAAACATAAAAAAAAAATCTCCCGCAAGAGATCTAACCAAAGTCATCCTCAGAGCTCACGCTCCCTCTTCACCCGTCGCTTCATCTAAAACTGGAGCCGCGTCACCCCCGAGTACCAGATCCTTCCCCTCAGGGCCTTCTAAACACGTCGGAAGGAGGCACGCGGATTTCAGGTCAGCTAGGATGAGATCGAAATCTCCATCCACGACTGCCAAATCTCCCTTGCAGCCGGACAGTCGGGCCTCTTCGGCCTCTAAGGTCGGAGGAGTCTCACTTTGGAACGACTGAACCACGGCCATCCCGCCCTCGATCGTCGCCAAGGCTAAATCATTGTTCTGAATGCACTCGAGAGAGCCCAGAAAGGCGGAGATCTTCGCCAAGCGAGCTTGGAACTCAGAACTAAGAGCGTCCTTGGCCTCCTAAATCCCGCGGCTCACTAATCCTGCATCATTCTCAATCTGACGCTGAAGGCGACGGACCTCCGAAGATTTGGCCTTCCTGGCCTTCTTCTCCTTGAGCAATGAACTCGCCATCTTCCCGAGGTCCCTCTCGAGCTCCCCTATCGCGATCTCAAGTTTCGACACTTTCACGGAGTGAGAACCCTTGACGGCCGTCAGCATGGCCTCGGGTTCGGACCATCTACCCTGAAGTTCCAACAACTCCCCGGCAAGACGACTGGTCTCAGAACCGCACTTGCTGATCATCCCGTCGATCAACGACACGAACTGCGAAACGAAAAGAAAGTTAGAGATTCTTTGTCTTTTAGAAAAAATATACAACGATCAAGAAAGTGAGTGAGCGACAAACCTTTCCGCGAAGCCCCGACGCTATGCTCGAGCCTCCTTGCTGCGAAGATTCCCCATCACCGCCCTTGGTAAACTTCCTCTTCCGGCCCTTAGGCTGAGTAACCGGAACAACACTAGGAGCGTGCAGCGCTAGAATGATCTCCTTCCTGGCAAAAGGAGGCGGCATAGAGTCAGCGGCCCTCCCCTTATCTTCGACGAGAATCGGAGTCGTGGACGATCCAGCAGGTAAAGCCGAAGCATCCGGAACAACCGAGCCTGCGAGAGTTCCCGTATCTCGCGGAGTTACGCCCTCGGTCCCATGATCCGGAGCAACAGCCGGTGCAGGAGAGGACGGCAACTCGGCGCCAGCTCGCGCCTTTTCTTTCTCGGCTTGGCGACGAACTAATTTCTCTTGAAAGGAGAGATGATCGGCAACACAAGCCGGCGCTTCGATCGGAGAAGTCGGAATCAGCGCCGGAGATGTAGCCTCGCCCATCTCCACATCGGAACTTCGCTTGTCACCATGGGAAGAAGACATGTTAAAAATAAGAGATTTGGAGCTAGAGAGTTTTTGAAGGCTTGAAGAAGGAAAGGTGTGAAACAAATGAATGACAAGAGCTCACTACTTATAGAAATAGGGACTCGGAATTTTATATTTTTTAAATAAACATTTTATCGAGAATTTTCTTCCGCAGAATTTGAAGTAAACTTCGTTCAATACGCCTAACTTCGCCAAAATCGTTAAACCGCCCGCAAGAGTCTCGACTCTAACGAGCTGGGGGGCTAACTGTTGGGGTCGAAAGCGGTTACGACGTCCAAATCCCCGAAGAAGAAAAACGTAGAAAACTTGTTCGACAAATACTTTTTCGAAATAGATTCTTCTTTACGAAAACCTTTGCGGAAGAAACGCGAATCATCGGACAAGAGCTCGAGAAGGAGCTCGGTCGCTACGTATCGACCGAGCTCTTCCGAAACGTCGATACGACATCAGTCCATGCATTCTCGTCTACCCTTCGATGCTATCTCCCGAATACTGTAGCGAACCCATCTCACATTCCCCGCCATTTCTAAGTTATCAATCAAACTTTACCGTAAAAACCACGGAAAGTTCATTCTTTATCGAAAGAAGCTGTAATAAACGCTTCGAGTCGAAAGACGGCCCAAATGGACCTAAGACATGACTCGAGGCCCAACTTATGATTTCTTAACCAACAGCCCGTAAACCGCATGTCGGTTTACGCTTGGTTCACAAGGGAAGATAAATGTCAAGTTTCCGCGGATAAATACAAAATTTTGAAGATAATTACGAAGATCGGACAAAATGGAATATCTCCATTTTTATGCTATGGCTTCTTAAGGGCAGAAGAGGAAAAGCGTAAACCGACCTTGGAGCCAGTATATAAGGGGTCCTAGGCGAGAGGCATGGAGGAGGATTTTTTGACAGCAAACTTAGAACTTGGAGCGATTTTAGGCAATTTTCCGTTTTTGTTATTCGAACTGCGACTCAATTAGGTTTTTGCCGTCTTAGGGTTTTAGAACTAGGAATCTCGCCGACAGCTCTCGTAGCCCAGACACTTACCTTGTTGTAAACGCTCCAACGCAGATTCGGAATAAGAACTATCTTGCTCTCTTTTTCGATCTCTTATTTTGTTACTGTTCTCGTTTCGTGTTCTGATTGCTTGGCGTGTGGTATTAGCAGATATCCGAGACCGCTGGAAAATTAGGGTTCTCCTACTTTCCTTATTTAAACAGAAATTGACAGTGCGAATTTCGGTTTCCACAATGTGCGTCTGTCGCCTCTGCTAAGGTCACTGAATAAGATGAATCAAAGCACGAGGGTGGTTAATGAACATCATAGAATAAGGTCCTGATTCCCACAAGGTTAGACTGACTCGATAAAGATATCAAAACGACTCAAAGCGGACTGACTTTAAACAAAAACCAAAGGTAAACGATTAGAAGCAGATAAGCGCCTTCCCCAGACTTACTTCTCACCATCCCTGGTGAGAAAATAATTCAAGGAAAGACTAAAATAATAAACAAGTGCTGGAAACAGAAACAGAAATAGAAATAGTTCAAACGGATATAACAATGGAGATAGAACTAGGAGACTGCCTAGTCAGTATCATCGCTCTCGGACTGGCCAGTGGAACGTCTGTTCCTTTTTTTTTTTTAAATTTAATTTTTTTGGGTCCCGAAGAACTTACCTTAGCGGAGCAGCTGCTCCGAAAAATCGGAGACTGTTCCTGGTTGAGTAACTCGGAGTTTTTGATTTTTATCCTGCAACTAAGTAAAATGAAGCACAAAACTAAATCTAAAAGGAATATTTACACCCACCAGTGGGTTGCCTCCCACCAAGCGCTTGGTTTAAGTCATTAACTTGACTTGGTTGGCCTATTAGGCTAAGGAAGGATCGCTAAGGAGAATTTCTTCACCCTCTGCGATTGTTGTCTCAGCAAGGTATGGCTTTATGCGTTGACCGTTGACAACAAACTCTTCCCCTTTTGTGTTCAGCAACACAACAGCTCCGTGGGGGCGGACCTCTTTAATGGTGAATGGTCTGGAACATCTAGATCGCAGCTTTCCAGGGAACAATCGTAACCTTGAGTTGAAAAGGAGCACCTGATCCTTAGGTTGAAAGTTGCGGCTGATGATTCTCTTGTCATGATAGGCTTTTGTTCGCTCCTTGTAGATCTTTGAGCTTTCATAGGCTAGGTGTCTAATTTCTTCCAGCTCGTGTATCTGCATGGATCGTCTCTCTTCTGCTGGTTTGATGTCGAAGTTGAGTAGCTTCACAGCCCATGCTGCCTTGTACTCCAACTCAACCGGCATGTGACATGCTTTACCGTACACCAGGTTGTAGGGAGTGGTCCCGATAGGTGTTTTGTAGGCTGTTCTGTAAGCCCAGAGAGCGTTGTCTAGCTTCAGCGACCAGTCCTTGTGACTTGTGTTAACTGTTTTCTGCAGGATGCTCTTGATTTCTCTGTTTGAAACTTCCACTTGTCCACTAGTTTGAGGGTGATATGGCGTGGCTACTTTGTGTTGCACGCCGTTCTTCTTTAATAGACCTGCAAAGATCTTGTTGATGAAGTGACGACCCCCATCACTGATGACTACGCGTGGTACCCCAAATCATGGAAAGATTATGGTTTTGAACATCTTAGTCACCATCTTTGCGTCATTTGTGGGACTAGCCATTGCTTCCACCCGCTTAGAAACGTTGTCAACTGCTACCAATATGTACTCGTTCTTGAAAGATGGTGGGAACGGTCCCATGAAGTCGATTCCCCAACAATCAAATACATCAACTTCCAAGATGAAGTTCTGAGGCATCTCATTTCGTTTACTGATATTCCTTTGGCGCTGGCATGAGTCGCATCTAGAGATGTAGGAATGGGCATCTTGGAACATTGTTGGCCACCAAAAACCGGCCTGAAGGATCTTAGACACGGTTTTAAATGTCGCAAAGTGCCCTGCATAAGAGGAACCATGACAGTGGTAGAGGATTCCTGGAATCTCGGACTCAGAAACACATCGTCGGAATACTCCATCCTTGCAACTTCGGTATAGATAGGGTTCATCCCAATAGTAGTGTCTTCCTCCTCTTAGAAATTTCCGTTTATCATTGCCAGTGAATTTGACCGGTTCTTTCTCAGCAGCCAGATAGTTGGCGATCTCAGCAAACCATGGAAGATTGGGATGTTGCTTTTTGATCGCACAGACAAGGTAGACGTGCTCGACTGAAAGGCTGTCATCAAGTGTTTTGTCTTCATCTATCTTCATTTTGGAGAGGTGATCTGCAACGCCATTCTCAATGTCTTTCTTGTCCTTGATTTCTAGGTCAAATTCTTGGAGCAGTAAGATCCATCGGAGTAGCCTTGGTTTCGCATCCTTCTTCGTCAGCAAATACCTCAATGCTGCATGATCTGTGTGCACTCTCACCTTAAAGCCAACTAGGTAGGATCTGAACTTTTCAAAGGCGTAAACGATTTCTAGAAGTTTCTTTTCTGTAGTTGCATAGCGACATTGAGCTTCGTCTAGTGTCCTGCTCACGTAATAGATCACGTGAAGCTTGTTATCCTTTCTTTGGCCTAGCACAGCTCCAACCGCAAAATCGCTTGCGTTTGCCATGATCTCGAAGGGGAGTTCCCAGTCTGGTGGTTGCACGATTGACGCGCTGACTAGAGCTCCTTTGATCGTGTGGAAGGCTGACAAACAATCGCTATCGAACTCAAATCTTGTCTCCTTGCAGAGCAGGCGAGTGAATGGTCTTGCGATTTTGGAGAAGTCCTTGATGAATCTTCTGTAAAAGCCAGCGTGTCCGAGAAAACTCCTGATTCCTTTGACTGAGTTTGGAAGTTGTAAGCTCATCATCACTTCTATCTTCGCTTTGTCAACTTCGATCCCTTTTTAAGAGACTTTATGACCAAGAACAATCCCATCTCTCACCATGAAGTGATACTTCTCCCAATTCAAAACGAGATGCTTTTCCTCACAACGCTGAAGGACCCTTGTTGGGGTCAAAAATCGTTACGACGAAGTTAATGTCCAAATCTCCGAAGAAGAAAACGTAGAAACCTTCTTCGACAAATACTTTTTCGAAATAGATTTTTCTTTACGAAAAACCTTTGCGGAGGAAACGCGAATCATCGGACAAGAGCTCGAAAAGGGATCACTACGCAGCGACCGAACACGTGCTCCGCTCGGTCGCTACGTAGCGACCGAGCTCGAACCGAAGTTCGGTCGCTACGTAGCGACCGAGCTCTTCCGAAACGTTGATACGACATTAGTCCACACGTTCTCGTCTACCCTTCGATGCTATCTCCCGAAGACCGTAGCGAACCCATTTCAGGATCCCCGCCATTCTAAGTTATCGATCAAACTTTACCGTAAAAACCGCGGAAAGTTCGTTCTTTATCGAAAGAAGCCGTAATAAACGCTTCGAGTCGGATGACGGCCCAAAGGGACCTAAGACATGACTTGAGGCCCAACTTACGATTTCTTAACCACCAGCCCGTAAGCCACATGACGGTTTACGCTTGGTTCGCAAGGAAAGATAAATGTCAAGTTTCCGCAGATAAATACAAAATTTTGACGATAATTACGAAGATCGGAAAAAATGGAATATCTCCATTTTTATGCTATGGCGGCTTAATGGCAGAAAGGGAAAAGCGTAAACCGACATTGGAGCCAGTATATAAGGAGTCCTAGGCGAGAGGCATGGAGGAGGACTTTTCTCAGAGAAAACTTAGCACTTAGGGCAATTCGGC
Source organism: Brassica napus (assembly GCF_020379485.1). NCBI lineage: Eukaryota > Viridiplantae > Streptophyta > Magnoliopsida > Brassicales > Brassicaceae > Brassica > Brassica napus. The sequence goes on from NC_063445.1 coordinate 47,157,509, forward strand.
AACTTTCCGTTATTGTCATTCGAGCTGCGACTCAATTAGGTTTAGCCGTCTTAGGGTTGTTAGAACTAGGAATCTCGCCGACAGCTCTCGAGCCCAGGATTATACCTTGTTGTAAACACTCATACGCAAATTCGGAGTAAGACTTCTCTTTGCTCTCTTTTTACGATTTTATATAATTTATCGTTGTTATCTCGTGTTCTGATTGCTTAGCGTGTGGTATTAGCAGATATCCGAGACCTCTGGGAAATTAGGGTTCTCTTACTTTCCTAATTTAAATGGAAATCGACATTGCGAATTTTGGTTCCCACAGTTTGGCCCTAGAAGAAGGGGGGTTGCGGATCAATCTAACCCGCAAAAGCCACTCAACGATCAGGAACGATATGCAAGACTCAACGTGCGCGAACGTCATCTTGTTCAATGGGGGGAGCAACGGTCGATCGAGCCAAACCTCGAAACGATCTCCTTGTTATCGAACTGACGATCTGAGATATCGACGTCGCTAGGGTGCTAATCGACACCGGAAGTTCGGCCGATATCATCTTCAAATATACTCTCGAGAAAATGGGGATCGATCAATCCGAAATCGTGAAATACCCTAGCCCACTACTGGGACTTTCGGGAGAAACGACCATGGCCTACGGGTCGATTAATCTCGCAGTCACAGCCGAAACCGTGACAAGAGTCACAGAGTTTCTAGTCGTTGACCGTCCCACATCTTACAACGTTGTCGTGGGAACACAATGGTTGAACACCATGCGTGCCATCCCATCCCTCAAGTTTCCAACCCCTAACGGAGTCGAGGTAATATGGGGAAACCCAAGAGTATCCCAGGTGTGTTACGCCGCAGAACAAAAACGAAAAAGACCAGACCTCGAAACCACTCCTAGAAAAACGGAGAAAAAGGTCCCAACCAGGGTTCGCGAAGTCAAGATTCGGTTGAACTTTTCTGGCAGTCTTGTAACATCGCGGCCCTAGAAGAAAAACGCGAACCAACTTGCGAACCTGTGGTCACAGTCTGTCTCGACGAAGCATCTCCGGAACGATGCGTCGAGATCGGAGCCAATCACCGCGAGCCTTTGAGGACAGAGCTCATAACATGTCTAAAAAAGAACCTCAATACTTTCGCATGGGCCGCGGAAGATATGCCAGGGATTGACATTAACATAATGTGTCACGAATTAAATATCGATCCGACTTTCAAACCCGTGAAACAAAAAAGGTGGAAGCTAGGACCTGAACGGGCTTCCGCGGTCAACGACGAGGTCGAAAAATTGCTTAAAGTCGGGTCAATAAAGGAAGTGAGTTATCCAGACTGGCTCGCCAACCCTGTAGTAGTCAAAAAGAAAAAACAGAAAATGGCGAGTTTGCGTGGATTTTACCGACCTAAACAAGGCCTGTCCAAAAGATAGTTTCCCCCTGCCACACATCGATCGATTAGTAGAAGCAACGGCAGGAAACGAACTTCTGTCTTTCATGGACGCCTTCTCAGGTTACAACCAAATTATGATGAACCTTGACGATCACGAAAAGACTGCGTTCATCACCGATCGCGGAACCTATTGCTACAGGGTAATGCCCTTCGGCCTCAAAAACGCTGGCGCAACTTACCAACGACTCGTGAACCGTATGTTCTCTCAACAACTCGGTAAAACGATGGAGGTTTATATCGACGACATGCTCGTCAAAACCCTCCAAGCAAAGGATCACGTATCACATCTCGAGGAATGTTTCGCGCAGTTAAATTCCCATAACATGAAGCTCAACCCGACAAAATGCAGGTTCGCCGTGGCATCAGGGGTATTCCTCGGCTACCTAGTCACATTCCGCGGGATCGAGGCTAATCCAAAACAGATCAACAAACTGATCGAGATGGCTTCGCCGAAGAATAAGCGGGAAGTCCAAAGGCTGACCGGTAGAGTCGCGGCACTTAACCGGTTTATTTCACGATCAACCGACAAGTGCCTGCCTTTCTATGATGTCTTACGGGGAAATAAAAAATTCGAATGGTCGGAAGAATGCGAAAACGCTTTCCAACAGCTGAAGCGTTATTTGGCTTCCCCTCCAGTCCTCGCAAAACCAGTGGAGGGGGAACCTTTGTTCTTGTACATCGCTGTATCAGCAACAGCTGTGAGCGGCGTGCTAATCAGGGAAGATCGCGGCGAACAGAAACCTATTTTCTATATAAGCAAAACCTTGTTGGATGCCGAATCTAGATACCCGCTAATGGAAAAATTAGCATGCGCGGTCGTAACATCGACCCAAAAACTAAGACCATATTTCCAATCCCACACGATCATCGTCCTCACGACTTTTCCCCTACGAACGATTCTGCATAGCCCGAGTCAATCGGGCCGGGTTGACAAATGGGCGGTGGAACTGAGCAAGTACGATATCGAGTACCGACTGAGAACAAGCGCAAAGTCACAAGCGCTTGCGGACTTCTTGGTCGAATTACCGACAGAGACCATAACCAACGAGGAACCAAATTTCACTTGGCTCCCTCACGTCGACGGATCCTCGTCCAATCAGGGATCAGGCATCGGAATTTGCCTCACATCTCCGACGGGCGAGATCTTAGAGCAATCATTCAGGCTGGAATTCCATGCCTCAAACAACGAAGCTGAATAAGAAGCACTCGTCGCAGGACTGCGTTTGGCTCACGGCTTGAAAATACGAAACATCCACGCTTACTGCAATTCCCAGTTAGAGGCAAGTCAGTTCAGCGGAGAGTAAGAAGCCAGGGACGAACGGATGGACGCGTACCTCAAACCGATCCAAAAACTAGCTCAAAAGTTTGACTGTTTTGCCCTTACGCGAATTCCCCGTTCCGAAAACGTCCAGGCAGATGCTCGCGCGGCTTTAGCATCAAGTTCTGACCCAGGACTTAAAAGGGTAATTTCGGTCGAGTTCATCGAATATCCGAGCATCAGACCACCAATCGTCGTCAACCTCATAGAAGGCCAAAATGACGAAGAAGAAGAAATTACGACACGACCGCAATTAGAGCAATATGATTACGGTTGCGGTACCCCATGGCTGCAGACAATTCGAGACTACATTATCAATGGACACCTGCCCATCGAGAAATGGGCATCCCGCAAAGTCCGAACACAGGCCGCACGCTACGTAACAGTAGACGGCGAAATTTACAAATGGAGATTCTCCGGACCACTCATGACATGCCTGGAAGGGGAAAAAGCGAGAAAAGTGATGGAAGAAGTACATTCTAGGTCCTGCGGCAATCATTCCGGCGGAAGATCACTGGTAGTGAAAATCAAGCGCCATGGATACTACTGGCCAACGATGATCGGAGATTGCGAGAAGTTCGCACGGAAATGCGAAAAATGCCAGAGGCATGCTCCAACCATCCGACAACCAGCCGAAGTTTTCTCCTCCATCACATCGCCCTATCCTTTTATGCGCTGGGCCATGGACATCGTTGGTCCCCTTCATAATTCAAAGAAAAAGCGTTTCCTTTTAGTCCTCACTGATTTCTTTTCAAAATGGGTAGAGGCAGATTCGTGCGCAAGTATAAAAGATGTCCAAGTCGAAAGTTTCGTATGGAGAAACATCATTTGTAGGCATGGAGTTTCTTACGAAATCGTAACCGATAACGGATCTCAGTTTATCTCGACCCGGTTCGAGGCTTTCTGCGAAAAATGGAAGATACGGCTTAACAAATCAACGCCCAGGTACCCGCAGTGTAACAGACAAGCCGAAACGATTAATAAAACCATTCTCGACGGACTGATGAAACGCTTAGAGGCCAAAAAAGCCAGGTGGGCCGACGAACTCGAGGGAGTCCTCTGGTCCCACCGTACCACCCCGAGGCGAGCAACAGGAGAAACCCCTTTCGCTCTGGTGTACGGAACGGAATGCATGATTCCCGCAGAAGTAGAGTTCCTCGGTGTTCGAAGAAGATTACTTCCCGAACGAGAGGAGCTCAACAACGCAATGCTCCTAGACGACCTCGATCTCATTAACGAACGCCGGGATCGAGCGCTCATCCGAATCCAAAATTACCAACACGCAACCGCAAAGTACTACAATTCCAAGTATGGAATCGCAGATTTAATCAGGGAGATCTAGTCCTTCGCAAAGTCTTCCAAAACACCGTCGAACGAAACGCGGGAAAACTTGGAGCAAACTGGGAAGGACCCTATAAAATCGAAAAAATCGTCCTGACAGAGACCATAAGCAACGAGGAACCAAATTCCACTTGGCTCCTTCACGTCGACGGATCCTCGTCCAAGCAGGGATCAGGCATCGGAATTCGCCTCACACAACGAAGCCGAATACGAAGCACTCGTCGTAGGACTGCATTTGGCTCACGGCTTGAAGATACGAAACATCCACGCTTACTGAGATTCCCAGTTAGTAGCATGTCAGTACAGCGGAGAGTATGAAGCCATGGACGAACGGATGAATGCGTACCTTAAACTGGCCCGAAAACTAGCTCAAAAGTTTGACTGTTTTGCCCTCACGCGAATTCCCCGTTCCGAAAACATCCAGGCAGATGCTCTCGCGGTCTTAGCATCAAGTTCTGATCCAGGAATCAAAAGGGTAATTCCGGTCGAGTTCATCGAACACCCGAGTATCAGACCACCAATCGTCGTCAACCTCATAGAAGGTCAAGACGACGAAGAAGAAGAAGTTGCAATACAACCGCAATCAGAGCAATCTGATTACGGCTGCGATACCCCGTGGCTGCAGAAGATTCAAGACTACATTATCGACGGACGCCTGCCCACCGAGAAATGGGCAGCTCGTAAAGTCCGAACACAGGCCGCGTGCTACGTAACAGTAGATGGCAAAATTTACAAATGGAGATTCTCCGGACCACTCATGACGTGCTTGGAAGGGGAAGAGGCGAAAAACGTGATGGAAGAAGTACATTCTGGGTCCTGCGGTAATCATTCCGGCGGAAGATCACTGGCAGTGAAAATCAAACGCCATGGATACTACTGGCCAACGATGATCGGAGATTGCGAGAAGTTCATACGAAAATGCGAAAAATGCCAGAGGCATGCTCCAACCATCCGACAACCAGCCGAAGTCCTCTCCTCCATCACATCGCCCTATCCTTTTATGCGCTGGGCCATGGACATCGTCGGTCCCCTTCATAATTCAAAGCAAAAGCGTTTCCTTTTAGTCCTCACCGATTTCTTTTCAAAATGGGTAGAGGCAGATTCGTACGCAAGTATAAAAGATATCCAAGTCGAAAGTTTCGTATGGGAAAACATCATCTGCATGCATGGAGTTCCTTACGAAATCATAACCGATAACGGATCTCAATTTATCTCCACCCAGTTCGAGGCGTTCTGCGAAAAAAATGGAAGATACGGCTTAACAAATCGACGCCCAGATATCCGCAGTGTAACGGACAAGCTGAAACGATTAATAAAACCATTATCGACGGACTGAAGAAACGCTTAGAGGCCAAAAAGGCAGGTGGGCCGACGAACTCAAGGGAGTCCTCTGGTCCCACCGTACCACCCCGAGGCGAGCAACAGGAGAAACCCCTTTCGCTCTGGTGTACGGAACGGAATGCATGATTCCCGCAGAAGTAGAGTTCCTCGGTGTTCGAAGAAGATTACTTCCAGAACGAGAGGAGCTCAACAACGCAATGCTCCTAGACGACCTCGATCTCATTAACGAACGCCGGGATCGAGCGCTCATCCGAATCCAAAATTACCAACACGCAACCGCAAAGTACTACAATTCCAACGTATGGAATCGCAGATTTAATCAGGGAGATCTAGTCCTTCGCAAAGTCTTCCAAAACACCGTTGAACGAAACGCGGGAAACTCGGAGCAAACTGGGAAGGACCCTATAAAATCGAAAAAATCGTCTGACCGGGCTCCTACGAAATAGCCAACATGCAAGGCATAAAAATTCCAAGGACCTGGAACGCGATGCATCTCAAAAAATACTATCACTAAACAAACCAACTTACAATGACCGAACTACGAGACGGCTTGATCTCCATGAGGAGTACGTAGGCAGATTGTCGAAAGGCAAATTCAGCTGTCCCTCCTCATTAAAAAGGGGGGGGGGAGTGGATACGTATACTCGTAAACTCTCAAACTCGAAAACATCCGACCTCGCCTTCGATGTTTCCGACATATCTTAACCAAGCAAATTATATTTTATCCGCAAAACATTTTCGATATTCGAAAATAAATCAGCCGTTAGGGAGAATCAGCCTTTGGCATCGCGAGACGTCGCGAGAGATGCCTCGAGGAATACTTCTTCCGAACGACGAAAACGGACACTCCGTAAAAAAATGATGAACATTTTAACACATATCTTGCGCAAAAAACTCTAAACGACGGCATCTGCCGCCAAGTTCGGTGCTGATCATATCGAACTCCTTAACGTCCTAAACAGACATAGTCATCTCACGAAGATGACTCTCGTACATCCGACACAAGGATAATAGCACTATAAAAGAAACCCGAAACTTTGGTCCAGCACTTCCAGTTAGCTTAAAAATTGTCTCCGGAGAGATGCTCGATTCGTATCTAACAAGTCGTATAAGCCGAGAACCTATCGCGGACTTTAAATCGGTACGAATCAGGTTAAAATCGCAACAGATAAATCGATAGCCGGTTAGTCACCGCATAAAATTTTAAAACTGAAAGTAAACCTAGATCTTGCCCTAAACCCAACGCACTGGTCTCTAACATCTCAAGGCATGATATCCAAAAGATACGAGATCCCAAAACCATGCCTCTATGTTTATATTCGACATCTTCAGAAATCCTACGAAGTCGATACCTCGCGGAAAAACTCTCGAAACAGATCTCAAACAAAACATTTCACATCGAAGAAGGATATGAGACGACAACTCATCACCCTTCTTCCACGCCATACGTAAGCTTATGAAAAATGCAACTCTATCATCTTGTCATAAAAAGCCGCAGAGCAGCAGGGATTCAAAGCCACATACGGCCAGTCCCGAAACACGGAATAAGGCCATTTAAGGCCGAAACATCAAACATAAAAAAAAAAAAAATCTCCCGCAAGAGATCTAACCAAAGTCATCCTCAGAGCTCACGCTCCCTCTTCACCCGTCACTTCATTCAAGCCTGGAGCCGCATCAGCTCCGCCTTCTCCGAGCACCGGATCTTTCCCCTCCGGGCCTTCTGAACACGTCGGAAGAAAGCACGCGGATTTTAGGTCAGCTAGGATGAGATCAAAATCGCCATCCACGACTGTCAAATCTCCCTTGCAGCCGGACAGTCGGGCCTCTTCGGCCTCTAAGGTCGGAGGAGTCTCGCTTTGGAATGACTGAACCACGGCCATCCCGCCCTCAATCGTCACCAAGGATAAATCCCTGTTTCGGATGCATTCGAGAGAGCCCAGAAAGGCGGAAATCTTCGACAAGCGAGCTTGAAACTCAGAATGAAGAGCGTCCTTGGCCTCTCGAATCCCGCGGCTCGCTAATCCTGCATCGCCCTCGATCTGACACTGAAGACGACGCACCTCAGAAGATTTGGCTTTCCTGGCTTTCTTCTCTTTAAGCAATGAACTCGCCGTCTTCCCGAGGTCCCTCTCGAGCTCCCCTATCGCGACCTCAAGTTTCGACACTTTCACGGAGTGAGAATCCCTGACAGCCGTCAACATAGCCTCGGTTTCAGACCATCTACCCTGCAGGTCCAACAACTCCCTGACAAGACGACTGGTCTCAGAACCGCCCTCGCTGATCATCTCGTCGATCAACGACATGAACTGCGAAACGAGAAGAAAGTTAGGGATTCTTTGTCTTTTAGAGAAATATGTAGCAATCAAGAAAGTAAGTGAGCGACAAACCTTTCCGCGAAGCCCCGATGCTATGCTCGAGTCCCCTTGCTGCAAAGATTCCCCGTCACTGCCCTTGGTGAACTTCCTCTTCTGGCCCTTAGGCTGAGCAACCGGAACAACACTAGGAGCGCGCAGCGCTAGAACGATCTCCTTCCTGGCCGGAGGAGGAGGCATAGAGTTAGCAGCCCTCTCCTTATCTTCAACGAGAATCGGAGTCGTGGACGATCCAGCAGGTAAAGCTGAAGCATCCGGAATGACCAAGCCTGCGAGAGTTCCCGTATCTCGCGGAGTTACGCCCTCGGCCCCTTGACCCGGAGCAACGGCCAGTGCAGAAGAGGATGGTAACTCGACGCCGGCTCGAACCTGTTCTTTCTCGGCTTGGCGATGAACTAATTTCTCTCGAAAGGAGAGATGGTCGGCAACACAAGCCGGCGCTTCGACCAGAGAAGTCGGAATCGGCGTCGGAGAGGTGGCCTGGCCCATCTCCACGTCCAAACTTCGCTTGTCACCATGGGAAGAAGACATGTTAAAAACAAGAGATTTGGAGCTAGAGAGGTTTTGGAGGTTTGAAGAAAAGAAGGTGTGGAGCAAATGAATGACAAGAGCCCACTACTTATAGAAGTATGAGCTCGGAATTTTATATTTTTTAATAAACACTTTCTCGGGAGTTCTCTTCCGCGGAGTTTGAAGTAAACTTCGTTCAATACGCCTAGCTTTGCCAAAATCGTCAAACCGCCCGCTAGAGTCTTGACTCTAACAAGCTGGGGGGCTAACTGTTGGGGTCAAAAACGGTTATGACGAAGTTAACGTCCAAATCCCCGAAGAAGAAAACGTAGAAACCTTCTTCGACAAATACTTTTTCGAAATAGATTTTTCTTTACAAAAAGCTTTGCGGAGGAAACGCGAATCATCGGACAAGAGCTCGAAAAGGGATCGCTACGCAGCGACCGAACACGTGCTCCGCTCGGTCGCTACGTAGCGACCAAGCTCAAACCGAAGTTTGGTCGCTACATAGCGATCAAGCGCTCGGTCGCTATGTAGCGACCGAGCTCTTCCGAAACGTCGATACGACATTAGTCCACGCGTTCTCGTCTACCCTTCGATGCTATCTCCCGAAGACCGTAGCAAACCCATTTCACGATTCCCCGCCATTCTAAGTTATCGATCAAACTTTACCTTAAAAAACCGCGGAAAGTTCGTTCTTTATCGAAAGAAGCCGTAATAAACGCTTCGAGTCGGAAGACGGCCCAAAGGGACCTAAGACATGACTCGAAGCCCAATTTACGATTTCTTAACCAACAGCCCGTAAGCCGCATGACGGTTTACGCTTGGTTCGCAAGGAAAGATAAATGTCAAGTTTCCGCGGATAAATACGAAATTTTGAAGATAATTACGAAGATCGGAAAAAATGGAATATCTCCATTTTTATGCTATGGCGGCTTAAGGGCAGAAGTGGAAAAGCGTAAACCGACCTTGGAGCCAGTATATAAGGAGTCCTAGGCGAGAGGCATGGAGGAGGACTTTTCTCAGAGCAAACTTAGCACTTAGGGCAATTAGGCAACTTTTCGTTTTTGTCATTCATGCTGCGACTCAATTAGGTTTAGCCATCTTAGGGTTGTTAGAACTAGGAATCTCGCCGATAGCTCTCGAGCCCAGGCTTAAACCTTGTTGTAAACGCTCATACTCAAATTCGGAATAAGACTTCTCTTTGCTCTCTTTTTATGATTTCATATAATTTATCGTTGTTATCTCGTGTTCTGATTGCTTAGCGTGTGGTATTAGCAGATATCCGAGACCTCTCAGAAATTAGGGTTCTCCTACTTTCCTAATTTAAACGGAAATCGACAGTGCGAATTTCGGTTCCCACAACCCTGCACAAGTTTGACAAACAAACAGAAAATGAGTTCCCATAGACGCTAAAATCGTCCATGAAAACTTCCATTATGTTCTCAATTAGGTCAGTGAAAATAGACATCATGCAACGCTGGAATGTCGCAGGAGTGTTGCACAAACCAAACGGCATTCTCCTGTAGGCAAAAGTGTCGTAAGGACACGTAAAGGTCGTCTTCTCCTGATCGTCTGGGTGAATGGGAATCTGAAAGAAACCCAAATAACCATCTAAAAAGCAGTAATATGGGTGGTTAGCCAATCTCTCAAGCATTTTATCAATGAATGGAAGCGAGAAGTAATCCTTTCGTGTGGCCGTATTTAGTTTTCGAAAATCAATACACATATGGTGGCCAGTTACTGTCCTAGTAGGTATCAATTCTATCTTTTCATTAGTAACCACAGTAATTCCACCTTTCTTAGGGACTACATGAACAGGACTAACCCACTTACTATCAGAAATCGCATAAATTACACCAGATTCTAGAAGTTTCATTATCTCTTTCTTGACAACATCTTTTAGATTTGGGTTTAACCACCTCTGATGTTCTACAGAAGTCATCGATTCATCTTCTAAGTGTATTCTATGCATGCATAAATCATGTGAAATATCGGGAATATCATCTAACAAATATCCTATTGCCTTGCGGTATTTTCTCAATTCACACAATAGTTTAGCAGTTTCCACATTATTTAGTTCAGAGTTCACAATGACAGGATATGTGGAATTAGGTCCAAGAAACGCATACCTGAGTCCCCCTGGAAGGGACTTTAATTCGATCTTTGGAGCCTTGAGTTCGCTCCAGGAATCATCGAGCAGGCTTGTTGGTTTGATCGGCTTTTTAGGAGCAGTTGCTTCTTCTGGTGAAATTTGATTACTCGTCTCCCCCATACTTAGAAAAGCGACCGTCTTCTCAATGCTTCCACACGAGTCTAGCATCTTTTCGTACCCGTTAGCATCAACGTTGCATGTGTTCTGCTCAGACTCTACTCGTATCAAGGCTACTTCCAAAGGATCATCTGCGAGGATTTCTTCGATCATCCCTTGTTGAGGGGTCAAGTCGGCGTTCTTGTCGCTAGTTGTGAAGTTCTAGCCATCTAGCATAGGTCGTTTGAGCAGCTCATCCATCTCGAATTTCATCACAATATCTCCCAGTTGGAGATCAATTGTCCCGTTGCGGACATCAATGATTGCACTAGCTGTGCATAGGAAAGGTCAGCCCAGAATGAGAGGGTTTTTTGGTTCATCTTCGAGTTCTAGAACCACAAAGTCTGCCGGAATAGTGGTGTCACCAATTTGAACTTGCAGATCTTCGAGAACACTTACTGGCAACTTGACTGATCTGTCTGCCAACACCAAAGAAATCCTGGTTGGCTTGAAATTGGTTAGTCCCATGCGTTTTGCAACTGAGTAAGGCATGAGATTCACACTGGAACCCAGATCGCATAAAGAACAAGCGAATACTGTTTTTTTCAATCTGAACATATAGGACAAATTTTCCAGGATTTTCCAATTTCCTGACTGTTCTGTTTTGAAGGACTGCGCTGCATTCTTTCGAGACCATCATGATGTCGCTGTCTGCAGAGGTCTTCCCAGAGATCAGCCCTTTCACAAGACTGCGCATTGAAGGAATCATCTGAATAGCATCCATGAGAGAGAACTTAACATTCAACTCATCTAGCATCTTCTTGCACTTCATCTCTTTGCAATCTTTGCGTGATTTCTTAGCAGGGACTGGGTAGGGACCATTTGGAATGTAGACACAAGTAGGAACAGGTTAATCTTGAGTCGTGGGAGCTACTGATTCTGCGGCTATTGGCTGTTCCGGTTCATGATCGTCGTCGTGGACATCCTCAAGCGGAGGTTGTTCTCCCTCCTTTTGTTTTCCCTTCTCTTGAGCAGTGAGCTTCTTGGGGACAAGATCTGATAGATTTCTTCCACTTCTCAGCTCCACTGCATTACAGTCCTTGGGATTCTTGTCTACTTTCCCTGGGAGTGTTCCCTGTTGCCTTTTTATTGTCTCAGCAGTTTGACCAATCTGAACGTCCATCTGCCTTATGTGGCTTGTTACAACATCGTATTTGGAATTCAATTCTATGAACATGTTGTCCATCCGAGTGTTTATCTCAGTTGTAACCTAGTTCAGTGCTTTTCCTTGAATATGTTGCCCCTGCAGAAGTTGTTGCATCATTCCCTTCAGCTCATCTGGCGGACCGCTCGCGGTTGCAGGAGCAGCCTGCGGATTATTCTGCATGTTCTGAAATTGATTCTGAGCCAGGCTGAGGAAGAACGTCTTCCCATTCTGATTCTGATTCTGATTCTGAAGGTATGTCTTCTGATATCCAGTGTTTTGGAACTTATTTCCCTAAGATCTGTCATTGGGGTTGTTTGGATTGGTCTTGTATGAGAACAGGTGCGGGTTGTTCCTCACATTAGGGTTTGGGTGGTAGCTTTTGAACTGCCAACCCTGCCCATTGACGTAGCTGACATCTTGCTGATCTTCTTCCGATGTCTCGGTTTCTGCTGCAGCATCTGTAGTACATGGTTCCAGATTGGTCTCTTCCATGACATAGATCTGATTCTGATTGTTCTTGAGTAGCAGATCGACCTTAGCGGCGAGGTCATCAATCTTTCTAGTGTCCATGCTGTTCACCTTCTTGGAACGGTCAGTTTCCTCGTTTTTGTTGGACGAACTAGCTGCCATGTTCTATATTAGCGCGTGAGCTCCTTCTGTGGTTTGAGTCATGAAATCTCCATTGCTCGCTGCGTTTAGAGCATTGCGGAACTCCCATTCCACACCATCGTAGGAGATTCCTAGGACATGGTCATCGTCAAACTCGTGATGAGGACACTCTCTGAGGGTAACATTGAACCGTTCCCACGCTTCGTTGAAAGGTTCATTAGCGAGTTGCTTGAAGGAGGAGATCTTTTTCCTTAGGGCAACTATTTTGGCTTTCGTGTAGAAGTGTCCCAAGAAAGCTGCTCTAACCTGTTCCCAAGAAGTTAGGGACCCTGCAGGTAATGAATTAAGCCATCGTGAAGCCTTGTCCGCTAGAGAGAATGGAAACAACATGCATTTGATGTAGTCGGGTGGGACGCCGTTTGCACAAGTGAAGCTGCATATCTCTTCAAAAGCTTCAATGTGTTCCATCGGTATCTCAGCTGACAGTCCATGGAACATCTTTCTCTGGACAAGATTGATCATGCCGGGTTTTATCTCAAAGTCTGCCCTTTGACATGGTGGTGGAGCGATGGCAGAGCGCGTAGTAGGGATGTTACGCGGTAGGTTGCTGCTCTGCGATTGTTTGCTGCAACTCTTGCATTTGTTGCATCTGCTGTTGCATCTGTTGCATAGAAGCGACCATTTGTTCTGGAGTGTCGAAGTCGGCCATTGTTGCAGTAATTGATTTTTGTTGACGGTTGGTTCTTTCTAAGCTTGCGAGTTCCTGATTTGTAAGCGAAATTAAGTCCCCTTGTGTATTGCTCCGAGTATGTCTACTGGTCATGCACTTGGGTCATTAACTGCAAAAAGGATTAAACAAGTTAGAAGTTTTAGACTAAATAAATAACTGAAAAATAAAGGTAAAAAGCTGGTCCCCGTCGCAACGGCCCCAAAACTTGATACACTAAAATTGGATTTTTGCTACTGTCAAGTTAACAGTGTAGTTGTAATATCTTTAGATTCAATTTCAGATGACCAGTTCACACTTTATCTTTATGGGATCAAAATTTACCTAAAACGAAGTGGGTTTTTTTAATGAAGTAATAACTTAAATAACAAGTAACCAAATTAGGTTTTTTTGAGTTGATTAAAAGGCGCTAGTCTAGGGTTTCTTCTTTAGGTATGGAAATCGTAAGCCCATCAATTATTCAAGTCCAGTTTATTACAAGTCTAAACTCGGATCACTCTGATTGAATCAACCCACTCCCGTGGTGTTGATTCCTTTGCGAATCGGTCTTGATGCCTAAACTCTCGTTTGGATCAAGACACGATGGCAAGCCTTAGAGATCAAGTCCGATATGTTCACAATACACCCTAATATCTACTCTCGCTGACTTGGGATGCAAAGCTCATTCAAATCATATCAAGTTATCAATTAACGGCTAGCTAAATTGATTAACCCTAATTCTTGCACTAAGTGATCAGTTCAATGAAAGCAATAAGAACAGATATGAATGTAGACAATCTTAAGATGACTTATTTATGCTTCAGCTCACGAATCCAAACCCTAGAACCCTAAACTAACTCGGTGACTGCTCAGACATAACACAAGAACAGAGAAGCATGATTTCTGAATAATACTCCATATAATAGATAATAGAAATCAGAGGGTTCAGGATAATCTTCTCTAGGAGATAGATGGAGCCGTCTCCCTTACAAGTAGCAAATCGCCAAAAACACAAGCTCTCTTAGGTCTTTTCTTGCGTAAAAACTAAGGTAGGTCTTAAGTAATAAATATAAGACTATACATATAGGAGCCACAGGCGGCTATAGGAAAGAAATAGGAAATCTAGGGCAAATCCCGAAATATTTGGAAACTTCCTTTTTATCTCTGTCGCTGGAGCAGACACTCAGGCTGCTCCTGTTGACTGTTATGCGCGAAAAATTCCAAATCATACTTTTCTCTTTTTTTTTTTTCTAGCTGGTCCATTTCACATCCAATGCAACTCGACCTGTTATGACTCGAAAAGGGAATAAAAAGACTCGATAAAATCTTGAAAACTATTAGTAAAACATACATATAATGTGCCAAAAACACAATATATCACTCCGCCATTGGTTGAAACATTGTGGTTAAGGGATCAACATCTTAAGTTTTGTGGACCTCATTGCTGATAATGTTAAATGAAGAAGATTTCATAATAAATGTTGTAGTGAAAGCAAATTGAGGATCTACTAATGGGGATGAAGTCTTGAGAAATTTCACAATATATTCTTACTGGTCAAATATTTGGGAAAAAATAGATAATACAGTGTAGCTTTACTCTATGCATATGAAAATATGAATTATTCATAGAATTGTCGAGGCAAGGATGAAAAAAATAGAGAGTGATGTGGTTTTGAACCGTTTTCTTAAATGGATCGGTTTATCAAAATTTTACGAATGAAATAAGGATGAAAAAATAGAGAGATGTGGTTTTGAACCGTTTTCTTAAATGGATCGGTTTATCAAAATTTTACGAATGAAATAAATATTTGGGTTTCGCATGAAATTTGAAAATTGAGTCAATATTTTCATATTTTGTATTGGGTAGAAATCTATCAATTGCCTTATTGGGCTAGGTCGGTTTGAAAATAATAATTAATCTGTACAGTTATCAATGCTATTAAAACGTAAGACCCTTTTTTAAACTGCCCTTTTGTTTTTAAAGTAATTATTAATACACTGCCACTGGCTTTATTTATTTATTTATTTTTTTTTTTTTTTGAAATCGAACGTCCATTCTATTACTCAGGCTTGAGGTGGTCTGGGTAACCAGACCAGAATAGAACAACCAATGAAAAGTAACTCCCTATGGAAGGATCTAGCATTCTTAGCTAAAAAATCTGAAAATTGATTTCTCGCTCGTGGAACATGAGTGATGCTAAACTCCGGAAAGCATATCCGTAGCGTCTCTATCCTCTCCAATTCCGTCGCAAAGCTAGGCCACGCATGAGGATCATCTAACATTGCGATCAGCTCCTTACAATCCGTCCCAAAGCGCTGGCATGTTGAGTGCTTTAGCATATTCTCCATTGCCCACCGTAGCGCTTCTACTTCCGAATGCAAGGCTGATTCACGTCGAGGAAGATTCTTCATCCCCATGAGCTGAGTATTTCCCGTATTGTCCATCCAAACCCATCCAAGTCCACTGAAGTTGGCAGATGTTGTCCAAGATCCATCCAGCAAGCAAATATTACCCAAGCTTATGACTTGAGGGTTCTCTATATTAGTCTCTTGTACCATAGGTTGTGCCACATCGTTCACAGCAAACCAGGCCTGACATTCACTCTCTGCATAGCGGACTAACTCCAAAGGATCTCTATCTATCCTCTTGAATAGTTTATCATTCCTAGCTTTCCAGATATACCAAATTATCTAGGGAAAAGGATCTCTGTCTTGTTCCGGCTCAATAATAGAGTTTTTTCTCCAGAATAGGTAGTCCATATTGGCGTAGACACTTGGTAGTGGAAATACCTCAGGGCTTGTTGGGGTTGTCGATAAGGTCCAAGCTTGTAGCGCTGGCGGGCATTCAAAGATAGCATGTGTGACTGATTCATCCAAATCTCCGCATCTTGGGCAATAGTTATCACATCGCATATTACGTCTTGCTAAATTCCTTGTTACTGCAACATGCCCAGTCAATAACTGCCAAATAAGATGACATATTTTCGTAGGCGCTTTTAACTTCCAAGCAAAAGCTTGAAGCTTGGTAATACTCGGTTCCAATATCTCCTGTGCTTCCGCCGTCTTCAATAGATTTTGGGCCACCCAATATCCAGATTTAACCGAGTATTGGCCATTCCTTGTGTAGCTCCAGCAAAAAGTATCGCGCCGGTGAGATGAACTTATGGCCAAACTCCTTATAAGCGGTATGTCCTCGGGATTTACATAATTCTCCAATAATCCAACATCCCAATCCTTCCCTATCTGATCAATGAGATCGCTTACTCTCATGTTAGGATGCATTACTGGTGCCACAGGGACAGCCGGTCTCGCTGGGATCGTTGGGATCCACGGATCCTCCCACACCTTTACTTCATAACCTGAGTGTATCTTCTGTCTGATTCCCAGCAATAACAACTTCCTTGCAGCAGAAATGCTAGTCCACACATAAGATGGGCAGCTAGCCGAGTTTACTCTCAGCGGCGAGGTTAATTTGTAGTATCTCCCCTTCAAGACCCGAGCGACCAATGAGTCTGGGAATTGAACCAGCCTCCATAGTTTTTTTGCCAACAATGCCAGATTGAACTCATGGATCATACGAAACCCAATCCCTCCTTCCTCCCTTGGTAGGCAAACTTTTTCCCATTTCGCCCAGTGAATTCCTCTCTTTGGTGGGTTTGAACTCCACCAGAACCGTGCGATGGCACTAGCTAGGTTTTCACATATCTCTAAAGGGAGCAGGAAAGTAGACATGACATAAGTCGGAAGAGCTAGCAGAATAGATTTTATCAGAACTTCCTTCCCTCCTTTTGAAAGCCACCTACCCGTCCATCCATTTACCCTGTGCATTAACTTGTCCTTGAGGAATGCAAACAATTTGCACTTGGATCCGCTTATATCTTCCGGGATACCTAAGTAGGTTCCCATCCCTCCTTCGTTTTGTATACCCATTGTATCTTTGATCTCTTGCCTGGTATTTGCATTAATCCGCTTACCAAAGAGTAAGGACGACTTATCAAAGTTGATACATTGGCTAGAAGCTTTACCATATTTCCTGACTACTTTCATTACTTCTTCACATTCACGGAGCTCCGCCTTACAGAAGAAAAGGCTATCATCAGCAAAGAGAAGGTGAGATACCGAGGGGCACGCGCGTGTGACACGCATCCCCGTTATCTTCCCTTGATTCTCTGCATGATTAAGAAGGCTAGCGAGCGCTTCCGTGCATAGAATAAAAATGAAAGGAGACAAAGGATCTCCTTGTCTTAAGCCTCTACCAGGAACGATATTTCCTCTTGGTTGACCATTCATAAGCACCTTATATTTTACCGACATAATGCATCGCATTATCCAGGTTATCCACGTCTCTGAGAATCCCATTTTGCGCATGACGGCTTCAATGAATGACCACTCCATTCTGTCATATGCTTTGCTCATGTCCGTCTTAATAGCCATCCGTTTACTGCGACCACTTGGTTTAGTCCGCAGCGCGTGAAACATTTCTTGGGCAATCATAATATTGTCTGAAATCTATCTTCCAGCAACAAAGGCTGACTGGGTCTCTGAAATCAAGCCTGGTAGCACTTTCTTTAATCTCTGGCATAAGACCTTCAAAATTATTTTATAGCTTACATTACACAAGCTTATTGGTCGGAATTGAGCCATATCATTAAGTTTGGCCGTCTTCGGGATAAAATATATATTTGTATCATTTAATCCATTCACCACCGTTCCCTCGATAAGGAAGTTATTAACCATAAGAGTTAAATCATCCTTTACAATATCCCAGAATTTCTGATAGAATAGCGCAGTCATCCCATCTGGTCCTGGAGCCTTCTCTGGATGCATAGCAAAAAGAGCCAATTTGACCTCCCATTCCGTTACCGGAGCTGTAAGGTTCTCATTCATTGCCCCAGTGATTGTCGTAGGAACTTGACCTAACGCCTCTTCAATGTCCTCAGGGTTAGACGATTCAAAGATCTGTCTAAAATAACTAGTAGCAATGGCTACTAAACTCTCTTCATCCTCAACTATATTTCCATTCACATCTTGGAGCTGCGTAATTTTATTCCTGGCTCTTCTCTGTTTTGTTAGTGCATGAAAAAACTTTGTATTTCTATCCCCCTCTCTTAGCCAGAACACTCGACTCTTCTGTTTCCAGAACATTTCTTCTGCTTTAAGAGCATTAGAGAGGTCCTTCAATGCTGAGGCAATTTCTTCAGTGGTAGCATTGTCATCCGCATACATGCCCTCCACCTTCTCTTTCAATTCCTCCACCAGTCTCGCAGAGTTGACATTATGCTGCCTCCTCCATTCCCCCAAAGCTTTTCGACAGCTAGAGATATGTTCCATAATAGTCGCTTCTGGGGGTAAATCAGGAGATCTCCATCCCTCCAGGATGACCTGCCTTAGCTCCTCGTTGTCTAGCCATCTTTTATCAAACTTAAATTTTTTTGATCTCCTCATTGGTTTTACGAGTATATCTGCGAGAATCGGACGATGATCCGATCCCCACAATCTCATATACTTGACACTCGAGTGAGGAAACTTCTCATGCCAATCTGCATTTCCTACTGCCCTGTCTAAGCGACATCTAACGGTCATTCCACCTGCTCTTTTACCTACCCATGAAAGCATGTCTCCCGTGAAAGGGAACTCTAGCATTCCACAATCACTAAGCATCTGCTTAAAAGGCAGGAAAGAACTATCAGCCCGTTGTCTTCCTCCTACTTTTTCATCATGACCCGTAATTTCATTGAAATCCCCTATCATAAACCAAGGTCCAGATCTTGTTGTTGAGAAACGCGTAAGACGTTCCCAAACTTGATCACGTCTTTCTAATACAGGATCCCCATAAACAAATGTCATATAGACTTTTATTCCATCAATGACTGCCTCAATGTCAATCATACGGTTATTCGAAAATAAAACATTAACTTAAAATTCATCCATAAAAAATAAAGTTAAACCTCCGCTGAGACCAAGTGGCTCAACAGTAAACAAATGATCAAACCCTAAGTCGGCCTGAATGTTTTGCAACATCAGCCTCCTGTTCTTTGTTTCAGAAAGGAACACAAGTCCTGGGCGATGCTTCTGACACATCTCCGTAAGGCGTCGAACTGTGAGGTCGTTCCCAATCCCCGACAGTTCCAACTGATTGTCTTCATTGATGGCGTCGCGATGAGTATTTGGAACTCATCAAACCATCATGTTTTGACGCCTTCTCTTTGTCCTTACTAGAGCCATTATGACTTCGTGGCTTTTCACCACCCTCAGCTACATGTGAGACTGTGGCCGTGGATCGTTTGCTTGGAGATCCCTTACGAAGGATCTCGAACTTTCTGTTAATGCCCAAAGGGGCACTACGTTTCGCACCCAGCTTCTTAGTCCGTGTTGACCTCGAACTGCTACGCCGTCCCAAGTCCTGAAGAGACCTCAGTTGAGGTTGTCTATCCTCCAACTCCATAAGATGTAAACCTAGCAGGTCCTCGCCATCATCTCCATCAGCCATCAGTGCACCATCAGACTGTTCCATTATCTCCATATCACTCAGCTCCCCAATGATAAGGTCATCGTCATGACTCGGCTCGCCATTAGGGGAGAACGCGAGAGCTCTAGCCTCACCCCTATCACGTAAAGTAACGTTTTCCTCCATAGGATGATCTGCACGCACCGGAGTCACAATGGTGCTTGCTAACTTTCTATTGCTTGTTTTTTCACCACTCCTCATCTCAGCCAAATCAACTATGGAACGTGATTTGTGCTCAGGAGATTGTTCATAAGGAACTATCTCACCGGACGTAGCTCCTCGAATCATTGCATCCTCATCAACAGCAGACTGACCCCTTCCCACTTCATGCGTCTTCGGTTTCACTTTCCATGCCTTCTCGTTTGGACGCGCATAGGGACCAGGATTATCCCGTGCACTACCATACCTGTTCCTCCTTAAATGATCGTCTCTGCTACGGATAATCCTATCCGAGTGACGACCCCGACTGCTGTCGTTCTCCCAGTAGCGAGGCCCCTGTCCTCGCGTACTCTTATCATCATACCTTACCGGCTTAGACGTATAATATCGTGAAGATTGTAGCTCCCGGGTCTGCAGTGACGACTGCTGGGAGGGTCTAGCATTTACCAGAGCATCACGACTCCAGTTTTGACGAGGCATATCCTGAGCCCGCTGTACTCGGGAAAAAAAGTCAGGCCTATCCACATGTTGTAACCGTGATCTAACATCCATTGAGGGGCAATATCCTTTCTCTTGAGATAGCAAACCACAGATTGTACAGTGTTTGAAAAGCTTGTCGTACTTTATTTCAATCGTAACCTCATCTCCCTCATATTCCACTTTCCTAGAGAACTTCAGTGGACGGCGTGAATCAACCTCTATGAGCATGCGCCCCTCTGTGAGCTCCAGAGTATCGACATGACCGAGTCTACCACCTATGTTTTTTAGGTTCGTATCAGTCCAAAGATGAAGAGGGAAGCCAATGAGCTGAACCCAAAAAGGAATAATCCATGGGTAATCATCATGCACTATGGGTTCCCAACGCACCAGTACAAACATACAGAAGTTGTAATGGAATGGGCCTCTACTCAGAACAGACTTTAGATCCTCCTCAGACATGAAGTTTAATAAAAACTTCCCATTCCCAAGATCATTGGCAGTGATTCTCTCAGACAAACCCCACTGCGAAGGCATTGTTTGCAACAGCTTCTCTACATTCTGTTTCTTTGGATTAAGGACCTTGCCAATAAGAGACAATCCAAATTCCTTGATTACAAAAGAATCATCGCGATCCACCAGCTTTATAGGTTCATCATCATCCTCATAGAGGATCCCTTTGCCCTTGATATCTGCTTGATGAGCAGATCGGAAACGGTTGAAAGACCCCATACAAAGATATGGAATCACACAGGACTGTAAGTAACAGTACAAACCCACGAATGTAATCAAGACAGGCCAATGAGCCGTGTTATCTGAGATGGATCGTAGATTCCCCAAACCGTTGGTTAAGAACGTGTTGACGTAGAGCCCACGAGTGAAAGAGAAACGATTTGCCGTGAGAACTATGGTGATTGTTGGAGAAGAAACAGATTTGAAACCTGACACGTCCACGTGAAGCAACGATGGCTGATGTCTACGTCGAGGAGCGTAGAGATCAGATGGAGATCGAAAATCCAATGAGAAGTCCGATCTAAAAAGCTGCCTCCATGATCAAACCATGATCGCCATGATCGTCTTGAGCGCCGCTACCACGCTGGCTTTATTTAAACATATACTTTTAATTAACTATATATATTTATATATATATATATATTTCCACAATATCCTTCTTCTTCCAACAAACATGCCTCATTTCTTTTTTGCCGTTCAACCAAATCATTTTAGCCGATCGTAACAGCACCAATCCATATTATTTCTCTGTACATAAAAAAAAAAACAGCTGTAGTTTCAATTAACGTAACCAATCATTAACCATTTGTTTTTCCATTCCTTATAAAGTAGATGGCTGTATGTGGGTTTTATGCATCGAAACTCACCATCATGGTCTAATAACATATCGGATTCAATGTTTTTTTTTTTTTTTACGTCGAACTGCCATTATTCTATTATTCAAGTTTGAGGTGGTCTTGGGTAACCAGAGCGGAATAGAACAACCAATGAAAATTTACTCCATACGAAAGATCCTAGCAATCTTAGCCATGAAATCCGAAAACTGGTTGCGCACTCGTGGCACATGAGTGATTTTGAAATCCGGGAAGTAAATCCGCAGCGTCTCTATCTTCTCCAATTCTCTCGCAAAGCTTGGCCACTCATGGGGTTCTTTTATCATTGCAATCAGCTCCTTGCAGTCTGTTCCAAAACTCTGGCATGGCGAGTGTTGAAGCATATTCTCCATCGCCCATCGCAGTGTTTCTACCTCCGAATGCAATGCTGATTCACGTCGAATGAAATTCCGTGTTCCCATAAGTTGTGTGTTCTCCTCTCTATCCATCCAAATCCATCCACATCCACTAAAGCGATCAGAAACTATGCAATATCGGATTCAATGTTTCAAGGTCTTCATATTGACAGATAATATATTACCTAAAGCCTGATATAATGTATTTTGTCAGTATTCATAATTATGAAACCATAACGTATATGATCATAACTCATTAAGCCCTAATTCACAAAGCCCTAATTCACAGACCCTAAACCCCAAATATTAATGTTTTTATTTTATTTTGTACCCCTCGTCTATTGAAAAACCACAAAACTACAATTATGGATAACTATTAACTTAAAGCTGACGTGTTTTAAAAAATTATATATTCAAATTTATTATTATGCCAAATTCTTTTATAACTATTCAAAATATTGTTCCAGTTACTATTGTAGTTGCAAATCTTTTTCAAATCAATAACAAACAATAGAAACTAGAAAATTAAAAGTCGTTAACATCATCTAATATGCTTAAGATGAAAGATTAAAAAAATATTAAAACAAGTAATTGTCAATATATTAAAAATCTTAAATAGTTTAAAATTGAATAATAGTTTGAATTTTGTATTGGTCTACATGCACTACAAGAAAACATATTTTTTACTAGGGCAGTATTCGTTGTAAATTCGTCGTAAACGGGGTGTTACGACGAATTAAACTCGAAAGACGTTTCGTTGTTAAACGTCCGTCGTAATGGAGGTTTCGTCGTAAACGACTCGTTACGTTTACGACGAAATATATTCCTCGTAAAGCGCAGGAAAAGAATTCATCGTAAACGACACGTAAGATGTCGTGGTAAAGCCCACGTAATGATTTCGATGTAAATCACACGTAAATACTTTTGTTGTAAATCACTCGTAAACATTTCGATGTAAAACCCTCGTAAATCTTTCGATGTTAATCACTCGTAAACATTCGATGTAAACTCCATGTAATGTTTACGAGGAGTTATCGATTCTTATTATATTATTATTAATTAGTATATAATAAATTTTAATTTATATTTAATATTCAGAATTTAAAATAATTTAAATTTTAAAACGAAATATGAAATTGAAAAACATATTTTAAAAAGGCATTTACAAGTCATAAAATAATATTTACAAACAAAAATATAAAAAAACTACATATCCTCGAAGTAGTTGGTGGGGTTGCTCGGCTGTTGACGGATTGTATCAGACTCTTGGGGATCTCGTACTGGCAATCCAAGAGCGGCTCGTCTCTCACTCAACATTCTCTGCATAACCGGGTTTCCCACGGCCATCACGTCTAGCAAATCTTCAAGAGAGTCTAAACGAACCTGCTGGCTATCCATTCGAGCCTTCATCTGAGCAGTCTCTTCATCCCGTCTCGAAGTGTATGACGAAGTTGCCCTTGCAACTTCGTTAACAGAGCCTATACCGACTATCCGTCCCTTCTTTTTAGGAGCCACCTATAAAATCAAAACATATATTAATATAGTTAATTATGTTAAAATAATGTAAACAAAAATTTTAAGTTGTACCTCTTCGAAGATTCTGTCGGCCTCTTCGGTGGACAATGTGACTGGTAATCCATCGGGAGATTCCTGGGTTAGTTGCGTCTCCCATTCTTCAATCCGACCAGCCACTGCTTGGAAGAGTTTCTCAGATGCAGGATTCACAAAAACTCCATCGGATGTGGCTTGAGTCATCTTGAATAGGTCAGACAGAGATGGTAAGACTCCCGTCTTCTCGAACTACAAAAAAAAAAAATTAAATTAAATATTAAAAATTATATTAATTGTATATTTTAAAATATATATTTAAAACAAAACTTACAGCTTCTAGACGGACTTCTGCATGAGGTTTTTGTCCAGTTCTGTGAAGCATGGGCAAATGACCATTTTTATCCTTCGTCCTTCGAGAAGCCGAGCACGAATTGACCTTTTTGATCGAAGAAGGGTGCTCCCAATAGGCGATGAGGCCATCCCACACATCCGTCGTGAGCTCAGTGGGCTTTCCCTCATACCCGTAGATCTCCCACTTGTCCTTCCAATCGGAGACTGTGTTGTAGAGGCGGATCTTTGCCTTTGCAACGAATTCCGCCTTAACCCTCTCGGTGATTCCCAAAGACCAATGCCACTTTTGCTGAAACAGAAAAATTTTGAAAAAAATTACAATTAATAACAAATATTAAATATATATATATATATATATATATATATATATATATATATATATATATATTTAAAAGTGAAAATTTAATTAAATTTAAAAATCTTACCGCAAAAAGTTTAAACCACGTGATCTTAACGTGATTTGGTGTCTTGCTCCAGTTCGGATATGCCCCGTCGTAGTAACCCTTAATCGTCGCCGAAACGCTCCGGCTTACACGGTTGTTAGTCCCAAACCTGAAAAAAAAACAATTTAACCGTTAGAAAATAAAAATAATTTAAATTTTAAAGTAATAAAAATTAATAACTTACCAATAAGTTCCTCAGGTTCTATCGGGGTCTAGAACATCCAAACCCTCCCGTCCAGGATGGGCAAGCAAATCCTCCACCTTATATCTCGCGAATGGAGCCTATGAAGGCACACGCAAATCCGGATGAACTGCACCTTCTGGGACAGGCTAAGGTGCAGCCGCTGGAGGAGGAGGTGGAGGCATCTGCGGTGGAAGAGGAGGACTCGAAAAAACTCTCTGAGAAGTCTGAGAGTCTGGAACTGCATCGGAAGACGATGAACCGGAAGAAGATGTACCGGAACCATCGTCAAACAACTGGGCATAAGTAGGTGCTGCTGGTTTCCTTCTAGGAGCCATCTAAAAAAAATTTAAATAAATTTAATCAATTATGACGACATAATTAAAAAATTATTTTGTTACCTAACTAATCACCTAAACTATAGTATTTCGTCATCTAGCTAATCACCTAAACTAAATACCTAACTAATCACCTAAACTAATTACTTAACTAATTAATCACCTAAACTAATTTTAAAAAAAAAGAGAGAGGAAAGAGAGTGTACCTTAGAGGGAGAGGAGAGGAGTTTGGGAGGAATGAACGAGGCAGCCTCGTTCTCGGCGTCTCAATATATAGAAAACGTTTCATCGTAAACGCGACGTAATATTAAGTTACCAGGCCCGCGTTTTTCCATTTACGACGAAGTTACCAGGCCCGCGTTTTTCGGTTTACGACGAAATTACGTCGAAACGTCCGTTTACGACGAAGTTACCAGGCCCACGTTTTTCCATTTACTACGAAATTACGTGGAATAGATTTAACCATTTACGATGATTTTACAACGCTTAACCCTAAACACCGAGAATGAAATCCCTAAACCCCAAAGTCACATATCATCTAACATCATATCTTCTTCTCTACTACTTCTTGCTCTTTCTCCAACTTAAACTCTAAAACCCTAAAACTCCAAATAAATTTTTAAAAACTAAAGAAATACATATTATATAAAACAACATTTGTTACACATACATTAAGATGGTAAAAAAACAATATTTCTTTAAACATACGTTACAATAGAGAAATACAACATTTGTTACATATATTACGTCACTCTAAATCGTTTTCGTTCTCATCAATATTATATCACTCTAAATCGTTTTCGTTCTCATCACTATCATTACAATCATCATCGTCGCTTCTCTCGAACTCGTCTTCACGTGCTTCATCTGTCGCATCTTTGGGAATATCTTCATATTGAAAGTTTTGCGGGTCGATCAAAAGGATTTCATCAGTTGGTTGTTCTGGTACCTCAACTTCATTGATAGTGTGTTCTTCTTGCAAGGGTGGTTCTTCTCCAGTGACAATGCGTCCACGAGGTGTAATTTTGATAGCATCTAACCAGTTTATCCCGGAAGTTCGAAGCCGAGGATAAGGAAGGAAGCTAACTTGCTCGGCTTGTGAAGCTAAAATGAAAGGCTCAAATTTGTTGTATCTTCTCCCAAAATTGACATCCACAACACCAAATTTGTTATACCGAATCCCTCGGTTCACAACAGGATCGAACCATTCACATTTGAAGAAGACGCATTTTAGCTTCAATAACCCCGGAAATTCCACTTCAATAATCTCCTGCAAGATCCCGTAAAAGTCTGTTTCACCTTTCACACATATTCCGTAGTTACTCGTTGCCCGATGTCTCCCATACTTGTATGTGTGAAAGGCAAATCCTCGTGTGAAACATAGGTGATGTAGTGACCTTTGCAACTGGACCTTGAACCAATTCGTGAAACCATACGGGATAATAAGGATCGTCATAATCAACCTGCAAAAAGCAGATATTCTTAATTAATATTGAAGTATCAAAACACTTACTTAATTAATCAATGTATGAGATATATTACGTACCTGTGATTTTAACCACTTGACAAAGTGCTTATCTTTACGTGTGTCCACATCAGTTGCAGATATTCCTGGTATTGCTTCTTTAACTTGAGATACAAACATGCTGCAAATTAAACAAATAATCAAGTCATACATAATTAACTTCAATTCATATAATTAACATTCACAAAAATATTTATCTTTCAAAGTAACGGGTCACTGCATCCTCGCAGTTGAGCAGAATATAAGTGTGGGCACTATGTTTATCCTCTTCACATGACCACCATACTTCTTTCGTTTTACCACCAAACCGTGCAATTTCGCAGAAAATATCAGGAACACCATCAATTGGATATGATGTCGGTACTCCACCATCATCATATCTTCTAGGAACTCTTTTTCTCGTACGAACAGTTGGAGCAAAGTAGTATCATGTGAAGTTAGATGTTTCGGCTGTCAAACTCCCCGCAACCATTGAACCTTCCACCTTTGCAAGATTTCTTGCTTTCCCATTCAAATGTTTCATCTGTCGCTCATACGGATACATCCATCCGTTGTGAACAGGTCCACGAAGCAATGCTTCATACGGTAGGTGGACAACTAGATGCTCCATGACTTCAAAAAATGAAGGAGGAAATATCTTCTCCAGGTTGCACAATATGATCGGAATGTTATGATGAAGTTGTTCGATGACATCTTCCTTGAACGTACGTGTGCTAAGATCTCTGAAAAATGCGCCGATGGCTGTATATTGCAAAAGTAATCAAATTAATAACATTTCATAACATATGTATATATATTATAAAATTATAATTACCTGCAAGTGCTTCATGGAAATTTGCTGGAAGGAGCTTGTGGGAACCGAAATTCGCACTGTCGATTTAAATTTAAATTAGGAAACTAGGAAAACCCTAATTTCTCGAGGTCCCGGATATCTGTGAGAGCCAACGGCAAGTGACCAAATATATGCGGAAATCATGAAAACATAACAAACGAATTTAGAGAAAACAGTAGATCTTATTTGGAGTCCGCGTGAGAGCGTTCCGATCATTACAAGAAATCATAAAAGCTTTGGCCGCAAAGGCTGTCAGCGAGTTACCTAGTTCTAGTGGCTTAAAAGCTCAAACCTAGTTGACTCGCAGCTCGATAACAAAAGACGAAGAAAATACAGAAAAGGTTTTTGATTGATTTCGGACTGAACCTTATGAAAGGCTGCCTACGTACCCCTTTCGAGGATCAAGCCGAACGTAGTTCAAGAGTGAACCAAGAGATCAAACTGCTTGTGCACGTTCGTCTGGTAAACGGGTACCAGTCATGGAAACATAGCATGTCGAGAATAATGCCTCAGAATTTCTAAGTGCCGAGAGTTCTGAGTCTAACAAGCTCCCCTTCGTGCCTCTCGCCTAGGACTCCTTATATACTGGCTCCTAGGTCGGTTTACCCTTTTTCCTCTTCTGCCCTTAAGCCGTCATAATTTAAAAATGGATATATTCTATTTTTCCCGATCTTTCTAGTTATCTTCGAATACTTCATATTTATCCGCGGAAACTTGACATTTATCTTTCCTTGCGAGCCAAGAATAAACCGTCCTACGGTTTATGGGCTTTTGGTTAAGAAATCGTAAGTGGGTTTCGAGTCACGTCTTAGGTCTCTTTGGGCCATTGTTTGACTCAAAACGTTTATTACAGCTTCTTTCGATAAAAACGAACTTTCCGCGGGTTTTATCGTAAAGTTCGATTGATGACTTCAAATGACGAGAACCATGAAATGGGTTGGCTACGGTCTTCGGGAGATAGCATTAAAAAGTAGACGAGAATGCATGGATTCGTGTGCGTGCTCGGTCGCTACATAGTGACCGAGCCATGTAGGTGCTCGGTCGCTACGTAGCAACCGAGCTTTGGGGAGAGCTCGGTCGCTACGTAGCGACCGAGCCGTGCACGTGTTCGATCGCTACGTAGCGACCGAGCTTCGGGGAGAGCTCGGTCGCTACGTAGCGAACAGCTTTTGCGCTGGTTGCTACCCGGCAACCTTGTTCGCGTCTTTCTCCGATTTTTCGTGAATGTGTTTTCTCCGCAAGATTCCTCGTAAAAATAAATCTTTTTCTAAAATTTATTTTTTCGTAAAAACGTTCATGCCGGTTTTTACGGACTTTCAGACATTGATTCCGTCGTGACCGATTTTGACCCCAACAGTTAGCCCCCCAGCTCGTTAGAACCATGAGCTTCTAGCGTGAGGTTTTAGCGAGTGGCTTGGCAAGTTAGGTGAGTTAGGCGAAATTAATGGTCGAAAAGGTCTGTGGTAAGTGGTCTTCTCGCTCTTCTAAAAGTAGAACGAGATAAGATTGGGGCTGCGCCTTATGATGGCTGCCTACGTACCCTTGTTGAAGGGATCAAGCCTTTCGTAGTTCGTCTTGGAGTTAAGTTCGTATGACTAGTTTTCCAGCGAGACCTTTACGGTATGGTTTTTATGTAGAGGTTATCAGGCGTGTTGCTGTCGATGGTATTTTATATGGGTGTAGATGGAAGACTACGAGCTGTCATCTCGTAATCTAACTCTGTGTGAACTGCTATATCTGTGATCTGTTTCGAGAGTTTTCCGCAGTGTGTAAACTTGCGGGATTTCTGAAGACGCTCGAATATTGGCAAAGAGACAAATTTTGGGATCTCGTATCAAGGTT
This sequence comes from Brassica napus, assembly GCF_020379485.1. Classification (NCBI taxonomy): domain Eukaryota; kingdom Viridiplantae; phylum Streptophyta; class Magnoliopsida; order Brassicales; family Brassicaceae; genus Brassica; species Brassica napus. The sequence goes on from NC_063445.1 coordinate 47,186,541, forward strand.
TTTGATACTATGCCTAGAGATGTTAGAGACCAGTGCGCTGGGTTTAGGGCAAGACCTAGGTTTACTCTTGGTTTTAGAGGGTGCGATGACTAATTCGACTTACGTATCCCGTTTCAGTTTCATCCTGATTCCATACCGATTTAAAGTCCGCGATAGGTTCTCGGCTTATACGACTTGTTTGGTTGGAATCGATCATCTCTCCAAGGACAATTTTTAATCCTCCTGGAAGTGCTGACCAAAAATTTTGGGTTTCTTTTATAGCGCTATTATCCTTGTGTCGGATGTACGAGAGTCATTTCTACGAGATGGCTAAGTCTGTTTAAGAAGTTAAGAGTTTGTTGTGATCAGCAACAAACTTAATGGTTAAAATTACCGTTTCGAGTCTTCGCGAAGGATATGTTTTGAGAAGATGTTAGTGCGTATGACTGTCTGGTCTTCTAAGAAAGTGTTTTTATCGAGGAAGGAAATTTCGTCGAAGAATGAATCTTCAGGCGTCTGCGACGTCTCGCGATGCTGAAGATTTGTTATTCTTTCGTATGCCGCGTTTCGTGCTTGAAATGTTCGCGGGCTTGAAGATGTTTCGCGATGTTGCAGGGGATTAGTCTTAGCCCTGCGTTTGGGAAACATTCTGGTTTGACTACGGATGTTCGCAGCCAGAATTGTTGTTCCTGTTTGGATTTGATTTGCGGTCGAGGAGTTAGGACCAAGGGGTCGCGTAAATTTTTCCCCGGGAAGAGGCATCCTCCTATACCGTGCTTTGTGTGGTGTTGGCCTACCGAGATTTCTTTCGTGTCTATTTGAGGATGTTCCGTATAGCTATAGGAGCTCTGTTACGAGTTTTCCTTACATGCCGCATTTTACGAGTAAAACACAGCGGGCTTAAAGTGAATCGTAGTATATGGAACTTGGTCGATTTTTGACAAGTGGAACCTTTCCGTTAACTGTTTGGTTGTTAGGACTGAGTTTTGTTATGACGAATTTACCGTACGATTCCCGTTTTTGGGTGGTACGATAATTGTTTGTGTAATCGTTACTTGGCGTTTCAAGACAAATTCCGGATTACCGTTTAGCCGTGAAGTTATTGGTGCGGTGGTTGCTCAATTGTTTTGGCTTTGCATGAAGGCTGTGCTCAGCTTTATAACCAAGGACGTTGTTGCCAAAGGATTAGACCATGACACTTTCGTGTTGTCAATAAGGTCAAGTCGGTTACGAAGGAAAGGCGTAATTGGGCGAGTGACGAATGGCGTTTATCGAGATTCATAAGCCGAGTATGCCCATGGTGGTAGAGAACGTTTTTCCACTTTAGGGTTAATTTATACGATGAAAATTTTCTATAATGTTTCCTTTATTTGTATGGAAGTTGTTTCCTTTGTTTTCCGAGGGAGATAAAGACTAAGAAGCTCGATACAGAGCCCGTGGGGAGTCGGTTGCAGGGTGATTTCCTGCTCGGTCGTGACCAAGCGGAATGAGAGCGGATGCCAGTGAGTCGCGGGGCTAAAGAATGAGACCTTTCAGATCGTGGTGCGAGGAAGTGAAGTTTATATTGGTCGTCCAATGTCGGATCATACAGCGTGGTTTTTTGCTATAAGGAAAGTAATTTTTCGTAAAACCTGTTACGTTTACTTTCGAAAGTTACTTTGTATGACATGATCTGATTATACGAAGGATTTTTTGCGTAAGTAACGGGCGACCAGTTTTTACGAATTCATTAAATTGACGCGACATATGGAGATGTCAAAATAACGATGTTTCCGCAGATTTTTGAGAAACGTTTTCGCTTTTGTTTTTATTCTTCGGTGAAAGTTTCTCTGAGTCACTCATGGATTTTTACCAAAGGTTATTTCATCGAGATCTAGTCGCGAAATGTTTTTGCAGGTTTCTTGATTGAATCAGTTAAACAGCGATAGACTTAGTCAACGAGCGGGGAGGACGTGTCCTCTTTGTCGTATTTTCTGTTACTTTTGTTCTTGATTTTTCTTTGTCGAAAATGTTTTTGATGTTTCTCCGTGAGTCGGTTGGTTCAACGGAAAATGAGAGTGATGCTTTGATGCCTGAAGATTTCTCGTATAATGATTCTTATACGAAACTCATTTTATTAAATCGGAAAAGATCTTTATGATTTCAGCAAATCATCGACTTTCATTCTGAAGTTTGGTAGAGGGTTTCTAAACGAATGATTGCGATGATAGATGCTGTATAGTGTTTGAGAATTTTTCCAACATGGTTTGGGTCAGTTCCTAGCGTTTAGACGAATCTCAGATTGTCGTTTGCTTTTAGAATGATCTTGACGAGACATCGCATTGTATGAATATTTTGTTTTTTGAAGTATGGGAGTATACGAGTATATTATACGCACCTACTTCGTCACTTTTTTTCTCGAGGAATAGAATGATCGACGGTCCGAGTCGGTTTGAAGACGACGCTTGGACTGTGATTTGGTTGTTTCCAGGTTGAAGACTTGGAATATGTCGGTTCCGAGAGAATTGCCAGAAACAAATCGGTTTTAAGACGAAGTTCATGTTTCTAGTTTTTTCTCTCCTTAGGAAGCGAGCTTGATATGCGTGGCGATCGTTTCTCGATTTTCGGAGAGTTTATATCGGTTTGCAAGATCTGGATGAACAGTTATGAGACAATATATCGAGACAGGAAAAATCACCTAAGACTTAGTTCGCTAGACTATCCACCTAGGTTTTACGTTCCCTAAAGTTCTATGGCAGTCTCAAAGGCGTTTTTATTTCTTAGTAATTTCCTACGAAAACTCCAAGTCTGATTTCAAAAATTTCAAGTCGCAAATACCTTAGTTCTCTCGAAGAAGCAGTTTTGTCTCTTCTCAGTTTTGCTTGCTCATTTTCCCTTCCTCTTCTTGTGTATGTTCGCCTTTTTCGATATTGGTGTTTATCCTTTGAAACTTGACATTTATCTTCCGAACTTGACTGATACGAAGTCAATAAAAAGGTTCAACGTAATCGTATAGTTGAGGCGGCTAAGGTGTTAAGTTAACCATTGCCGTATTATACGATTAATCTAAATCCACGCGACAAAACTAGTCTTTGCGTTTTTTTTTATCGTAAAGTTTCAATGGTAACTCCAATCGAGACGAAACAAGAGACGTTTCGATCGAGATTTGAAGGAGAACACAAAGATGGAGGTAAGGGCGAGTAGGAGCAAGCGAAGGAGTTTAAACGAGTCTTACTTGTTTTCGTCGTAAAATCTCAACGGAAACTCCGATTGAAACGAAACGAAAAGCGTTTCGATCGGGATTCAAAAGAGAACACAAAGGAGGAGATTTTTGAGGCTTTACAGGTCGCTATGTAGTGAGCTGGAGGTCTGACAGGTCGCTATGTAGCGAGTAGAAGTAAGCCAAGAAGAGTCCTACTTGTTTTCGTCGTAAAATCTCAACGGAAACTCCGATTGAGACGAAACGAAAAGCGTCACGATGAGGATTCAAAAGAGAACGCAAAGGAGGACCCTGACAGGTCGCTACGTAGCGAGTGGAGAGTTGGCTTGAGCTCGGTCGCTACATAGCGACCGAGCTGTGTGTGTGCTCGGTCTCTACGTAGCGACCGAGCTGTGTGTGTGCTCGTTCGCTACGTAGCAACCGAGCTCTATGCGTGCTCGGTCTCTACGTAACGACCGAGCTTGGCTGGAGCTCGGTCGCTACGATGCGACCGAGCTGTGTGCGTGCTCGGTCGCTACGTAGCGACCGAGCTCAGCTTGAGCTTTGTCGCTACGTAGCAACCGAGCTGTGTGCTTGCTCGGTCGATACATAGCAACCGAGCCGTGTGCTTGCTCGGTCGCTACGTAGCGACCGAGCTATGTAATCGATTTGTTGCGCTTCCTTTTTCCGCGATTAACCTAGGGGTTTTCTGCGGTTTTTGGGAGAACAAGTTTTACCCTTCCGAAATGTTTTCGGAAAACGTGTTTTGGTAAAACCCTTACGCATTGAGATTTCTTTTTTCGGTAATGAGTCAAACTTACGGGGTTTGATAAGATCTATCGTTTCCCTTTATGTTTAAAAAGAGAAATCGCGAGCTCATTTCATTGCACTTCCTGTGGCGAAAAGTCGCAGCAAGGTTTTCGATTTTTTTAAGAACTGTGGCGTTTGCATAGGCGTTGGCCATAGGCGCAGTGGCGGCTGGAGTTTTCTTACCAGCGTTGTTGCGAACTTCGATTTTCTCTTTCGTATTTCCAGACATTGTTTTGATCAAGCGTATTGCGGCTATGAGTTAGAGTAATCCGTACCCCCCTCCTTCTAGCGCCAAACTGTGGGAATCGAAATTCGCACTGTCGATTTAAATTTAAATTAGGAAACTAGGAAAACCCTAATTTCCCAGAGGTCCCGGATCTCTGCGAGAGCCAACGGCAAGTGACCAAATATATGCGGAAATCATGAAAAGATAACAAACGAGTTTAGAGAAAACAGTAGATCTTATTTCGAGTCCGCGTGAGAGCGTTCCGATCATTACAAGAGATCATAAAAGCTTTGGCCGCAAAGGCTGTCAGCGAGTTACCTAGTTCTAGTGGCTTAAAAGCTCAAACCTAGTTGACTCGTAGCTCGATAACAAAAGACGAAGAAAATACAGAAAAGATTTTTGATTGATTTCGGACTGAACCTTATGAAAGGCTGCCTACGTACCCCTTTCGAGGATCAAGCTGAACGTAGTTCAAGAGTGAAAAAGAGATCGAACTGCTTGTGCACGTTCGTCTGGTAATCGGGTGCCAGTCATGGAAACAGAGCATGTCGAGAATAATGCCTCAGAATTTAAGTGCCGAAAGTTTTGAGTCTAAAAAGTTCCCCTTCGTGCCTCTCGCCTAGGACTCCTTATATACTGGCTCCTAGGTCGGTTTACGCTTTTTCCTCTTCTGCCCTTAAGCCGTCATAATTTAAAAATGGATATATTCCGTTTTTCCCGATCTTTCTAATTATCTTCGAATACTTCATATTTATCCGCAGAAACTTGACATTTATCTTTCTTTACGAACCAAGCATAAACCGTCCTATAGTTTATGGGCTTTTGGTTAAGAAATCGTAAGTGGGTTTCGAGTCACGTCTTAGGTCTCTTTGGGCCGTTGTTTGACTCGAAACGTTGATTACGGCTTCTTTCGATAAAAACAAACTTTCCGTGGTTTTTATCGTAAAGTTCGATTGATGACTTCAAATGACGAGAAACATGAAATGGGTTGGCAATGGTCTTCAGGAGATATCATTAAAGAGTAGACGAGAATGCATGAATTCGTGTCGTATCGATTTTTAAGAAAGCACGGTCGCTACGTAGAGACCGAGTCGTGTGCGTGCTCGGTCGCTACGTAGCGACCGAGCCATGTACGTGCTCGGTCGCTACGTAGCAATCGAGCTTCGGGGAGAGCTCGGTCGCTACGTAGAGACCGAGCCGTGTACGTGTTCGGTCGCTACGTAGCGACCGAGCCGTGTACGTGTTCGGTCGCTACGTAGCGACCGAGCCGTGTACGTGCTCGGTCGCTACGTAGCGACAGAGCCGTGTACGTGCTCGGTCGCTACGTAGCGACCGAGCACGCTACGTAGCGACCGAGCACGCTACGTAGCGACCGAGCATGCTACGTAGCGACCGAGCACGCTACGTAGCGACCGAGCATGCTACGTAGCGACCGAGCACGCTACGTAGCGACCGAGCACGCTACGTAGCGACCGAGCACGCTCCGTAGCGACCGAGCACGCTACGTAGCGACCGAGCACGCTACGAACCGACCGGCTATGAAACGACCGAGCACGATACGTAGCGACCGAGCACGCTACGTAGCGACCGAGCACGCTACGTAGCGACCGAGCACGCTACGTAGCGACCGAGCACGCTACGTAGCGACCGAGCACGCTACGTAGCGACCGAGCACGCTACGTAGCGACCGAGCACGCTAAGTAGCGACCGAGCACGCTAAGTAGCGACCGAGCACGCTACGTAGCGACCGAGCACGCTACGTAGCGACCGAGCACGCTACATAGCGACCGAGCACGCTACGTAGCGACCGAGCACGCTACGTAGCGACCGAGCACGCTACGTAGCGACCGAGCATGCTACGTAGCGACCGAGAACGCTGCGTAGCGACCGAGCACGCTGCGTAGCGACCGAGCACGCTACGTAGCGACCGAGCACGCTACGTAGCAACCGAGCACGCTACGTAGCAACCGAGCACGCTACGTAGCGACCGAGCACGCTGCATAGCGACCGAGCACGCTGCGTAGCGACCGAGCACGCTACGTAGCGACCGAGCTTTGGTGAGAGCTCGGTCGCTACGTAGCGAACAGCTTTTGCGCTGGTTGCTACGCGGCAACCTTGTTCGCGTGTTTCTCCGATTTTTCGTGAATTTGTTTTCTCCGCCTGATTCTTCGTAAAAATAAATCTTTTTCTAAGATTTATTTTTTCGTAAAAATGTTCATGCCGATTTTTACGGACTTTCAGACATTGATTCCGTCGTGACCGATTTTGACCCCAACAGAGCTCCGCAAAAGCAAATGGAAGTAGTCGTTGCATAAACACATGACAATCATAACTCTTCATTCCAGAGAACTTTTGACCTCGTTCAACTCATCTTGACAGATTTGAAACATAACCATCAGGAAACTTAACTTCTGATGCAACCCAGTCAAACAAGGTTGTTTTGGCTTCTGATGACAACCGGAAGATGGGAACATGAACGTTTCCATTGCTCTTGATATGTAACTCACTTCTTGAGCAAATATCAGGTAAGTCCATCCTTGACTTTTTGTTATCTTTTGTCTTCCCAGGGACGTTAAGTAATGTATTCATGATGTTCTCAAAAAAGTTCTTCTCAATATGCATGACATCCAGATTGTGGCGTAAGAGAAGATTCTTCCAATAGGGTAGCTCCCAAAATATACTCTTCTTATACCAATTTTGAGAGACACCATACCCATCAGGCATTTTTCCAGGAACATGCCAATTTCCTCCAACCTTAACTGTTTCCTGAGCTCCGTAATAATCAATGTCTGCTTCGATCTGCTGGCCGGTGAGATATGAAGGAGGACCGTCTCTGACAATTTTTTTGTGCCGAAACAATGTCTTATTTCTTCTGTACGGATGGGCAAGTGGAAGAAAGCGACGATGACAATCAAACCAACAACTCTTCCTACCATTCTTCAGTTGAAAAGCATCCGTCGATCCAAGAAAATATGGACAAGATAATTTTCCATGTGTTGTCCAGCCAGACAACATCCCATAAGCAGGGAAATCACTTATCGTCCACAGCCGAACTGCTCGCATCGTAAAATTGTTTTTCAAGGAACAATCGTACGTCCTCACCCCTTCTGACCACAATTGCTTTAACTCTTCTATCAACGGTTGAAGAAAAACATAAAGAGACCGTTTTGGATGCTTCGGCCCAGGGATTAATATGGTCAAAAATAGAAATTCTTGTTCCATGCACATATCTGGCGGTAAATTGTACGGCGTAAGAATGACTGGCCACAAAGAATATTGTCTACCAGACATTCCAAATGGACTAAATCCATCGGTGCATAACCCAAGATAGACATTCCGAATATTTGTAGCAAAATCTGCGTGTACCTTGTTGAAATATTTCCACGCTCTTGCGTCTGATGGATGTGCAACCTCACCATCTCTCTAGACATGTTCTGCATGCCACCTCATCGACGCAGCAGTCCTCTCAGATTGATATAATTTTTTCAATCTGTCTGTAATTGGTAGGTACCACATCCTTTGATACGGTACCCTATTCCTCCCACGGCCTTGCGGTTTGAATCGTGGTTTTTTGCAGAATCGACACTCTTCTAACTTGTCATCTTCTTTCTAGTAGATCATACAGTTGTCGATGCAAACATCAACCATCTCTGAAGGCAACCCAAGACTATAAACCAATTTCTGAATCTCATAATAAGATTCAGCAGACACGTTGTCTTCTGGCAAATACTCTTTAAACAACTCCGCCCATGCATCCATGCAATTCTCACGTAAATTATGATCCGTTTTAATATTCATCATCCTTGCTGCTAGAGACAATTTAGAGAGACCTTCTCTACAACCAGTTTAGATTGGTTGATTTGCAGCATCTAGCATTTCATAAAACCTTTTTGCATCCAAATTAGGTTCTTCTACATTTCCAGTTCCATCAGCTATTGTTGTAGCTGTTTCTAAGAATGCATCACTAATCATATCTTGAACCCTATCATGATCTACCATCTGCTCCTGATCTTGATGATAATTATATTCATTATGCAAATGATTCGGTTCTTCACTATGATGAGCATCCTCAAAATTATTATTACTACTACTAGCTTCATTTCCCCCATAACCCTCTCCATGTTGATACCAAATGTAGTATTGTGGTGTAAATCCTCTATTTACTAAATGCTTCCATACAGTTTCACTACGTGCAAATTTTGAATTCTTGCATTTCCGACAAGGACAGAACATCTTACCGCTTTCTTGCGTGATCGGTGTACAGCCCGCCTAGTGCATGAATGTCTCTAGCCCGCTCAGAAATGCGTTCGTCACCCTCCCGTCGAAATCTTTGTGCAAATACATCCAACTCCGTAACTCGTAAATACTACCGCCACCGGCCATTTTTTTCTTAGATTTTTTTTTTTGAAATCTTTTTTTCTGATTTTTTTGGATTTTTTTTCCGTTTGTGTGTTGTGAGGAAGAGAGTTGTGGGAAATGACATATATATAGAGAAATTTTCGAGTTGGGTAGTTGAAATATAACAACGATTTTACAAGGAATGTTTTACATAGATTTTACATGGTTTTAACATAATATGTACAACGACTTTACGACGAAATTAGGTAAATTAAAGCACATTGAATACACGTTTTCACCTAAATATAACGGTAACATGTTTCGTTGTAATGTCGATGTAACGATTACGACGTATTTCTCATTCCACGTATTTTGGTCGTAAACTTACATAGATTTTACGACGAACATATTTCGTCGTAAATTTACATGGTGTTTACGACGAAAATTGGTCTCCTCGTAAATGCGTTGTAAACACCATGTAAATTTACGACGAAATATTTTCGTCGTAAATCTTCGTTGTTATGGGCACGTTGTTATGGGCACGTTTTCTTGTAGTGATGAGCATTTGGTTCCATTTCCACACGTCCAAAATTTAGTATTAACAATATTTATTTTGTTATTTTTGAAAATGTTTGATATATTATATTGATTATTATTTTATTTTATAATGTATTTTTTATAACGGGTCAGCAAATTTCATATAATAAATTCCATGTAGTTTTAATCTAATTAATAGTTATTGCATATATGTATTCATTTGAATATGTTTATTTTGTATATTTGTTGAAATAAATATATTTATCATTTTACAACCCACCTAAATACAATAAATTTCATTTCATTAAAATTATAAAACTTAATAAATCAATAACAACATTTTGAATAAATACCCAAGGGGGCCCTCTCTGATAAAAAAATATTATGATATTGTGTTTTTGTACGGGTTAAAATGATATTTTTAAAATATTATGATCTTTTTTTTTTATGAAATTTCAAATTTATTGATCAATCAAAAGGAAACATTTACAAAGAAAAAGCTAAATTATGTGGTTCTTTTGCTTGTATACTACTATAGAGCTATTCTACTTCTAATCAAAAACTTCAAACCATCTACACAATAAGGCCACTGAGTTTATGATCAGCCTTGTATTTAAGTGAGGAGATCCTATTCTTGTTGGTCTTGTTGACAATGGAAATCATCTGCTCAGTTCCTTGTATCCCACGATGATGCGTTCTTGTGTTTCTCTCACACCATACATGATACACCACTGTCTGAAACACCAAGCGGACTAGGATTTGATCCAGCCTTGTGGAAGGACCAGCTTGGATGAACTGTAACATGTCCTGCTAATCCGGGTTTATTCTCACCTATTCGTCTTCCTGCGACACGATCCCAGACCGTATAAGAGTAAGGACATGCGAAAAACAGATGATCACGCGTTTCATCCTTTTCACCGCAGAGAACACATGCTTGTTGGATTCCCCATTTTCTCATTCTTACTCCTGTAGAAAGTCTATCCTGGATTGCGAGCCATACTAGAAAATCGAGGGATACCTTGTCGAAACCAGACACTACTACTCCAAGTAACTTCATTCCTTTTACATCTAATTTGTTCCCACGTGTTTTGAGCTGAGAAAAACTCCTCATAAATATCCACTCCATGCTTCCAAAGGTATTTATCTTCACCTTTCAAAAATAATCTACTACAGTAATCTATTAAATATATAAAATCAAGTGTAACTAATCCCTTTCAATATTGAATTTTCATGAAATAAAAATCTCACATTTTGGCACAAATTTTAGTTTTAAATTATGATTCCGTGTTTTGACACCGGTTAAAACCAAAAAAGTAAATAAATACAAACTTAAAAACTAAATATCTGTCATCGTTAAAAAAAAAGGTTTCAGATTTTACTAACAAACTTATGATTGAATATTTCAAATTTTGCAGTTATAATAGAATTAGGATATAACATTTATAAAAACTTATTTTGCTTCTAAATTTTAATATTTAATGTATGGTGCTGGCAAAAAAAATTCACTACCTAAAATTTAATACACTTCTAAATGATAAAAAATCAACAAAAGAAATCTCATTGCTATATTTTACAATTTAAAATGTTCATTAAAGTTTATGTTTTCATATTTTTGAAAGTGACACCATTACAATAATCTTATGAACATGTTAGCAAAATAATTAGATAAAAAAGTTATAAATGTAAATGTTACGATCGTATTGATGACTTCACGATTGTGATATCTTTTTTTTTTGAATTATATACCCTGGCCCCACAGAAGTGATCGAGAGTAGTCACGTATTGCCAGAAATGTTAATTCCCTAGTGGCCGGGACACGAACTTTAGTGGATTTATTGTATTGGGCTTTTGCCCTCAAGTTAATCACCACCAAGCCACGAGCCTTGGTTTACGATCGTGGTATCGTTCAGATTTTATTTGTGAATTTTTTTAAAAAAGTTGTAGTATATAACAAAACACTGAAAAAATAGCTTTCTTAAGTTTTTTTTTTTATAACTCTGGTATCTGGGCAGCCACATTCCCAACTATCCCCCGAAAGGGGTCCAGCGTCCCAACGGAAGGGATGTTAAATCCGTTGTGGCCAAGGCTCGAATCCGGGTGGCGGGCAGTACAGCTGTACCTCCTTTACCACCAAGCTACGAGCGCTTGGTTAAGCTTTCTTAAGTTAGAAATATAGTTTTCCTATAATTTGTGGATTGAACAAAGAGCTGCAAGTATCAAAAAGGTAACGAATGCTACTAACTTCGGAGCATTTTAAGAGAGGATAATAATATTTCTGGATTTTTTTTAGAAAGAAATTAACTGATTAGAAAATGGTTAATCTTTACAGTTTTAATTTTTTTTTTTTTTTTTTTTGTTTAATCTGGGGGTATCCCAGGCCCACGGGCCCAGACTAATCTCCAAGGGGAGGTGCAGCCCACGGATGGACCCTCTCTCCGGGTTTTCAAATGGGCCCTAAAGCGTAGGTCCATATCCGCGTGATCCGACGTAGGGGTAAATCTGAGGGGGAGGTTCGAACCCGCGGCCCTTAGAACCATTGCGAGCCGCCTATCGTAGCGGAGGTCCAAAGTTTATTTGATACTGGTCAGCTCTCTCCTTCTCTTAATTATCATACTATTAAGCAGAATCCCTGCTATAACATTGTGTCCTCATATTTTTTTGAGTTATTTACGTTTTTATGTCATTCCCTTTTCAAAAAAAATTTAATTAATTTTGCCATGTATGGCTCAACCAATGAGATGCTCCCATCTTAAATCCTTTAATAAATTCCACGTTTTTGTAAAGGCCCATCATTGGTTTTACTATGAGCTATCAAATAATTGTGTAGGAAATGCAAAAAAAAATCGTTTGGTTAAAAGAATTTCTTTTTGAAAGTTAGGTAAAAACAATTGGTGTGAGTATTTATTTCTTTTTGTCAAAAATAGGTATTTAACTTTTTGTATTTAGAGTGGCGGTTGTATTTATATATTTTTAAATTGTATTGATTTTGTTTACAATATATAAATACATGTAGCTATATAATGACTTCTATTTATATTATTGTATATACAATTTTGTATTCAATTACATCTTTAAGGTGTCTTATTATTTGTTTTCAATATATTTTCTATTTCTAAATGATTTTAAAATATATCATGTTCCATTATATCATTCTTATTTTAATCAAAAACAACAAACAATATGACAACAAAATATCTTAATGATATCATTGTTTATTGCTTAATTAAAAAAAAATCTGATAATAGTATTTGTTGTTCAAAATATCTATTTTAAATTAACACAGTGTTGTTCCGTTTATGTCATAATAGTGGAACCTAATACAAATAAAATTACTGTTAATATACACTAAACCCATCATAATTTCTTCATGCAAATACAAATAATTAAAATGAATCTCAAATAATAACATACGTTGAAAAAGTTATGAAATTAAAAGAAAACGCGTATCAAAATCTAGTATCAATTTAAAATTTATGTCTCATTCCAAAAATGATACTACTCAAACAAGGAAAGACTTCTAGTCAATTACTTTATGCAATGTTATATATAAATGTATTTCTACAATCTTGTGATGGAGGTTAAAATCGATATTGTTGCTAAGAATCAGACTGTCTTTATTCATGGTCGACATATTTCAGATAATATTATACTAGCTAATGAAATGATTCATTTCTTAATGGTAAACCAACATTGTTTTAAGTTGTATATGCCAGTTAAAATATTAGTAAAGCTTTTTTAAAAATAAAAATAATATTTATTCAACCCGAACAATCGGAAATTCAGATCCAGTTATAAATATTAGTAAACCTTATTATCATGTGTTCAAAAAAAAAAGTAACCCAGTGGTTTTGGCCTAGTGGTAAAGGAGTTCCATCTGGAACTATCGCCCAGGATTCGATTCCTCTTGGCCACCCATAGACGCCTTAACTGGCAAGAAAACCCGGATTTCTATGGTTCTCTTGGTGATTAGTCTTTGGGCCTAGAAAACTTTTGGGATCACAGAGGTTATCAAAAAAAAAAAAAGAGTAAAGCTTATTATCTTATTGCATGGATTTTCTAGCAAACGTAAAGCGTAAGAACAGTTTTTTTTCTCTGAGATTGGGATTCAATAGATTATGAGTTGTGTTTTCACAGTCTCGTTCTCCGATCGCATTAATGGGAGTCCTTTCGACAATTCATCAGCAACTAGAGGAATTAGACAAGGCGATCATTTATCTCCTTATTTTTATTTTTGCTCTGATATTTTCTCAACAATACTACACACTTCTGAGGTTGATTGGCATATTTAGCCTATTCGTTTAAGTGTGGGAGGTTCTCCAATATCATATCTTCTAATATTTTAATGATTCACCCTCTTTGTCAAAGTGGATCTTCGAAATGCTTCTTATCTTTTGCAAAATTTTGATGAGTATGAAAGGACGTCGGGTCAACTCATAAATTTGGATAAATCTACTATTATGTTTGGGGATAAGTTCCATCACTATATGAAGGAACCAATTAAACTTATTCTCAGCATTCATCAAGTTGGGAGTGGAGGAAAATATTTAGGTCTATCGAAACAATGAAAAAAAAAGATATGTTCAATTATGTTTAGACCACAGTCCTCAACCGAATAAATGGGTGGAAAAATTGGTTTCCATGCCAGCATGTAAAGAAATCTTAATTAAGAGGATCACTTTTGTTATGCCCATATTTTCCATAAATTGCTTCAAATTACTAATAGAATTATGCCCAAAGTTAGATAGTATAGTTTCCAAATTTTGGTGGAGAAATATGTTTTTTCATTTTAATTTTGACTCTCATCCAAAATCACCGGATAGGCAAGCTCCACTCTATCAACCCCACCTTATAAAAGAGATTTGTGGTATATGTGCCTTAACTCAAACTTTATCTTTGGCCATCTCTATCTTATTTACTACCAGTTAAGACAAGCTTATGTCACTGACCCATACCCCCTTGATCCTGCATGTATTAGGTTCTGCTTTGGTCTAGAAACATTAGATCATTTATTTTTACACAGTCCTTATGCTGTAATTTTTGGCAGCTTTCTGGTCTCCCTCACTTCAAAAAATATTTGTTTTATATCATTTATTTTTAATATATGCATTAGTTATAAATAATACAAATGCATTTTGCATCACTTAGATAAATGATTCTGAAAGTGGTGGTGCAAATAATTTGGAGCATTTCAATAATAACTGATGTAAAATTAATAAATATTGAAATCGGTTATTGTAATTGATTTAAATATATATATATATATATATATATATATCAATTGTAAATAATGATGTTAATATTTATATCAACTTTCTAAAATGATGTTGGTATTGAAATCAGTTAAATAATTGATTTCAGTTGTTCGTATCAGTTATTAAAAACTGAAGTTAAATTAATATCAATTTTTAAAATGATTTTAATAATTGCTTTATAAATATCAATTTAAAATATTATTACCATTTGTAAATGAATTAGGTTAAATTTCTGTCACATTTTAAAAAAACTGCTACTAAAATAGTAATGAAAAGCTTAACATATTTTATCAATATAAAATGCAAACAAAAATACTAATCAATATATTTTCTTAAAAAATTATATCAATTATCTATAATTAAGATACATAATTACATAAGAAAGACAATAACTATTCATCACAAATTACATATTTTCCCCTTTTGTTATTATTGAATTTAACTTGAGTTTCCAGTCAAAAAGACATGGGATCTAAACAACAACAGAAATAAAGAAAAATGCAACCAATAGGTGCATAAACACTCAACATAGAGCAGTATAGATAACGTTGAACCAGGATGATGGTTGACAACGGACAGCCTGCAAGAACTAGAGTATCAAGCAGAGGCTTGATGTTGCCTTTCCATTCTGCCAAAGATAGAAAACCATATATACGGTTAGCACGATGATGGTAAGATATTGATGTAACCCTGTCAAGCCTCTATAACAAAGGTAAGAAGACAAGGCACGGACCAGATAGGCAACTGATCATAGCTTGGCTTAACGGACTGTTTATGAGTGTTATAGGTTTGATCCATGAAGTTCTAGACCGAGAGAAGCTAATGGGCTTGTTGCAAAACGTGGAGTCCTTCTGCTCAATAAAAAATCAGTGTTTATATTTGTCCAACAAGTGCCAAAATACAAGTAATGGCCGTATAATATATCAATCTGGCGGCAATTCAGACATCGTCCACCATGCGAAAGAACGCGACCATCCGAATAGTTTTACGACCACAACTTTTAAAATTTGGTCAAGTCTTAGTCTTTGGTTAAGTCCACCATATTTATGCTATTTGTATTTCCTAGAATAAGTTTAGACCTTTGGTCTAACCCACAACCTATTATATAAAGACTTGCTTTGTATTGTTTCAAATCATTCAACTTTTAAATCAAATAAATCTTTTTTTTTACTTGTTGAATTCCTTGTTCATGATGAACATTGTAATCAATTGCTACGAGAGGGATCTCTGATGTAATTCCTCTTAGCCGATTGTGAGCTGACGCTCATGGCTGAAGAGACCACAAGCACAAAGGGCCTTCCACATCCCTTTGTTTATCCTATACGTCCACCACTTGGCCATTTTGGTATGAGACTATCCAATCCACTAACCTCTGAGTTTGTAGTCCGTGGGACGGATTCTATCATGTGGTATCAGAGCAACTTTGAGGTTCGGTGTTCATTTCAGCAACCAACCACTCTCATCTCTTCATCTTCCAAGCAAGCTGTGAGCTTGGGTATAAAAATATCATGAGGAGAAAACCAAGCGTAAAACAACATGGGAGTTGTTGAAAGGAAGAAAATTTTCAATCCAGATCCATCCTTCCATGGAGAGTTTGATCCAGATTCATACAACGATTGGGAAAAAGAGTTGGATTCTATCTTTGGCTGCAATAACTACACAGCAGAGAAGCGGTTTCGTGTTGCAATTACTGGGTTGTATGGATATGCACTTGACTGATGGAATCACGTTGCTCGCACTATGAGATGCACTGGAGAGCAACTGATTTCTTGTTGATTTGAGATGAAGACAATAATGAAGAAAAGGTTTGTAGCCAAGAGTTATGGTCAAATTGATTTGAAGAAGTTGCAAAGTCCACCTAGTTCAGCTATGGCACGACCTAGACCAGCCAGAGAAGAACAAATCAGCAGCATCATGCATCTCATCGTTCTAATGATTTGGGTTCAATGGGTGTGAAACAAAGAAGATCAAAAGAGGCAGCTCAAAAGACACTATCAAATCCGATCATATAGAATCCACCGGCCAGAACAGAAAAGAAAAGAAAAGAAATGATGGTCTGAAAAATGGCTGAACAGATTCAAGGAGCAGATACGTCAATGGATCACAGACACACATCCAACACGAGCCACGCCATAGGAGTATGCAAAGAGGTTGAACCAGAACCGGTTGTTGTTGCTATACAAGAAGATCAAAAAATCGATCAGCTGAACCAAAAGGAGGATATAAATGATCAAGTGCCTTTCAAAAATGTGGCTGAAAAAAAAGCTCTTGGATCAGAAGTTGCTAATCAATATATTAAAAATTAAATTATATCAATTATCTATAATTAAGATACATAATTACATAAGAAAGACAAGAACTATTCATCACAAATTACATATTTTCACCTTTTTGTCATTAAAGAATTTAACTTGAGTTTCTAGCCAAAACGACATGGGATCTAAGCAACAACAGAAATAAAGGAAAATGCAACCAATAGGTCCATAAACACTCAACATAGAGCGGTATAGATAACAGGGAACCAGGATGATGGTTGACAACAGACATCCTACAAGAACAAAAGTATCGAGCAAAGGCTTGATGTTGCCTTTCCATTATGCCAAAGATAGAAAACCATATATACGGTTAGCACGATGATGGTAAGATATTGATGTAACCCTGTCAAGCCTTTATAACAAAGGTAAGAAGACAAGGCATGAACCAACTAGGCAACTGATCATAGCTTGGCTTTATGGGCTGTTTTATGAGTGTTATCGGTTTGATCCAAGAAGTTCTAGACCGAGAGAAGCTAATGGGCATGTTGCAAAACGTGAAGGACTTGTGATCAATAAGAAATTAGTGTTTGGATTTCTCCAACAAAGGCGGAACAAGAAAATACAAGTAATGGTCGTATAATATATCAATCTGATGGCAATTCAGAGACCGCCAACCATACGAAAGAACGCGACCAGCTAAAGAATTTTGCGACCACAACTTTCAAAATTCGGTCAAGTCTTAGTCTTTGGTCAAGTCCACCATATTTATACTATTTGTATTTCCTAGAATAATTTAGACCTTTGGTCTAACCCAAAACCTATTATATAAAGACTTGCTTTGTATTGTTTCAAATTATTCAGCTTTTAAATCAAATAAATTTTTCTTTTTACTTGTTGAATACCTTTTTCCTGATGAACATTGTAATCAATTGCTAAGAGAGAGATCTCTGATGCAATTCCTCTTAGCCGATTGTGAGCCGACGCTCATGGCTGAAGAGACCACAAGCACAAAGTGTCTTCCGCATCCCTTGGTGTATCTTAAGCGTCCACCACTTCGCAATTCTGGTCCAAGACTATCCAATCCACCAACCTCTGAGTGTGTAGTCCGTGGGATGGATTCTGTCACCAATTGAGGAATCCGTGATGATGAGATTATTTTGTCCCTGATACTTTGAAGGTAGATCTGATGGTTTGAAGGAGAATGGATCAGTTTTGAAATGATGGTGTTGGAATTGTGATAGATGGTCTTTAGTGAGGATTTATGAACTGATCAGCACTTGAGTAGATGTATCCTTGATCGTGAGAGGTGTTCCCGGAAACAATGATCAAGGACGAGTGTGCTTGCAGAAAATGAACTCCTAGCCGTCGATGTTCAAAGATAAACACATGAATCACATATTTTAGAAAGTTTTTAACAAAAAGCTGAATGTTTTATCAATAAGACTCAAATGAGTTTATAATTAAATGCTGACATTAAATACACTTAGGCTTTGTAGAAAACTAGACAAAGATTTAGATAAAAACTAGGAAAGACTTTGACAAAACTAAGACATAAGACTTGACTTTTGATCAGAAATAAGTAATACTTTGAATGACTCTTGGATGATCACGACCAGGACTTCTTAATAACTCCCTTTTGTTATTTCTTGATGAGAATGTGCTTGAAATGGACTGATCAAAGAGCTGGTCGAATTTGGCATGAAACAAACCCATAGTGAATTTGTTATGAACTTCTCTTTGGGCTGAAAATGCCCATTTCACCCAGCATCTAAACCATTTCCTTCTTAAGTGTCACTTATCTCACTCAGTTTATCCTTAGTAACCTCAGATGGTTTCAGCTCAACTTCAGTCTCATTAGCTGGTTTCAGCTCAGTATGCTCGCCTTTCATCCATCCTTGTTTGTTCTTTGTTGATAATCAGTTTGCTCAGTCATGGTTACATTATCCCCTCCTCCTTTGAAAATATTTGTCCTCAAATATGTATCTCCTACATCAAAAGGAAACAAGTAAGAAGCGAGACAAATGATCAAGAAAATAAGTATGAGAGCAACATCAAAGTAAGGTTTTGGACAAAAACTTCCTTAAAGTGTTGAAGTTATTTTCCTTAAATACTTCCATCTCCAAATTTCTGGCTGATAAGCATGGTCTCTGCTCTCGTTCTTTACACTCCTTTGAGACTGAACATGTTGTTTCTAGACACTCAAAACAGAGACTAGATATCCAATGTTATATAGGCAAGGCATGTTCTTGTTCAGACCAAAAACCAAAAGTTCCCTCCTTTGAACATGTAGCACATGTTTTAGACATTCATTATGCACATCAAAATAAGTATTGTAGACCAGAATGTTTTCAAGGTACAAAAAACATAATTCTAAAAAACAAATTCAAAACGTGCACAAATTACTCAGAATCAGAACACAAGAGGTTAAGTTTAAGATCAAAATTACTTAACACATGCTTCAAAGGTTTAGCAGGTTTTTCAAAAAATGTGTTATACACCAAAATTTCATCATTGTTCAAAAAAATACATTCTCAAAAGATGATCTCAAAACAAGCCAAGATTTTTTAATTTCAGAACATAAATGAGGAAGTTTTAAAATAGAATCACAAACAAATTTGGTTTCAGCCCTAAGTGATTTTGGTTCCTGCAAATTGCTAACCATAAATTATTTCCAGGCACATGGAGAAGCAAACAAATCACCAGTGACCAGTTCATGTCTAGAAAACCTCAGGTCAAAGCCATTATCTTTAAAGCAAGAAAATGAATCACAAGATTTTCTCAAAACATAAATCATATTGTTTCAGAATAAGCTCTAATGTCTTTTCAGTGTGATCAAGGCTTTTTAATGTTCCATAAACTGATCAAGACTCAAAACTAGACCAGGATTGATGTTACTACCACAGTTAAAACGTTTTTGATCAGAAAATTTATTTGATTCAAGTTTCTTAAGAGAATAAATCATGTTGCCAAAAGCAGAGTTTGAAACTGTGGTACACTAGGAAGTATGCGTCTTCAAACTTAGACAGAGGTCTGACAATTCTTCTCACTCTGTCCCTCGCAAGCACATAGCTTCCCAATTCCTCTAGTTGATCACCAGATCTCTCTGACTCTGACCCAGTATCCTCTCCTGAGTCAGCAGGAGTATCTCATGTAGCTTCCTCATCTTGAACTTCTATTGGAGCTCCACCTGAGCCTGAACTCTCCTCTTCACATACGTCTTCGAGAACACTTCTGAAGGTAACTTTTTTGTTTGCAAACTATGAATTTGATTTCTCTTCAATCTTCATTTGTTCTTTCTCAAGGTCTTTGAACAGTTTCTCTTTGTTGAACACCACATATTTACTGATCACAACCTTTTGTTCCTCTATAAGCCATATTCTATAGCCTCGTGTTCCTTCAGCATACCTCAAGAAGATCCCTCTAGCTGCTCTAGGACTCGTCTTCTCTTTTACTTGATGAACATACGCAATACATCCAAAGCTTCTCATATGATGATACATTGGTTCCTGCCCTGAGCATCTTTCCTCAGGTATCTCGAACCTGATTGAAGCACTTGGAGACCTTTTAATCACGTATAGTGTTGTTGAAGCTGCTTCTGTCCAGTAACTCCCATCTAGACCCGTTTCACTTAACATTGCTATGACTTTTTCCATGATGGTTCGGTTCATCCGTTCTGATATGCCAGATAGATGAAGACTTAACATTGCTATGACTTTTTCCATGTTGAGGCGCGTATGGGCTAGTTTTGTGTCTTCTAATACCTGATTCCCTGCACAGCTGATCAAACTTCTGGTTACAGAATTCCAAGTCATTGTCAGTTCTCAAGCTTTTAGTTTTCCTTCCTGCTTGATTTTTCACAAGTGCTTTTCATTCTGCAAAACAGTTAAACACCTCTGATTTCGCTTTCAGAAAATAAATCCAAACTTTCTTAGAGTAATCATCTGTAAAAGTTAGGATGTATTGAGCCCCTGATAAACTCGAAATAGTGCTTGGTGATCCCCAAAGATCAGAATGAATATATTCTAGAACCGCCTTCATTGTATGTTTTTCCTTCATGAATTTCTGTTTATGAGCCTTTCCCATTGCACATCCTTCGCAGAACTCTACCTTTCCTACTTCATCCTTCGTTAGATATCCTTTCCTAGCCAATGTTTCCATTGACCGAAGGCTCATATGTGCTAGTCTCGTGTGCCATCTCTTCGTAAAATCCACACTTCATGTTGTTGCATTTGCTTCTGGTCTTCTTACAGTGCCCTGAAGATAGTATAGGTCGTTGTTGTACTTCCCAAACAACACTTCCATGCCTTCTTTGTAGAAACTGACCATGTAGTTCTTTCCTTTGTAGTTGCAGCCCGACTGTTCTAGCTGACCATATGATAACAAGCTTCTTCCCATCTCTGGTATGTACCATACTTCACTCAATGTGATAGTTGAGCTATTCTTGTTGTCTATTGTTATCTTTCTCATTCCTCGATTTGTGCAGAATGAGTTGCTACCATCACTTTATTTTCTTCAAATTCCACAAACTCTGACAGTAGATCCCTTCGCGGAGTAATGTGAAACGTGCATCCTGAGTCCAAGACCCACTCCTCATCTGATACTATCAGACTAGTTGTCAAAGCTATTGGTCTTGGTAGATCTTTTGCTAAATTTGTAGAGTTTCCTGTATTTGAAAAATGTGGTTGTCTTCTTTCGCTCTGGACAGCTCTTTTTCAGTGACCTTCGTTTCCGCATGCCCAACAAGTTTTATCTTATTTTCCATTTTGCTTTCCTCTAGACTTATATCTGAACCTTGTCTTTGACTTGTTGCTCCATTGCTTGTTGTTTCCTGAGTCATTCCTTGTTGACGATCTTCCTCTTAACTCGCTGTATAAGCCTTCTAACTTTCTGCCTCTTGTAGTTAAATCCTTTTTGCTTAAGCTCCACTTCTTTGGAGTAAGCCGCAGTGATAACTTTCTTTACTGTTAGAGTGTCCTTTTCGGTTCCATACTGGAGTGTATGAATCAGTGGTAAAGTTTTATAAAGATAAGAGGGTGTATTTAGAGTAGAGAATCAAGAACAGAGGAGAATCAAAGTAAGAGCAAGGTGAAAGAGAAGTAGAATCCGGGAGAGAGAGAGAGTATTTCGAACTAGAGAGAGAGACATGAGAATAATGAGTAACATATTTCCTTAATCCATTTAAGGTTCTGGATACAACACTTAAATAGACAAGTAGAGATCCTAGGAAAATACTAAACAAAGAGAATCCCACAATAAGAATAAACAATGTGACTAGTGTCCAAACTGACTTGTGCAGGCGCACCAGGCTGAATGTGACATGTCCCAACGGCTGTCTGTCCTCCCAAGACCTTGGTTCTTCACGTGACTGGCTCCCCAACGTTTCCTTTCCTCAGATAAGTTAAGGAGAGTGTTTCTAGTTAATATTTTGCACAACTCTCCCCTTCCTTTACTTGTAAGTCACGTTGGGGCTCCTAGGTTGTACGGACAGGCTTGATACACAAGTCATCTTGAACACTTGTCTAAACCGAAAGCCTTGTTTCACAAGTCATCTTGAACACTTGTCTAAACCGACTCTCTTACTGATTCATCTCCTCTTCTTATTGCTTCATGTCAACACTCCCCCTCAAACTTGACCATAGGGACTGGTCAAGTTTGGATTCCATGAAGCATTCCCTCATTAAAACCTTTACTTGGAAAAACCACATGGGATAAAAACCAAGCAAGGAAAAAGAGTACAACACTTCATTGGAAGAGTATCAGTGACAAGAGAGGTCTATGAGTCCAAGCTTAGGATGAATGAACTCACAAACCTTGCTGCTGGCTGCCTTGGTAAATATGTCGGCCAGTTGATCTCCACTTCTTCTGTAGCATGGAAGAATGACTTGTTGCTCCACAGCTTGTCTCACCTTGTGACAGTCCACTTCTATGTGTTTAGTTCTCTCATGAAAGACTGAGTTGGAGGCAATGTGTATTGCTGCCTGGTTAACACAGTGCATAGTCAAAGGTGTGGTGATCTCAATACTTGATCCATATGAGTTCACTAGTAAGCTTCCTCATAGATCGGTACTCTGCCTCAGCACTTGAGCAAGAGACTACCTTCTGCTTCTTAGTCTTCCATGTGACTAGGTTCCCTCCAATTAAGGTGCAGTAACCGGTTGTTGATCTCCTATCAACTCTGTCTCCAGCCCAATCAGCATCACAATATCCCACAACTTCAGCACTCTTGTTACACGCCATCCATACTCCTTGACCAGGAGCCTCTCTCAAGTATCTCAAGATCCTCTCCACTGTGTTCCAGTGATGAACCTTAGGTGCTTGCATGTGTTGGCTAACTTGATTCACAGAAAAGCAAACATTTGGGCGAGTGATTGTAAGGTATATGAGCTTCCCAGCTACTCTTCTATACTTCTTGACATCTTCAAAAGGAGTGGCTTCATACTCCCCCTCTCGTAATACCTTGTAGCCTTCTTCTAATGGTGTCTTGGCTTGTCTACTTCCAAGTTTTCCTGCCTCATTTAAAATGTCAAGTGCGTACTTCCTTTGGGATAAGAAGAGCCCCTCTTTAGACCGGCATATTTCAATCCTTAAGATGTACTTTAATTCTCCCAAATCCTTAATATCAAAGGCATTTTTAAGAAAAGTTTTAGTTGAGATGATATCTTCCTTGTTGCTACCAGTGATGATAATATCATCAACATATACCAAGATGACTACAATACCTTGCTGGCTAGTTAGAGTAAAGAGGGAGTGATCAGCTTCTGATTTGACAAAAACTCTCCCATTGTGTGTTGTGCTTAGCTTATGGTACCAGGTTCTTGGACAATGCTTCAAGCCATAGATTTCCTTCTTTAGCCTGAGCACATTCCCTGGTTTAACCATATTCTCTAATCCAAGAGGTGACCTCATGTATACTTCATCATCCAACTCTCCTTGGAGAAAGACATTCCTCACATCCATCTGCCATAGATCCCACTCTAGATTGACAGCAAGTGATAGGAGGATTCTTATGGTGTGTAATTAGGCTACTGGTGCAAAGGTATCCAGATAATCCTCTCCATACACCTGAGTGTATCCTCTTGCCACTAGTCTTGTCTTCTTCTTTTCTGGTTTTCCATTGGCTAGATACTTAATAGTATATAACAGGCGGCTTGTCACAGCTTTCCTGCCCTTGGGAAGTGTTGGGGTCAAAAATGGATACGACGAAGTTAACATTCATATATCCGTAAAGTTTAGCAAGAATATTTTTACGAGAAATAAATCTTCGGAAATATTATTTTTACGAAGAATCTTGCGGAGAAAACACGTTCACGAAACATCGGAGAAAGATCCGAACAAGGTCGCCGCGTAACGACCGGCCCGCGCACGAGCAGGTCGCTACGTAGCGACCGAGCACACACATGGCTCGGTCGCTACATAGCAACCGAGCTCCACCTAAGCTCGGTCGCTATGTAGCAACCGAGCACGCACCCGGCTTGGTCGCTACGTAGAGACCGGGCTCCACCTAAGTTCGGTCACTACGAAGCGACCGAGCACGTACACGGCTCGGTCGCTGCGTAGCGACCAAACTTTCCCAAAACGTCGATACGACACGAATCCATGCATTTTTGTCTACTCTTTAGTGCTATCTCCCGTGAGCCAAGGGTAAACCAATTTTTGTTTCTCATCACTCTAAGACATCAGTTAAACTTTACGATAAAAACCGCTGAAAGTTTGTTTTTATCGAAGAAACAGTAATAAACGTTTCGAGTCGAAGACGGCCCAAAGAGACCTAAAACGCAACTCGAAGCCCACTTACGATTTCTTAACCAAAAACCCATAAGCCGTATGACGGTTTATGCTTGGTTCGTAAGGCAAGATAAATGTCAAGTTTTTTGCGGATAAATGTGAAGTTTCCAAAGATAATCACGAAGATCGGGAAAATTGGAATATCTCCATTTTTGAGCTATGACGGCTTAAGGGCAGAAGGGGAAATGCGCAAACCGACCTAGGAGCAAGTATATAAGGAGTTCTAGGCGAGAGGCAAAGGGGGATTAGAGAAACAGCAAAACTTAGCACTTAAAGAAATTTAGGCAATTTTCCGTTTTTGTTATTCAAGCTGCGACTCGATTTGGTTTAGCAGCTTTAGGGTTTTAGAACTAGGAATCTCGCCGACATCTCTCGCAGCCCAGGCTCTTACCTTGTTGTAACGCTCAAACACGAATTCGGAATAAGATCTACTTTGCTCTCTTTTCGATTTCTTATATTTTATCGTCTTTATTTCGTATTCTGATTGCTTGGCATGTGGTATTAGCAGATATCTGGGACCTCTGGAAAACTAGGGTTCTCCTACTTTCCTTATTTAAACGGAAATTGACAGTGTGAATTTCGGTTCCCACAGTTTGGCGCTAGAAGGAGGGGGGTACGGTTCAATCTAACTCGTAAAAGCCACTCAACGATCAGAAACAATATGCAAAACTCGATCTGTACGAACGTCATCTCATTCAACAGGAGAGCAACGGTCGATCAGGCCAAACCTCGTAACGATCTCCTTGTCATTTAATTAACGATTCGTACATCGACATCACTAGGGTATTAATCGATACTGGAAGTTCGGTTGATATCATCTTCAAAGATACTCTCGAGAAGATGAAAATCGATATGTCCGAAATCACGGAAAATCCTAACCCGCTAGTGGGACTCTCGGGAGAAGCAACCATAGCTTTCGGATCGATTAATCTCGCGGTCAAATCTGGGACCGTGACGAAAGTCACAGATTTTTTAGTCGTAGACCGCCCTGCGTCTTACAACGTTATCATGGGTACGCCGTGGTTTAATTCCATGCGCGCGATCCCGTCAACATACCACCTTTGCCTTAAATTCCCAACTCCTAACGGAATCGAGGTAATATGGGGAAATCCGAGAGTATCGCGGGTGTGTTTCGCCGCAGAACTAAAACGAAGAAGGCCAGACCTGGAAATCATTCCTAGAAAAGTAAAGAAAACGGCGTCCGACGAAAACACCAGAAATTAAGATTCAGCAGAACTCTTCTGACAATCCCGAAAAATTGTGGCCCTGGAAGAAAAACGCGAACCAACCTGCGAACCCGTGGTGACGGTATGCCTCGACGAAGCATTCCCAGAACGGTGTGTCGAGGTCAGAGCCAATCTCCGCGAGCCTTCGAGGACAGAACTCATAACCTGTCTGAAAAAGAACCTTAGTACTTTCGCGTGGGCCGCAGAGGATATGCCAGGAATTGACATTAACATAACATGTCACGAACTGAATATCGATCCAACTTTCAAACCGGTCAAACAAAAAAACGTAAGTTAGGACCCGAACGCGCTTCCGCAGTAAACGACGAGGTTGAGGAACTGCTTAAGGTCGGATCGATAACAGAAGTAAGATACCCAGATTGGCTCGCCAACCCTGTAGTAGTTAAAAAGAAAAACGGGAAGTGGCGAGTCTGCGTGGACTTTACTGACCTTAACAAAGCCCGTCCAAAGGATAGTTTCCCCTTACCGCAGATTGATCGGCTGGTCGAAGCGACAGCGGGAAACGAACTCTTATCCTACATGGATGCCTTCTCAGGTTACAATCAAATTATGATGAACCCTGACGATCGCGAGAAAACTGCATTCATTACCGATCGCGGAACTTATTGCTACAAGGTAATGCCCTTCGGCATCCAAAACGCTGGCGCAACTTACCAACGACTCGTGAACCGGATGTTCTCCGCACAACTCGGTAAAAAAATGGAGGTCTATATCGACGACATGCTCGTCAAATCTCTCCGGGCAAGAGATCACATGTCTCATCTTGAGGAATGCTTCGCACAACTAAACTCCCACAACATGAAGCTTAACCCGACAAATTGCAGATTCGCCGTAGCATCGGGAGAATTCCTCGGTTACCTGGTGACGTGCCGCGGTATCGAAGCTAATCTGAAACAGATCAATGCATAGATCGCGATGACTTCGCCCAAGAATAAGCGGGAAGTCCAGAGATTAACCGGTAGAGTCGCAGCACTTAACCGATTCATCTCACGGTAAACGGACAAGTGCTTACCTTTCTACGATATCGTACGGGGGAATAAAAAATTTGAATAGTCAGAAGATTGCGAAAACGCTTTTCAACAGCTGAAACGGTACTTGGCCATTCCTCCAGTTCTCGCGAAACCCGTAGAAGGAGAACCCTTGTTCTTATATATCGCAGTATCAGCCACGGCTGTGAGTGGCGTCCTGATCAGGGAAGAGCGCCGCGAACAGAAACCCATTTTTTACATAAGCAAAACCTTTCTCGATGCTGAGTCAAGGTATCCGCTGATGGAAAAACTGGCATATGCAATCGTAACATCGGCGCAAAAGCTATGACCGTATTTCCAATCCCACACGATCGTCATCCTCACGACCTTCCCCCTGCGGACGATTTTGCACAGCCCGAGTCAGTCTGGCCGACTAGCCAAATGGGCAGTCGAGTTGAGCGAGTACGATATCGAATACCGACCGAGAACAAGTGCGAAATCCCAAGTACTCGCAGACTTTTTAGTCGAACTACCAACGGGAACCGTGACAAACACGGAACCAAATTCGACCTGGGTCCTTCACGTCGATGGATCCTCATCCAAGCAAGGATCGGGAATCGGAATCCACCTCACGTCACCGACCAGTGAGATCCTAGAACAATCGTTCAGACTGGAGTTTCACGGGTCCAACAACGAGGCCGAGTACGAAGCACTCATTGCAGGGCTACGTTTAGCTCACGGGTTGAAGATACATAACATCCATGCCTACTGTGATTCTCAGCTAGTCGCAAGTCAATATAGCGGAGAATACGAAGTAAGGGACGAAAAAATGGATGCGTATCTCAAACTGGTCCAGACTCTAGCCCAAGAATTTGACTGCTTCGCCCTCACGCGAATTCCCTGCTCCGAAAACATCCAAGCCGAAGCTCTCGCGGCCCTGGCATCAAGTTCCGACCTAGGTCTTAAAAGAGTGATTCCAGTCGATTTCATCGAACACCCGAGTATCGGACCACCAATTGTCGTCAACCTCATCAGGGATCAAGACGACGATGTAGAGGAGGCCGCATGACAGCCGGGGGAGAGATCGGAACAATCCGACTACGGCTACGATATGCCATGGCTGGAAACAATTCGAGCCTGCATCACCGATGGAAAATTACCTCCCGAAAAATGGGCAGCCCGCAAAATCCGAACGCATGCCGCGCGTTACGTAACGGTCGACGGCGAAATTTACAAATGGAAACTTTTCGGACCACTCATGACGTGTTTGGAAGGAGAAAAGGCGAGAAAAGTCATGGAGAAAATCCATTCTGGATCCTGCAGAAACCATTCCGGTGGAAGGTCACTAGCAGTGAAAATCAAACGCCACGGATACTACTGGCCAACGATGATCGGAGATTGTGAAAAATTCACAAGAAAATGCGAAAAATGCCAAAGGCATGCTCCGAACATCCGACAACCGGCAGAAGTTCTTTCTTCCACCACGTCACCATATCCATTTAGGCGCTGGACCATGGACATCGTCGGACCCCTTCACAATTCAAAGCAAAAGCGTTTCCTCTTAGTCCTCACTGATTTTTTCTCAAAGTGGGTAGAGACAGATTCGTACGCAATTATAAAAGGTGTCCAAGTTGAAAACTTCGTATGGAAAAATATTATCTGTAGACACAGAGTTCCTTACGAGATCGTAACTGACAACGGATCTCAGTTCATCTCCACCCGATTCGAAGTATTATGCAAAAAATGGAAGATACGACTAAACAAGTCAACTCCCAGATATCCGCAATGCAACGGCCAAGCCGAGACAATCAATAAGACTATTCTAGACGGAGTTAAGAAACGCTTGGACGCAAAAAAAGGCAGGTGGGCAGACGAACTTGAGGAAGTCCTATGGTCACATCGCACAACCCCAAGACGAGCAACGGGAGAAACACCTTTCGCCCTCGTATACGGGACATAATGCATGATTTCCGCAGAAGTCGAATTCCCCGGTGTCCGAAGAAGATTACTGCCCGAACGAGAAGAGCTCAATAACGCCATGCTCCTAGATGATCTCGACCTCGTCAACGAGCGCCGGGACCGAGCACTTATCCGAATGCAGAATTACCAACACGCAGCCACAAAATATTATAATTTCAACGTACGGAATCGCAGATTCAACGAAGGAGAGTTGGTTCTTCGCAAAGTCTTCCAAAACACCGCCGAGCGAAACGTGGGAAAACATGGAACAAACTGGGAAGGACCCTACAAGATCTTAAAATTCGTTCGACTAGGTTCCTACGAGATAGCCAACATGCAAGGCGTAAAAATTCAGAGAACTTGGAACGCAATGCATCTCAAAAAATACTATCACTAAACAAACCGCTTCACAACTACTGAACTACGAGATGGCTTGATCTCCATAAGGAGTACGTAGGCAGTTTGTCGAAAGACAAATTCAGCTGTCCCCCCTCTCTAAAAAGGGGGGGGGGGAGTGGGTACGTATACGTATAACTCGTATACTCCCAAGTTCAAATTATCTGACCACGCCCTCGATATTTCTGAAACTTTTCTACCATGCAAACCGAGCAAATCGTCTTCGTCCACAAATTACATCCGAGTCCTGAAAAAAAGTTCGCAAATAAACCAGTCATTAGGGAAAAATTAACCTTCGGCACTGCGAGACGTCGCAAAAAGCCGCCTAAGAAGTTGTTTCTCATCCGACAAAACGAAACTCTCGTCAAAAATAATAAACGCACTAACATCTCCTTAAACACATATTCTTCGCGAAGACCCAAACAGTAATATCTACCACCAAGTTCGTTTCTGATCACATCAAACTCTTAAACGTCCTAAACAGACACGGCCATCTCACGAAGATGACCCTCATACATCCGACACAAGGATAATAGCGCTATAAAGGAAATCCAAAATTTTGGTCAAGCACTTCCAGTTGGCTTAAAAATTATCTCTGGAGAGATGCTCGATTCATACCAGACAAGTCGAATAAGCTGAGAACCTATCGCGGACTTTAAATCGGTACGAATCAGGTTGAAATCGTGACAGGAAAATCAATAGCCGGCTAGTCACCGCATAAATCTTAAAACTGAAAGTAAACCTAGGTCTTCCCATAAACCCAGCACACTGGTCTCTAACATCTCAAGGCATGATATCAAAAAGAAGATACAAGATCCTAAAGCATGCCTCTATGCTTACATTCAACGTCTTCAGATATCCCGCAAAATAATTTCACGGAAAGCTCTCGAAACAGATCGCGAATAAAGCATTTCACATCAAGGAAAGATATGAGACGACAACTCATAATCTTCCTTCCACATCATCCACCTACTCACGTAAACGTAAACAGATTATCCATTTGTAGAAAAATAAAAAAGCCGCAAAGCGGCAGGGATTCAAAGCCACAAGCGGCCAGTCCCGAAACATAAAACATGGCCATACAAGGCCAGAACAAGTTCATAAATATAAAAACAAATCTTTCTCAAGCGAGATCGTAACCATGATCATCTTCCGGAATCTAAACCTCCTCTTCACCAATCGCCTTGTCCAAGTTTGGGGCCGCGTCGCCTCCATTTTTCCCGACCACGGGATCTTTCCCCTCTGGGCCTTCTGAACACGTCGGAAGGAAACACACGGACTCCAGGTCAGCCAAGACAAGGGCGAAATCCCCGTCCACGGCCGGTAAGTCTCCCTTGCAATAGGACAACCTGGTTTCCTCGGCCTGTAAAGACGGAGGAGTCTCACTCTGGAGTGCCCGAACCACGGCCATCCCGCCCTCGACAGTCGCCAAGGCCAAATCCCTGCTGCGGATGCACTCGAGGGAGCCTAGAAAGCCAGAGATATTCGCCAAACGAGCGTGGAATTCAACTCAGAGCGCATCCTTGGCCTCTTCGACCCTGCGGCTTGTCGATCCTTCGTCGCTCTCAATCTGACGCTGAAGTCGACGCACCTCCGAAGACTTGGCCTTTCTGACCTTCTTCTCCTTAAGCAGAGAGCTCGCTGTCTTCCCAAGGTCCCTTTCGAGCTCCCTGATCTCGGCCTCGAGCTTAGACACCTTTGCGGAGTGAGAACCCTCGATAGCTTTCAGCATGCCTTCAGTTTCAGACCATTTGCTCTGCATCTCCGACAGATCTCTCGCAAGGCGACTGGCCTCAGAACCGCACTCGTTGATCATTCCGTCGATCAGCAAAACGAACTGCAAGACAAGAGAACAGTTAGAGATACAAAACGAAACAAGGTTAAAAAAAACAAAAAAAACAAAAAAAAACGAGCTAAGCGTAAAAATCAAAAGTGAGTCACGAACCTTTCCGCGGAGCCCCGGCGCCAGATTCAAGCCTCCTTGCTGCAAAGACTCCCCGTCATCGCCCTTGGTGCACTTCCTCTTCCGTCCCTTAGGCTGAACGACCAGAGCAGCACTGGGAGCACACAGCGCCAGGACAACTTCCTTCCTAGCCGGAGGAGGAGGCATGGACTCAGCGGCCTTCTCTTTGTCCTCGACAAGAATCGAGGTTGTAGACGATCCAGTGGGCTGAGCCGAAGCGTCTGGTACACACGGAACGCTCGTTTCAACTTGCGTTCCCGCGTCCTGCAGAACCTGAACCTCAGGCCCATGAGTCGGAGCAACGGCCAGAGCAGAAGAGGATGGAAGCTCGGTGTCAGCTCGAACTGGTTCCTTCTCGGCTTTACGACGAGCTAGTTTCTCTCAGAAGGAAAGGAAACCGGCGACGCAAGCTGGCGTATCAACGGGGGGAACCGGAACCGGAGCTTGGGAGGTGGCCTCGCCCATCTCAAAGTCGGAACTTCTCTTGTCACGTTGGGAAGAGGACATCTTGAAAGCTAAAGTGTAGGAGAGAGGCTAGAGAGGATTTGGAAAGAAATGAAGGTGTGAAAGAAATGAAAGATGAGGGCTCACTACTTATAGAGGTATGAGCTTAGGATTTCGATTTACTATAATATTTATTTCCTCGTTGACATTTCTCTGCGGAATTCTGAATGTAAACTTCGTCCGACAAGCCTATCTTGCCTAATTCGCCAAACCGCGCGCTAGAATCTAGTCGCAATCCACGATTCTAACGAGCTGGGGGCTAACTGTTGGGGTCAAGAACGGATACGACGAAGTTAACATTCAGATATCCGTAAAGTTTAGCAAGAACATTTTTACGAGAAATAAATCTTCGGAAAGATTATTTTTACGAAGAATCTTGCGGAGAAAACACGTTCACGAAACATCGGAGAAAGATCCAAACAAGGTCGCCGCGTAACAACCGAGCTCCACCTAAGCTCGGTCGCTACGTAGCGACCGAGCACGTACACGGCACGGTCGCTGCGTAGCGACCAAACTTTCCCAAAACGTCGATACGACACGAATCCATGCATTCTCGTCTACTCTTTAATGCTATCTCCCGTGAGCCATGGCTAAACCATTCTTTGTTTCTCATCACTCGAAGACATCAGTTAAACTTTATGATAAAAATCGCGGAAAGTTTGTTTTTATCGAAGAAACAATAATAAACGTTTCGAGTCGAAGACGGCCCAAAGAGACCTAAAACGCAACTCGAAGCCCACTTACGATTTCTTAACAAAAAACCCATAAGCAGTATGACGGTTTATACTTGGTTCGTAAGGCAAGATAAATGTCAAGTTTCCGCGGATAAATGTCAAGTTTCCGAAGATAATCACGAAGATCGGGAAAATTGGAATATCTCCATTTTTGAGCTATGACGGCTTAAGGGCGGAAGGGGAAAGGCGCAAACCGACCTAGGAGCAAGTATATAAGGAGTCCTAGGCGAGAGGCAAAGGAGGATTAGAGACACAACAAAACTTAGCACTTAGAGCAATTTAGGCAATTTTCCATTTTTGTTATTCGAGCTGCGACTCAATTAGGTTAGCAGCTTTAGGGTTTTAGAACTAGGAATCTCGCCGACAGCTCTCGCAGCCCAGGCTCTTACCTTGTTGTAACACTCAAACGCAAATTCGGAATAAGATTTACTTTGCTCTCTTTTCGATTTCTTATATTTTATCGTCTTTATTTCGTATTTTGATTGCTTGGCGTGTGGTATTAGCAGATATCCGAGACCTCTGGGAAACTAGGGTTCTATTACTTTCCTTATTTAAACGGAAATCGACAGTGTGAATTTCTGTTCCCACAGGAAGCTGAGTTTCAAACCATGTATCATTCTTGATCATGACTCCAATAAAGACTTGGTGTTCTTCTGGATATTGAGCAAGAGAGTATATTGCACTTGTTGGATGAGCTACAACTTTAGCATTGAAGTAGGCTCGCCATTCTGAGGCCGGTCTCTTGATTCTTGTACTCCTTCTTACTGGTTGTATCTGATCAGGTTCTACTCCATTCCTAAGCCCGCCTACTTGTGCCTCAGTCTGATCCTCCTGATGGCATCTCATCTTGATCATGAGCTACAGAGTTCTCTTCAGCATCAGTTTGTGCGCCATTTTGATTCTCATTAGTACCAGTACCAGTTCCATTGCTCCCGTCATGATCAGGATGAGTGACTTCAATATCTTTCTCAGCTTCTATATCACGAGTTAGAGTCTCCATGGTTTTCTCAGGTTCCTTTGGCATGTCGATGCCGAGCCTTTCTAGAATCACTTTCAGGTTGCTTGCTCTATCAGAGGCATATTGGGACAGGTCCTTGAGTTCACTCCAACTCTGCTCACCATAGTAGCCTCTTGATTCTATGAACTTAACATCTCTGGATACCAGAACTCTCCTAGTCTCAGGTACATAGCACTTGTAGCCTTTCTGATGTGTTGAATATCCAATAAACATTGCCTTTGTGCTTTTGTCTTCCAACTTGTTTCTTAGCTCACCTGGAACCAACACAAAGCACACATACCCAAACACACGCAGATGATCTATAGAAGGTTTAGTTTTGTTCAATACCTCATATGGAGTGGCATCTAGGAGGACCCTTGTGGGTGTCCGGTTGATCAGGTAATGGCAGTTACAACTGCATCCCCCCAAAATCGCTTAGGTACATTAGTGTGGAACATGATGCTCCTGGCCACCTCCATTAAGTGTATATTCTTTCTCTCTGCCACACCATTTTGTTGTGGAGTGTAAGGGCAACTAGTTTGATGGAAGATTCCATGTGTGGCTAGATGTTGTTTGAAGGTTGTGCTAGTATATCCCCCTCCATTATCTGATCTAAGAATCTTGATCTTAACATTGAAATGGTTAGTGATATAGTTTTGAAAGTTTTTAAAAGATTTTAGCACCCTATCTTTAGATTGCAACAAAGTGATCCATGTGTACTTAGATTTTTCATTTATAAATGTCACAAAATATCTATGTTGTTCTCTAGATGTACAAGGTGCAGTCCACACATTAGAATGTATTAGATCAAAGCATTTATCATAGATGGTCATTGATTTAGGAAATACACTTTTACAATGTTTTCCTAGAATACAAGCCTCAAAATCACTTTTAAAAGAAACACTAGGCAACAGGATGTTCAAGGCACGAGAATGAGGATGTCCTAATCTAGCATGTCATATTACATCTTTAGGGAATTCAGAAATAGACTTTAAATCATAAGATAAATCAGCAGCTGGCAGTGTGTTCTCAAGCAAGTACAAGTCTCCCTTGGTTATACCTTTGCCAAGCAACCTACTAGTCTCAATATCCTGAAAATACACATCATTAGGAGTGAAGCTAACATGGCAATTCAGATCACTAGTTACCTTTTTAACAGACAGTAAGTTTGAAGCAAAAGTGGGCATGTAAAAGGCCTTAGAAACTTTGTTAAATAGCTTAAGTTCACCTACTCCTTTTATTGGGATTTTATCTCCATTTGCTATCATCACATTTCCTAGAGTTGGTTCTATGTTTTTAATCAGGTTTAAATCACTAATCATATGATATGATGTACCAGAATCTATTACTAATGGTTTAGCTGATTTTAAAACGTTCCATAGAGCTTCCAACAATGTGAGAGGCATTAAGAGAGGAACCAAGGGTTCTAGGGTTACCAGAGTTTTCTTTCAAGGCCTTGATGAGAGTCTCTAAGTCAGATCGCTTGATGGTCTCATCTGGATAGTTACTGGCCGCAGAGTAAGCTGATGTTGATGCCGAGGCTCCTCCCATACCAGCATTGGAGCTTGGAGTTGGTGGAGTTTTCGGTTCTACTCCATCATTTGAGAAGTGAGCTCTAGCATCCATGAACTGAGAGTGTGGCTCTCTGAACTTTTTTGGCTTAAGATGGGGATGAAGTATCTAGCACTTGTCTTTCATGTGGCCTTTCTTCTTGCAGTGATCACAGATTAAGGCCTTCCTATCGTCTTGTTTGTACACCCCTTTGTTTGCTACTGGCCCTTCAGCTTGATTCACCACGGCTGGCTCTCCTTTGCTCCCAAACAGTCCTAATGACCCTTCCTCCTTTTGGATTTGCGCACATACCTCATCTAGTGTGGGGAGCTTGTTTGATCTGAGTATGGGCTTGATAAGGTCATTGTAAGTTGGATTCAAGATTAGGAGGAGGACAAAGACCTTATCCTCTTCATGCCTTTCACTCAGGACTGAGGGATCAACCGTGTGAGTCCTGACCATCTCAAGCTCATCCCAAAGGGACCTGAACATGCCAAAGTGAGCTTGAAACTCCATGTCTGCCTGGCTAAGAGCATTGATGGCCCTCTTTACTTCAAAAAATCGAGTTAGGTTGGAAGTATTTCCATAAACCTTGTAGAGAGTCTCCCATAATTCTTTGGTAGTCTCACAATATATGTAAGACTCCAAGATAGCCGGATCTAGAGAGCTGTGGAGGAGAGAGAGCACCATCTGGTCTTCTTGAGACCATTTGTCTTCATCAGTCACCACTGTCTCTTTTCCATCTTCTCCTTGAAGGATCTGCTTTGGAGCTGCTTCAGTTGGAGCTGCTTCAGTTGAGACATGGCTCCATAATCCTCTTCCTCCAAGGGCTGTTTTCACCAATCTTGACCATAGGGAGTAGTTCATTCCCTTTAGAGTCACTGGTATTTTTACAGGCTTGTTGTTCTGCATCTTTCACTTGTTACAGATAGTGAATCTTGGAGAAATAAGAACAACAAGAACAGAGTATAGCTTTTGCGGAAGTTGAAAGTAGGTTCAAGAGCTTTATTGCTCTAATACCATAAAGTTTTATAAAGATAAGAGGGTGTATTTAGAGTAGAGAATCAAGAACATAGGAGAATCAAAGTAAGAACAAGGTGTAAGAGAAGTAGAATCCGGGAGAGAGAGAGAGAGACATGAGAATAATGAGGAACATATTTTCTTAATCCATTTTAGGTTCTTGATACAACACTTAAATAGACAAGTAGAGATCCTAGGAAAATACTAAACAAAGAGAATCCCACAATAAGAATAAACAATGTGACTAGTGTCCAAACTGACTTGTGCAGGCGCGCCAGGCTGAACGTGACATGTCCCAACGGCTGTCTGTCCTCCCAAGACCTTGGTTCTTCACGTGACTGGCTCCCCAACGTTTCCTTTCCTCAGATAAGTTAAGGAGAGTGTTTCTATTTAATATTTTGCACAACTCTCCCCTTCCTTTACTTGTAAGTCACGTTGGGGCTCCTAGGTTGTACGGACAGCCTTGATACACAAGTCATCTTGAACACTTGTCTAAACCGAAAGCCTTGTTTTACAAGTCATCTTGAACACTTGTCTAAACCGACTCTCTTACTGATTCATCTCCTCTTCTTATTGCTTCATGTCAACAAGTGGCTCATAAGCCGTAGGCAGTCCAGAGAGTAGTTGAATAGCCTGGTCCTCGTGTGAGATATCTATCTTGATGCTTGTTAAGTCAGCTACAAGCTTCAAGAAAGAATCAAAATTTTCCTCCATAGGTTTGTCTTCTTCCATTCTGAAACAAGAGAATTTCTTGTTGAGAAATATCCTGATCCTTTGCTATCTTGATCACGCTTGATCAAGTCCTTCTTCTTGATCAATGCTCTGTGACCTTCACTCCCTGTAGAACAAGATTGTTCCGTTGAATCAGGATCTTGATCATATCTCCTGAATCCCTCAAATGCTCTAGCCGAGCTCTGAAACCACTTGTAGAAGAATCCGATCTCGATATACACTTGTATCGTATCAGCTTGTTGTGATTTACTCTCTATCTCTTTTACTCTCCCAATCTCTCACGCCTCTCGTTTGTTTGCAGATCGCGACTCCACACACATACTCAAGAACGCAACACGGGAAAAAAACGAAAGATAAGAACACAAGCAAAGTTTTAGAGTTCCCCATACCTTGGGTACATCTCCTTCATGATCAGTACCTGGAATTCACTATATCTTTGGAGTGTTACACGAGCTTGATTACAACAATGGCGAAATCACCTTTTCTGGATAACAAGTGAAGATGACGAAGCCATTATGTTGTTATGAGGTGTTATCGATCCTCTGCTTCTCATCCTTCTCCTTTTATATGTACGTGTAACTTTTGTTTTTGGACTTCACTCTTTCACCTGAGGTTCAACTGACTCTTTATTGCTCTTCTTTGCTACAGACATTCAGGTCCAGTTGTTAATGAAAGGCCCAGTCCAGATCAGCTCATTCGCTTGCCAATCTCACAAACTAATACTCTTAAAGATGTAGTATATATGATTAGGAACGTGTTTGCTAAAAACAAAGCAACATTATTCACAGGATGCAATTGCACTACATAAATTACATTGTTTTTAATTAAAACATATATATTCACAAGGCTAGTGCCCTATCGTTTGTCGTTGGGTTTTTTTTGTAGCTATACAGGGACGATGAAGGTTATTGTTTATTTACCCATCACATTAGAAACGGTGAACCGATTATGCTGGAACAAAATCTACTGATATAAAAGTGCTTAAACAATCAATTTAAACGACTCTTTTAAGTATATTTCATATACGTTAGTAGTTTTTTTTCAAGTTTTTTTTTAAAACGTTATGTAAATAAATAATTGATAAACCACAAATGGATCAAACTTAGCAAAAATTATAAATTTATAGGGGGAAAGGAAAACAATACATTTATTTTAGATTTTAATAATACAACTATGATCTTGACCCTTACGACCGTGCGAATTTTCTTTACTTCTAAAATATTTTAGATTATGCAATAAGATATATCAATAAATTAATATAAGTTGTTGTTATATACTATCTAATTTAATAATAATATTTGTGTGGCGTATAATATTATTACTCTTGAGTTTATAAATTTTTTATTTTTGTAACAAAATTTACTTTGAAAATATTATTATGTAACAATACTGATTTACATTAAAAAAAATTATTTCTAAATTTGAAATATATGTGGAAATTAAATTAAATTGAACCTGCATAATAGATAATTTGGTATATGGTGATTAATTAAACCAATTTAGTATAGTTGTTTAAATAATAAGCCGAATTGGTTTTTAACCGAGGAGAATATACATACGTTAATTAGAGTAGCTAAAGTCTTATATATACAATATGAATAAAGATCAAAAGTTTCATCCGTGAAGGAAAGTGTAAATTAATTGTATTAAATGATAAAAATATTTAAAGGTATGATTTCTAAGTGGTCTAAATTAAAAACAAAATCACATATGAAATAAGTAAAAATTTATGAACTAAATAGATAAGATAGTTTTATTTTTAAATTAGAAATAGAAATGAATATTTCTTTTTAAAACATCCTTTAGAATATTTCTTAAATTTAATTTTGAAAATAAAACAATTTAAATTTTTATCATTATTACTCAAATATTATTGAAGTATTTTATATAGTTGTTATTTTTGTTTACAATCAAAACTAAACTAAGATTTAGTTTCTAATTATACTTTGTGATAATTAAAATTTTAACTAACTAATTTCGAAAATATATTTTAAAAATATTCTAAAAGATTTTTGAAAGATTTTTTAGACATTTCTTTAAGATATTTATTAGTATTTTAAAAAAAGATATCAAAAAATATTATTATGAAGTTATGTAAAATTTAATAAATTTTCTAGAAATGATTGCAATAAAAGAAATCACACATAAAAAAAATCATGATTTCTGTTTTAATATCACAGATGACTTGGTTGACAATAAGACAAAGGCGTTGGTAGTAACTCGTAAGCTGTGCAAGAATCCAACGGAGACAGGTATACCGTATATGACTTCACTGACAAGGGCATTTCGGTGATCTTAAGCAAGTGGCACTATATCATTTATGTGACTTTGGTCAACACCATAATACAAGTGGAATGAATATCACACATCAAAGCATTTTTTTTTAATACATAACTCTGTTTTTACCTACACCAAACTGTCCTCGCGATGGCCGCATATTTTATCCGTTAAATTTGATTCGATCTATTAGTCATTTTGATTTGATCTGAAAATTTTGGATATCCGTAAACTTTCGAATCAAACCAAATACTAAACAATCAATATTCGTTAAAATCGAAGCAAATCACAAATATTAAAATTTTGGGAAGGGGATATCCGATCCGATCGGGCAATATAAAAATACATGTATATCTTGATTATATTTAAAGTTTTTAATGTATAAAATTATATAATTATTATTCTAACATATCATTTGATAAATTATATTCACATTATTACTTATATAAAAGTATAACATAAAAGGAAGAGAACACATTTATGATAATTATATTTTTTCTCAAGTTTTGTGTTATTATAATTGTTAACTAAGTTCAAAAAATTTTACAAAATATGTAGATTCACTACTTCTTTTAATTTTTATCATATATATCATGCAAAAAAATATTTTACAAAACAAATTTGTATCAAATTTTTAAGATTATTTGTATTAATCAAAACATATGACATATCCGTAAGTATTCGTAAATATCCGCAAATATCTATTTATTTTCCGGATATCCGTTTTTTTCGAATATCCGTATTTTTCTGAAACAAAGCAAATCGAAAAATTATATATCCGTGACATACGAAGCAAATCACAAATACCTTCAAAAACCCGGATATCCGATCCGTGACCAGTCCTACTCTTGCGTGTAATAACGTGTATGTAAGTTTGTATTTTAGTTCTGTTTCCTAGATAATCACGACGAGGCCTTTATTAATTATTATCATTGTGAATTTTAATGGCATGCAATTTAGGTAACGCAAGCACATCATATGTTTGTGGCTATTAAAAAAAACAAAAAAAAAAAGACAAAGCAGGCAACGTTGCTACTTATCTGCACTTTAATATGTATTCTGGGGTATTTCCTTAGCTGTAAGTGAATAAAAATGGTTCAGTCTTTAAAAGCTACTAAAACATTCAGAGTGTGATTCGTTAGCATTGTTAGAATAAACAAGTTAGCATTGTTAGAGTAAACAAAAGAGGAGGAAAAATTTATTACTCTTGTTTACTCTAAAAATTTTCCACTCAAATAAAAATGTCGAGCGGTACGGTGGGTTTGGAAATGTGATAAGCACTTCGTGTCTAAAATTTACAAATTTAAATTTATCTGCTTGTGTTCATTCAACTGTTTTTTTTTTTTTGTAAGCTGGCTTTCATTTATACTAAGAAAAGAAAATATTACAAGTTCAAGGCTAGTGTTTTCAGGCAAATGCCTAGTTCCACGTAACACAATCAAAAGCCCACGAAACTCAAATAAAGAACTTTCATGTTTGCAAGGCCCACCAACCCAAGAAAGTGAATCGGTGACAGTTTAGGAAGTTGGAGAAAGTTGTGTCGATGCTTACGAAGGAGTTGATCGAGTTGGAGTTGTTTCGAACTAACGTTGCATCATCTGTGAAGAGAGTGTAGGATTTGATTCCCTAAAGCTTTGGATTTTGTTTCTAATCAGACGGTCAAGCAGAGAGAAGATGGAATCAACCGACCTGAAGGTGTTTTTATGGTGACGGTCATTGCGCTTCTTCCATAACCAGTACACAGTTGCTTGCCATGAGAGGAGTGTAAGAAGACGCTCAGCTTTCCGCAGAGGTAGCGTACGTCTCCATTTGGGTGATCGTTCGACTCCAAGATCTCTTGGGGGTGATTCGACATCGCGTTGTTACCATTGTCCAGAGTGCGAAGCCGTAGGAGCAGTCAAAATATAGGTGATCTCATTCAACTGTTGAATCCATGATTCAACACCTCCGCTGATAGTCTTAGACCCCTTTGACACCTTATTACCGAAAAAGACAGAACGAATTAACAGCGTTAACACTGCTGTTAATTGCGTTGCAGGCTAGTTTATACGTGTGGCCGTGTACAGGATATGTAAATGGGACATTTTAGGGATCCAACGGCAAATATGTGCTGATGTGAAAGACATGTATTTGTCCTTGTCAGCTTTTTGTATAG
Source organism: Brassica napus (assembly GCF_020379485.1). Taxonomy (NCBI): domain Eukaryota; kingdom Viridiplantae; phylum Streptophyta; class Magnoliopsida; order Brassicales; family Brassicaceae; genus Brassica; species Brassica napus. Next base: position 47,227,404 of record NC_063445.1, read on the forward strand.
TATATGCTTTTTTGTCACAAAGTATATGCTTAATATATTATTATCTAGTGTTTAAAAAATATTATGTTACTTTATAACGTTTCATCTTTTTTTTTTGCTTAACCTAACGTTTTTCATCTTTACTTTACGCACAAGTATTAAAACTGCGCATTACCACACCTAATAAACTTTTAGTCATTGGAAAACAACGGGAAAACAACTTATTCATGCCTGCACTATGAAGCCAGAGAAAATACATACCCAAACAATATTAACGTGCCAAAACATTTCTAAACTAAATAGGAATTTGAATTGCATACATATACTCATAATAAATAGCTAAAACATACTTCGTAACTGACACGTGTCAGTCCATTTTAAATTATATTGATTTATTTTTTTTTAATTATTATCTTTTAGTTTTTGTCATTTTATTTGTTTGTAAAGTGTCACAAATAATTAAAATCATCAAATTGGCCTTATTTATAATTTCAAAATTGGAATAAATTTTAATATATGGTGATATATAAAATAGAAATATTTTTTATCAAATAAAATATATTTAATAATATAAATATATTATTTTTATTATTATTTCATATTGAAATATTTGATACCAAAAATTTAAATAAATAGAAAACAACATAAAAACAGTATCATAATTTAAAGCCTGATTTCATCTCACTAGTTCTTAAAGTTTATAAAATATTTTTTATAAATTGAGTGGTATTTCTTGTAAATATTACATATGAGTAAGATTATTTATAATTAATTCTCATGTTTTAGTAAGATAGATAACATACTTTGATAACTAAATTAATTAATATATTGTATATGATAACTATCTAAATTTCTGATAAATAATTAAATTTATTGTTTAAATTTAATTAAAATCTGGTAAAAAAAATTAAATTGTACTTTTCAAATTAAAATTATAAATACGATAAATTTGATTATTTAAGTTATTTAAGGCATATTAACAAAAAATAGAATTATAGGGACGAAACTACAAAAAATATTTAAAAAATAGTTCAAATCATCATATAACCCGCTATAGGCATGTTTTAGCTATTTATTATGAGTTTAGGTATGCAATTCAAATTCTTATTTAGTTTATGAATGTTTTGGCACGTTAATATTGTTTGGGTATGTATATTCCCTGGCTTCATAGTGCGGGCATGAATAAGTCGTTTTCCCTTTTGTATGTACACATTATAATTTTCAGAAAAAAAAGGTACGTTGATGTTAAAAACAAGTGCGTTGTTATAATTAAATAAAATAAAAAATAGATCCATCACGGGATACAGTAGGTGAAGACATTGCCGTTTTAACTAATATAATAGTCCTGAGCAAAACCCGAAATATAGATTTTTTTATAAATATTTTCTATATATTTTCTTCCCTATATATCGTTTTACTTGAGTTCTAAGACCTGAGACAAATAAAAAAGTATCTCAAAACTAATTTTGAAAATATAGATTTTTTATGTTTTATTTTTAAACTTAATTATAAACTTTTTAGATAATTTTTACATATTCAATGGACTTTTAAAACAACACCCAAAAAAATTATAGACCCAATGGATCCATGGCAAATGCCCATATTGTCATGGGTAAGAGCCGGTTCTGGGTGAAGATAGGACCCATCTTTCTCTTTTGACGCTGCTAATTAACGTCGGCAGCGGTTCAGTAATCGGTATGACACCGTTTTCCTGGTCCATTCATTGGCACAGAGCCGCACAGTATATCAAAACATAAAATTTTATTGAATAGGTGCAAATAGGATGTTTAAACTTAGACCATGAGGGTCAATCATACAAACATAATACCAAATTGTCTATCAAATGTAAATTGTATAAGCATAAAAACAAAATTTGTCAAAAATCACATGGGTCGGTTGACCCTCCTCATAACAAGGTGGTTCCGCCAGCCGCGGCGCTATTGCGAATTTTAACCTTCCCGCTCCACACGTTTCTTACCATGTGTCAATCTTTAAGACCCCACGATTTTCATTTTATGGTTGCCGCGATTTTTTATAGTTTACCGTTGCAGTTTTCAAATGTCTTATTGTCCCTCTCAGTGCCACATGTGTGCGAAAATACCAACTAAATGGTGCTTCACAAATAATGGCAAATCCGTGAATTTACATAACGGAGAGGAACAAGTTTGGGGAATGCGATGATCATCCAGGGACGGTGTATTGGGGCGGCTAATTATGTTATTATCTACTCCGTTATGCGCTTTATGGAATATCAATTAATTTAAAACTAAAGATTCAATGATAGACCTTTTATTTTTGACCCCCGTGAATCTAAAAATAATTTTTAAACCCTAAAGATTCACCTTTTCTTAAAATTTGATAACACGGCGCCTAGACGCTGTTCGGAGCTTAACCGCGACGATTATATCCAAATCGGTGCAGACGTTGATCTGCGTAAGACCGCCTAATTTCTGCGTTGACCGTTTAATTCCTACCTAATCCCACGTTGAACGCCTAAGTTTTTTTTTTCGTCCGTGTAAGTTAAAACACGGTTGATTATTTTTTACTCATTATTGACAGATTTTGTGTAATTATTCATTACTAAATAGTTATAATTAGGTATCAAACCGAAAACAAACACATACATACTATATTTAGAAAAAAAATTTCGTACCAAACCCACCATTTACAAATCAAAAAGATACTGTTTAAAATTATATATATAATTATATAATTATGTCTAAGAACTTGTATTATCATGTTTAAAATTAGCTAAATATATTATAAATATATTAATTTGTATTTAAAATTAGGTCTCGCGTAATCTTCAAGTACTCTCCGATTTTTTGGTAACTCGTTAGGTCCGGAATTACCGCCCGACTAGCGCTTGGCGTAGTTCCGAAAAGTATATTTTCATTGAAGGTAAAAATAAAGTGAATGTGCACAAAAATAAGCAATTAAAGCATCATTACGACAAGTACCGGATTTAAATTTCTCTTATCGGCTGTATCCACATTCCACTATTCTAAGGTTATCAATTAATGACACGGCAGGATCATTATTGCTGCTTCGAAACTAAAATGTCATTTTGTTGATTAATGTGTAAATCTTCGTCTAGCGGTATGATTAAATAAATAAATGATAAATCTCTATAAAAGTAAATTTTCACTTAAATAAATTAGATATACCAGTATTACAAAATCAAAAAGAGAAATTAGATATACTAAACAACAAAATATGATTTATTTACGTCCTTAAATATCTTATTTTAGTTTAAATTTAATAATAAAGCTGAATCGGATAAATTTAGCAATATTATCCAATTATGTCCAAAAGGAAAAAAATATTGCAATCATTTAATTTAGGGGGATCATTGGTAAGTGAATTCTCATGAATTTTGAAAATTTTAAGAATTCATTGTTATTGGTTTTTGGATTTCAAAAATCTTAATAGAATCCATTGTTATTGGTTTAAGAATTTTTAAAATCCATTCAAATCCTTTATTATTCAAAAAGTTAAGCTATTATTGATTATATAATTCTAACTAAATCTAGTGTTAATGGAAGATGAATTATATTCATTTTTACTTATAAGACTCAATTTTCAAAATATCATATGTATCTATGTAATTTTCAAAATCATTGTGATAAAAAACTAGAAAACAAAATAATTATTCTTGCCAAATATATATTGCACCTTAAATCCAAATTATATGTTCAAAATTATAATTCTTACATTTATATACTTTTACATTTTTGAATATATAATTATTTTTAAAAATATTATATTTTTTAATATAAATATTAATAATTACATTTACAAATCTTAATAGTTTTAAAATATTTTTTAAATATTTTCAGAAACCATTTTTGAATTTCGAAAAGAAAATTTGAATTTTCTTTTTTTTTTAAATAAGAAAAATTATAAAAATGTTTGAATTTGAAAACGTAATTTGAAATTATATAAAAACAACTTTTTTAAAAAAAATTTTATTATTTATACATCTATATAGCAAAGGGTAAAATAGTCTTTAACTTTTTAATGAAATTTCTGGTCATTTTCCTTTTTTTAATGTTTTTTGTAAAATCTTTTAAAATGACTATTTAATTTTTTTACATTCCACATAACTTTTTAAAATCTATCAATTCTCAAAATTCATAAATTCTATCCAAATTCATCTTCCAATAACCCCTAGGTAATTTATCACGTAGTCGAAAAGATCTTTGTCACCGCGTACAATAAATACAAAATAAAAGGAATATGGAAAGAAAAATATTTTGAAAAATCTTAAATTCAAAAATATAAACCCACCCAAAGCCAGATGGAAACCTCATTTATTTTTCTCTCACTAGCCTTCGTCTCCTCTCTCTGTAAACCATCTCCATAGCTTTCCTACGCAAGCTCTTATCTCTTCCTCTCTACTTCACCCTAAAAGGTTTACAGTTCACACACAACAGACACACACACGAAGCGTTAGACACTTAAAATGGAAACTTTGAGTCGTTTCTTAGTGTTCATGTCTCTGTTCTCCGGTTTAGTTTCTGGTTATACACTGCAGAATCTTCCAATCACATCGTTTGAAGAGAGTTACACGCAACTTTTCGGTGCTAAGAATTTGTTTGTTCATAAAGACGGCAAATCTGTCCGGTTAACGCTCGATGAAAGGACCGGTACAGTCTTTAATGCTCCTCTGTTTTCTCGTGTCTTGCTTCTCGGTTTAGTGATAGTTTAATTTGGTTTTGTTTTTGGCAGGTTCTGGGTTTGTCTCAAATGATCTTTATTTACATGGATTCTTCAGTGCTTCAATCAAACTACCTTCTGACTATTCAGCTGGAGTAGTTGTTGCTTTTTACGTAAGTAAAAACAATTATAACGATCTTGTTTCTCATAATATGATTAATTTTACTATTGATTTTGGGGATTATCGTCTTAGTAAACTTTATAAATTCTTCTTTTTTCTTGTGCGATTTGATATTTTCAGATGTCTAATGGAGATACGTATGAGAAGAATCATGATGAGATTGATTTTGAGTTTCTTGGTAACATTAGAGGAAGAGAATGGAGGATTCAGACAAATATTTATGGTAATGGAAGCACTCATTTGGGAAGAGAAGAGAGATGTAATCTCTGGTTTGATCCAACCGAAGATTATCATCAATACAGTATCCTCTGGTCTGATTCTCACATCATGTAAGTTAAATGGAGAAACTATAAAAAATCATTTATCTCCTAGTTGTTCTCTGTCTCGTTTGTTTCATTGTCTTAAATAAATAACAAGAAAACCTAAGAATCTTGAAAGGAGGTTAGGTACTTGACCCCATTAGATTTAATTTCCTTTGGTGTTCAATAATTTCCTCTTCTATTTAAGGAAACTCAAGTGGGGTTTAATATATTGAGGGATCTTTTTTTGTTTTTGTTTTTATGCTCAAATTTCTTCTAGTGGAAAGTTTTGTGATGCTTGGACATCATTTGCTTTTGGACTGTTCTGTTCTTGTCAATTTCAAGCTTGTGAGCCCCCCCAAAATGGTTTACAGCTTTCGATCCTTGGCATCAACAAAGACCCCATACAGAGTAGTGTTTTTCTTAAGGGGTCCAATCCAAGTTGAGAAGCTTTACTTAGTTCATCAAAAGCTGGAATATTAACGCCAGAAATGTTTTCTTTTTATGTTATGTTTTTATCTTTTTGGATAACTAACCATTTCAGCTTATTTATTTGTGGTTATGCAGATTCTACGTAGACAATGTTCCAATCAGAGAGGTGAAGCGAACATCATCAATGGGCGGTGACTTCCCGTCGAAGCCAATGTCTCTCTACACAACAATATGGGATGGTTCTAAATGGGCAACTAACGGTGGCAAGTACGGTGTAAACTACAAATATGGCCCTTACATCGCACGGTTCTCTGACCTAGTCCTGCATGGCTGCGCTGTGGACCCGATCGAGCAGTTTCCCAAGTGCGAAGAACGGGCAATCGAGTATATCCGTGCGGCCCAGGAGATTAGCCCGTCAGAGAGGGCTAAAATGGAGGTTTTTAGGCGTAAACACATGACTTACTCGTATTGCTATGATCGGACCAGGTACAAGGTTTCTTTGCCAGACTGCGTTGTGAATCCAGCAGAGGCTCATCGGCTTAGGGTTTATGATCCAGTCACGTTCGGTGGGATTCCGAGGCGCCACCGCAGCGGAAAGCACCGGAGCAAGAGAAGCCATATGGATGGAACAGAGTCGATATGATTGCTTGTATATGAAATAAAAATGATTTTTTTTTTTTTGTCAACATACTTTCCATTAAGCCTTTTGGCTAAACATGAGTACAATATTTAATTAGACTTAAAGTCAACACGTGAACAATCTGAAAATAGAGCATACAATCTAACGAACACGTGTAAGCAGATCCCCATATGTTGGCATTACGTGGCTGGATAGTAGGACGCATGTTAGACACCTGTTGATTCCACCAACCTTGGCTCCACCACCGAATAGGAGTAGCTCGCCGGCGTAGCTCTCCATCAGAACCTCCGCAAGACTTCAAGTCAACTAAAGCTTGTACTCACTTGGAAGACGCCTTTCACTCAAGCCGAGACAAACTGATCAGAGGGACCTTGATTCACCGTTAATTAAACACATAGGAAGTTCAAGTCGGGATGAAAGGAGACTCTTTGTTGGACCGTTGTCAAACGCCAACTCTGCTGAATCTTCTTCATAGAGACTTAATAAATCCATCAAACTCACTCTTCTTCCAGTCCAAGATGCTTCACTTCGACGACATAGAACACGGCTGATATATCATGTGAAGACTGATTCTTTTAGGAAGAGATAAAGTTGAAACGATGAAAAAAGATATCAGATCAATAGCCATCGGAATTGAAATGAAGATCAGTGAAAGGGATGATATGAAACCCGAACAGGTCGGTAAAACAAAAGTCGCCTTACGAAAGGGTAATCCGCTAACCGGAAGTTTATTTCGATCTAAAGATCGATTATATGATACAAAGGTAACAAAAAACAAAATAGAAACAGAGATGGCGACCGACGGCGAGATGCACGCCGGCCACCGGAACGATTTTTGAAATAAAAATGATTTATTTGAGAGACTTGGAGTTTTTTGAACAAATTTATTATAAAGTTTTATTTCCTGTTTTTGTGAATATATTCCGTTTGACGAATATTCGGGTTGTATTTTCTTGTCATTTTCTTCGTATATGGACAGATATTCGATTTATTTTAATTCAATTTGGGTACTTTATAGACGAAAGTTTTGTCTCTCTTTTACTTGCTTCATTCAATGGGTCCAACTAGGGATGTTGTATAGGGTTGTCCAGCCCAACCCAACCCTGTTTAGTTTAAGCTCAACCTTGAGTGAACCCTAACCCTTTCAAAACCCATTAAACTATGTAAAATAGGGCTCAATCCTTATTAACCCTTTAAGCCCTTTATATTTTTTTTATGTAAAATATTTTCCATAGTGGTTATCATATAAAAAGTTAAATCAAATAACATTAAATCAAAGGTTTGAGTCTTATATAAATAACAAACCACGACACATACTTTGAAATAAATCACGTCTAAGATATTATAAAAATTGTAAAAAAGTTCTATTTTGATAAAGGTTCCTTCTGCTCTTGGGCTCTTCCAACGCATATGACTTCTTTCTTTTCAATTTGATGTTGACTCTATTACTTCCTTGTCACAGAATGACAACCCCACATCTTCATCTTGCTTCAAGGTCATAAGAATACAAACAATGAGCTGATAAGAACACAGACAACACAAATAGCAAACTCATCTGCATAAAGTACAGCACAACACATATAGCAAACTCAGAAAAAACAGAACCTTTACTCATCTGCATTAAGTACAACAGAATTAAGGACACAACAGAACTAAGCGCATGCTCTCATGTAACTTTAGCTCAAGACCATGACATGACACTCAAGAACAGGACACATTAACAGATAGCAAACATAACATAATCAACAATGGGTTTTGCTGGAAAGATTTACCTTCATGTGCTAGAGTCTCTAACTTCTGAGCTACTTTTTGCAGATTCATCATCTTCATCATTGAAGTAATCTTCAATATCTCCTGTAGTTAATGAATATAAGTTAGATAAAGAACATAAAAAATCTGTAAGTTAATAATGAAATTTTTCCCTTCAAACTCTTCAAATCCTCTTAACCAATTTCGAGTGGCAATTAGTGCTTGCACATTTTTGGGAAGAATTCGATTTCTGAAAGGACTCAAGACTCTTCCTCCAACACTGAAAGCTGACTCAGCTGCAACAGTGGTGATGGGTATGCTCAGTAAATCAGATGCCATTGAAGCAAGATCGCCATATCGATGCTGATTTTCTTTCCAAAAATTTAAAACTTCCATGTCTTCAAAAGTCTTCATCTCTATTCTTGGTTCAACATCCAAATAGGTTTCCAGATTTGACTTAGCATTTCTTGAACTAGATTTGAGGCTATTTTCAAGCTCAAAGAGATCCTGTTATATACAAAGACACAAACCAGTAAATTGCTTGCTGTTGTTTTGAATGAGAACTAATAAGAAAAATTTGAAGAACTTACATCATCCATATCATCTTCAAGTGGTGACTCTGTGAGAAGCTCATGTGGAGTTAATGTTGCAGAAAACTTTGAAGGATTTGCTGATTTTTGATATTCTTCATAAAGCGAAATCAGATTGTCCCTAACAACTTGAACCTTTTCCTCAGAAGTCCTTGGATCAATCTTTTGATAAGCTGATCGAAGTATATCCAGTTTCAACCTCGGATCTAGAGCAGCCCCCATAGCTAGAATCACACTATATTGATTCCAATACTTCGCAAACTTCTTTTGCATCGCCCTAGCCATTGTTCTCACATCACCATCATCTTTACAATCAGCATACTTCTTCAACATCATCTCAATTTTCCACACCTGAATGAAGTAGACATTTGCGGTTGGATATTTTACTCCTGAAAAGTAAGTGCTGATGGTATTAAAAGGCTTCAGCAAGTCACATATTTTGACTCCACGTTCCCACTCTTCTTCTGAAGGCAACCATTTGTAACCTCTTTCATACAAATTCAGAATCGCAAATGCCTCTCTGAATTTTAAAGCTCTCGCCAACATTTCATATGTCGAATTCCACCTGGTAGAGACATCTAAAGACAAACCCGCACCACTTGTGATCCCAGCACTCTCAACGCAGATAGCAAAAGAGTCTTTCCTTGACTCAGATGCTTTTACAAACTTTACACTCTCTCTTATGTTCTCTATTAGACTAGTGGCTAATTCTAATCCTGCTTTCACAATCAGATTTAAGATATGTGCCGAGCATCTAACGTTCAAGAACTTTCCATTACACAACAGCCCATTGCTACTCCCATTGCTACTCAGAAGCCGATGCTTTAGAATATTTAGCATACTATCATTAGCTTTAGCATTATCCAGTGTGATAGTAAATACTTTCTTCTCCAGTCCCCACCCCTTTAAGCAATCATAAACTGCCTTAGCTATCTCTTCACCACTATAAGGAGGTTTCAGATTACAAAATGCTAGAATTTTATTATTCAACCTCCAATTCTCATCAATGAAATGCGCAGTAATACATATATATCCCATCACAACACTTCGGGCTGTCCACAAATCTGCTGTAAAACACACTCGACCCTTGTGTTTCACAAAAACCTCTATCAACTTAGCTTTTTCTATCTCATATCTCTTGTAGACATCTGCTGCTGCAGTTTGTCTACAGATATGCTGAACATCAGGGTTAAGAAATCTATCTCTTTCCCTTACTTTTTCGTATTCAATGTACTTAAAAAGTAAGTCATGATATATAATTATCTCAGACATCTTCTCTCTATCCGCTTTGTGATCATATTTAGGAGCATCAGGCCTAGGCTTAGCAGGGCATCTGGTTGAATGGCGGTTTAGTATAGATGTTCCATGGTTTTTCTCTACTACGAACTTAAAACCACAATGATTACATCTAGCTCTTACTTTTCCATCATCCTCTAGTCCTAGATGAGTAAAATCTACCCAACACTTAGCCCTACGTCTTTTACGTACCGGTTTAAATGGCCGAGTGACACTTAGTGTTTGCTCATGAGATTCTTCTTCACCTTCCGACTGCACCTCTATGTACTTGTTTTCAGCATCCATAACAGCAAGTGTTTCAAGTGATGGGAGATCCATAGTATCAGTAGCTGAAGCTCAGTACAAAAACAAGACAAGATTAGTTCACAAGCTGAAAGTATTACTGAAGACAAAGACAAGAACCAAGAAACCGCATAACAAAAACCTTAGCTATCTGGGAATAATAAAAAAATTCTTTCCCACAATCACAAGTCAGATTCTAGAGTCAAGCTGAAACAGAGAAAATGCTTAAACACTATGAAACATTCTCACACGATATATATACCAGTGACTCAAACACTATAAGAAGCAATCTAAGATAAATCTATGAATTTCAAACACAAGCAAGTAATTCTTCAAAAACCCAGAACATAACTTTCCTCTAGTTCGAAATCTAAACCAAACCCAGATTGATTGTAAGGGCTAACCTGGGTTTGCTCTAGTTCGAGAGACAGAGGCGGAGAGGTTGGCGGAGAGAGAGGCGGAAAGGCATAGGCGGAAAGAGACAGGCGGAGAGAGAGAGAGAAGCGGAGATAGAGACAAGCGAGAGAGAGAGACTGGCAGAGAGAGACGTCTAAGTTTGAGGAAGAAGAGATCGTCGACGATTTCGAGGAAGAAGAGATCGTCGTATCTGCTGAATTGGAGAAGAAGATATCACAAAACAACGTCGTTTCAACATAAAACATGAATTTATTTTTTATTAATCTAATAGGGCCTAACCCGATTTAAACCCATACTTATTTCAGCCCGACCCTAAATTGGCCCGAAATGCTTTAGAACAATTAATTAGGGTTAGAGTTTTTAGTTTTTATCTATGGGCTGGGCCAACCCTTAATACCTCAGCCCTACACAACATCCCTAGGTCCAACGAATGCTATTCGATTTAATTGTGCGTGGCCATGTTCATGCACATATGTATATATACATTCATTGACAATTTATATAAACCATTAGGTCGTGTCTAAAGTATATATGTACAAATGTTTTTGAGCTTATCTACGCCTGGGTACTCGGATCGGGTTTGGGTCGGATCTGAGTCCTTCAAGTTTTATATATTTAGACCCAATACAGTAATTAGAATTTGTCAGTTTAGGTTTGGTTCGGTTATGGGTTGGGTTTGGTTCTGATCATGTCCGGTCCTGTCGGGTCCGATCCAAAAAATACCTCAAACACACAAAAAAACAGAAAATTTTTAAATTCCTAAAAACATTCAAACTTTACCTAAAATTTGATCCGAAGACATGAGAAATACCTGAAATTTTACATGATTATCCGAATTATATTTTTGAAAATATTTAAATTTACCCAAAATCCAAAACCATATCCGAAAGCCCATATTCGAAACATAAAAAAATATCCAGGATACAAAAAATATATTAAAACACTCATATACACCTAATATATACAATAATATATACAAGAAGTTTTGGGTACCCATCGGATTTCGGCTTCGGGTCGGGTCAGGTCCAAGACTCGCGGATCCTCCACAACAAAACCCAATAAGGTAAAAAGATCGATTTGGTTCCTACCCGAGCCGAGATTTTTCGCGTCGGTTTCGGGTCGGATCCTTGGATCCGGATAAAATGCCCGGGCCAAATTTAGCTCATTTTCATTGTCGAGTTTCGCATTTTAGGGACCAAGACCATCTAAAGAGATAAATAAGACTTGTGGAAAATTAGCTTAGATTATTCTCATTGTGTTGTTTTACAGATGGTGATGTTTTTTTTTTCTTTTGCCAGCTATGGTCTATCTGGAAACCCTCTGCATGCGTCCAAAGCTCTTCTTATCCCGAAAATACCTATTTCAATTTGGCCTTTTCGAGTCGGATCAAGTCGATGTGGGTTGGAACGGCCGTTTAATTTATTATTCGAAAAAGAAAACATTGGTATTAATGGTTAAGTGTTAATGTTATATATTATGTTAACACATTGCTTAGCTTAAACAGTTAAAAGATTAGATCTATGACCAAAAAAAGAAAATTCTTAATCGATTAATTCCTCACAAAGAGGTAAGTTTTCTTCGGCTATCCTCTTTAGACTGATATAGTGTTTGCATTCAATGGTTTCGTTTCTAAACCTAAAATCTTATTCATTTTCTAAGGTTTGTATTCGTTCTCAGAATCCTAGCTGCTCAATATTCTACAGACCTAGAATACTCAGAATTAAATCGGGATTACTCTGGATTCAACTATGAGTTAGAACCCTGGTTTCGTGGAATGATAATGCATTGTCCTCTTTTTTTTTGAACGACCATTATATTAATAAGAAGAAGAGCTTTAAAAAGGCAAAGCAGAGTTTGAGTGATACAAAGCTGATTTCGCCAACAGCTGTGGAGTTCAAGCTCCTAGGGATGAAAACAAACATAACTAAAGAAAAAGCAGAGTATAATGTCTCGATGTCCAAGTTGATCCCGTAGAGCTCGACTGGATGATTCTTCGAGATTAGTGCATTGATAAGCACTTGATTATCTGACTTGATGCAGATTTTAGAGAGATGGAGTGTCCTAGCCTGCAGGAGAGCTTCCCGGACTGCGATGGCTTCGGCCATAAGTGTTGAAACCACAAAGGCTTCTGATGATGTTCCCTGATGACGTGAACAAGTGTCTGGGTCTGTGTAGTGCAAGCCGCAACCTGCAACCTTATCAGTAGATCTCCATGCCGCATCAGTATACACATCAATAGTTCCAGTTAAACCGCGAGGATGTAGTTGCTTTGTGGTGTTCTGTGGATAATGGATTGTCCTTAAACTTCTTGTTCCTTTTTAAAGTGTTCAATAATAGCTAGAACTATGTCCACTTTTTTTTCTTTATATCAATTTGATCATGCCAAAGACATACTAAAATTACCTTAAACTTGTAGTTCATTTTTATGGTAGTTTTGGACACACGAACTATGTTTTTAGTATGTTAATTCCTCGTGTAAATATATACATGAAATAAGGTTCTGTTAATATACAGTTATACACTGCTGGTCATGATTTGTTAACTTGGTAGTAGATTTAACTCAAAGTCTCCAGATTTTATTTTTGAACTCTCACAATTTTTAGTTTTGTGATTAATTAAAGGGTTGATTAGGACGGGTTGTAGATTCTTTGGACAGCTATTTTTCTTTCTAAATTATTTTTCTAAAACAATCCTGCTTTACCTTTAAAGAATAAATTTAGAGCCAAAAGTCGGAAAAGACAATATGTCAGCTCTCAGAATTAGTTTTTGTTTTACAGTTTCTATTTAGTGCTTTGAAAATAAATTTACAGCAAAAAAATAAAGCCTATTTCCTTATTATTTGATTTCAAAACTGAATTTGCTACAATTTGGGTTTGGGATGGTCCAATTACCACTCACTTATTCATACTATTTTCCCTTTATTAACATAAGACATTTTATAACACATAAAAAATTGTATTTATTAATAATTGAAATTTTAATTTCTCAATTATAAAATAAATAAAATTTTACAAATATTTATTATTATTTACTTTTTTTGTTTATAATGTTTTTTTAACAAATTGATTTTTAATGTTTTATAGAACTTCAAGATTATTATGATGGAGAGGAGTGGCGCAAGACGGCAAGATCTGGTGGTGAAAAATAAAACAAGCTATCAGTTAGAGGTGGAGAGGATGCTATGAGGATCGACGAGAGGCTTAGCCGAATGGCAAGATATAGGTGAGTCAAAGCGAGAGTGACACAGAGTATGAAATGTTGTGAAGAGATATGAGATTCTGCCGACTCTATATTCACAACCGTAGGGCGGAGAAAGGATCGACTCAAATCCTGGCGCAAAGGTTACTGGGAAACACCATAAGAAGTGACGTTGACCAGAGGAAGAGTTAGGAGTGGGCATTCAGATACCCGTTCAGGTTCGGATCAGGTATTTCAGATTTTCAAGTATTTCGATATAGAGGTATGGACTCCGTTCGGGCATTTTTATGCTTCGGACTGATTTCGGGTATTTACAGTTTAGGTTTAGATATTTCGGGTCGGGTTCGGTTATTTAAAATTACTTTTTAAAAAACAAGATAAGGATAAATATAGCTCATGAATCAAAATAAAAAATCTGAATCACATAATAATGTGTACGAAAGAGAGAACATCAAATACTCATAGATGAAGACCAATACTTCACCAAAGCAACCTTAAAAGAGTGTATCATCTAGTAAAATCAAAAGGTGTGAAGAAATTAAAGACGTGACCATTAAGTCTACAGCGGAGATGGAGTTTGGTTTAGTTTGAATTATGAAGAAAAAACGAATGAGTCTAAACTATTAGAGATTTAGGATTACTATATATATTTTCAGATATTTTGGATATCCATTCACGTATCAGGTGTTACCCGATTGGTATCGAGTATCCAATCTCCTCTAACTTAGTACATGTTTGGATATTTTTATAGATCGAATCAGGTTCGAGTTCAAGTTTTTTGGATCGGGTTCGGATTCAGTTTTGGGTATCGGGTAAAATGTCAGAGCCTAGGAAGATTAGTTGGAAGAAGCTTTTGATGCGGTAGCTTTGGGAGTCAGACATGAGAGATAAATATTTTAGGGCGAACTCCCTTTCTAGTTTGAGAGTTCAATATATTTCTTTCTTTAATCTGGCCTTAAGTGTGGTTTTGATTCAACCACACAATCATTGATGGCATGTAAATTTTTTTTTTCTCTGAAAGTACGTATATTTGATCAAAAAACAAGAACCAAAGTCTCATGAGTACAATCCAAAATAAGCAAACAGCCAAAATGAACAGAGCCTGAGACTCATTCACGTCTTCCTACCACAAACTCATTGACATCACCAATTCAACATGATCCCCTTCTCTCATATCGATACCTTTAGCATGTTAGTCGTTCTTCTGCAAACAAACCCCTCAGCCAAGCAACCTCTCCCCTTGCAACATAAGACTCCAACCTCATATACATGGTGACACTTCTTGCGATCAAAAAGGTGCTCATATTCGATTTCCTTGATACCACCTCCAATTCCCACTCAGGTATATTACTCAGCGAAGGTTTTATCTCCATAGCATACGCACGATAAGATGGCCACACCCTCGGTCTTTTCACCGCACCCACCAATTCTACATCTTCAGTTTCAAAAATTACTTTATTCACCCTGTGAGATGCCATGCTCTCAATGGCCCAAATCAAAGTAAGGTGCCTTACTTCCGCTAAAGACAAAAAGCCAGAGAAAGCCCTCCTACTGTGCAACACACCTCTCCTAGATTATTCCTCGCAGTCCACGCTGTCCCCGCCATAGCCTTTCCTCTTGACCAAGAAACACCCACATTACACTTAAGATAATCTCCAGCTGGGGCTCGCCGGTTACAACTACCCTTGATTATTCTCTTTCGACTTTCCTGATTATCCAACAAAGGCTTATGAACTTCAAACCACTGTCGTGCATCTTCCTGAATTTTTGCAACAGTGTCCTCAGTATCAAAAACCTTTCCTTCGAAAAGAAAGGAATTTCTGTTCTTCCAAATAATCCACAAAACCCATGGGAAAATACGGGCGACATCCTCCGGTACATCTCTGTGCTTTGATAGATTCATAAGATAAATCAAAATTTTCCTGTAGGCCTCTGTTCTCAAAGCCCCTCGGTGGAAAAGGATAACCCACTGATGCCCATATCAGCCTTGCTCCCGGGCACACAAACAACATATGATTAATGGATTCACCCTCAAAGCCACATCTCTGACACCTGATATCAACCTTCATTCCTCTTGCACACAATTCATCATTAACAGACAATGCATTTGACAAAGCCCTCCATAAGAATATCTTAATCTTCGGCGATGTTTAAACCTTCCACACTTGATTTCGGAGCACATTGATAGATGGTCTCGCCATTGTTTCCTGGCGCACAGGCGACTGATCAAGAACACCCGCTAACCAGTAACCCGACATCTTGGAGAAACCACCACATCGAGTATGAACCCACTCATATGAGTCCTCATTATTAACTGCTGGCTTGATCTTCAAGATGTTTTCAATATCTTTGGGGAAGAAATTTTCCTCCAGCTTAACTCTATCCCACGTCCTTGTTTGCGGATAGATGAGATCACACACACGCAGGTCCAAATCAAACAGAACAGGTTTCCTTAGCGGTGCATATGGCGTCGACTCAAAAAGCCACTTATCAAGCCACACACTGATTAGTTCTCCTGATCCCACACTTCTTCGTAGTCCCTTCTCAAGTAGAGCTCTCCCACAGAGTATGCTCCTCCACGCATAAGAGGGACGTGCCCCCAAGCTAGCTGATAGGAACTCGCCCTATGGAAAGTAACGACTTCTCAACACATGCGCACATAAGGAGTCATCAATATGCGCCATCCTTGCTTTGCCAGCAAGGCCTGGTTAAATTTCTCTATATCTCGGAAACCCATACCACCGTTCTCCTTATCCAAACACAATTTTTCCCAGGAAACCCAATGAATTTTCTTTTTTCCTTCCTGAGCACTCCACCAGAAGCTCGCCATGGCACTAGTGAGATTTTGGCAAGTAGTCTTTGGTAATTTAAACACAGACGTAGCAAATACAGGCACAGCCATGGCTACTGATTTGAGGAGCACTTCCTTGCCTCCCGCAGACAGTAGCTTCTCATACCAGCCTCGAAAGCGGGAAGTCATCTTCTCTTTAATGTAGTTTAACATTTCCACTTTAGATCCACTAAAACATTCGGGCAAACCTAAATATTTCCCAGTGCCCCCCTCTTGAAAGATGCATGTGATCTCCTTTATCTTAGCTTTGCGATCTTCACCAATATTTTTTCCAAAAGTAACCGCAGACTTGTTAAGATTTATCACTTGTCCTGAAGCATCCTCATACCTCTTCAAAATCTTACCAAGCTCCGCACACTGTTCTTCATCAGCTTTAAGTAAGATAAGAGAGTCATCAGCAAAGAAAAGATGATGGATCGACGGTCCGGAGTCTGAGAACCGAATCCCACTGATTTCTCCTCTACGTTCAGCTTCATTCAGATGGTGCGACAGACCTTCGGTGAAGAGGTCAAAGAGAAAAGGTGACAAAGGATCACCCTGTCTCAAGCCTCTTTCCGGAACAATCCTCCCTTGAGCTTCGCCATTTATGAGAACATAATATTATACTGTTCTAACGCATACCATGATCCAAGCACAAAACACAGGGTGAAAACCCATAGCTTGTAAAAGCTCTTCCAGATATCTCCATTCAATGCGATCATAAGCTTTTGACATATCTGTCTTTATTGCTATCTGTTCCTTTGAAATTAACTCATGAGTTCTCAAACTATGGACCATTTCATGTGCGATAATTATATTGTCAGAGATCAGTCTTTCTGGGACAAAAGCAGACTGGTTAGGTGACACAATGTACTCCAGCAGCGGCTTCAGACGGGTAACCAAAATCTTCGAGATGATCTTGTACATGACCGTACACAGGCTAATGGGTCTCAGGTCCACCATCAAGGTTGGGTTCACAACCTTCGGAATCAAGCAGATTTGCGTTAAATTCCTATCTTCCGGGAAGGAGCCAGTCTGAAAGAAGCCTTTAACCTCTCTTATTACGTCTTCTCCCACAACATCCCAATATTCTTGGAAAAACAAACTGCTCATCCCATCACATCCAGGTGAGCTTGACGACTTTATAGCAAAAACGGCATCACGAATTTCAGCATTAGTGACCTCCCTTATCAGCCGTTGGTTCATGGCGTCTGTCACTCTTGCTTCAAATCCATCGAAATAACCATTCAGACTTTCACCTTCTGACGACTTAAACAGCTTTTCAAAATAATCAGTAGCCACCTTGCCCATCAAACCAATAGTAGAGAACTCACGACCTTCATCATCGACAAGCTTGGTGATCTGATTTCTTTGTCTAGTAGCTTTTACCGAAGCATGAAAAAAACCAGTATTATTATCACCTACGACCAGCCATTTGTCACGACTTTGTTGTTTCCAAAACTCTTCCTCCTCTTTAAACGCCTTACAGATCTCTATTTTAATACATATACGCTCATAGTTTGGAGCCGTTGAAGAAGTTTCCAGCTCCAACTCATTCCTCAACTTCTGCATATGAACATTAGAGTTCTGATCCGTTTCTCTCTTCCACTTACTCAAGGATCGCCTCACTACACCAATTTTCTCCATCAAGGACATTTGTGATCCTGGGTTTGGCTTCTGCCACGCCTCTTTGATTGTCTCAGCTACACGACACATCCCAACCATACGTTTATCGAAACGAAAGCTCCCTCTCCGTCTTTCATTCTCACTCAGCAGATTAACCAAGACAGGTCGATGATCTGAACCCAACCTCTCCATAAATACTTGTGACGCTTGATGAAACATTCTTTTCCACTCCTTGTTTCCAAAGCATCGATCTAGCTTGCACTGGATATCCTTTTGATAACGTTTCCCTGCCCAAGTAAATCCATCACCTGAGCCAACAACTTCCAGCATATCACATATCTTCAACATTTCGGCAAAATCATAGAATGACGCCTCGCTTCCAGCTTTTCTCCATTGTGAAGAATCTCATTAAAATCGCCTACCATACCCCAACACTCCTTCCTTGATGGCATGTAAATCATGAGCGTAATTTCCAACTTGTTAACTAAAAAACATATATGTTCACACACTGGAGCTGTATATAGTTACGTAGAGCTATAATATATTGATGCAGAAAGAAACCAGTGATATCCATGCCGCCTCACATATTCCACACAACAATCGAAATGAATGCATAGTTTATAAATAAACACCCTCAAATTATCATATGTTTATAACTCTCTCTTTTTAGAGGAATAATCTTTAAAAGAGACCAAAAGTCTTGGATTTTTTGGACAATGTGGATTGGTGAAGAACATTTCCGGAAATGTCATAGAAAACGAACTTAACTTCAGAGTGAGTGATGTGAAGAGACATGAAACCTTGTCCGTCGTAATAAAGTTTGAGTTCTTTTGGATCCCATGGCTGAATATCTCCTCTCCATGCCTTTGATCCTCCTCCGCTTGTCAGAAATTGAATTTCACTTCACAATTCCAAAAAAATATTTTTTTAAAAAAATAAACATTTAAACTCAACAAGTTCATATAAACTCACGTTCACTATCAAAATAACTGGTATAATTAGAATTAATAAATGAAGATTAAGTAGAATTTTACCCTTCAGAACCAATGTGTTGCAAACAATGATCATGTCCGTTTATGTACAAGTCCACTTTATTCTCCTTCAAAAGCAAATACATAACGTTACGACAAACTTACTAGTAAAAATTTCGTACAAAAAATAAAATAATAGTAATTACCAGAAAAATGATTATTGCAAACTATTTCTAGAGAATTGGAAGTAAACAAGAAAAATATTTACCTCTAGAATTGGAAGAAGTTGATCTACTAGCTCTTGGGTCACACCATGTTGACCTGCTGTTTTGATCCCATGATGTCCCACGAAAAATTTCCATGTGGCGCGCGACTTCTTAATCTCTAAATCTAAATCCTAATATCTCAATAATAGAAATTAGAATAACTAGAAAATTTCAAAACAAAAACGAGATTTCTGATTATTATTCGTTCTGAACAAATTGTCTTACACGTAAGAGGTTGGAGATATATTTCTTTCTGGGTAAGACGTTGCTCCAATCGTAAGTGTGATCTTCTGGATCTGTGAAGTATTTTCTTACAAATGGATTTGTGTCCACGAAGAAAAACTCCACCATTCCTAAATCACCAAAACACTTATCACAAATCTGTAGTAACTAAAGTATATATCAACCTTAGACCAAAACAAAAAGTATATATCAATCTTGGATTTATTATGCAGTAGTACATTAAAAATCCAAACTTTTAGTATGAATCTGTTATAATTAATAAATCATTTGTGTCAAATCCAACTTCCTAAAAGAAATAGAATAAGTATTGAACCTGAGCATAAGACAAAAGATCTGCGACAAAACCATCTCCAATCTTTTTGGGTGAGAACTTGACTTAGTTGTGCTGAAACATTTCCTCGGTAGTCATGGTTCCCCAAAACTGCAAATTGAGTTTTAACCACACGCGTTTAAGAATGTTTTTTCACTGGCAAAAGGGTTAAATCATTAAAAAAAACATCACTTATATACTAAAGGAGAACCTTATATACTAAAAGAGAAGCATTGTAATAAATGCGTTCACACTATAATAGATATATGGCAGTTTCACAGCGATTTGAGAATGAACAGTGTAGAGAGCTTTTAAATCAAACTCTACATAATTGTGTTCACACTATGTAATTTACGTTTTGTTTTTAAATATAAAAATCATATGTAATGTTCTAATAAAACTCACAATATCTAAATTTTTCGATTCGAATCAAAACGGATAACGAATTGAGAATCCAATTATACATATATTATTTTTATTATTTACGGATAGCCTGAGAAAAATATTCGTAAATTTTTGATTCGATTCGTTATTCGAACCGAAAAATCTGGATATCCGTAACACTACGAAGCAAATCAAATACTAAAATGCAATATCTGTTAAAAAGCAAAGCAAATAAAAAATACTAATATTTTAGGAATGTATATCGATTCGATCCATTATATGCATTTATATAAATATATTTAAATAATTATATATATAAGTTATATATAATATAGTTTATATGATTTTTACAATATTTTTATGTATTAAACTTATTATATTAGGTATTCGAATTTAAAAAAGTTAAATAATAATTTATTTTTAATGAAATATTATCATTTTTATATGATTTTTAGATTTTTCATTTATTTTTTAAAATTTTATTTTATTTACGGATCAAATCGGATATCCGTGAAAATTCTATAAAAATTCAGATATCCGAGACACCGAATATCTGGGTGGCTACGAATAGAGTCGATACTAATACCTCTAAATACCCGGATACTCGATCTATTCCCACCATCTATTTACGGGTATAATTATTTTCTTTATATGAAAGAAAATTCACTAATGTCTAGGCTTATTTTTTTAACTACTTTTATTTTAAAATTTCTATCTTTCATGTGTTATTCTGAATAAAAATGTTATTTAATATTGATTAACAGTATCTTCATATATTTACCAACCACTTTTATATACTTTACATACACATACATGTGGACATTGACATCAATACCGATATAATTAAATATTCACCATAACTGAAGTATCTAATTCTTTCGGAAATTGGAATATTCTTTTTGTTTCTTTCACTATCGACCAAATTGTAGTGAAATGATTTATCTTAATTATTTTATTTATCTTTTCTTTAATTATTATATGTTATGTTTAGAAACTATATTATGAAATCATTGGTTCGACATCAAAATTATCTAAAATTCATATAACCTGAAACCAAAAAAAATAATAATACTTTTTCGTTATCACCGGAAAAACTAAAAACATCAACAATTTGAACCGAACAAACCAAAATAAATATTGATTTAGAATTATAGCTATATTTTAGGAGATTAAAAACAAACAAAAAATCACCTAAAACCGAATCGATATCCATATTAAACAGATTTAATGTCTCCTTATTAAAAAAATAACAAAACTAATATGCACATTCCGCGCAAGGCGCAGATTATTACCTAGTAATTATGTATTGGTTAAACATGTAATGAATTTAATCTTGAGTAAGTCAAATTACCAGAATACCACTGTTTTTGGAGACTAGGATGAGTGTAGATATGAGAGAAAGAAGCTTCAAAAGAAGGATCAGTGTCTCCTTTTAAACCATCGTCATAAAAATTATCTCCAACTGATATCACAAAATCTATGTCTAGTTGCTCTCCAACAATTCCCATCTGCCAAATTGTCAAAATTTTCACTTTTAAAAAATATATATAAATAAATGCTTAATTTGTCCCAAAAATATCGTAGCATGGTACATTTGACCATGTCAAATACTTTCAGAAATTAGTTACATGTGGTGTGCAATTTATTTATTTGATTAATAAGACAAATCTATTATTGAAAAGACCTTTACTGTATTGCCAAACAAAGTGTCGTTTAAGCTAGAACTTAATATATTCTTTTGTAAGCCAAGTCTTATTTATGTATAGTCTTATAGTATCAAATAATCATTAATAAAAAAAAGAACGATAGAATGATTGAATAAAATGTCAACTTCTCACTTTCAACATTTAAGGATGTATTTAATTTAGGATTTGGAGTAGTTTGTATTAAAATAACAAAACTATTAAAATAAAAGTTAAAATATTTTATAGAATTCAGTGTTATTAAATTTATAATTTTGTAATATATTTGAAAATCAATTACTAATATGTTTTGGTGGTATCCGAAGTTGGTAATTCTA
Source organism: Brassica napus (assembly GCF_020379485.1). Lineage (NCBI taxonomy): Eukaryota > Viridiplantae > Streptophyta > Magnoliopsida > Brassicales > Brassicaceae > Brassica > Brassica napus. The sequence continues at coordinate 47,249,776 of NC_063445.1, forward strand.
CTTGTAAAGCTTTCTGCCCTAAGAATAGATGTCTCAAATTCGAGTTTCAGATTATATTTTTTTCTAAAATCCTATAAACTTCTACAAGTTAACAATTTTTTTATGATTTTGCGTGAATTATTATTTTTATTTTTAGTTAAAACACTCCATCTAAAAATGAAATTTCATATTTATATTTTTAGTCCAGAAATTCCACTAAAAATCTTACAATCACAATAATTTTTCCATTATTTAAAATATTTTTATTATTCATAGATCTCAAAATTAAAATTCAATAACATTAAAGTTTAAAAGAAATCTCCAATATCAAATAGACCCCTTTGGAGAATATGCTTTGTAATGAGCCGTATCGGCTCTTCAATTACGATAATCAAGTCAATATCTATATATTGCGTAGAATGAATGACTTCCTATTAGGAAGATGTGGACGCAACATCCGCATATATATCATAGTGAATAATCTAATGTTGCTTCTTCTATAATTACGCGTTTCGTAAACCCGACAGAACAACTTTGACAAAAAATGGTATATCAACTTTCAAAATTATAAGAAATTTACAAAAAAAAAAAAAAACTTTCAAAATTATATGAAAAATAAAAAGATCAAATTAAGTACACATTTCCACTAAAAATCAAACCCAATCACTTGAATGTATACACAAATAAATATTTATGATCCAAAAAGTGCATTTCTATTCTACAAGCCAAACATCTATTGTGTTTGGATCGTAGATCTAAATTTGGTAGTACGTGAGTAAGTTTATATATGACAAATCAAAGTCCAAAACTTTAACCACATTGTTTTACAAAAAAAAAAAAAAAAAAAACTTTAACCACATAACTAATTTTGTTTTTTCCTTCAAAAAAGAAAATTGTATTGCTGCCTTCAACACCTATGTATATGCTTTACACATTCCGACATTAAATTCGTTTTTGTCACTTTACAGAAATATAAGTCTTGAGTGCGTTATATATGATCAATAAGCTATATTAGTTATTACCTGGTAAAAAATAAATAGTTATTACCTGGTGAGCAACGAGTGATTGATTAAAACCTCCTTTCCGACCCCAATCTCCAAAGACAAGAATGTCCAAAGAGCCATCAGATTTCGTCACCGGATGCCCCAACCTTTCAAGCTTCGAGAAAGAACCATTGATGAAGATACATAGAATTAGAAACATCAAACGCACACTAAACGTCAACACACCCATTTTCATTTGACTTCTTAGTTATGTTCTCTGATCTAAGAAAATCCAGAAAACAATGTATATATACAGAGAGGAGTGTAGATGCCAATTAATATTAGATGAATCCGCAAGGAAAACACGGTCTATAAATTATTGCAAAACTGATATAATCATTTTACTATAGAAATTAAGAGGACTTTGAGCCTTTGACTCTCAAAATAATAGTTAAGAAGACTTGACAGCTTTTTCTTATCTAAACTATTTTAAGTAAAGATATGGGCCATGCTGCCTGTTACTTACACGTTTAGGTCAGAGGGCATATCTTCCTGATTTTGTTTTCTAATTTTACTATTTATTTGTAATTATATATATATGTTCCCCTATTTATGTCAGTATTAATTTTATTGGATAATGAAACTCGGATATCCGATTTTTTCCGCCTAGGCGCTACGCGTCACTTTTCCGCTCCGATTTATGCCAAATCGGTTTAAAAAATCGGATATCCGATTTTTTCCGTCTAGACCGCCTAAATGATCGCCTAGCCGCCTAAATGACCGCCTAGCCGCCTAGGCGGCCGCCTAATTTTTTTTTTTTTTTTTAATTTTTTTTTAGTTTTAATAATATTTTTATTTGTTTATTTGATCTAAAATTTTATAAATATCATTTATATTCATAATTTTGATGAAAATTACACTATATTAAATTTATATATTCTATTTGTGTGTTTTATACAATCATAAACATGAAAATGTATTAATGTTATACACAATTAAAGATTAACATGTTTTATAACATAGTAAATCATCTAAAAATTCCGCCCCGCATAATTTCCGATTAATCTCCGATTTTTTCTTTAGGCGTTAGGCCCAACCCGACCGCCCGACTAGCGCCTACCGCGTTCCAGGGGATAATTGTTGAATGAATATAATCTTTAAAATTTGTAATAATTAGTAATATATCCAAATAATTCTGATCTTCGAGGTTTAAATAGAAGATTATATTAGTGATTTCTTTCTTTATAGGAATAAGCATAAATAATAATTTGAAACATATACATATAGTGGGATATTATACTAATGAATTATACAAAGTAATGTGGACACTTTAACCGACAAACAAAATAAACAAAGTGACATTTCTCAAAAAAATCTCTATGCACCTCTTTCTTACCCATCAAAAATCATTCAGAGGGGGAGAGATTAATTAGAGGCTTTTTTGTTTGTATTATATTCGATCTTTGATCGATCTTTTTATTCCATTAATGGACTTTTCGTTTCGATCTCTAGATCGATCTTGCTTTTCCGGTTAGCAGATTTCTCTTCCCTAAGAGATTTTGGAGTGTCTCAATCTCAATTTCAAAGTGGATCTTCATGTTCTATCTTTCTTTGATTTGGGATTGATTAATAATCTATCTATCTATTTTCACCTTCTCCTTTGGTTCTTAGTTTTTAAATCCCGTTTGATATTGAGAAAGAATTGTTTTTTCTCTGGTTATTCTCGGGGCCGGAATTTGAAAAGAATCAATCTTTGTCTTCTGATAAAATTGGCTGGTTGGCCTTTGGGCAGAGTATCTGATCAGATCTGGTCCTTGAGTTATTTGATTTAGCAGGAGAATTTTGGAAGATTCAGTAGAGGTGAAGCTTTTCATATAGAAAAGTGTTTCAACGAAGTTTTTTTCCAGAATTGTTCTCAGAAGCTTGTCACCGCTGTACACATCTGGAGAAAAACATGAAATTTCTTAGTATCTATGATTATTGGAGGGGAAAGGTTACGCAAGTGGACTAAGCCGGTGAATCCTTGCCATGTTTCAGAAATTTTTTTCTGCTTCTAGTCGGAGAAGAAGAGCGGCGAGATTCTCCGGCAACTCCAAGCGGCGGCTCTCTTCTTGATATACTAAAACTGAACTTTTTTACTGTCAAGTTAACAGTGGTAATTGTAGTAATTAAGATTCAATCTAGAGAAGCAGTCTACACTCTATTCTTATGAGATTTCAACTTAGCAAAAACTAAAAGTGGGGTTTTGAATTAAGTGGTGACGTGCAAGTAAACTAAACGATTTAAAAAGATTCAAATTCGATATTAAAGATAAACCGATCTAAGATTTCTTATCGGGTGTCAAAACTCAGCCAATCATTTATTCAAGCTCATTGAAACATGATCTAGAACAGATCACTCTTAGTAGAACAACACACTTTCGTGGCACTGTTCCCTTTGCGGTTCGACCTTGACGTCTAAACTGTCGTTTGGATCAAGGTTCGATCGCAAGCTATAGAGATCAAGTCCGATAGGTTCACCGAACACTCTAGTATCTACTTTCGCTGACTAGAGATGCTTAGCTCATTCATTCGATATCAGGTAAACTACTACACGGTTAGTGAGTGATTGAACCTAAGATCTAGCAGTAAGTGATCAGGTTAAGGCTAGCATTAAGAACTAAAATGAACGAAGACACAATAGAGTTGCTTATTTATGTTTAGCTTCGCGATTACTCAGCCATAACACAAGATGAACAAGACATAATAACTGAATAATACTGCATATAAATCAAAGGTAAATCAATGGGGTTCAGGATAATCTTCTCTGTCAAGAAGAGGAGCCGTCTTCCTTACAATAGCAAATATCCAAGAATAGGTCTAGGTCTAGGTCTCTTGCAAAACTAGCGTCCTCAAATAAAGATAGATAGGGGCCGCTTTTATATGGAGGTGCCCATAGACTTCAGAGTATAGAATCGGCAATTAGGGCAAATCTTTGAAAGATATGGAAACTTCCATAAATATCGAGAACAATCGACTGGCTGCTCCTGGTAGGATCGACCGTCAGACTGCTCCGCTGGATTGTTCTTTGGGGAAAATCTCAAAATTCTTACTCCTTTCTTCATGCCACTTCCTTTAGCTCTTCAATCTTCTCCAGATCTAAAATGACTCTAAAAAGACTAGACTAACTCGATAAAACATTGAAAACAAGTTAGAAAGCATATACACAATGATGTCAAAAACACCATATATCAATTCCCCCAGACTTAGATCCTTGTTTGTCCTCGAACAAGGCAAGTATCAAGAACAGGGAAAAGGTTTGAAAGTGTGGGAACTCTCCTAATTCTCAATAGCCATACCTTAACCTCGAATCTCTGAACCATATAAACAACCGACTAGGACCACACACTTTCGCTAGAACTTTCGCTGATCACTGTTCAAAGATCAGCTCCATACTCTATATCTCAATCCTGAAAAGGTACACTTTCGAGACAGAACTCCCTATATTCGTTTTAAAGTGTCGTGATCCTCTTGTCAAAGGCATCATTCAGGGTAGACGGGCTAGGTGTGAACAGGCTAATTTTATAGTGGAGTCTAAAGAGTGTTTAGGGGCTACCAATTTTTTTTGCAGTGGATGCAGGATATTGCGCAAAATAGCAAGAGAGGATGGATCCATTGATGTCCACAACCCCTTACTCGTTTTGCTGACTTCTGGGGCTATCGCTTCGATTGTTCACATGCTCCCTGTTATTGGTGCCAACTCTCCTTGTTCTTGCGTCAAAGATGACTTCTCCTTGTTCTCGGTCTGACCGGATTAACTCAAAAGGGCATATGACCAACTTAGTCCTCCTTCTCTATCAATTGATATATATATATATATATATATATATATATTTTTTGAAATAATGAGATCATAGATGATGAAGTGACAGAGAAGGAGATAATACACGGAACGATTGGTGCCCTTTGGTCGTTCTCCTTTGTTCTCGACTGACTGCTCTTCTGATTGTTCTGGAGCTGTTTGTTCCTACTTCCGACTGTTCTCTTGCAGCGATAACGAGTAAGAGGCTGCGTCGATCTTTTCCTCTCCAACCTTTTTGCACATATCTGCACATGAAGGCGGAATAAAGGCTTAGGTACAGGGTGGATACTAGATAAAAATGAACTAGCCACTCAGGATCAACAAGATTGGTAAAAAGAGTAAGAAGTCCTGAGTGTAAGTCTCTTTTCCTTGATCTAATGCCAATAACAAGAGGAATTTGCAGTCAATATTAGGTTCAAGTTAGATGGAGTTAAGTCGACCCAGTGTAACCTGATCGGTTAAAAACTTCTGGAGAGTCAGGTGAGATAAGTCAGGACTGTTCCAGGTTCAACTGTGGGTCTTTCGTCGCTGATAAGGTCACTGAATAAGAATGTTAGATCACGAGGTGGTTAAAAGATCATGGGTCCTAATTCCCACCAGAGTTTGGACTGACTCGATGAAACACAAAGACTGACTCAAACATAAAAACCAAAACAAAAAGGAGATTAGTTTCACACAATCGCCTCCCCCAGACTTAGTTCACACCATCCCTGGTTGTGAAAATAAATTTAAGGTAGGCTAAAACAAACCAAACAAGCAAATAAAAAGCAAGATAAAAAATTGTTCAGATGGATAAGACAATGAGAGAGAGTTATGAGGCGGGATCAGTCTGATTCCCCGCTCTCGGAGCGACCAGCCGACCTCCTGTTCCTCAGGAGACGCTCTGCTGCTGCGGACGATGTGATTGCTGCGGAGTCTGCTCAGCTGTGGATGGCTGTGGCTCCTGATCGCCGAAACATCCCCCTGTGATTGCCTTGAGGATCCTCTTCATGAGGCTGTTGTTCTTTTGCTGCGAGTCAACCATCCAGCTGTGGTATGCGGCTTCGTCCGCATCATCATTGAGTGGGCCTAAGTCATAGGCCGTTTCCTCGTCCGGTTTGATGTCCTCGGGCTCATCCATATCGTCATTAGGAGGTGGTGCTCGTGGGTCTGCGCAGAGGAACTCCGTGTCAGGTAAGAAGCGGATGTTCTCTATCGAAGTGAAGTTCGTGAGGTGAAGTCGGCGGCTGCTTGAAGAACAACACGTTTCCTTCCTTATTAATGAACCTGTATGTGGTCTCATCGCGGAGGATGTGGCACGAGATCAGATAGGGAGTGTCCACATACTCAATGTTGTAGTTGACCGCGTAGGCTTGGAGGTTGATCCTGAAGTGCAAGCTGCTGCAGCGATCTTTCTTGTTCTCAGTACGAAGCAGGAAGTCTTTGCGCGAGTAGAACATCCAGATGAGATGGAAGCCAGGGTTGGTTTGCACATGCTGAAATGGGATTCCAGCTCGTGATCTGCGGATCTCATCCTCAAGACATGAGTACATCATCTGTAGTTCTCCTTTGGTGACCTTGGAGGTCTGATCCTTTGCGAAAAGGAGGTTGGAGACCATCTTTGCCATTACCCTCAACGTAGGGTTTCTGATCTAGGACTGATACGCCTTTCGGGAGGCGAATGATCCGTTACCGGTTGCAATGAGGTCCCAAAACCGCTCCGTAGGGGTGAACTTGTTCTCCACTGCTACATCCTTTCGCTCGTCCGAGATTTTGTATATCTCGTTGAGCTAGTCAAGCGAAAGGGAGCAGAACTTGTTGTCGGCAATGAATGAGAAAGAACAGTTCTCATATGTGGGTGCTTGAGAGTTGTCGTAGCGAGCGCTTGCCTCACGAGGTCCGGGTAAAGTTCGTGCGTTTGGCAACAGAGAGGAGCAATCCCCATGGCATTGAGCGTCTCAAACACGTCGGTATCAAGCCCAAGAGCAGCGAGGGTCTCCGTGTGGCCGAATCGAGTATGCAAGATCTCGGTGTTGAGTAGCGTGCTGTTGCGTTGCACCCTTGTCCCATCCTTCGCAGTTGAAGGTGAGGAGCATTGGGTCATCGAGATCGATCGGCTGACCCTCTTTTCCCACGCGCGGCCATGGGTAAGAGGCCAGGGCATTGTGGCCTGCAGGCGGGACGTAGTTCTCGCATGTGATCTTCGGAGTTTTCACTGCCTTTTGCTTGGTTCTCGGAGCCATCTGCAAAACAGAACAATGAATTATGCATTAGTACCGTTCGTGGGTTGTGTAGAAAATGATGGAACTTTACCCATTCTCAGTTAAATCCAAGTCCATTCAATTTTCAAACAACCCAAATCACCACATGGAGAACAACGACCCTTAAATAGCCTAAATCCTATCCGCATCAACCAACAATCAACAACATGAACAGTCGCAATTCTCAATCCAATTTCGAAACAAGGCGGTTCACATTATCTTTCACAATGAATCTTCTATCTTCCTAGCAATCAGATGAACCCATTCAAAGTATAATGGCATGAAAAACGATTCAAGTTGCTTAAGAGGAAAATGAAGGAACCATGATTTGCGATTTGGAGAGAGTTCGAATTTTACCTTGTTCGGTTGAGAGATTGCTGTAAATCTAGTTTAAACTTGAAATCCCAAGAAGTTAGAACCAAAATCGATTGAGAATAGATTGACAGTTTAAAGCTTTTGATTTTAGGGTTCTAATCTTATGGGGAGAAGGTTTGCGGCGACTTGGGGCTAAGTGGGGAAGTGGGGTGGTTGTCTTAATTAGGCAAACCCTAACAGCTTCCTCTTCTTTTCTTTTTTTTTTCTTTTTTTATTTTGTGTCGAAAACTTACCTGGAGGAGCTGATGTTCTCCAGTGAGAGCAGTCCGTGGACTGTTCCTCCGGGAATCTTTGATTTTATCTTTCCTAGAACAGAAATAAAAAAAACTAGAACATAATATGAAAAGAAAAACGTATTTACACTTACCAGTGGGTTGCCTCCCACCATGCGCTCGATTTAAATCACTAGCTTGACTTTGATCACTCTATTGAGCTGGGGACGGATCGCCCAAAGGAATTTCTTCCCCTTCTGTGATTGTCGTTTCAGCAAGGTATGACTTTTGACGCTGACCATTAACGACGAACTCTCCTCCATTCGGATCCAGTAGCACCACAGCTCCATATGGTCTGACCTCCTTGACAGTAAACGGTCCGGACCATCTGGATTTCAACTTCCCAGGAAACATCTTCAGCCTGGAGTTGAAAAATAAGACTCGATCATTCGGTTCGAAGCTTCTGCTGATGATCCGCTTATCATGATAGGCCTTGGTCTTTTCCTTGTAGATCTTCGTGATTTCATAAGCCAGGTGCCTGATCTCCTCAAGTTCGTGAATCTGGATGGAATGCCTCTCCTTGGATGATTTGATATCGAAGTTGAGTAGTTTGACAGCCCATGCTGCCTTGTACTCGAGTTCCGCAAGGAGGTGACAGGCCTTGCCATAGACCAGATGATATGGAGTGGTCCCTAGTGGCGTTTTGTAGGCTGTTCTATAAGCCCATAGTGCATCATCTAATTTTAGAGACCAGTCCTTGCGCGTAGTTCCGACAATTTTCTGCAGGATGCTCTTGATCTCCCTATTAGACACTTCCACTTGGCCACTTGTCTGAGGATGGTATGCTGTAGCAACCTTATGCTTGACACCGTTATTCTTCAAGAGCCCTTGGAAGACCTTGTTGAGGAAGTGGGTGCTTCCATCGCTTATGACCACTCTAGGTACTCCAAACTTAGGAAAGATGATGGTTTTAAACATTTTGGTCACAACCCGTGCGTCATTAGTGGGACTGGCGATTGCCTCCACCCACTTGGAAACGTAATACACTGCCACTAGAATGTACTCGTTCTTATACGATGGTGGGAATGGTCTCATGATGTCGATCCCCCAACAGTCGAACACCTCGATCTCGAGTATGAAGTTCTGGGGCATCTCGTTCCGCTTGCTAATGTTCCCTTGTCTTTGGCACGAATTGCACTTGAAGATGAAAGCTTGTGCATCACGGAACATTGTTGGCCACCAGAAACCAGCTTGCAAGACCTTGGAGACGATCTTGAATGCTGCAAAGTGACCGGCATAAGAAGAGCCGTGGCAATGATGCAGGATCTCTGGAATTTCAGCTTCTGGAACACATCGTCGGAACACTCCATCCTTGCAGTGTCGATACAAGAACAGTTCATCCCAAAAGTAGAGTTTTGCATCCCTCAGAAATTTTCGCTTCTCATTCCCAGTAAACTCAACTGGCTCTTTCTCTGCAGCAAAAAAATTAGCTATCTCAGCGAACCACGGTAGGTGGGAGTATCTCTTTTTTATAGCAGCAACAAAGTGTTCCTGGTCGTCGGAACAGTCCGCAGAACAATCAGAGAAGCTTTCCGCGGAACAATCAGCAGAACAGTCTGTGGCGTGAGTATCTGGTTTGTTCTCGGCATACAGACCAATCGAGTAGACTTGTTCTTCAGGGAGACTGTCATCAAGAGCAGTCTCTTCGTCGATCTTCATTCTCGACAGATGGTCGGCGACTCCATTCTCAATCCCTTTTTTGTCTTTGATCTCAAGGTCGAATTCCTAGAGTAGGAGGATCCATCGGAGCAGGCGCGGTTTGGCATCTTTCTTCGTCAGCAAGTACCTCAGAGCCGCATGATCTGTGTACACTATCACTTTAGAACCTACTAGGTAGGACCCAAATTTCTCGAAGGCGTAGACTATGGCTAAAATCTCCTTCTCGGTTGTGGCATATCGACATTGGGCTTCATCCATCGTCCTGCTCGCGTAGCTGATCACATGCAGTTTCTTATCTTTTCTCTGTCCCAGCACTGCTCCTACAGCGAAATCACTCGCATCTATCATGATCTCAAAAGGTAAGTCCCAGTCCGGAGGCTGAACAACCGGTGCACTGATCAAGGCTCCCTTGATCGTGTGGAAAGCCGTCAAAGAGTCGCTGTCAAACTCGAATTTTGTGTCCTTGCAGAGAAGTCTCGCGAGTGGTCTTGCGATCATTGAAAAATCCTTGATGAATCTCCTGTAAAAACCAGCATGCCCCAAGAAACTCCTGATTCCTTTGACTGAAGTTGGCAGCTGCAAGCTCATCATAACTTCAATCTTTGCTTTGTCGACCTCAATCCCCTTCTCAGAGATCTTGTGCCCGAGAACAATCCCATCTTTAACCATTAAGTGGCACTTCTCCCAGTTCAGTACTAGATCTTTCTCTTTACAGCGCTGCAGCACCCTGCACAAGTTTTTCAAACAAACAGAAAAGGAGCTTCCATAGACACTAAAGTCGTCCATGAAAACCTCCATCATATCCTCAATCAGATCAGTAAAAATAGACATCATGCAACGTTGAAAGGTCGCAGGAGCATTGCACAAGCCGAATGGCATTATCCGGTATGCAAATGTGTCATATGGGCATGTGAATGTCGTCTTCTCCTGATCATCCGGGTGGATAGGGATCTGAAAGAAACCTGAATAGCCATCTAAAAAGCAATAGTATGGGTGGTTAGCTAATCGTTCAAGCATCTGATCAATGAAAGTTAATGGGAAGTGATCCTTGCGAGTCGCAGCATTCAATTTGCAAAATTCTATGCACATGCGATGTCCAGTTACTATCAGAGATAGCATAGATCACACCAGCCTCTAGAAGTTTCATTATCTCTTTCTTTACAACATCTTTAAGATTTCGATTTAACCTCCTCTGATGTTCTATAGAAGTCATCGATTCATCTTCTAGGTGTATTCTATGCATGCAGAGATCAGGTGAAATGCCATGAATGTCAGCTAGTGAATAACCTAATTCCTTACGGTACTTTCTTAGCTCACACAAAAGTTTAGTTGTTTCCACATTGTTCAGTTCAGAATTCACAATAACAGGATAAGTGAAATTTGGCCCTAAGAACGCATACCCGAGCCCCGTAGGGAGTGATTTGAGCTCGATCTTTGGAGCTTTCAGCTCGCTCCATGGATCGTCGCGTTGCGTGCTCAGCTTAGTAGCGCCCTTCGAAGTGACTGCTCCAGAGGCATCGCTCTGATTGCTCTCGTCTTTCTCCCCCAGACTTGGATAGGTTACAAGCTTTTCCATGCTTTTGGCATAGTCAAGCATCTTGTCGTAGCCATCCGCGTCCACACTCATGACATTGTGCTCTGTCGCAGAACGGATCAGAGCTAGCTCGAGCGGATCGTCAGTCAGGATCTCCTCGATCATCCCTTCTTGAGGGAATATCGCCTGATTGTTATCCTCAACGGTGTAGGTCTGCGCATCTAGCATCGGTTTCTTCATAAATTTGTTTATTTCGAACTTCATCGCAATGTCTCCTAGGTGAAGATCAATCCTTCCTTGCCGAACATCAATGATTGCACCAGCTGTGCACAAGAAAGGACGACCTAGGATGAGTGGATGATATTAGGAGTTTTCAAGGCTCCTAAGACAAATGTTGTAGTATAGTGATTGTCGAACCAGTTCTGAGGGATATCAAAGCACTGAGAATGCAAGTACTCACTTAATCTAAGTGCAACCAATGATTTAGATGAGTTTTAAGCTATGACTAAAACTAGAAAGCAATAACAGAATGATACTTTCTTGACTAAGGGAAAAGAGAACTCATGGGCATAGGGATTAGACCTTGGATGATCAAGTATCGAACTAAGGATGGCAAATGATCAATCAAACTATCAACCTTAAGCCTAGACACAATTCTAAGCAAGCTCTATGTCTAGATGAATGCTCATTTGCTAACATATCTCAAACATCAAATGTCTTTGGTTGAATAATATGAAAGCAATCATTACTAACAAGTCTATTAGCTATCTTAGCATCTTTAACAACAAATGTCTTTGGCAAAGTATACTAAAAGCCTAGGAGAGTTGTCTCAGGCATTTCATCAAACACCTTTCGGGTGGGAAATGCCTATTGATCAACTTTTGAGTGGCCAACTCAGAAGATGCATTAGGAATACTCTACTAGCAAGGAACAAGAATGATCTACACTAAAACATCCTAGAACTAACCTAATCACCCTTAATCTCCCTAACCCATGAATTCAAAAGGTGATTACTCACTAATCTCCATGATTCTTCTTAAACCCATATTGGATTTCAGATTAATCATGTAGAGAAATAGATAAGAAATCAACAATAACACAAGAACATAACAATCAAAATCCAAGAGATGAACTTCTCAAGAGAGTTTTTGTGTATTTCTCCATAGATCCAAAGATAATCTGCCTCCTGGTGGCTTACAGAGTATTAAAACATAGGTTTAGAAAATAAAAACGTGCATCATGAAATGACCAAAAGGCCCTTAAGTAAAATAGAAAATCGACCCAATAATAGACGCGGAGCGACCTCGGCATGCCGCTCCGAGAGGTCGCTCTGGCCTTCGGGAGCGACCTCAGTGGGTCGCTCTGAGAGGTTGCTCCGGGCTTCGCTTCGTGTCGTCTCGCCATAGAGACGCGAGCGACCTCGGGGTGTCGCTTTGGGAGGTCGCTCCGAGAGGGGTGTGAGATGCGAGTGACCTCGGCGCGTCGCTCTGGACTGGTCGCTGTGGTGAGGTCGCTCTAGGAGCTGGAGCGACTTCGCCTTATCGCTCTGAACTGGTCGCTCTAGGAGCTGGAGCGACTTCGCCTTGTCGCTCTAGGAGGTCGCTCCGAAGCGTATAGGGCGAGCGAGTTCATGGCGTCGCTCCGGTAGGTCGCTCTGGCTGGAGTGACTTGAGATAGTCACTCTGGGCTGGTCGCTCCAGGCAGTGCTCGTCCAAAGATCACTCTAATCACCTCCTTTGAGCTCCAAATGCACCCAAGTGTCTCCAGGAACTCCATGTGGTACTCCAATACCTGATAGAGACATATGTATGCAAAATGCAACCTAGATATGGCTTAATCCTAATCTATATGATGAAAATGCACATGAATAAATGGATAAAACAATGTGAATATGCAAGATATCAACTCCCCCAAACTTATTCTTTTACTTGTCCTCAAGTGAACTTTCTAGAACTCATAGGGAGAGAGGTTTGAAGTTGGGAGCTCATAGCCAAAAGAAACACACAAAGCACTCAAATCAACATTTAAATTCAGCATTAGACACCCTCTTTATTATACTCTAGCTTCTCTAGGCCTATCTGAACTCTTTTCATCCCTACACTCATCATCATGCATTCACACATGCAAATCAGCCAACTCTCAAGTTCATTAAGCATAGCATCAAGGGAATTCTTGCAAATGGTCAATTGGTCCAAATCATTTGGTTGAGTAAGGGAAGACTTTTATTCAAATGATTCAAGAGGTTCAAAACATATGATCTTTAAGGTGGTTTACTCTCGAAACAAGTAGCCTTGACATTGCACATAATATATCTAAGAAAGGGACCAACTCATGCATACAATGCTCAATCTCCATTGTTCTACCCTTTTCCCAAACATACAAATCACACAATCATTTCCCAATGTCAAAACCAAATCACACCTCTCACCAAAAGATCCTAAGAACATCAACTCTTTCTCTTTGAAATCTACAAGGGATTTTTCACAACCTCAAAACATTTCTTAGCTCCTAACAACTTTGCTAGCCCCCTTTTTCTTTCTTTTTTTTTTTTTTTTTTTTTTTTTTTAGATGGGGGCCAAGACTTTTCATAACTTGAGCTAGAGGTTTTTCTACCTATCCCAATAAGACAATTCACTTAAACACAAAGAGTCATTTCTTTTCCTTTTTCATTGCTCCCAAATCATAATCACAACACTCACCCCCCACCTATAGCTAGACAATAGAATGCCCAATCTAGCAAGAATGAAGATCAAGCATTGTCGTTCCCGATACTCTCAACATTATGCACATGTAAGACTTTCTGGAGAAGGCCTCACTCATCAAACAATGAAAGCTTAAAAGGAGGGAAGGGTTTTGGGAGTGGTCTACCACTAGAGTTTGTCAAAATAAGATTGGCATAAAGGATGTGACAACTCAAGTGTGTATAGCCATGACTCAGTACACAAGGGACCATGAGCAAGAAGCATTAAGTTCATTCAGTTCAAATAGGGTTTGTAGTTGGCTTCAAAGACTGAGTTTCAGCAATCAACAAGTTTCAGAAAGAGTTTTCAAGGCTCGAAACATACAAGTCTTTTTGAGAGGTGCAAAAGCTATTCAGGTGCAACGTAGTGTTCTTTACAAGGCGTTTAAAATCATTGCTCCCAATACAAGTGAATGCAACCTATATGCTCTAGACTCTCCTAGAAATGCAAATGATGCAAACTAAATGAATTTTTTTTTTTATATATATGCAAATAGGTATGCAATGCATGACTCAATGAAACAACATCAAAGCAAACATGATCAAATACTTGGTACCTCCCCCAAACTTAAATGACACAGTCTCTGTGTTGTCAAGTAGAGAGAGATACCCAAAAGAGAAAGCTAATATGCAAAAATGAAATGGTATATACAAGGAAAGTAGTGGGTTACCTTCTATGGAGAATGAGTAGAGGGAGATGCCCCCTCCTCGTCGTCCTCAGGTGGTAACTCTTCAAGGTGCTCATCAGTAAGAGTGCCCATCTCTTCAATGTAGAAGGCTTGTCCGAACACAGTTGGTTTCTTCATTTTCTCCTTGATGTCAAAGTGTAGAACATGCCCTTTACCCAAATGGAGATCAATCGTGCCCTCTTTCACCTTAACAATTGCTCCTGCTGTAGCTAAGAATGGCCTTCCAAGAATCAATGGGTCTTGAGCCTCCTCACCCATCTCAAGCACCACAAAATCTGTAGGTATCTCATATTTTCCAATCTTCACAGGTAGGTCCTCTAAGATGCCCACAGGGTACTTCACTGAACGATCAGCTAACACCAGAGAGAGTTTACACTTCTTGTACTGAGTGAATCCAAGCTTCTTTGCAACAGACAAAGGCATCACACTGACACTAGCTCCCAAATCGCAGAGACATTTCTCAAATATCATAGGTCCAAGAGCACAAGGTAGTGTGAAGCATCCTGGATCCTCTAACTTCTCTGGAACATCAAGCCTTTGGATGATGGCACTGCACTCATGGGTAAGAATCATCATGCTTTCCATTTCCTTTTTCTTTGCAGCTACAACATCTTTCAGGAACTTGTTGTATTGAGGAATCAACATGAAAGCATCGATGATGGGCATTGCAACCTGAGCTTCACTCATTTGCTTGTCAAACAAAGCCTTGTACTTCTCTAGCAGCTGCCTCTTGAATCTACCAGGGAATGGTAGTTTGGGTTCATAGGGAGGAGGAACAAAAGAATTCTCACTTGCTGGAGCAAGAACTTCACCATCTTTTACTGTTTTCTTCTCTTCCCCAACCTTTCCTTTACCCTTGGCTTCCACAATCTTCTCCAAGATTTCATCATTGATTTTCTCATCAACAATCACCACTTCATCATCTAAGTTGATGGCCACCTCCTCACCTACTTTCTCAGCATCCTTGGTGAGGGTTGTAGGAGGTAACTGCTTACCACTCCTGAGGGTGATAGCTTTGGCCTCCTTGGGGTTTTGGTCAGATTTTCCAGGTAGGGATCCTTGCTGGCGAGTCTGGTGAGTGTTCATGGAAGCAAACTGATTCTCTAAATTCTTGACTGTAGAAGCAAGATGTGAGAACTTGTTGTTGAGCTCATTGTAGCTCCCATCAATCTTGGAATGAAGGTTCTTCAACTCATAACCAACATGCTTCTCACTTCTAGTCTGAGACTCCAAGATTTGTTTCAGCAGGGTGTCAGTGCTGCTCTCTTGAGGAGCAGAGGAACCAGATGAGGGGTTGTGATGAGGTTGATAGCTGCCTTGCTGGTTGTTTCGAGGCGGATAACCACTCTGTTGGTTGTTGGGGTAGGATTTCTGTTGGTAGTTGTTGTACTGAAAGTTGGGCTCTTTTTTGTACCAGCTACCATTGTTGTTGATGAAACACAGCTCTTCCTGACCTTCCAAACCCTCAACCTCATGGACAACAGGTGGTGTCTCTTGACTTGGGTTACCAACAAAGTGCAGCTGCTCTTGTGTGGCTTTATCAGCAAGGAGGATGTCTATCTTATCCTGTAGGGCTTTCAACTCCTTCCTCGTCTGCTTATCATCTGTTTGGCTGTTTCTGTCGTGGTCTCCACTGTAGACTGCATCACTCTTTACCATGTTGTCAACCAGCTCCTCTGCATCTTCCTCAGTTCTCCCCAAGAAGAACCCATTGCTAGCTGTATCCAGTCTGGCCCTGTACTTAGGAAGAGCACCACGGTAGAATGTGCTCAGCAAGCTCTCCTTAGAGAAACCATGGTGTGGGCATTGAGCTTGGTAGCCCTTGAATCTCTCCCAGGCTTCACTGAAGCCTTCCAAGTTCTTCTGTTGGAAACTGGAGATCTCATTTCTCAGCTTAGCAGTTCTTGAGGATGAGAAGAATTTCTCCAAGAATGCTCTCTTGCACTCATCCCAAGTGGTGATAGAGTCGCTGGGTAGAGACTTCTCCCACTGACGTGCCTTATCCCCCAAAGAGAAAGGGAATAACTTCAGCTTTAAGGCATCCTCTGACACACCATTGGTTTTTGACAACCCACAGTAGCTGTCGAACCTGTCCAAGTGATCGAATGGGTCCTCTAAAGCCAAGCCATGATATTTGTTGTTCTCGATCACGTTGAGGAGTCCTGACTTGACCTCAAAGTTGTTGGCTGCCACAGCCGGTGCTCGGATTCCTAGTCTATGACCAAGAATGTTGGGGCGGTCATAAGTACCAATGGGTCGAGCTGCCCGCGGTTGGTGTTCTGCCCCTTGCGGTGGATCTGCCATATCAATATCCAATCTCTGCAAGTGGGCTTGTTGTTCTTCTTCTCTTCTAGCTCTAGCACACTCCCTCTCGAAAGCTCTGATGTCTGCTACTATTGGAACTAGGTTTGATGGACCCCTGCTCCTCAAGTTCATACACCTGAAAGTTAAAGGTAGGTGAAGAAGAAGAATCAGTAACAAAAGAAAATAAAATGACTTAGTCTCAAGTAAGTGACTAAATCTCAATGTTCAAATCTACTCAGAATTTGGCAACGGCGCCAATTTGATGTTAGGAGTTTTCAAGGCTCCTAAGACAAATGTTGTAGTATAGTGATTGTCGAACCAGTTCTGAGGGATATCAAAGCACTGAGAATGCAAGTACTCACTTAATCTAAGTGCAACCAATGATTTAGATGGGTTTTAAGCTATGACTAAAACTAGAAAGCAATAACAGAATGATACTTTCTTGACTAAGGGAAAAGAAACTCATGGGCATAGGGATTAGACCTTGGGTGATCAAGTATCGAACTAAGGATGGCAAATGATCAATCAAACTATCAACCTTAAGCCTAGACACAATTCTAAGCAAGCTCTATGTCTAGATGAATGCTCATTTGCTAACATATCTCAAACATCAAATGTCTTTGGTTGAATAATATGAAAGCAATCATTACTAACAAGTCTATTAGCTATCTTAGCATCTTTAACAACAAATGTCTTTGGCAAAGTATACTAAAAGCCTAGGAGAGTTGTCTCAGGCATTTCATCAAACACCTTTCGGGTGGGAAATGCCTATTGATCAACTTTTGAGTGGCCAACTCAGAAGATGCATTAGGAATACTCTACTAGCAAGGAACAAGAATGATCTACACTAAAACATCCTAGAACTAACCTAATCACCCTTAATCTCCCTAACCCATGAATTCAAAAGGTGATTACTCACTAATCTCCATGATTCCTCTTAAACCCATATTGGATTTCAGATTAATCATGTAGAGAAATAGATAAGAAATCAACAATAACACAAGAACATAACAATCAAAATCCAAGAGATGAACTTCTCAAGAGAGTTTTTGTGTATTTCTCCATAGATCCAAAGATAATATGCCTCCTGGTGGCTTACAGAGTATTAAAACATAGGTTTAGAAAATAAAAACGTGCATCATGAAATGACCAAAAGGCCCTTAAGTAAAATAGAAAATCGACCCAATAATAGACGCGGAGCGACCTCGGCATGTCGCTCCGAGAGGTCGCTCTGGCCTTCGGGAGCGACCTCAGTGGGTCGCTCTGAGAGGTTGCTCCGGGCTTCGCTTCGTGTCGTCTCGCCATAGAGACGCGAGCGACCTCGGGGTGTCGCTTTGGGAGGTCGCTCCGTGAGGGGTGTGAGATGCGAGTGACCTCGGCGCGTCGCTCTGGACTGGTCGCTGTGGTGAGGTCGCTCTAGGAGCTGGAGCGACTTCGCCTTATCGCTCTGAACTGGTCGCTCTAGGAGCTGGAGCGACTTCGCCTTGTCGCTCTAGGAGGTCGCTCTGAAGCGTATAGGGCGAGCGAGTTCATGGCGTCGCTCCGGTAGGTCGCTCTGGCTGGAGTGACTTGAGATAGTCACTCTGGGCTGGTCGCTCCAGGCAGTGCTCGTCCAAAGATCACTCTAATCACCTCCTTTGAGCTCCAAATGCACCCAAGTGTCTCCAGGAACTCCATGTGGTACTCCAATACCTGATAGAGACATATGTATGCAAAATGCAACCTAGATATGGCTTAATCCTAATCTATATGATGAAAATGCACATGAATAAATGGATAAAACAATGTGAATATGCAAGATATCAGTGGATCTCTCGGTTCTTCCTCAACCTCCAGAACCACAAAATCCGTAGGAACAAACGTGTTACCCACTCGGACATGAAGGTCTTCCAAAATACCCACCGGTGACTTGACTGATCTGTCGGCGAACACCAGGGAGATTCTTGTCGGTTTGAAGTTTGTGAAGCCTGGTCGTTTTGCCACAGAGTAAGGCATGAGATTGACGCTGGAACCCAGATCGCATAGAGAACAAGCGAATACAGTTCTCCCAATTTGTATGGAGAGAACAAACTTGCCTGGATCATTTAATTTCTTAATCGGCTTGTTCTGAAGTACCGCAGTGCAATTTTTTGAAACCATCAGTAGCTCACTGTCTCCAGTTACCTTGCCAGAGATCAACCCTTTCGTCAAGCTGCGCATAGAAGGTATCATCTGGATCACATCCACAAGAGGTAATTTTATAGTTAGATCCTCCAGCATCTTTTTACACTTGGTCTCCTCCTGATCCTTGCGAGACGTCTTTGCCGGAACAGGATATGGAACCTTAGGGGTGTATTCGCGCGGAGGGACAGGCTCAACTGGTGGAGCCACAGGTGCCGGAGCAGTATCAGCATACTGTTCCGGTTCTTCGTCAGATAAAGGGGGTACTTCGGATCGTGGTTGCTCACCCTCTTTCTGCTTACCCTTTTCTGCTGCTGACAACTTCTTGGGAATTGTATCCGGTAGGGTTCTTCCACTCCTTAGTGCTACGGCATTGCATTCCTTAGGATTTTTATCGGTCTTTCCAGGTAGAGTACCTTGATGCCTCTTGACGCTCTCAGCTGTCTGCGCGATCTGAACATCCATCTGGCGCATATGGCTGGCTACGTTATCATATTTGGTACTCAAATCATTGAACATGTGGTTCATCCTGGAGTTGATGTCCGTGGTGACTTGATTCAACGCTTTCCCTTGAATCTGCTGACCCTGGAGCAACTGTTGCATCATCGTCGCTAGACCCTTTATTTCGTCTTGCGGAGCAATAGCTGGCGAAGGAGCGGTCGGTTGAGCAGTTTGCTGTTTCTGGTTCTGGAACTGGTTGTGCTGCGCTTGGCTCAGGACATATGTTCTTCCCTGGTATGGTTTCTGATAGCCGCTGTTCTGCCCTTGACTGTTCTGCGCGTTGTCAACTGGTTTGTCAGCCTTGGGATATGAAAAGAGGTGAGGATTGTTCCTAACGTTAGGGTTCGGGTGGTAGTTCTTGTACTGCCATCCTTGTCCATTGATGTAGCTCACTTCTTGCTGATCATCCACAGTATTGTCTCATTCAGGTGTAGCGTCTGAAACATTGTTCTCTGATGCAGCTTCCTCCATGATGAACACTTGGCTCTGATTACCCTTTAACAGCTGGTCAACCTTGGCCGCGAGGTCGTCTATGCTGTTTACGCTTTTGGAGCGATCATGCTCCTTGTTCTTGTTGAGGGAGCTGGACGCCATATTTTCGATCAGTGTGAATGCGCCTGGTGTTGTTTGGGTCATGAAATCCCCATTGCTCGAGAAATCCAGAGCATTTCGAAACTCATAGCTTACTCCATCATAGAACACTTCCAGTATATAGTCATCCTCAAACCCATGGTGAGGGCACTCCCTTCGGTATTCCTTGTAATGTTCCCAAGCATCATAGAAAGGTTCGTCGGTCTTTTGCTTGAAATTCGAGATCTTATGCCTCAGAGCTGCGGTTTTGGACTTCGTGTAGAAGTGGCTTAAGAACACTGCTCTGACTTGTTCCCATGTAGTGAGCGTACCAGTTGGGAGCGAGTCAAGCCAGCGAGCTGCTTTCCTTTCCAAGGAGAATGGGAACAACGTGCACTTGATGTAATCTGGTGGCACTCCATTCGCGCGAGAGAAATTGCAGACTCTCTCGAAATTCTCAATGTGGTCCAAAGGGATTTCAGCTGCGAGACCATTGAACGTTTTCTTCTGCACCAAGCTGATCAAAGTGGGTTTGATTTCATAGTCCTGTCGAGTGCAAGGAGGAGGGATGATGGCGGAGCGAGTGGTGGGGAAGTTACGCGGAAGGTTCCGCTCTCCGATAGGAGCGCCTTGTTGCTCGACTTGCTGAGCAGCGAGGTCGGCAGCTGCTTGGCAAGCAGCTTCTTGTGCATTGATGGTCGGTTGCATCTGCTGCATTTGTTGTTGCATGAGCGCCATTGCAGCAGTGAGATCATCTTGGCCTCTGTGATCAACCATTGTGTTGTTAGTATGCCGCGGTTGTTGTCGGTTCTGTCTTTCTAATCTTGCGAGCTCTTCGTTACGTGAATAATGGTCCTTGTGCGTTGCTCCGAGTATGTCTACTGGTCATGCACCTGGATCATTAGCTGAAACAAAGAGAGAAAAGCAAGTTAGATGCTTTAGACTAAGTATAGAACTGAAAAACAAAGGTAAAATATCTTGTCCCCGTCGCAACGGCACCAAAACTTGATACACTAAAACTGAACCTTTCCTACTATCAAGTTAACAGTGGTAATTGTAGTAATTAAGATTCAATCCAGAGGACCAGTCTACACTCTATTCTTATGAGTTTTCAACTTAGCTAAAACTAAAAGTGGGGTTTTGAATTAAGTGGTGACGTGCAAGTAAAGTAAAAGATTTAAAAAGATTCAAATTCGATATTAGGGATAAGCCGATCTAGGGTTTCTTATCGGGTGTCAAAGCTCAACCAATCATTTATTCAAGCTCATTGAAGCATGATCTAGATAAATATCGAGAACAATCGTCTGGCTGCTCCTGGTAGGATCGACCATCAGACTGCTCCGCTGGATTGTTCTTTGGGGAAAATCTCCAAATTCTTGCTCCTTTTTTCATGCCACTTACTTTAGCTCTTCAATCTTCTCCAGACTTGGAATGACTCTAAAAAGAATAGAATAACTCGATAAAACATTGAAAACAAGTTAGAAAGCATATACACAATGATGTCAAAAACACCATAATCACTTCTCAACAGAGCTTTAGTGTGACACGTGGAAGGGCATGCATAGCCGGAATGAGGATATGTGTATTGATCTTAATCTGAATGTTGGTTTTGGGTGGGACTGTTGTAATTGGGGTTTGTTTATAAAAATTCCACTTGCATCTCCATTTGGGCTTTATTACCCAAAAGCTTTAATGAAAAAGCAGTTGACAAAAAAAAAACGGACAAACAAAATAAAAGGAAGGCAGATGTGTACACGTGTATATTTTTTTTTTACTCAGGCTATATGAACCCTAGTATCACAGACAGTTGTATGTTGCTATGTCTTGAGTAACAACTCTATCTGGACTTAAAATACTAGACGAAACTTCTGGTAAAGACTGTGAAGATAAAGTTACTGATATCGTCTATAAGGAAATCTTCAAGGATGTTCAAACACGCAGGTTAGATCTACACGTTTAGATAATACATCCATATCAACTTGATTTCGTTTACAGTGACTGACAACACCCGTTACTTGGCACTGGTACTTGAAACATCTCATCACTTGCAGTAAAAGCAACCGGCCCTAATGCTTGGATGTCTTGGATACAGATTCACGAAGACACAGAGGTAACATCCCACTAATTATCATCCACTCTAAAGCTTCGGCAACAACATCAATTGCAAAACTATAATCACTATTATTTTGAGACTCTTCACTCTGTTTTCTTTTTACATTTCGCCCACACTAACTCTATTTTACATTATAAATTATTCTAACATGTGTACACACATATAAAAATAATATAAATAGATTTTACACCCATAATATTGCTAGGTAGAAAAGTATACATAGCAAATTCTGATGTAAGAGATGTATATTAACCAATAATCATTTTAAATTACATAAATAATAATAAAACGGAAAGAGTAAAAATTAGTAACCAACCCATATATTCTCTTTCCAAAATCAACACTCTAATAGACAATAAAAAAAATTATAAACATAGATTCACAACTACGTAAAAATAAAATATATAGTTATATAGTCGAATAAGAGACACACGATATAAATAATTTAAGAGAATAAACCAATCAATAATTCTACACCGTTGAAATAAAAACATAATAAAACTTCAAATAAATAATCTTATTAATCCTAAGAAAAAAATTAGTTAATTGTAATGAGAATGAAACTGAGTAAAAAATAACAATCAATAAAATAATGATTCCTATTAACATAGAACAAAACATTTTAAAATAAAAAAAATATTAAACCAAAATAAAATAAAAATATAATCTAACAATTTAAATTATTTTCAAATTATCATCCCGTCCGCAGGGTGGACCGGCTCTAGTATATATATATACATATCAGTAATAAAGTATAAATTCATAAATTAATAAACATGATGAATTATTTTTTTGAATTAAATTACTGTAAATATATAATATAATATGTATGATAAAATAATGAGAAATTTCATGTTGCCACTTTCAAGGTACCACTTTTCATCTTTACCACCATTAAAGAGACATTTTCAAAAATACTTTCTTCATTAAGTGGCAAAAAACTATTATACTCTTGATATATATATATATAATAAATTATTATTTAAAGAAATAAAAAATAAAAATAGAAAATAAATAAAAAAATAATTTATTTTTATGTTTTTCGAATTATACTTTTCAAATTCGAACTTTTTTATAATTCTTTTTTTTTGAAATTTTTTTTCGAATTTTTATTTTCAAAAACTTCTTTTAGAAAATCGAAAATTATGTTTGAAACTATTTTTAAAATTTTTAAGTATTTATTTATATATTTATTAGAATCCTAAATTAGAGATAAAAAGTGGGATAAATTACATGTATACCATTTGCATGCTACCACTTTTCATTTTAACCACCACTAAAGGGACATTTTCAAAAATATCTTGTTTATAAGTGGCAAAATACTCTTATTCCCTTGTTCTTTATATATATAATAAATAAATATTTAAATAAATAAAAATTTAAAAAATAAAAAATAATTGTTTTAATTTTTTTTCGAATTATACTATTTTGAAATTAAACCCTAAACCCTAAAACTCAACTCTAAACCCTAAACCATCAATCCTAAACCTTTTTTTTTGAAATACGAACCCTAGACTCAGAAACATCAACTCTAACCCTGAACCCCAAAACATCACTCTAAACCCTAA
This sequence comes from Brassica napus, assembly GCF_020379485.1. NCBI lineage: Eukaryota > Viridiplantae > Streptophyta > Magnoliopsida > Brassicales > Brassicaceae > Brassica > Brassica napus. The sequence goes on from NC_063445.1 coordinate 47,273,303, forward strand.
ACCTTCAACTCTAAACCCTAAATCATCAACTCTAACCCTAACCCTAAACTTCAACTCTAAACCCTAAACCATCAACACTGAACCCTAAACTATCAACACTAAACCCTAAACCCTAAAAAGTAAACTCTAATCCCTAAACCCTAAAACATTAACCCTAAACCCTAACACATTAAGTCTAAACCCTAAACCCTAAACCTTCAACTCTAAACCCTAAACCTTCAATTCTAAACCGTAAACCCCAAATCCTAAACCCTAAAACTAGAGTTGATGTTTTAGGGTTTAGATTTGAAGGTTTAGAGTTTTAGGATTTAGGGTATACGTTTAGGGTTTAGGGTTTACATTTAGGGTTTAGAGTTGATGTTTTTGGGTTTAGATTTGATGGTTTAGGGTTTTAGGGTTTAGGGTTCAAATTTCAGAAAAATATAGGGTTTAGGGTTTAGGGTTTACGTTTAGGGTTTAGAGTTGATGTTTTAGGGTTTAGATCTGAATGTTTAGGGTTTAGAGTTGATGTTTCGGGGTTTAGGTTTTAGTGTTGATGTTTCATGGTTTAGGGTTTAGAGTTGTTGATCTAGGGTTTAAAGTTGATGTTTTAAGTTTAGATTTAGGGTTTAAGGTTTACGTTTAGGGTTTAGAGTTGATGTTTTAGGGTTTAGATTTGAAGGTTTAGGGTTTAGGGTTTAGGGTTTAGGGTTTAGAGTTGATGTTTCGGGGTTTAGGGTTTAGAGTTGATGTTTCATGGTTTAGGATTTAAAGTTTATAATTCAGGGTTTAGAGTTATCTTTTAAATTTAGATTAGTTAACCTTATGTTTTTTTTTTGTCAAAGTTAATCAAAAGATTATAAATGTCTTTTACCTTTCATTAAAGATGAAGGCATATGTGTACACGTGTATATTTTTTTTTTACTCTGGCTATATGAACCCTAGTATCACAGACAGTTGTACGTTGCTATGTTTTGAGTAACAACTCTATTTGGGCTTAAAATACGAGACGAAACTTCTGGTAAAGACTGTAAAGATAAAATTACTAATATCGTCTGTAAGGAAATCTTCAAGGATGTTCAAACACGCAGGTTAGATCTACACGTTTAGATAATACATTCATATCAACTTGATTTCGTTTACAGTGACTGACAACACCCGTTACTTGGCACTGGTACTTGAAACATCTCATCATTGCAGTAAAAGCAACCGGCCCTAATGCTTGGATGTCTTGGATACAGATTCACGAAGACACAGAGGTAACATCCTACTAATTATCATCCACTCTAAAGCTTCAGCAACAACATCAATTGCAAACTATAATCACTATTATTTTGAGACTCTTCACTCTGTTTTCTTTTTACATTTCGCCCACATACAACTCTTATTTTACATTATAAATTATTCTAACATGTGTACACACATATAAAAATAATATAAATAGATTTTACACCCATAATATTGCTAGGTAGAAAAGTATACATAGCAAATTCTGATGTAAAGACATGTATATTAACCAACAATCATTTTTAAATTACATAAATAATATATACGGAAAGAGTAAAAAATTAGTAACCAACCCATAATATTCTCTTTCCACAATCAACGCTCTGATAGACACTAAAAAAAATTATAAACATAGATTCACAACTACGTAAAAATAAAATATATAATTATATAGTCGAATAAGAGACACACGATATAAAATAATTTAAGAGAATAAACAAATCAATAATTCTACACCGTTGAAATAAAAACATAATAAAACTTCAAATAAATAATCTTATTAATCCTAAGAAAAAAATTAGTTAATTGTAATGAGAATAAAACTGAGTAAAAAATAACAATCAATAAAATAATGATTCCTATTAACATAGAACAAAACATTTTAAAATAAAACAAATATTAAACCAAAATAAAATAAAAATATAATCTAACAATTTAAATTATTTTCAAATTATCATCCCGTCCGCAGGGTGGACCGGCCCTAGTATATATATATACATATCGGTAATAAAGTATAAATTCATAAATTAATAAACATGATGAATTATTTTTTTGAATTAAATTACTGTAAGATATAATATAATATGTATGATAAAATAATGGGAAATTTCATGTTTACCACTTTCAAGGTACCACTTTTCATCTTTACCACCATTAAAAATACATTTTCAAAAATACTTTCTTCATTAAGTGGCAAAAAACTATTATACTCTTGATCTATATATATAATAAATTATTATTTAAATAAATAAAAAATAAAAATAAAATAATAAATAAAGAATAATTTATTTTATGTTTTTCGAATTATACTTTTCAAATTCGAACTTTTTTATAATTCTTTTTTTTGAAATTTTTCTTTCAAATTTTTTTTTCACAACTTCTTTTAGAAAATCGAAAATTATGTTTGAAACTATTTTTTAAATTTTCAAGTATTTATTTATATATTTATTAGAATCCTAAATTAGAGATAAAAAGTGGGGGAAATTACTTGTTAACCACTTGCATGCTACCACTTTTAATTTTTACCACCAATAAAGGGACATTTTCAAAAATATCTTGTTCATTAAGTGGCAAAATACTCTTATGCCCTTGTTCTTTATATATATAATAAATAATATTTAAATAAATAAAAATTTAAAAAATAAAAATAATTGTTTTAATTTTTTTTCGAATTATACTATTTGAAATTTAAACCCTAAACCCTAAAACTCAACTCTAAACCCTAAACTATCAATCCTAAACCCTTTTTTTTTTTTGAAATACGAACCCTAAACCCAGAAACATCAACTCTAAACCCTGAACGCTAAACTCTAAACCCTAAACCTTCAACTCTAAACCCTAAATCATCAAATCTAAACCCTAAACCCTAAACTTCAACTCTAAACCCTAAACCATCAACACTGAACCCTAAACTATCAACACTAAACCCTAAACTCTAAAAAGTATACTCTAAACCCTAACCCTAAAACATAACCCTAAACCCTAAAACATTAAGTCTAAACCCTAAACCCTAAACCTTCAACTCTAAACCCTAAACCTTCAATTCTAAACCGTAAACCCCAATCCTAAACCCTAAAACTAGAGTTTATGTTTTAGGGTTTAGATTTGAAGGTTTAGAGTTTTAGGGTTTAGGGTTTACGTTTAGAGTTTAGGGTTTACATTTAAGGTTTAGAGTTGATGTTTTAGGGTTTAGATTTGAAGGTTTAGGGTTTTAGGGTTTAGGGTTCGAATTTCAGAAAAATATAGGGTTTAGGGTTTAGGGTTTACGTTTAGGGTTTAGAGTTGATGTTTTAAGCTTTAGATCTGAATGTTTAGGGTTTAGAGTTGATGTTTCGGGGTTTAGGGTTTAGTGTTGATGTTTCATGGTTTAGGGTTTAGAGTTGTTGATCTAGGGTTTAAAGTTGATGTTTTAAGTTTAGATTTAGGGTTTAAGGTTTACGTTTAGGTTTAGAGTTGATGTTTTAGGGTTTAGATTTGAAGGTTTAGGGTTTAGGGTTTAGGGTTTAGAGTTTAGAGTTGATGTTTCTGGGTTTAGGATTTAGAGTTGATGTTTCATGGTTTGGGGTTTAGAGTTTATGATTTAGGGTTTTGAGTTGATCTTTTAAATTTAGATTAGTTAATCTTATGTTTTTTTTTGTCAAAGTTAATCAAAAGGTTATAAATGTCTTTTACCTTTCATTAAAGATGAAGGCAGATGTGTACACGTGTATATTTTTTTTTTTTACTCTGGCTATATTAACCCTAGTATCACAGACAATTGTACGTTGATATGTCCTGAGTAACAATTCTATCTTAGCTTAAAATACTAGACGAAACTTCTGGTAAAGACTGTGAAGATAAAGTTACTAATATCGTCTATAAGAAAATCTTCAAGGATGTTCAAACACGCAGGTTAGATCTACACGTTTAGATAATACATCCATATCAACTTGATTTCGTTTACAGTGACTGACAACACCCGTTACTTGCCACTAGTACTTGAAACATCTCATCACTTGCAGTAAAAGCAACCGGCCCTAATGCTTGGATGTCTTGGATACAGATTCACGAAGACACAGAGGTAACATCCCACTAGTTATCATCCACTCTAAAGCTTCGGCAACAACATCAATTGCAAAACTATAATCACTATTATTTTGAGACTCTTCACTCTGTTTTCTTTTTACATTTCGCCCACATACAACTCTTATTTTACATTATAAATTATTCTAACATGTGTACACACATATAAAAATAATATAAATAGATTTTACACCCATAATATTGCTAGGTAGAAAAGTATACATAGCAAATTCTGATGTAAAGACATGTATATTAACAAATAATCATTTTTAAATTACATAAATAATATATACGGAAAGAGTAAAAATTAGTAACCAACCCATAATATTCTCTTCCCACAATCAACACTCTAATAGACAATAAAAAAATTATAAACGTAGATTCACAACTACGTAAAAAAAAATATATAGTTATATAGTCGAATAAGAGACACACGATATAAAATAATTTAAGAGAATAAACAAATCAATAATTCTACACCGTTGAAATAAAAACATAATAAAACTTCAAATAAATAATCTTATTAATCCTAAGAAAAAAATTAGTTAATTGTAATGAGAATGAAACTGAGTAAAAAATAACAATCAATAAAATAATGATTCCTATTAACATAGAACAAAACATTTTAAAATAAAATAAATATTAAACCAAAATAAAATAAAAATATAATCTAACAATTTAAATTATTTTCAAATTATCATCCCGTCCGCAGGGTGGACCGGCTCTAGTATATATATATACATATCAGTAATAAAGTATAAATTCATAAATTAATAAACATGATGAATTATTTTTTTGAATTAAATTACTGTAAGATATAATATAATATGTATGATAAAATAATGAGAAATTTCATGTTTGCCACTTTCAAGGTACCACTTTTCATCTTTACCACCATTAAAGAGACATTTTCAAAAATACTTTCTTCATTAAGTGGCAAAAAACTATTATACTCTTGATATATATATATATAATAAATTATTATTTAAAGAAATAAAAAATAAAAATAGAAAATAAATAAAAAAATAATTTATTTTTATGTTTTTCGAATTATACTTTTCAAATTCGAACTTTTTTATAATTCTTTTTTTTTGAAATTTTTTTTTCGAATTTTTATTTTCAAAACTTCTTTTAGAAAATCGAAAATTATGTTTGAAACTATTTTTAAAATTTTTAAGTATTTATTTATATATTTATTAGAATCCTAAATTAGAGATAAAAAGTGGGATAAATTACATGTATACCATTTGCATGCTACCACTTTTCATTTTTACCACCACTAAAGGGACATTTTCAAAAATATCTTGTTTATTAAGTGGCAAAATACTCTTATTCCCTTGTTCTTTATATATATAATAAATAAATATTTAAATAAATAAAAATTTAAAAAAATAAAAAAATAATTGTTTTAATTTTTTTTCGAATTATACTATTTTGAAATTTAAACCCTAAACCCTAAAACTCAACTCTAAACCCTAAACCATCAATCCTAAACCCTTTTTTTTTGAAATACGAACCCTAGACTCAGAAACATCAACTCTAAACCCTGAACCCCAAAACATCAACTCTAAACCCTAAACCTTCAACTCTAAACCCTAAATCATCAACTCTAAACCCTAAACCCTAAACTTCAACTCTAAACCCTAAACCATCAACACTGAACCCTAAACTATCAACACTAAACCCTAAACCCTAAAAAGTAAACTCTAATCCCTAAACCCTAAAACATTAACCCTAAACCCTAACACATTAAGTCTAAACCCTAAACCCTAAACCTTCAACTCTAAACCCTAAACCTTCAATTCTAAACCGTAAACCCCAAATCCTAAACCCTAAAACTAGAGTTGATGTTTTAGGGTTTAGATTTGAAGGTTTAGAGTTTTAGGGTTTAGGGTATACGTTTAGGGTTTAGGGTTTACATTAAGGGTTTAGAGTTGATGTTTTTGGGTTTAGATTTGATGGTTTAGGGTTTTAGGGTTTAGGGTTCGAATTTCAGAAAAATATAGGGTTTAGGGTTTAGGGTTTACGTTTAGGGTTTAGAGTTGATGTTTTAGGGTTTAGATCTGAATGTTTAGGGTTTAGAGTTGATGTTTCGGGGTTTAGGTTTTAGTGTTGATGTTTCATGGTTTAGGGTTTAGAGTTGTTGATCTAGGGTTTAAAGTTGATGTTTTAAGTTTAGATTTAGGGTTTAAGGTTTACGTTTAGGGTTTAGAGTTGATGTTTTAGGGTTTAGATTTGAAGGTTTAGGGTTTAGGGTTTAGGGTTTAGGGTTTAGAGTTGATGTTTCGGGGTTTAGGGTTTAGAGTTGATGTTTCATGGTTTAGGATTTAAAGTTTATGATTCAGGGTTTAGAGTTATCTTTTAAATTTAGATTAGTTAACCTTATGTTTTTTTTTTTGTCAAAGTTAATCAAAAGATTATAAATGTCTTTTACCTTTCATTAAAGATGAAGGCATATGTGTACACGTGTATATTTTTTTTTTACTCTGGCTATATGAACCCTAGTATCACAAACAGTTGTACGTTGCTATGTTTTGAGTAACAACTCTATTTGGGCTTAAAATACGAGACGAAACTTCTGGTAAAGACTGTAAAGATAAAATTACTAATATCGTCAGTAAGGAAATCTTCAAGGATGTTCAAACACGCAGGTTAGATCTACACGTTTAGATAATACATTCATATCAACTTGATTTCGTTTACAGTGACTGACAACACCCGTTACTTGGCACTGGTACTTGAAACATCTCATCACTTGCAGTAAAAGCAACCGGCCCTAATGCTTGGATGTCTTGGATACAGATTCACGAAGACACAGAGGTAACATCCTACTAATTATCATCCACTCTAAAGCTTCAGCAACAACATCAATTGCAAAACTATAATCACTATTATTTTGAGACTCTTCACTCTGTTTTCTTTTTACATTTCGCCCACATACAACTCTTATTTTACATTATAAATTATTCTAACATGTGTACACACATATAAAAATAATATAAATAGATTTTACACCCATAATATTGCTAGGTAGAAAAGTATACATAGCAAATTCTGATGTAAAGACATGTATATTAACCAACAATCATTTTTAAATTACATAAATAATATATACGGAAAGAGTAAAAAATTAGTAACCAACCCATAATATTCTCTTTCCACAATCAACGCTCTGATAGACACTAAAAAAAATTATAAACATAGATTCACAACTACGTAAAAATAAAATATATAATTATATAGTCGAATAAGAGACACACGATATAAAATAATTTAAGAGAATAAACAAATCAATAATTCTACACCGTTGAAATAAAAACATAATAAAACTTCAAATAAATAATCTTATTAATCCTAAGAAAAAAATTAGTTAATTGTAATGAGAATAAAACTGAGTAAAAAATAACAATCAATAAAATAATGATTCCTATTAACATAGAACAAAACATTTTAAAATAAAACAAATATTAAACCAAAATAAAATAAAAATATAATCTAACAATTTAAATTATTTTCAAATTATCATCCCGTCCGCAGGGTGGACCGGCCCTAGTATATATATATATACATATCGGTAATAAAGTATAAATTCATAAATTAATAAACATGATGAATTATTTTTTTGAATTAAATTACTGTAAGATATAATATAATATGTATGATAAAATAATGGGAAATTTCATGTTTACCACTTTCAAGGTACCACTTTTCATCTTTACCACCATTAAAAATACATTTTCAAAAATACTTTCTTCATTAAGTGGCAAAAAACTATTATACTCTTGATCTATATATATAATAAATTATTATTTAAATAAATAAAAAATAAAAATAAAATAATAAATAAAGAATAATTTATTTTTATGTTTTTCGAATTATACTTTTCAAATTCGAACTTTTTTATAATTCTTTTTTTTGAAATTTTTCTTTCAAATTTTTTTTTTCACAACTTCTTTTAGAAAATCGAAAATTATGTTTGAAACTATTTTTTAAATTTTCAAGTATTTATTTATATATTTATTAGAATCCTAAATTAGAGATAAAAAGTGGGGGAAATTACTTGTTAACCACTTGCATGCTACCACTTTTAATTTTTACCACCAATAAAGGGACATTTTCAAAAATATCTTGTTCATTAAGTGGCAAAATACTCTTATGCCCTTGTTCTTTATATATATAATAAATAAATATTTAAATAAATAAAAATTTAAAAAAATAAAAAAATAATTGTTTTAATTTTTTTTCGAATTATACTATTTTGAAATTTAAACCCTAAACCCTAAAACTCAACTCTAAACCCTAAACTATCAATCCTAAACCCTTTTTTTTTTTGAAATACGAACCCTAAACCCAGAAACATCAACTCTAAACCCTGAACGCTAAACTCTAAACCCTAAACCTTCAACTCTAAACCCTAAATCATCAAATCTAAACCCTAAACCCTAAACTTCAACTCTAAACCCTAAACCATCAACACTGAACCCTAAACTATCAACACTAAACCCTAAACTCTAAAAAGTATACTCTAAACCCTAACCCTAAAACATTAACCCTAAACCCTAAAACATTAAGTCTAAACCCTAAACCCTAAACCTTCAACTCTAAACCCTAAACCTTCAATTCTAAACCGTAAACCCCAAATCCTAAACCCTAAAACTAGAGTTTATGTTTTAGGGTTTAGATTTGAAGGTTTAGAGTTTTAGGGTTTAGGGTTTACGTTTAGAGTTTAGGGTTTACATTTAAGGTTTAGAGTTGATGTTTTAGGGTTTAGATTTGAAGGTTTAGGGTTTTAGGGTTTAGGGTTCGAATTTCAGAAAAATATAGGGTTTAGGGTTTAGGGTTTACGTTTAGGGTTTAGAGTTGATGTTTTAAGCTTTAGATCTGAATGTTTAGGGTTTAGAGTTGATGTTTCGGGGTTTAGGGTTTAGTGTTGATGTTTCATGGTTTAGGGTTTAGAGTTGTTGATCTAGGGTTTAAAGTTGATGTTTTAAGTTTAGATTTAGGGTTTAAGGTTTACGTTTAGGGTTTAGAGTTGATGTTTTAGGGTTTAGATTTGAAGGTTTAGGGTTTAGGGTTTAGGGTTTAGAGTTTAGAGTTGATGTTTCTGGGTTTAGGATTTAGAGTTGATGTTTCATGGTTTGGGGTTTAGAGTTTATGATTTAGGGTTTTGAGTTGATCTTTTAAATTTAGATTAGTTAATCTTATGTTTTTTTTTGTCAAAGTTAATCAAAAGGTTATAAATGTCTTTTACCTTTCATTAAAGATGAAGGCAGATGTGTACACGTGTATATTTTTTTTTTTACTCTGGCTATATTAACCCTAGTATCACAGACAATTGTACGTTGCTATGTCCTGAGTAACAATTCTATCTTAGCTTAAAATACTAGACGAAACTTCTGGTAAAGACTGTGAAGATAAAGTTACTAATATCGTCTATAAGAAAATCTTCAAGGATGTTCAAACACGCAGGTTAGATCTACACGTTTAGATAATACATCCATATCAACTTGATTTCGTTTACAGTGACTGACAACACCCGTTACTTGGCACTAGTACTTGAAACATCTCATCACTTGCAGTAAAAGCAACCGGCCCTAATGCTTGGATGTCTTGGATACAGATTCACGAAGACACAGAGGTAACATCCCACTAGTTATCATCCACTCTAAAGCTTCGGCAACAACATCAATTGCAAAACTATAATCACTATTATTTTGAGACTCTTCACTCTGTTTTCTTTTTACATTTCGCCCACATACAACTCTTATTTTACATTATAAATTATTCTAACATGTGTACACACATATAAAAATAATATAAATAGATTTTACACCCATAATATTGCTAGGTAGAAAAGTATACATAGCAAATTCTGATGTAAAGACATGTATATTAACAAATAATCATTTTTAAATTACATAAATAATATATACGGAAAGAGTAAAAATTAGTAACCAACCCATAATATTCTCTTCCCACAATCAACACTCTAATAGACAATAAAAAAAATTATAAACGTAGATTCACAACTACGTAAAAATAAAATATATAGTTATATAGTCGAATAAGAGACACACGATATAAAATAATTTAAGAGAATAAACAAATCAATAATTCTACACCGTTGAAATAAAAACATAATAAAACTTCAAATAAATAATCTTATTAATCCTAAGAAAAAAAATTACTTAATTGTAATGAGAATGAGACTGAGTAAAAAATAACAATCAATAAAATAATGATTCCTATTAACATAGAACAAAACATTTTAAAATAAAACAAATATTAAACCAAAATAAAATAAAAATATAATCTAACAATTTAAATTATTTTCAAATTATCATCCCGTTCGCAGGGTGGACCGGCCCTAGTATATATATATACATATCAGTAATAAAGTATAAATTCATAAATTAATAAACATGATGAATTATTTTTTTGAATTAAATTCCTGTAAGATATAATATAATATGTATGATAAAATAATGAGAAATTTCATGTTTGCCACTTTCAAGGTACCACATTTCATCTTTACCACCATTAAAGAGACATTTTCAAAAATACTTTCTTCATTAAGTGGCAAAAAACTATTATACTCTTGATCTATATATATATAATAAATTATTATTTAAAGAAATAAAAAATAAATAAAATAAATAAATAAATAAAATAATTTATTTTTATGTTTTTCGAATTATACTTTTCTAATTCGAACTTTTTTATAATTCTTTTTTTTGAAATTTTTTTTTCGAATTTTTATTTTCAAAACTTCTTTAGAAAATCGAAAATTATGTTTGAAACTATTTTTAACATTTTTAAGTATTTATTTATATATTTATTAGAATCCTAAACTAGAGATAAAAAGTGGGGGAAATTACATGTTTACCACTTGCATGCTAGCACTTTTCATTTTTACCACCACTAAAGGGACATTTTCAAAAATATCTTGTTCATTAAGTGGCAAAATACTCTTATGCCCTTGTTCTTTATATATATAATAAATAAATATTTAAATAAATAAAAATTTAAAAAAATAAAAAAATAATTTTTTAATTTTTTTTCGAATTATACTATTTTGAAATTTAAACCCTAAACCCTAAAACTCAACTCTAAACCCTAAACCATCAATCCTAAACCTTTTTTTTTTTGAAATACGAACCCTAAACCCAGAAACATCAACTCTAAACCCTGAACCCCAAAACATCAACTCTAAACTCTAAACATTCAACTCTAAACCCTAAATCATCAACTCTAAACCCTAAACCCTAAACTTCAACTCTAAACCCTAAACTATCAACACTGAACCCTAAACTATCAACACTAAACCCTAAACTCTAAAAAGTATACTCTAAACCCTAACCCTAAAACATTAACCCTAAACCCTAAAACATTAAGTCTAAACCCTAAACCCTAAACCTTCAACTCTAAACCCTAAACCTTCAATTCTAAACCGTAAACCCCAAATCCTAAACCCTAAAACTAGAGTTGATTTTTTAGGGTTTAGATTTGAAGGTTTAGAGTTTTAGGGTTTAGGGTTTACGTTTAGAGTTTAGGGTTTACATTTAAGGTTTAGAGTTGATGTTTTAGGGTTTAGATTTGAAGGTTTAGGGTTTTAGGGTTTAGGGTTCGAATTTCAGAAAAATATAGGGTTTAGGGTTTAGGGTTTACGTTTAGGGTTTAGAGTTGATGTTTTAAGCTTTAGATCTGAATGTTTAGGGTTTAGAGTTGATGTTTCGGGGTTTAGGGTTTAGTGTTGATGTTTCATGGTTTAGGGTTTAGGGTTGTTGATCTAGGGTTTAAAGTTGATGTTTTAAGTTTAGATTTAGGGTTTAAGGTTTACGTTTAGGGTTTAGAGTTGATGTTTTAGGGTTTAGATTTGAAGGTTTAGGGTTTAGGGTTTAGAGTTGATGTTTCTGGGTTTAGGATTTAGAGTTGATGTTTCATGGTTTAGGGTTTAGAGTTTATGATTTAGGGTTTTGAGTTGATCTTTTAAATTTTGATTAGTTAACCTTATGTTTTTTTTTGTCAAAGTTAATCAAAAGGTTATAAATGTCTTTTACCTTTCATTAAAGATGAAGGCAGATGTGTACACGTGTATATTTTTTTTTTACTCTGGCTATATTAACCCTAGTATCACAGACAATTGTACGTTGCTATGTCTTGAGTAACAATTCTATCTTAGCTTAAAATACTAGACGAAACTTCTGGTAAAGACTGTGAAGATAAAGTTACTAATATCGTCTATAAGAAAATCTTCAAGGATGTTCAAACACGCAGGTTAGATCTACACGTTTAGATAATACATCCATATCAACTTGATTTCGTTTACAGTGACTGACAACACCCGTTACTTGGCACTAGTACTTGAAACATCTCATCACTTGCAGTAAAAGCAACCGGCCCTAATGCTTGGATGTCTTGGATACAGATTCACGAAGACACAGAGGTAACATCCCACTAATTATCATCCACTCTAAAGCTTCGGCAACAACATCAATTGCAAAACTATAATCACTATTATTTTGAGACTCTTCACTCTGTTTTCTTTTTACATTTCGCCCACATACAACTCTTATTTTACATTATAAATTATTCTAACATGTGTACACACATATAAAAATAATATAAATAGATTTTACACCCATAATATTGCTAGGTAGAAAAGTATACATAGCAAATTCTGATGTAAAGACATGTATATTAACAAATAATCATTTTTAAATTACATAAATAATATATACGGAAAGAGTAAAAATTAGTAACCAACCCATAATATTCTCTTCCCACAATCAACACTCTAATAGACAATAAAAAAAATTATAAACGTAGATTCACAACTACGTAAAAATAAAATATATAGTTATATAGTCGAATAAGAGACACACGATATAAAATAATTTAAGAGAATAAACAAATCAATAATTCTACACCGTTGAAATAAAAACATAATAAAACTTCAAATAAATAATCTTATTAATCCTAAGAAAAAAATTACTTAATTGTAATGAGAATGAGACTGAGTAAAAAATAACAATCAATAAAATAATGATTCATATTAATATAGAACAAAACATTTTAAAATAAAACAAATATTAAACCAAAATAAAATAAAAATATAATCTAACAATTTAAATTATTTTCAAATTATCATCCCGTTCGCAGGGTGGACCGGCCCTAGTATATATATATACATATCAGTAATAAAGTATAAATTCATAAATTAATAAACATGATGAATTATTTTTTTGAATTAAATTCCTGTAAGATATAATATAATATGTATGATAAAATAATGAGAAATTTCATGTTTACCACTTTCAAGGTACCACATTTCATCTTTACCACCATTAAAGAGACATTTTCAAAAATACTTTCTTCATTAAGTGGCAAAAAACTATTATACTCTTGATCTATATATATATAATAAATTATTATTTAAAGAAATAAAAAATAAATAAAATAAATAAATAAAAAAATAATTTATTTTTATGTTTTTCGAATTATACTTTTCTAATTCGAACTTTTTTATAATTCTTTTTTTTGAAATTTTTTTTTCGAATTTTTATTTTCAAAACTTCTTTAGAAAATCGAAAATTATGTTTGAAACTATTTTTAACATTTTTAAGTATTTATTTATATATTTATTAGAATCCTAAACTAGAGATAAAAAGTGGGGGAAATTACATGTTTACCACTTGCATGCTAGCACTTTTCATTTTTACCACCACTAAAGGGACATTTTCAAAAATATCTTGTTCATTAAGTGGCAAAATACTCTTATGCCCTTGTTCTTTATATATATAATAAATAAATATTTAAATAAATAAAAATTTAAAAAAATAAAAAAATAATTTTTTTAATTTTTTTTCGAATTATACTATTTTGAAATTTAAACCCTAAACCCTAAAACTCAACTCTAAACCCTAAACCATCAATCCTAAACCTTTTTTTTTTTGAAATACGAACCCTAAACCCAGAAACATCAACTCTAAACCCTGAAACCCAAAACATCAACTCTAAACTCTAAACATTCAACTCTAAACCCTAAATCATCAACTCTAAACCCTAAACCCTAAACTTCAACTCTAAACCCTAAACTATCAACACTGAACCCTAAACTATCAACACTAAACCCTAAACTCTAAAAAGTATACTCTAAACCCTAACCCTAAAACATTAACCCTAAACCCTAAAACATTAAGTCTAAACCCTAAACCCTAAACCTTCAACTCTAAACCCTAAACCTTCAATTCTAAACCGTAAACCCCAAATCCTAAACCCTAAAACTAGAGTTGATGTTTTAGGGTTTAGATTTGAAGGTTTAGAGTTTTAGGGTTTAGGGTTTACGTTTAGAGTTTAGGGTTTACATTTAAGGTTTAGAGTTGATGTTTTAGGGTTTAGATTTGAAGGTTTAGGGTTTTAGGGTTTAGGGTTCGAATTTCAGAAAAATATAGGGTTTAGGGTTTAGGGTTTACGTTTAGGGTTTAGAGTTGATGTTTTAAGCTTTAGATCTGAATGTTTAGGGTTTAGAGTTGATGTTTCGGGGTTTAGTGTTGATGTTTCATGGTTTAGGGTTTAGGGTTGTTGATCTAGGGTTTAAAGTTGATGTTTTAAGTTTAGATTTAGGGTTTAAGGTTTACGTTTAGGGTTTAGAGTTGATGTTTTAGGGTTTAGATTTGAAGGTTTAGGGTTTAGGGTTTAGGGTTTAGAGTTGATGTTTCTGGGTTTAGGATTTAGAGTTGATGTTTCATGGTTTAGGGTTTAGAGTTTATGATTTAGGGTTTTGAGTTGATCTTTTAAATTTAGATTAGTTAACCTTATGTTTTTTTTTGTCAAAGTTAATCAAAAGGTTATAAATGTCTTTTACCTTTCATTAAAGATGAAGGCAGATGTGTACACGTGTATATTTTTTTTTTACTCTGGCTATATTAACCCTAGTATCACAGACAATTGTACGTTGCTATGTCTTGAGTAACAATTCTATCTTAGCTTAAAATACTAGACGAAACTTCTGGTAAAGACTGTGAAGATAAAGTTACTAATATCGTCTATAAGGAAATCTTCAAGGATGTTCAAACACGCAGGTTAGATCTACACGTTTAGATAATACATCCATATCAACTTGATTTCGTTTACAGTGACTGACAACACCCGTTACTTGGCACTAGTACTTGAAACATCTCATCACTTGCAGTAAAAGCAACCGGCCCTAATGCTTGGATGTCTTGGATACAGATTCACGAAGACACAGAGGTAATATCCCACTAATTATCATCCACTCTAAAGCTTCGGCAACAACATCAATTGCAAAACTATAATCACTATTATTTTGAGACTCTTCACTCTGTTTTCTTTTTACATTTCGCCCACATACAACTCTTATTTTACATTATAAATTATTCTAACATGTGTACACACATATAAAAATAATATAAATAGATTTTACACCCATAATATTGCTAGGTAGAAAAGTATACATAGCAAATTCTGATGTAAAGACATGTATATTAACCAATAATCATTTTTAAATTACATAAATAATATATACGGAAAGAGTAAAAATTAGTAACCAACCCATAATATTCTCTTCCCACAATCAACACTCTAATAGACAATAAAAAAATTATAAACGTAGATTCACAACTACGTAAAAATAAAATATATAGTTATATAGTCGAATAAGAGACACACGATATAAAATAATTTAAGAGAATAAACAAATCAATAATTCTACACCGTTGAAATAAAAACATAATAAAACTTCAAATAAATAATCTTATTAATCCTGAGAAAAAAAATTACTTAATTGTAATGAGAATGAGACTAAGTAAAAAATAACAATCAATAAAATAATGATTCATATTAATATAGAACAAAACATTTTAAAATAAAACAAATATTAAACCAAAATAAAATAAAAATATAATCTAACAATTTAAATTATTTTCAAATTATCATCCCGTCCGCAGAGTGGACCGGTCCTAGTATATATATATACATATCAGTAATAAAGTATAAATTCATAAATTAATAAACATGATGAATTATTTTTTTGAATTAAATTACTGTAAGATATAATATAATATGTATGATAAAATAATGGGAAATTTCATGTTTACCACTTTCAAGGTACCAATTTTCATCTTTACCACCATTAAAGAGACATTTTCAAAAATACTTTCTTCATTAAGTGGCAAAAAACTATTACACTCTTGATCTATATATATATAATAAATTATATTTAAATAAATAAAAAATAAAATAATAAATAATAAATAATAAAATAATTTATTTTTATGTTTTTCGAATTATACTTTTCAAATTCGAACTTTTTTATAATTCTTTTTTTTGAAATTTTTTTTCGAATTTTTTTTTTCAAAATTTCTTTTAGAAAATCGAAAATTATGTTTGAAACTATTTTTAAAATTTTTAAGTATTTATTTATATATTTATTAGAATCCTAAATTAGAGATAAAAAGTGGGGGAAATTACATGTTTACCACTTGCATGCTACCACTTTTCATTTTTACCACCACTAAAAGGACATTTTCAAAAATATTTTGTTCATTAAGTGGCTAAATACTCTTATGCCCTTGTTCTTTATATATATAATAAATAAAAATTTAAATAAATAAAAATTTTAAAATTTTAAAAAATAAAAAAATAATTGTTTTAATTTTTTTTCGAATTATACTATTTTGAAATTTAAACCCTAAACCCTAAAACTCAACTCTAAACCCTAAACCATCAATCCTAAACCTTTTTTTTTTTTTGAAATACGAACCCTAAACCCAGAAACATCAACTCTAAACCCTTAACCCCAAAACATCAACTCTAAACCCTAAACCTTCAACTCTAAACCTTAAATCATCAACTCTAAACCCTAAACCCTAAACTTCAACTATAAACCCCAAACCATCAACACTGAACCCTAAACTATCAACACTAAACCCTAAACCCTAAAAAGTAAACTCTAAACCCTAAACCCTAAAACATTAACCCTAAACCCTAAAACATTAACTCTAAACTCTAAACCCTAAACCTTTAATTCTAAACCGTAAACCCCAAATCCTAAACCCTAAAACTAGAGTTGATGTTTAAGGGTTTAGATTTGAAGGTTAAGAGTTTTAGGGTTTAGGGTTTACGTTTAGGGTTTAGGGTTTACATTTAGGGTTTAGGGTTGATGTTTTAGGGTTTAGATTTTAAGGTTTAGGGTTTTAGGGTTTAGGGTTCGAATTTCAGAAAAATATAGGGTTTAGGGTTTAGGGTTTACGTTTAGGGTTTAGAGTTGACGTTTTAGGGTTTAGATCTGAATGTTTATGGTTTAGAGTTGATGTTTCGGGGTTTAGGGTTTAGTGTTGATGTTTCATAGTTTAGGGTTTAGAGTTGTTGATCTAGGGTTTAAAGTTGATGTTTTAAGTTTAGATTTAGGGTTTATGGTTTACGTTTAGGGTTTAGAGTTGATGTTTTAGGGTTTAGATTTGAAGGTTTAGGGTTTAGGGTTTAGGGTTTAGAGTTGATGTTTCGGGGTTTAGGGTTTAGAGTTGATGTTTCATGGTTTATGGTTTAGAGTTTATGATTTAGGGTTTAGAGTTGATCTTTTAAATTTAGATTAGTTAACCTTATGTTTTTTTTTGTCAAAGTTAATCAAAAGGTTATAAATGGCTTTTACCTTTCATTAAAGATGAAGGTAAAACTGGTTAGTGTAAACATGAAAAGTGGTACTTTGAAAATAGTATTTTTGGCAATTTCCCTAAAAAGTAGTAGTATGAATGTGGTATTTCTGGCAAGTTCCCATAAAATAATAAGATAATTAATTTTTCAAAAGCTTTTGTAAATATACAATTTAGATATAAATAGAAATTAATAATAAATATATATCTGAGTTTATAAAAATACAAACAAAATGTTAGATGGTTTTTTCTTTATTTACACTGATATTTATTTTTTATTTTTTCAAATGTTTCAATATATTCCTTATATTATTATTTTACATCTACAAGTATATTAATTACATTTAAGGTATATAATTTATATACACCAATTAATCAAATAAAAATAAAATGAAATTTGTATTAGTAGGATTTTATCAATATATACCGTAAAATCATTGCTTCTTCTTATTACTACATAAATATATATATAAATCTAAAAGAGTTATGTGATTTAATAATTATATGAATTAATAAAATGTTATATTTTGAATATTGTTAATTTATAGAGTTTTTAATGTTTGTATATGTCACATGCAAAATTTTCTTTTGTAAACTTTATGCGCTGGAAAATAATTACAGATGATTATTAACGATGATGCCACGTGAATTATTAGAGCATCATTATTGATAAGAGCACTTTATGTATTTCTCAAAAAAAAAAAACTGATTAAAAGTTAAAAATTATTCATAAAACGACATGTGTCCTAAATCTATTTATACGATGACATCCATAGAATATAATTGAGAAACATTATAACTTCTTTTTATAGTCACATGTCATCAGTACGATGATTTTTAGAATCATTAGAAAATATGTTGGTTCATCTAATTAGATAATAAACTTTTTATTAAACTAATTATAAATTCATTATTAATGTTATTTATTATTAATTTCCTTAAATAAAAATTACGGAATTGTCTAATGTGGCTAAAATATATATGTCAATTATTAATTTTGAATACTAAATGTTTGATAAAAATTAGTGTATCTATTATCATATTTGTTTAATTTTAAACTATTAAAATTAATTAAACAACCATAGTAACCCTATAATAAAAATTTTGATTTTTCTGTATATGTTATATTTTGAATTTTTAAAAACGACTATAAATTAATTAAAATGTTTAAAGTCTCATATTTAAATTTTGTGATCCATGATTTAAAATTTTTGTTATGACAAAATACAAATGATTACAAAATCATATAAGTAAAAAATTCTAATTTAATTAATTATTAATAATAAAAGATATATATATATATATATATATATATATAAATCTTTTTAAATAACCATATAAAATACATAAATATTTTAATTTCGAAATTTATTTTGAACAATTATTTTTGATAAATGATTTGAGCGAACATTGACAACTTTTTTTTTAAATTTTAAATTACGAAAACTATTAGTCTAACAATGAAAATTTTGTTATTAGTAAGTTAAAATTTTTGCTATAAAAGATACAATGATGAAAAAAACCATATGAATATAAAGGGTCATCTAATAGACATTAATATTTAAAATATCTATGTATGTTAATATCAGTTAAATTTAATTACATATCTTATCAAATAGAAAAAAGTTATTGTTTGGATTAATACTGACTTATAATTATTCTATACATATTTATTATTTCATAACATGTAAAAAAATATAATACATAAAATAATCCCAATATATGAAAGAGATTGAAAGAGGTTTTTTAAGCTGTCCACGTCGGATTGGAAATTCAGGCCAATCAGGAAGTTTAAAATCGTCAAGTCACTGATGCTGAATAAATTGGGCTTCTGTGTAGATTTTCTTTAAATTTTCATCTGGCCAACCCAAGCCCATGCCGAGAAACCTGTTTCATCTTCGAGTGTTGAGACCCCGACTCTTCCACTTCATCTTATCGTTCTCATGAGAGAAACCCGGGCATTCTTCAACTGAACTGTTCTTCCACTCTGATTCTCATTAAATCCTCTTCTTTATTCTTTCAATCGATAACATGGAAGCGTTCTGACTTCTTCTGTTTCTTAGCTTATATAAACTCGTATTAGAATCTGTGCTACATGCACAAACCAGAAAAATTCTAAAACCACATCAAGCATTAGCAACCGTTTTCGCAAAATCCACCGGGAGGCTTCAATGGCTCATTTTTTTAGCGACGTCTCATTGGCTTAGCTGAATCAGATATCCATTTCCATTTAGTACATCTTTTGAAATCAAGAAACATAAATACATGGGAAGTTTAATTGGGCTGGAGCTGCTTATAATTGTGAACAGGTATGAAAATAGTTACCGGACTTAATTGTATGTATGAAACTCATATTTAAGTTATTTTTATTGCTAATCTAATATGAGACTTCTCGTTCTGGTATATAGTGATTGCAGTTTGTCAACGTGGATTAATTTGCCATCCAAGAAGATTCAATAACGCTGCTTGGAAGTTGGAATATCCGTCGTAGATTGCCTTTCCTCCTCTTCTGGTATGTATATCCTGCAATCCAATTTCTCTAAAGATGTTTGCTATTTTTTTTATTTGTTTTTTAAGTGCTTCTTTCTCTGTTGGAATGTGGAATAGATGAAAAAGTTTCCAGCTTTAGGTCATTTCGCTAATGATCGCAAAGAGATCAATGAATTTGTACCTTCAGTTAATAGAACTTTTCTTACATTATTAACAGATCTATTGTTGGTTAACATTGCTAAAGGGCAAGCAGGAAGGTATACGACTATTTACCAGAAGCTCGCTCTGAAACACCCTTCCTTCAGAGGCAACACTGATCTTATCATGGTAATCTCTTTGCAGCCTAGGCTACCATTCATACCAGACGATGTCATTTGTCTTCTCTGCATCCTCACTCCTTTACCAGCCTTCGGTGTCCTGTTTGACAACGAGGGAGTTAAAGACCCTGTGATCCAGTCTCCCATCGGACCTGAAGAATATTTAAAGAGATTGCACCCTATTGATCTTGAGAAACTTCAGTTCGTTGGAGCGCCTTGGACAATCACGACTTATATCGTTGAAGGAGGAACAACTTGGACATACACAGTGATAAAGAGTTTGTGCCACACTGCACCATATGTACTGAGAGCTCTATTATCTAAAATAAAATCAAAGTCATCACAGAGTACATTGTGTAACAAGTTGAGCACGTAGCTTACTGCATACAAATATTTGATTTATGGGTGGACAGTTGACTCCCGAGATGTGAGAGCATTGGTCCAAACCCTACATCAGAGAGGTATAGTCTAAGTACTTTCCATCTTGAGTACTTGAAAAGATTCCCTTTTGGTGTTTTAACGTTTCCTTTTTCTAATTTGGGCTTCCCATATCATTCATGCTGTAAAGAGAAGATGTTCAGACACGCATGTTGTTTTCTACATAAATGGAAACGGTGGCGTTCTTCAGCGGATGTTATTGGACTTGACTGGACTAAGATATGGCTGATGGAAGGAGGCGATTGTGGAGTGGTGTTAGAGTCCAGGGAAATGTTGATACATCTAACCTATTATCTCTGCTTCCTGCTTTAACTGAAGAGATGATCTCACTCACATTACCCTAAAGAGTGAATTTACTCTCTCAAATAAAAGGTTCAATTATAGTACTTAGGTATCGAATCCACAAGGAGCTAGGGAACCTAATGAATCTAATATGATTTGTTAAGTAAGGTGGTTTTAATGATTTAAATGAAAAGTTGCAGTTTTGTTTAACAAGTAATTGCTCGATTGATTGGTTGAGGTTTTGGTGCTTAAAAGGAAATAGCTAGACTTAGGGTTTTTATTCAGGAAACTTGGGATTATAATCCTACAGATGCCTAATGAGCTGCATGCATGATAATGTAAAGCTCAACTACTAAATCAACAAGTCAATCAGCTCTCGTATGTCTGGACTCGTCTATTAACTAGATCTAATGAGCCAAACAAATGTGTTCGATCAATAGCAGTGTCGATCGATGATCCTTTAGGGATATCGATCGATACACCTTTCACTCCGTCGATCGATTATTCAGTATTGATATTGATCGACGCGCTTCTAGTTAAGCTTTATGCGCGGGTTGAATGATGCTTACTAAGCTTACTAGATCAGCTCTCGCCTTACTCTTAGCAAGAAACTTAGCTCAGTTAGAATGGTTTCAGGATGAAAATGAAGCTATCTCTTTTATATAGGGCAAGTTCTAGGTAGCTAATCTAGAATCAGACATTAATAACAATCCTAATGATAATTATCTAAACTCAACAATCTATAGTTGTGGCTAATCCCTCATAACCTAATTAAACCCTAAATCTAACAATGGAACTACTCAGACATGGCCAAGCAATTCATGAAAGCAATTAGGTAAGAAAACTTCATTAGAATAGTAAATAGATATTAATGGAGTTCCAATAAAAAAATTATAACTTTGGATCTTCTCTCCGATCTATCAAAATCCTAAAAACCTTTGCTGACAATAATAAAACTAGAAACACAAGAAAGCACCCCCTTTACCTGTAACATAGTAGCAAAGCTTATATAATTAGGTTAAAACTCGTCAGGGGTAATCTTGTAAATTGGTGAAGACTTAGGCTTCAAGTCGGCTGTGGCCAAACGGGCCTTCTGCGCGCTTCGCTGTCGATCGATGTTCTGATGTGAACATCAATCGATATTTTTTCCTAAATATCGACCGATGGTCGAGCTCGATGGTCATTTCGGGTGCTTGCTCCAAATATCTCCAAAATGCTCCAAAATCATCACTTATCTCCAAATCACTCCGGATCTTATAAATATAATAAATAGACTCTATAATATAATAATTAGTAGTAAAAACACCTATAAACCATGAGTGAAAGTGGGTCAAATCCATGGTCTATTAACTCCCCCAGACTTACCCTTTTGCTTGTCCTCAAGCAAAACAAACAGGCAGTCTCTCTGAAAGAGGTTTGAAAACAGCAGGGACTCACACAATTTTAAACCTAGAATCATCACCTCTACAATATTGCAATCCACATCTAAGAAGTCCTAATCACAAAAGCACATTATACCATATCCTAGCTTAGCAACCAAATTCACCTAGCTGACAACTTAGAAAATCTTGTCTGGCATTCCCCTCTACCAACCTCATTTCTTAGAATAAATAAAAGTGCAAGCTTTACCTTGGGAGTATCGATCACAGGATGCAAGGATTTTCAAACAAGTATCTAGACCTTCAGGTAAACATTAGTTCTTATCCTCTCTTTCTACTAACTTTCTCTCTTAGTCAAAGTCTGCTTATATTTGCAAGATCATTGACCAAGATTGGACAGGCTTCCATGAATCAAGATTTAATGGTGGTTGCCACCAAGTCATGTTCACTTTTTTTTGACCTATATCCTAGGATTATTTGTGAAGTAAGCCTTAATGGTTGTAGCCACCAAGTCCTGTTCTAATCCTTTACCTATAGAATTCTTATAAAGCAAGCCTTAGTGGTTGTAGCCACCAAGTCCTGCTCGAATCCTTTACCTATAGAATTCTTATGAAGCAAGCCTTGATGGTTATAGCCTCCAAGTCCTGTTTGAATCCCTTCCTAATAAATCTCTAATAGATATGTATATATATAATAATAATTTTTTTTTTAAATCTATATTTCGAAAATAGAGAGAGAGAGAGAGAGAGAGGATGATAAATCTATATACACAAGGCTTTACCTTCCAGACTTGTTTGAAGAATCCGATCCCATGTATATCAAGCCCCAAGACAAGCAGTTGTGTCAGGTTTAGTGTTGGAGGTCAGATTTGGTTCCTTTAAACAATCTCAGCAAGTGTACCATAGTTGACAGGTTGATCCACTTTAGTATCTTTAGTACTATATACAATTAATAAGTCTAGAATGGTGCTAAAGAGTGGTTAGATAACAAGCAAAAATCTAATAAGTTCATTATCCCCTTCTTGACTCAATAAAAACTTTTTGTTTGAAAATATATTTTAATAAGACTCATAAATAAACTACTATCAGTAAACCTCCCCCCAGACTTAAACTACACTGTCCCCAGTGTAAACTCAGTCGAAGTTATGGTGATAAATAAATCATAAGTATGTAATGTAACAAGTTAGAACTATATACCAGACCGGAATGTATGTCGACCGATGTTAGGATGTTGATATCGGTCGCGACAGGTGATGCTATGTCGATCGATGTCGACAGTGTTTTGTCGGTCGATACTGACGGCAATCGTCTACTCGGATCTCTTTTTTTTTTTTTTTTTTTTTCTTTTATGACCTGCAATAATTAAAAACCAACATAAATAGTAGATTCATAAAAACTAAATAAATATTACCTAATAGTGGGTTGCCTCCCACTCAGAGCTTTGTTATAGTCATGTAGCTAGACTTTTGGAGGTGATTTGGCTAGTAATGTTGAAAGCTGTCACTTGTTGGGAAACAAGTCTCCATTTCTTCTCTGCGCTTGTTGAACCATGTACCAGTGAAGTCTCACATTGCTTCATCTCCTCTGCGCCATTTGTCTTTCATTATTGTAGTTGCATCTTCTATCTTCTGCAGTCTATCTCCAAAACTCTCCAGATTGAACTGATGTCTCATAACTGTGGCGTATGTGTCAGCTGAGATCTCTTCTCCATGGTTATGTGTGTCAAACTTGTCTGATGTCACCTTTTGTACTAGCCGGCCTCGGTTTGTAGCGTCGTCGACCGATGTCTGGCGACGAATGTCGGTCGATATGTTGTTGCTTCTGTCGAGTGATGCGGATGCTAATGCTTCTGGTCGACAGGCAATGTAACTCTGAATCTCCACTAATTCCCCTTGAATAGCTTCTATCTTGGAAGTCAAAGCACTAATTCTAAGATCCATTTGGAAATAGATGTCATCACATCTCCTGTCAAGCCTCTCTTCTGTAGTTTCCAGAGCTCTGTAGATCCCTTCTACCAACTGATCTATCTCTCCCCTGGTGTGAAAATTTGGTTGAGACTTCATCGTATGTGAGTGTGGTGGGTTGTCGTCGACCGATGCTGGTAAGCGGTTGTCGATTGATGCATGTAAGCGACTATCGACCGATGCCTGTCGATGTCTGTCGATCGATGTAGAGCGAGTCACGTCGGCCGCACGCTGAATTCTGGCTATGTTTTGCCTCATCTCTTCCATGCAAGTAGTTAGCCAACTGATACTATCATGCAATGGATAGTAGACTCCATCAAGCTTCATCTGGAAGTCTTCTTTGTTCTTCTCTTGTTCTCCGCAGATTCCACAGAACATCTCATTGATCTCGTCCTTGGTGTAGATCTCTGGTACTAGCTTGGTCTGTGTGAATGAGCTAGCATGTTCTGGAAGGCATATGTAGTTGGGTTCATCTCTCGAAGCTCTTTCCAGAAGTCTTCTGATATCTTTGTTGAAAACGCGAATGGTGTGTCCATCTACGTCTCTGGCGTATCCCTTAACATCTCTGTAGATTCCATACTCATCCTTCTCTTCCCAGTAGAATTTTCTGGTTCCAAAAAGATCAAAAGCTCTTCTTCCAAATTCAGGACGTCTGTCGACCGATGTTGAGGCGTCAACGTCGATCGATGGTTGAGTAGGATGTCGAGACCTCTGTTTGAAGATTTTATCGATGCCACCAGCTGTGTCATAGAACTCCTTTGTAACCTTCTGCTGGTGTTCTCTAATAGTCCATTGTTGCATGAAGAGGTTGTCTGCCCCATTGGCTGTCTGAAGGATGTCTACAATATCCTCTCGAGATACGTGCAGTGTACGTCCATCTATTGCTTTTGCATAGCCATATGGGTCCCTGAAAATACCAAATTCGTCTGGAATTAGATACTGGTTATCAGATTTATATTTTTTGCTTACAGTGGGTTTTGGTTTTGGACGGATGTCGATCGATGTTGTAGGATTGATGTCGATCGATGGAGGAATAGCTCTGTCGATCGGATGGTTGAAATGTGATCTTCCCCAAATAGCTTCTGCTCGTTTCTGATCTGTCTCATCGTGTCTTTGCATGTTGAGAAGTTCCTCATAAGTGGAACCCTCATGAAGTTCATCAGCTCCTTGATCACAATATGTTGTCTCTACTGCGTAGCTCTCGTGATGGCGATCATCTGCCCAACTTCCAATTGAGTAATCTCTGTCTCGAGTAGCGTCGACTTAAGTGTTGATCGATGGGTAGTAGGCGATGTCGGTCGATGCTCGTTTTCGATTTCTCTGATGAGGTTGAGTGTCGATCGATGGCGAGCTTGTTCTGTCGATCGATGGTGCATTATTTTTCCAAAAGTAATGATGTAGAAGTTTATCCTCCTAATCAAGAATGGCTTTGTACTCGGTAGCTCGTTCCTCCTCATAGTCTTCATCATACTCCTCCGTATGCATGTTTGGTCTGGTGTATGCTGCCATAGTGGGGTTGTAGTAGTCGTTCTCCCAATCTTCCGGACTACTGTCGATCGATTCTTCCTTTGGTGTGTCGGTCGATTTCTGATGGGCACTGTCGATCGATGTTGCAGTGTGAGTTTCGATCAACGCCGAATATTCTATCTCGTACTTAGCTCCGCAGTGGCATGCTGCAATGATTCTTGGATCATTGATTCTTCTGGGGGTCGTCTATGTCTTCTTGACTAGAATAGGGTTGTAGTGGGCATGAGGATCTATGAGCGTTAGGCACAACTGGTTGGTTTGCAAGTTGCAAACTGCTCCCACTGTTGACAAGAAGGCTCTCCCAAGTAATAGAAAAGAGTTCTGGATTAGCTTGATGTCCAAGACATGGAAATCTACTGGAACTAGGGCATTACCAATCTGCACCTCTAGGTCTCTCACAATCCCTCCTGAGTTCCTCTAAGAACAATCCACAAAAGTGAATAATTCCTTGGGAGGCTCTACCTGCAGACCTAGATGGTCTGCCATAATCCTAGGTAGGACGCTGACTGATGCTCCTGTGTCGCACCAGGCATGTGAGAATTCAATACCCTTCACCGTGCATGGTATTGCAAATTGCCCATGATCACTCTTCTTCTTCAATGTAACCCTCTTCCTCATCTGCTCTCTAGCTTTACAAAACATTCTCCTAATGTCGTCTTCTGTCTCTCTGGTTTCTCTGAAGAACATCCACAATCTGTGGGTATAATAAGCCTCATCGAATGGCTTTTCTAGAGGAATCCTGAAGACTCTTTTTCGGAAACTTTCTTTTTCCTTTTCATTAGCCCCCCCTCTTCAGATGTTTCGCCACTTTTTCCTTTTTTTCCTTAGGGTTCTTCCCGTAGGAACCCTATCAACCTCCATAGAATATATTCCATCATCTGAAGGTGTCCTGACGGCCTCTGGTTGGTTTTCTGAAGGTTTGGGTTTGGGCCTGAGTGCATTAAGACGTGCAACATCTATCTTCGGCATCTGCACTCGGTATGTAATAGGTGCTCGTCGATCGATGGGCGCTGGTGGTTGTCGATCGATGATGGTTTCCTGATGTCGATCGATGACGTTTTCCCGATGTAGATTGATGACGGGCTCTTGATGTCTATCGATTTTCAAGTAGACAGGACTGGGAGGATGTGGGTGTTTTGCTGCGAACTCCTCGTGAGTCATGATCCTCCGTGGGTGTTGTCGATCGATGACCAGGAAAGGATATCAATTGGTTTTGGGTGACTTCTGTCGACCGATGTTCGTGGCTTGGCGTCAATTGACACCAATGCGATCCACCGAAACTCATCAGACTCTCTACTTCGAAATCTCCTTCTTGCAGTTTCTCTTCTTTCACCACTTGCCAGAAATCATCCCCAATGATGGCATTCACGTGGTGCTTCATCACATCGTCTTCTACCCCTATGAGGCTCCCTGCTTCTTAACAGCTTTTCCTGTCTGAACAACCTGCATCTCCAGCTTCTTCACATGAGTGCTCAAAGTCTCAAACTTTGTGTTCAGGTTGGTGTTGATGGAATCAATCTTCCCATTGAAGTCCACTGTCATGCGCTGCTGTCCCTCGAGAACTCCATCAAGCATTTCCTCAATCTTGCTCTCTTGAGTTGGCGGTGGTGGCTTCTGGTAGTAGGAGCTTCCATAACCCATGTTGTTGCTGTAGTTGTTGCTGTAGGGTTTCTCGTGCTGCGAACTCTGGTTGAAATTGTCCCTATTTCCATAGGAGTTTCTGTTTCTACCCTGGTTTCCAGACCAGAACCTTGGAATCCAGTTCCACTGATGAAGTTCACATCTGCTTCCTCTGCTCTACCCTCTGTATTTAAAGCCTCTGCATCTTCAACCAAGCAGACCTACTTCCTGAGAAGCTTGTGAACACTGTCCAACTTTGCCTTCACCTCATCCATCTGATCAGTCCCAAGGATGGTGGCAGATCTCTTCCTCTCAAAATCAGTGTTCTTGGTGCTGCTGCTAGATGCTAGATTTTCAATGACCTTCACTGCCTCCTCTGGATTCTTGGTGTTGAAGTTCACATTGCTGGAAGCATCAAGAGCTATCTGGTATTGCACCGTGATGCCTCTGTAGAAAGTACTGAGCAGTTGTACTTCATTGAATCCATGGTGTGGACAGTCTCTCTGATAAGACTTGAATCTGATCCAGGAGCTTCTGAATGATTGTGTAGGCTCATGAGTGAATGTAGCAATCTTTCTCCTCAAGTCTTTAGCACGTGCTTCATAGAAGAAGTTGCATAAGAATGCATTCTTGATGTCGCTCCAGGATGTTAGGGATCCTGGCGGTAGCTGCTTAAGCCAATGCGAAGCATCTCCAGCAAGTGAGTACTTGAAGAACTTGCATAGGAGGTAGTCTTCAGAGACTCCCTCGACTTTAATAGCAGATATCAGATCTTCGAACCTCTCCAGATGGTCCATAGGATGCTCGTGAGATAACCCATAGTAGGATGTCTGTCCCACGAGTGTGTAGTACTGCGGCTTCAGCTCGAAATCCCTCTGACTAGTTGGGGTTCGAATGGCTGATCTGTTGGTGTAGAACTGATCTAGATGGTTGTAGTCAGCCAACATTCTGGGTCGAGCAGCCTCATCAACATGTAAAGTAGCTCCTGTAGCTTCAGACTCAGGGATTGCAGCCCCCTGAGCATCTATCCTCTGACATGTTGCATTACGCAGATGATCTTCCTGGTCATACAGGTCTCCTCTCTCATCACGTACAAGAATCAAAGTCGCAACCATGTCTCGCGGTTCAGTATCGATCGATGTCCGGACTGAAGTATCGATCGATGTCGGATGGAAGATGTCGGTCGATGGGAGATGAGTGTCTTCGGTTGACGGTGGTGAGCGAGTATCGATCGACATGACTAGTGGCTGGGTCGACGGTGGTTGACAAGAATCGAGCGACAAACAAGCGTTGTTGTCGATCGATGAGGAGCGTGCTTCTTTGTGGATTGAACGCTCCAAACTTGCAGGATCTGGTGAGAATAGCAGTTGAGTTTCCTTGTTGCTTCTAGTACTGCTAGGCATGAACCTGAAAATCCAAGAAAAAATTTTATGTTAGAAACTTAACAAAATTAGATCGAATAGGCGATCAAAGCTCCCCGGCAACGGCGCCAAATTTGATATCACTCAAATTACCCTAAAGAGTGAATTTACTCTCTCAAATAAGAGATTCAATTGCAGTACTTAGGATTGAATTCACAAGGAGCTAGGGAACCTAATGAATCTAATATGATTTATTAAGTAAGGTGGTTTTAATGATTTAAATGGAAAGTTGCAGTTTTGTTGAGCAAGTAATTGCTCGATTGATTGGTTGAGGTTTTGGTGCTTAAAAGGAAATAGCTAGACTTAGGGGTTTTATTCAGGAAACTTGGGATTATAATCTTACAGATGACTAATGATTTGCATGCATGATAATGTAAAGCTCAACTACTAAATCAACAAGTCAATCAGCTCTCGCATGTCTGGACTCGTCTATTAACTAGATCTAATGAGCCAAACAAATGTGTTCGATCAATAGCAGTGTCGATCGATGATCCTATAGGGATTTCTATCGATACACCTTTCACTCCGTCGATCGATTATTCAGTATTGATATCGATCGACGCGCTTCTAGTTAAGCTTTATGCGCGGGTTGAATGATGCTTACTAAGCTCACTAGATCAGCTCTCGCCTTACTCTTAACAAGAAACTTAGCTCAGTTAGAATGGTTCCAGGATGAGAATGAAGCTATCGCTTTTATCTAACAATCCTAGGGCAAGTTCTAGGTAGCTAATCTAGAATCAGGCATTAATGACAATCCTAATGATAATTATCACAACTCAGCAATCTATAGTTAGGGCTAATCCCTCATAACCTATTTAAACCCTAAATATAACAATGGAACTACTCAGACATGGCTAAGCAATTCATGAAAGCAATTAGGTAAGAAAACTTCATTAGAATAGTAAATATATATTAATGGAGTTCCTATCGCAAATTATAACTTTGGATCTTCTCTCCAATCTATCAAAATCCTAAAAAACTTTGTTGACAATAATAAAACTAGAAACACAAGAAAGCACCCCCTTTACCTCTAACATGGTGGCAAAGCTTATATAATTAGGTTAAAACTTGTCAGGGGTAATCTTGTAAATTGGTGAAGATTTGGGCTTCAAGTCGGCTGTGACCAAACGGGCCTTCTGCGCGCTTCGCTGTCGATCGATGTTCTGATGTGAACATCGATCGATATTTGTTCCTCAATATCGACCGATGGTCGAGCTCGATGGTCATTTCGGGTGCTTACTCCAAATATCTCCAAAATGCTCGAAAATCATCACTTATCTCCAAATCACTCCTGATCTTATAAATATAATTAATCGACTCTATAATATAATAATTAGTAGTAAAAACACCTATAAACCATGAGTGAAAATGGGTCAAATCCGTGGTTTATCAAGAGACTCAAAGGTGAGTAGTTTACTTTGTTGAGCTGAAGGTAATAATGCTTTATATTTAATTCAAGAAACTGAAAAAAAAAATGTCTTATACGTATTTATGTGTCTTGCAGAAAAAGCTAGACATATATGTTTTCCTTGGAGATTTTAGTTTTATGTACAGATTGTATTATACATTTTTTTTTTTTTTGGTAGCTCGTATACTCCCAAACTTCAAAAACTTTTGCAAATCGTCAAGAAAACGATTTTGTCAAAGCAAATCGTCTCGAATAGGCAAACGACAATCTAAAATTCGTCTAAACGCTAGCAACATATCCAGACGATCATGAACATATTCTCAAAGACTATACATCATTTCTTGTTGCAATCATGCGTACAGAAAACATATACCAATATCAAACTGAAACTCGACGATTAGCCAAAGTATTGAAGCCCTTTCCAGTTTTAGAAAGCCAGTTTCGTTTAAAAATTTCTACGAGAAATCTTCATTCACCAAAGCATTTCTTTCAGTTTCCGTTGTACCAAGTGAGCCACAGAAAAGCATCGAAAACATTTGTGACGAAGAAAACTCGAGAATAGATGTAGCATCGTGCACAAAGAGACGCTTTCCTCCCGATGGTGGCTAGATCCACCTCTGGTCGACCAATTCGTTCCAGAAACGAATGTGTCATGAGAATCCTTTCATAAAACCTATGAAAAACGTTATGTGACTAGATCGTAATGAAATAAACTTCAGTAACACTCCATGAGTAACTCCAAGCAACTTTCACCTAGGATCAAAATCACGGCAGAAACGTTTCTCGTGAAACCCACAGAAACAACGCTACTTTAACATATGTTTACATATCATCGATCTACAAACTTCGTAAAACCAGTCCCTGTTACTTACGCGAAAAATCCTTCGTACAACCAGATCAAGTCTTACGAAGAAACTTTCTAAAGTTAACATAACAGGCTTTGTGAAGAACCATGCGGCTCGTTGGCTTCTTCTTTTCTTTTCCCTCGGTCACATCCGAGAAGGCAGTCGTCCCGCCACTGACTCCACAATGGTTATGTAGCAAACTTCTTGGGCTTCGTCTTCCTCAAGCAAAAAAGATTCGATTTTCATATGACTATAGGTCACATTGTACGAAATATTCGTCGTATAACTGAAACCTAGAGCGGAGAATCGTTTTCTACGACTATCGGCCATATTAGCATGGATAACCCCGGCAAACTTGGCCTATCAATCTCAACAAGCTCTCTTTGGCCCTCGGTCAATTACGCCTTCCACTAAAGGTCCAAACCAATATTTGCCATCCCCTTTAAGGACGATCGTAAACTAACATGACCTTAAATATTAATGTACCATGGTCTAATCCTTGACCTACAACATCCTTGGCTATCTGAGTGAACACATCCCTCACGCCAAGCCAAACTATTTGAGAAACCATAGCTCCATCACTTAACGGCTAAACAACAATCTACGATTTGTCTAAAAACGTCATGTGACTACTAAGAGAATAATTATCGTATAGTCAAACAAGAACGTTTCTCAAACGCAGGGCTAAGACTAAACCCTTGCAACATCGCAAAACATCTTCAACCCCGCGAACATTTCAAGCAAGAAACGCGGCATACGAAATAATAACAAATCTTCAGCCTCGCGAGACGTCACAGACGCCTGAAGATTTGTTCTTCGACGAAATTTCCTTCCTCGATAAAAACACTTTCTTGGAAGACCAGACAGTCGTACGCACTAACATCTTCTCAAAACATATCCTTCGCGAAGATTCAAAAAGGTATTTTTTACCATTAAGTTTGTTGTTGATCACAACGAAATCTTAACGTCCTAAACAGACTTAGCCATCTCGTGGAGATGACTCTCGTACATCCGACACAAGGATAATAGCGCTATAAAAGAAACCCAAAATTTTTGGTCAGCACTTCCAGGAGGCTTAAAAATTGTCCTTGGAGAGATGCTCGGTTCCAACCATACAAGTCGTATAAGCCGAGAACCTATCGCGGACTTTAAATCGGTATGGAATCAGGATGAAACTGAAACGGGATACGTAAGTCGAATTAGTCATCGCACCCTCTAAAACCAGGAGTAAACCTAGGTCTTGCCCTAAACCCAGCGCACTGGTCTCTAACATCTCTAGGCATAGTATCAAAAACCTTGATACGAGATCCCAAAATTTGTCTCTTTGCCAATATTCGAGCGTCTTCAGAAATCCCGCAATATTTACACACTGCGGAAAACTCTCGAAACAGATCACGGATATAGCAGTTCACACAGAGTTAGATTACGAGATGACAACTCGTAATCTTCCTTCTACACCCATATAAAATGCCATCGGCAGCAACACGCCTGATAACCGCTACATAAAAACTAGACCATAAAGGTCTCGCTGGAAAACAAGTCATAAGAACCTTAACTCCAAGACGAACTACGAAAGGCTTGATCCCTTCAACAAGGGTACGTAGGCAGCCGTCATAAAGCGCAGCCCCAATCTTATCGCGTTCTACTCTTAGAAGAGCGAGAAGACCACTTACCACGAACCTTTTCGACCATTAATTCCGCCTAACTCACCTAACTTGCCAAGCCACTCGCTAAAACCTCACGCTAGAAGCTCATGGTTCTAACGAGCTGGGGGGCTAACTGTCGGGGTCAAAATCGGTCACGACGGAATCAATGTCTGAAAGTCCGTAAAAATCGGCATGAACATTTTTACGAAAAATAAATCTTAGAAAAATATCTATTTTTACGAAGAACCTTGCGGAGAAAACACATTTACGAAAAATCGGAGAAAGACGCGAACAAGGTTGTGGCATAGCAACCAGCGCAAAAGCTGGTTGCTACGTAGCGACCGAGCTCTCACCAAAGCTCGGTCGCTACGTAGCATGCTCGGTCGCTACGTAGCGTGCTCGGTCGCTACGTAGCGTGCTCGGTCGCTACGTAGCGTGCTCGGTCGCTACGTAGCGTGCTCGGTCGCTACGTAGCGTGCTCGGTCGCTACGTAGCATGCTCGGTCGCTACGTAGTGTGCTCGGTCGCTACGTAGCGTGCTCGGTCGCTACGTAGCGTCCGAGCTCGAACCAAAGTTCGGTCGCTACATATCGACCGAGCGCTCGGTCGCTACGTAGCGACCAAGCTCCTCCAAAACGTCGATACGACATCAGTCCATGCATTCTCGTCTACCCTTCGATGCTATCTCCCGAATACCGTAGCGAACCCATCTCACGTTCCCCGCCATTTCTAAGTTATCAATCAAACTTTACCGTACAAACCGCGGAAAGTTCATTCTTTATCGAAAGAAGCCGTAATAAACGCTTCGAGTCGAAAGACGGCCCAAAGGGACCTAAGACACGACTCGAGGCCCAACTTACGATTTCTTAACCAACAGCCCGTAAACCGCCCATAAACCGCATGTCGGTTTACGCTTGGTTCGCAAGGGAAGATAAATGTCAAGTTTCCGCGGATAAATACGATATTTTGAAGATAATTACGAAGATCGGAAAAAATGGAATATCTGCATTTTTATGCTATGGCGGCTTAAGGGCAGAAGAGGAAAGGCGTAAACCGACCTTGGAGCCAGTATATAAGGGGTCCTAGGCGAGAGGCATGGAGGGGACTTTTCAGAGCAAACTTAGCACTTAGAGCAATTAGGCAACTTTCCGTTTTTGTTATTTCGAGCTGCGACTCAACTAGGTTTTGCAGTCTTAGGTTGTTAGAACTAGGAATCTCGCCGACAGCTCTCGTAGCCAAGGCTTATACCTTGTTGTAACGCTCATACGCGGATTCGGAATAAAACTCCTTTTGCTCTCTTTTACGATTTCTTATTTCTTTTGGTTTTTAATCGCGTGTTCTGGTTGCTTGGCGTGTGGTTTAACAGATATCCGGGACCTCTGGGAAATTAGGGTTTTCCTAACTTTCCTAATTTAAACAAAAATTGACAGTGCGAATTTCGGTTCCCACAGACTTCTTAGATGTGGATTGCAATATTCCAGAGGTGATGATTCTAAGTTTTAAATCATGTGAGTCTCTGCTGTTTTCAAACCTGTTTCAGAGAGACTGCCCGTCTGTTTTGCTTGAGGACAAGCAAATGGGTAAGTCTGGGAGATTTGATATACCATGGATTTTACCCACTTTCAGACATGGTATGTAAGTGTTTTAAGATATAGTTTTTATGTTTTGGAGTCTTTTTAGAGTATTTACAGGTTCAGGTACGTTCTGGAGAAATATGGTGATTTTAGAGCCTTTTGAGTGCAAAGATGCACAGACGCGTCAGATGTTCAGCTATGGATGGAGATCTTTCCACCGTTAGATTGATCTCATCTTTTTCCACAATATATATCTTTTAGTTAGCTTTCTAATGCTTCCGGTTTGAGGTCAATCAGCATCCTATAGCAAACGTTATGCTCGTTTTACTGAAGAGTGGTCAGTCTGCCTCGCGAGAGGAGGAGATGCATGACTGTCGATCGATGAAACAGCATTGCGATCAATCAACAGTGATGCCAGAACGTGGGCCAAGCATATTTCAAGACCGATTGAAGCTCAGAAGCCACACAAAGTTACCAAAGTATCCATGGACGACCGGAAACCCTATTTATGTATTTCTAAGCCATAGTTGACGGCAACAAGCTTTCTATTATCCTATTCTATTGTTTTCTCTTAGGTTGGGAGAGAAGATCAATTCTCCTTCAGAGATTGATTGGAACTCCATTGGTTTTATCATTGATTTCTTATCTATTATATTATTCAGACTATGATTTGTGTTATTGCTTTTATGTCTGAGTAATCATCTTGTTAGGTTTAGGGATTTCATGAGCTTAATGTCAAACTTATAATCAATTAGGATTGATAGATTATCTATAGATCTCTACATCAGGGTGATTTGTAATACTAAAATCTGGAATAGTAAGAATAGCACGACAGTGTGACTAATTGTTTGAACCTAGAATCATAGGATAGTTGAGAGGCACGAAACTGCAATCAATTAACGGAATCCGAACTATTCTGGATTAGATACCTAGGCGCATACGAGAGTTGCTCTAGGAATCTAGTTGAACATATTCGATTAGATCGATAACGCTTGCCTAAGGCAGCGTCGATCGACGCTTATACCATAGAATCGATCGACGCTTATACCATAGCATCGATCGACGCTCATACCATAGCATCGATCGACGCTCATATCATAGCATCGATCGACGCTTATTCCTTGTTCGCATGCAAGAGCTGGAACAAAGACTTAGTCAATAGATTAGACTCAGAATGAGAGCTGGTTGTCTTTTACGTAAGACATCGAGTTCTAGAATTGAATCTATAAACCATTAGCATCCTTGAATTGTAGTTTTGAATCTCTTGATTGATAAATCCCTAAGTCTAGCACTTTCATCTTATTGTTTACAAACCTCAATCAATCAACCGAACAACTGCCTTGTTCAACCCTGTTCTATTTATTTACTGCTTATTAAAGTGTTTGCCTAGCTTAGCCTTGATTTCTATAGTTTATTGTGTGCCCATGCTCCCTGTGGATTTGATCCCTAAGTACTACAATTGAACCTCTTATTTGAAAGAGTAAAATCACTCCTTAGGGTAATTTGAGTGATATCAAGGCTACAAAGTCAAAGGAGAAGAAGACAAAGTCTTAAGGATGAAGAACTCAAAACAATGATATTGATTACATGCTTGTATGTGGTGACTTGATATTCACCGGCAACAATCCGATTATGTTTGAAGAGTTCAAGATGGAGATGACAAAGGAGTTCGAGATGAGTGATATTGGATTGATGTCATAATACCTTGGCATTGAAGTAAAGCAAGAAGAAAGTGGAATCTTCATTACTCAAGAAGGTTATGCTAAGGAAGTGCTTAAGAAGTTCAAGATGGATTACTCAAATTCAGTTTGCACACCAATGGAATGTGGAGTCAAATTGTCAAAGGAAGAAGAAGGAGAGAGTGTGGATCCAACACTATTTAAGAGCCTTATTGGAAGCTTACATTATCTAACGTGCACAAGGCCCGATATCCTACACGCGGTTGGAGTTGTGATTCGATACATGTAGAATCCAACAACAAATCATTTTAAGGCAACTAAGAGAATCCTACGCTATATCAAAGGTATGAGCAACTTTGGCTTGTATTACTCTATTTTTGACGATGACAAGCTTGTTGGATATAGCGATAGCGATTGAGGTGGAGACGTAGATGACCGGAAGAGCACAAGTGGCTTTATATTTTTCATTGGAGATACCGCTTTCAAATGGATGTCGAAGAAGCAACCAATTGTCACTCTTTCAACCTGCAATGCTATTTGGTTACGAAACTTTCTAAAGGAGTTGAGTCTACCACAAGAGGATCCAACGAAGATCTTTGTGGACAACAAGTCAGGAATAGAATTGGGGAAGAATCCAGTTTTCCGTCATCGAAGCAAACATCGATATCCATTATCACTACATTAGAGAATGTGTCACTGATAAGTGTCAAATATATTGGTTTTTATATCAAGTTCTAGCTAAGTTTTATTAGTTTTTATTATGTATTATGGTTGTTCTGGAGTCTTTTTGTGTTATATAGCGTTTATACAGGTCACAGGGGCTAAAGCCAAAATTGGGAAAAATTGGAAGACTTTTCTGCACCATTTGAGAGTTTAAATGTGTAAATTCACAAT
The DNA here is from genome assembly GCF_020379485.1 of Brassica napus. Classification (NCBI taxonomy): domain Eukaryota; kingdom Viridiplantae; phylum Streptophyta; class Magnoliopsida; order Brassicales; family Brassicaceae; genus Brassica; species Brassica napus. Next base: position 47,310,505 of record NC_063445.1, read on the forward strand.
TGGTCGATGGCTCTTCTCCGACGTACTCGATCCGGTGCCCTCGACCCAGCCATCGATCCTCAAGTCCGAGCTGAGCAAAGTGAGCACTTGGAGATGACGAGCCGCTCGATCCAGAACCCTTGACACCCAGCTTGCATCGCTCGACGTAACCCACGACTCCTCAAGCTCGTGACGAAGAAGAAGACGCACCGGGTCCGGTACGGCTCAACGGCGGAGCTCCGACGAGGCGACCACAGTTCAGACGAGACGGAGAGATGGAGGCGTGGTGGTTGAAGGGACACGACAGCGCCATTGACGAAGATTGAATCCGAGCTTGAAGAAGATGAAGCAAACGTGTTTTAGTGCAAAACGATGCGTCTCAAAAACGCAGTCTCATAAAACAGCGTTTGCGTTTGGCGCTTGGCGTTTGGCATTTGGCGTTTGACTTTTGACTTATTTTCCTAAGACTATATATATGTGTAAATGTTTAAACTCTAATAGAGATTTTGTCTTTTTGTCTATCTTTGCAGACCTTTCTGAACACGTGTCTTATTTATCAAAAATTATAAGAAGACTTTTCTAGATTATTTCTCTAAATCATATTTATCCTTAATGTTAACATGTGCTTAAAAGTTCTCATGAAGATTAGTGAGTAGTCACTCGGTTGGGTCTAGGGTTTCTCACAAAAGAGATTTTATGAGTTGTTGACATTAAGATTGCTAGATCTAGAGAGTTATCTTTTGGTTCTTCATCTATTGGTGTTTTTAATGTTGAAGCTTGATTACCTATCTAGTTTCAGAGCCCATGTTATTTCAGGTCTGACAGGTGTTCAATGAAATGCCCGAAACAATTTTAGATGAGCAAAGTGTCTTCCACGTTGAGTTTCAGATTCTATAACTTAGAGAGTTAGTGCTACGACAATAGGTTGATTATGTTATTGTGTTTGAGTTCACGGCGTTGCTTAACTTCTTTCTCTAGCCAATTTATCTGTCTAGCTAGTAATTGCTTATCTGTTTACAACAGTAGGTTAAAATTGCTTATATAGCCTTAGCTAGTAATTTATCTATAGCTTTTCGTGTGAACTTTGGTCCTTGTGGATTCGATCCCGAATACTATTACGTACTTTACTGTGCACTTGCAGTTAGTCTTTCGGGTTAAAACCTGAGTGATCAGTCACCAAAATGGATGTGCAGATGGAGTATGTGAAGACAAATGATCAAGTTGCTGATATTTTCATAAAGCCTCTCAGACGTGAAGAATTTAACAAGATGCAGAGTTTGCTCAGAGTAACAAATCAAGTTTAATAGGGGTGTTGAAAGCTAAACTTGTTTTGGATCATAGTTTTGGGCAACTAATCATTATGTGTGGGTTAAATCCAAAATTTGATCCAAAATCTATAAAGTGTCTAAAAAAATATCTAAAATAATAAGAATAAAATAATATTTTGGTCTTGGGTAGAATTCTCTGGAATAGATTAAAATATTAGAGATATTTGTACTTATGAAGCTATAAATACTTCCATTTTCTTCTCATTGTAATCATTCAAAAAACAGGAGAAATCCTCTTTAGTAATAAAAACATCTTCTTCTTTTTTTAGTAATAGTTATAAAGAAGAAATCTTTTTTCTTATCAAAAGGAAGAGAAAGCTCTCCTCTTCATAGAAATATATATATATATATATATATATATATATATATATATTCAAACACTTAAACACTTTCTCTAATTTTATTAAATAAATATTTTCATTCCAACATTAAATATCTTTACTTCATTATTTAATGCATTATTCTTTATATTTTACTAGGGGTTGGTTTAAAGTTATTTTATATTAAAATGTGTTTTAATTTTATAAAAAGTTTTAAAAATTACTCAAAACTGAATATAATAAATATAATTTATTTTCTAATTAGTTCATATATATTTACTTTGTTAACATTTGACATTTCTTTATAATTCTTACATGTTTGGATTTTTTTAATTATCTACTATATTTTATGATATTGTACTATTTTATTTTAAGTATTATTTCAGTTATATTTTAATGGAAATACGTTATTTTTCGCATTTGCATGAGATTATATGTGTAGTATTTTAAATTGTGTGTTAAAGTTTTATGTTTAATTGTGGTATATCTGAATGTATTATATCCGTGATTATAAGCGTCTCTAACAATGTTCTTATTCAAAAATTTCCTTTAACCAAATACTAAAATTACATTGTCTTTGGCTAATCTACCAGTTTTATCTTCTTGAGTTTTTTTTGTTTATTGTTAATCGAGAAAAATATTCTTCTTCTTCTTGTGGACTCTTAATTAGGAAAAAAATCCCAATCTTGATTTTCTATAAAGTAACATTTAATTTTTAATCTTATGTAAGTTTCTAGTTTAAATCTTAAAGCAAGATTTCATATCAACGCAGTTAATAATATACATGATCAACAAAAGGATCATTTTCTAATGGATTTCCCTGAATGAATTTTAAATACATATAATTTTACGTGCAGATTCCTTTATAGTTTTGCCAATTAGATTGTAGTTGCAATTATTCCGATTAAAATTTTGGTTCAAACAAATACATCTAGTATGTGACAACACCATGTTATTGCATTAGAAGAACAGCAAAGAACCGTCCAACCACATAAATTGATTTGAATAGATTATGAACTTTGTTTAAAAATTTATTTAGAATTATCAAACCCAGAAAGTAGTTTTTCATTAATTCATATTGATACAAATTTTTTATTGTGTACAATGAACGTGTTTATATTTAACCAGAATGAAAAGAGACATGGACGTTTGTAACTCTTGAAAACAACAATGATGTAGAAATGAGTAATTTTAGAGAAAGTACTTTGAAACTACGATTAAAGACATCCAGGCCTGAAAGATAAAACTCTGTTACTTAATTACATGTCTCTGATACCGACTTTAGTTTGCAACATATGAAAACTGATTTATCAAAAAAGAACATACGAAAAGTGATGTAGCAAATCAGTTGATCGCATTTTAAGATTATTTATGAGAGCTTTTATTCTTTGTTATGTGTCAAGCTATAAAATTCTGAAATTTTAAAAGTGAAACCATTTGTTTTGAAAGAGAAACAAACGTGCATAAGAAATAAATGAACCCGGATCACACATTGTTATGATGAGTAAGACTTCTAATCATTGCTAGATTTAGAAAATAAGATGATATAGCTAGAGGAAGAATAAATACACAAACCCTTTCATTTCTCTTTTCTTTTCATGTAAAAAAATAAAAATCGTTCTCCAATCTATTCTACTTGGTCCCAAACATCTGCCTAGTTTGTGGACATCTCTCATGTTTTTGAGTTCATGACTTCATGGTAGTTTAATAAAAACGAAGAAGGAAAATCGAGATAAAGAATCGAAGAAGGATAGAGTGAGGTTCTGTCCTTTGAGTTTTGTCTCTTTAGCTTTCGAGTCTTAACCTCAATGCTAGTTGCTAGTTGGGTCACCTATTTGGGCTCAGCAGGGTCGAATTTCCTCACACCGACGGTCATAGAAGAAGACGGAGAGACTTCATAAGCAACAGTTTGAGCCACCACTTGTTGTGGTTTTGGGTTTAATGGAGCTCGAAGACTGAATCTTTGTGCGTTGGTCATTCGAGGAGGATGATGATAATGGAACTAATGTGCTGAGCAATCAAGACCCAAGAGGTTAAGGCGCAACAAGCAAGTCAGCGAGTGAAGAATAAGAGCTCATGGAGTGGTCAAATTTGCAAGCTGGCACAAACTTGCAAATCCCATGTTGAGCATAGTAGCTGCATTGCGCTGTGCCCTGCAAATGATATTATTACTAGTATTCACTTTGTTATAACATGCATTATTGTATACAGAAAGAATAATTATTTTCAAAAAATCTTTGTCAGAGATCATGAGAGAACTACCAACATAGGTAGTTGTTTTCGATGGAAAGAGAGAGAAAAAAAGAACTTCATTATTGAATCAAAGAGTTCTAGCTAGTTAAATTGTCAAAAATACCAGTTCCAAAGTACCATTTTTCATGTTTATACTAACCACTATTACTCTCATTCTTAATGAAGTGTAAAATACATTTACAGCCATTTGATTAACTTTGACAAAAAAAATCTATGGTTAACTAATTTAAACTTAAAACATCAACTCTAAACCCTAAATCATCAACTTAAAACTCTAAACCCTAAACCCTGAAACATCAACTCTAAACCCTAAACCCCGAAACATCAACTCTAAACCCTAAACCCTAAACCCTAAACCTTCAAATCTAAACCCTAAAACATCAACTCCAAACTCTAAACCCCGAATTATCAACTCTAAACCCTAAACCTTCAAATCTAAACCCTAAAACATCAACTCTAAACCCTAAAAGTAAACCTTAAACCCTAAACCCTATATTTTCCGAAATTCGAACCCTAAACTCTAGGATTTTAGGGTTTAGGGTTTAGAGTTTAGGGTTTAGAGTTGAAAGTTTAGGGTTTATAGTTGATGTTTTAGGGTTTAGGTTTAATTTTTTTAGGGTTTAGGGTTTAGAGTTTACTCTTTAGGGTTTAGTGTTGATAGTTTAGGGTTTAGTGTTGATGGTATAGGGCTTAGAGTTGAAGTTTAGTCTTTAGGGTTTAAAGTTGATGTTTTAGGGTTTAGAGTTGAAGATTTAGGGTTTAGGGTTTAGAATTTACTTTTTATGGTTTAGGGTTTAGAGTTGAAGTTTTAGGGTTTAGGGTTTGCATTTCAGAAAAAAAATATATAGGGTTTAGGATTAATGGTTTAGGGTTTAGAGTTGAATTTTAGGGTTTAGGATTCGAATTTCGAAATAGTATAATTCGGAAAAAAAAAATTAATTTTAATTTTTTTTTATTTATTTAAATAATGATTTATTATATATAGAGAACAAGGGTATAATAGTCTTTTGCCACTTAATAAAGAAGTTATTTTTGAAAATGTTCATTTAGTTGTGGTAAAGATGAAAAGTGGTAGCATGAAAGTGGTAAACATGAAATTTTCCGTTCTAGCTAACCATTAATTCTTACCAAAATAATATACTTTTGAGTCATGGGAGCTTCATGACAGTAAGTTTAAAGCTAATATATGTAGATGCTTGGGCAATGAGACTTACCGGACGAAGTATGAGTCCAATATGGCCGCTTTCAGTGGATAATGGTATCCGAAAAAGTTTCCGAATTGACAATCCTCCAGTTCTCATAAAGTATGGACACTTAGCTTTCCCATGTAATTATGGAGAAAATTGTTCCTTATTTGAACATGGACTCATCTCATAAGCACCCACGAAGGAGATAACGGTCTAGTTCCATAAACGAAGCTTGATCCCGTTGACGGTTGAGTCCGACGCTGAGGTTTTGCACCTTAAATAAATTTAAAAGAGGATTTGATGATCTTCTATATATTAATTGATGATCATTTAGAAAGTTGTAACATTAAATTTGTACTAATTAAAAATAGACTTTGCTTAGGTGTCATTAAATTAGGATACCAATTTAGCTTACATGGCAGCTTAAGAATCAATTGAAGAAAATGTTGGTCCAAATTCAATTACCAGAGAACATTATATTAACCCAAAATATAAGAAACATGTATTATTTTCTTAAATAAAAGCTACGGAATTACCTAATAATATGATTAATATATATATGACAATTAATGACTATGAATAATAAAGATTTGATAACAATTTTTTCATTTTTTTTCATTTTTGTTTAATTTTATATATTAAAAAAATTAAACAATCACATTAACCATATAATTAAAATTTAGTTTTTTTATATGTTATATTTTGTTTTTTTTTTAAATTACTTTAAATCAGGAAACCTTATATGTTCTATTTTATTTTTTTTAAACGACTTTAAATTAGAAAAATGAGGAAACCTTATATGTTATATTTTTCTTATATGTTAGATTTTTTCTTATATGTTATATTTTGAATTTTTTAAAACGACTTTAAATTAGAAAAATGTAAATTTTCCTGAAGCATACGACTCAAAGCAACTAAATGACATGTATCAATTCGATGGTTGATCCAAAAGCTTTCAAAACCATATGGAAGATAAAAGTCAAAATAATTTAACTCTGGAAACATTACTGTTCACTTTTTTCAAGAATGTTTTCGGTGGAAAAAAATAAGGTTTTTGTGTCATAATTTGTTTAATGTCCAATCCGATCAACCCATGATATATTAATTATAGTTTAATTTCACAATTTTTAATAAAAATTGATCTGGTCCATCGGAACGAAATTATATAATAATAACAAAAAATATTGTATATGTATAAATTAAATGATAAAATATATAAAAAAGAATTATCGATAATATATACAAATAAATTCACCATGCACAAGGTGCATGTCTTATCCTAGTATAAAAGATAAATAAAAAGCGAAAAAAAGCGCAAAGCATTACCTGGTAAAGGTTCCAGCTCGTGTATGAAACCATACTAAGAGGAAGAACTATTTGGATGTAACCTTAAAGGCTCAAAGCATTGACTGCTTCACAATACCAAATAATCAGATTGCAAACATTCAGTCTAATCTGCGCATAAATCTATTACAATAAAGAGAAGATGGGGTTCGTCGGAGTTACCTTCTCATCCAGGATCCAGCTGTAGCGTGTCGACACTCATCAGTTCACACCCAGAACCTCAGAAGGAGGACCTCAGCGGTGTTGGAACAACGACCAGCCTTCAAGTCGGCAAGAAGCGTGTAGGAATTATTGCTGAAGTCAAAGCTTGACAATGATTGAACTTTGGTATTTCGTAGCAGTGTGGTTGTTCATGGCAGAGAAGAAACAAATTTATAATCAAAAGCTTCCAGCGGTTACTTTGGAGGATAATGATGATGTTTAATGGCGAGAGAGTGGGAGGATAAGTGGATACGTCGTTAATGCTTAGATTAAAAGTAAAATCTAGGCGAAAATGGAAGACGTTACAGAAGCAAAGGTTGACGTGCTTAAGAGTAGAAGAATCACGAAGGCGGAGCCAAGTTTCTCATCGCAAGGCAAGCCCTAATTGCAGATGGGCCATGTATGAATAGTCTGAGTAATAGCCCATTAAACCACAAAGAATTGTAGCCCATTTAGCGAGACACACAACTCGTGTTATCAGAAAAGAAAGACGACACGTTTCCATTTTTGCCTTCTCTTTCCTGATGACGTGGCAACAGGAGAAGTGAGAAAAGTCCATTTTATTTAGATAAACTAGACCCTGACCCGCGCGCCAGCGCGGGTATGAATTTTCGGTTTATGGTTATTTATTTAACTAAATGATGTATTTGTAATATTTGATGTATTATATTCACCAAGTAATAATTTTTTTGGCATCTTAAACCATCTATTTATGATGAATATTCGATATCATATACAAAATTGAACAAATAGACGTAATTAGAGAATTGTAGACAATATATAAAAACAATGGTTATTAATGTAAAATATGAAGAAATATTATATCATGACTTAGTATGGCATAAAAGATTATAAATTAGTTATACTTGTTTAAAGAAAATAAAATGATTTTTAAACTTCTATGAAAAATTTAACATATAAAAAAGGGTGATGAATTAGTCATCAAACTGTAAATAATTTCATACTTTTGTTAATAATAAATTATTTATAGTCTTTTTTTTTCGTCAAGATAATTATTAAATGTCTATAACATTAATATGTTAAAAGACCATATTATGAAAGCCCATGTTGTAACCGTTTTTTTCCGGGAAGTGTAACAAAAAAAAATTACCTTTAACTCTTCGTTTTGTTTAAGTTCAGTGTCGGTAAAAAATTAAAAAAAAATCTCTCTATCTTTTTCAATGTTCAATTTGAAGCTTACTATGCGAAAATCATACGCAAATATAGGCAATCGGTTGGAATCTCTATATCTTTATATTCTTATAAATTTTAAATTTATTGTTTCTTATTCTGCAAGCAAATCAATTACCGAAGTAATAGATCAATTGGTTGGAATCAAATCTATTATTATAATTAGTGTAATTATGATTACAGTTTCTATATTTAATAGGTACATTAAAGATACGACTTTGAAGATATTATGTTTTGATTAATAGAAGATATTGGATTTTGAGTTTGTATTTATTGATTTGTTTTTTATAAAGCTTAGAAAATCAGTGGGATGATTGGTTGGTTGATACATCCTATAAAGAAAACGAAAACTATAGGTGGTTTGACTATTGTACATCGATCGATGCATGATGTAAGTTGACTATATAAAACTTGAGCATGATCATTTTAAACTAAAGTATATGTAGGTTATATGCATTTGTTATATTGTAAATATATTTTAAATATTACATAAGTCAAGTGATTCACGTTTTCGTAAAAATAAAATTCAAGTTCATTATTGGGCTGTACTCGTCCGTAATAAGCTACGTTAAATATGATGTATTTTTAGGTTCATTTAATGACATTAAGTTTAAATTTCATTAAGGAAAACTCATTAATTTAACAAGAAAAGACAATCATTAAAATAGGTAGGTTCATTTAATGACATTAAATTTAAATTTGATTAAAGAAAACTCATTAATTTAACTGGAAAATACAAGCATTAAAATAGGTAGTTTAATTTAACTCTCGGTGGCATGGAAGTGTAAATAAGTTAGAAAACTTGAGGGTATTTTTTAATGGTTACTTCTCTTTTAATAATATAGATATATAAGTTCAATAAACTTTATAAATTTTATTTGTATTAAATGTTTTAGCATATTTTAATATTTAATCGTAATATGTATATAGAATCTAAAGTTATTTGTTGTTATTTTAAATAAATGTAAAATATTTTATCCCTAAACAGATATAAATACATGAGAAATTCTTGGGTTCACTCCCTAGGGTGAACCTCTAGATTCACCAACCAATAGTGTTTGAGTATTTGATATTTGATATCTTTTAAAAAAAGAAACAAAATTGAATTTCCAAATAAGATTATATTTTTAAAATAAAACAATAAAAATACATAAAAATAGTTACAAAAAATAAATAAATAAATATTGATAAACTTTTAGCAAAATACTAAATCCTATATACTAAATCCTAAACTCCAAACCCTAAATTATAAACCTTAAATCTTGGATAAACCGTAAACCATTAGAAAATTTTAAACCCTAAATCATACATTAAAAATTAAATCTTAATAACACTAAAACCTAAACCCTAATCACTAAACCCTAAACCCTTGGATAAACCCTGAACTCTTGGATAAATCATAAACACTAAATCAAAAATATTTAAAATTAAACCCTAGAGTTTATGATTTATCCAAGGGTTCAGAGTGTACCCAAGGGTTTAGGGTTTACCCAAGGGTTTAGGGTTTAGTGATTAGGATTTAGGGTTTAGTGTTAGTAAAATTTAGTTTTTAATGTATGATTTAGGGTTTAAGATTTTCCAACGGTTTAGAGTTTATCCAAAGTTTAAGGTTTAACGTTTAGGGTTTAGGATTTAGGGTATAGAGTTTAGTATTTTGCTGAAGATTTAACAATATTAATTAATTTAATTTTTGTAACTATTTTTATGTATTTTTATTATTTTATTTTAAAAATATAATCTAATTTGGATATTCAATTTTATTTCTTTTTTTAAAAGATATCAAATATCAAATACTCAACCATTATTGGTTGGTGAACCTAGAGGTTCACCCTAGGGGGTGAACCCAAATAATTTCTCTAAATACATAATTAACCAATTAAAAACCATGAATCTTATAAAAAATATACGCTAATCATAAAAATGTAAATAAATATAACAGTGCAATTGTCTTTTTTTGCTAAAATTTTAAATTGACTATCAACAATAAAAGTTACAGGCCTTTGAAATTTATGTTTTCAATAATGAACACAATCAATCGACGAAACAGAGCATTTTCGACTATGTGTGTGTCCAAGCCAACGTTGCATCATATCCTATAGAAAGATGGCCGTTGGCATCGCAGAGAAGAGATCATGTTCTTGATGGTCTTATCACTAATACGAACCATGTGGCCTGCGCTCTGGGGGTGACCATGGTGCTGTATACTTTTCCTCTCCCACCATAAGCTATAGATGGTGGTTTGAAGACCAAGTTTCAAGAGACAAGTATCAATCTCCTTACGGCGAGAGGCAAGTATAGTTGTCAACAGTATAAAACCTTCAAAAATCATTATATTAATTAATTAGTTAAATTTTAAAATAAGGCGTATAAATACACAAAGCCACATCAGTTAGTATTACCTACCATCACCCCCTTCGTCTCTCAGTGAATAGCCACATCGCTGCGGGCTTTCCCGTTTCAAGCCCGGTTCCGAACAAACTCATCCCGCAAGGCCTGTTATTTTGCGGGTTGTGAAGGTCCGCGGTCCAGTACATCAATTGCCATCCCTAGATAGGAGCTTCAAGATTCTTAATATTTTTCATTTTATGGGTTTTGTGTTCTCCATTATCCTCTCAACAATTTTGACGTTAAAAAAAAAAACAATTTTGACGTCCACACAAAAAAGATCTGATGATTTTGATGTTTCGGTGTGTTATCCTGTTATTACCAGATTAACGAACGAAATATGAATAAAAATGCAATTTTCGGATCCAAGAACAACACATAGGCCCATAAGTCTTAGTTATGCAATTGCTCATAAAGCCCCAACGTTGGTCCAATGTCAATTGATCAATTTCATCTTGCAACTGTTTGACTCTTGAGTCTTGATCATCAATTACGTTATTCCTCTATACTTTTGGGTTATATAATTTAAAGTATGGGTTATTCGTCTCATATCTTGACAGCTTTATTTTGTTAGAAGTAATCATAAGTTTAAACTTCAAAATGCTAATCCTACCCACGAATATTTTTTTGTCCCAGTGGTCCCCAAATATTTGATGAACTTTAATGTAGCGCGTTAGCTTAACCACTAAACGTTTTTACGCAAACATATCTATCTTTGTTATAAATCATATTGTGGATGTCCATAACCGGCCCATACTTAGAGATAGAGAGAGTCGGCGGCCATGAGAGAGAGAGAGAGAGAGTCGGCGCCTAGAGAGAGAGTCGGCCAAACCCTAGTTTCCTTTTATCTCTTGGTTTATGATTTGTACTATTTCCATATTTGTATTTCCTTTCTCTAGTCTTTCATTTATTCTATGACGGTGTAATTCCCTATATATAAAGGGTTCCTTATGTTTATGAATAATAACAGAAACATACGGATTCTATTCTCTTGTTTCACAACACGTTATCAGCACGATTACTCTAAGAACCCTAAGCTAAAGTCCTGAGACTCGAACCCTAAACCCTAACGGCGATAAACCCTAAACCCGACGACGAACCCTAATCTGATCAAGAACCTAGAACCTCATACTCAAGGCGTTCCCGATCTCAGCACGCGACCTCAGTCTGATCCCCAGCTTGCGACCTCAGCTCGTTCGCGAGACACAATCCCAGCCTGTTCGACGCGACCCGATAGCAGCTTGCTCCCGTTCGCGATAGACGACCTCAGTCCGCTCCAGCACGCGACGATCTCAGCTCAGCTCGTGACTCTTCTCTAGTTGGAGGTCCATTCAACCCGTCTTGAGGTTAAGGTAAAACTAAACCTAATAACCAAACCCTAAGGCAATAGATCCAAACCCTAAAACTTGAATTTGAATCTAATTGCTTGATCTAAATTGAAACCCTAATAACCTAAAGCCTAGCCGCATATATGCACCTTGCATACCATGCAAACCCTAATTTGAAATCGAAATTGATTTGATTGTTTATGTGATTGAATGTTTTGAATATGATTATAATCACATAGAACCGATTGCTAGGATTGATTAAACTCATTCTTAAATTTGGTTGTTTGAATTGATGATCCAATTGAATGAATTAAGGTTTAGGAAATCGCCTAGGTTTAAGTTGTTCTCATCTTGTTTAAAACTTAATCTGACCGGCCTTGTTAATATTGAAACCCTAATTGCATTAATCGCATTGAATATGATGGTTAGGTTGATAGTAACTAAATCCCTTGATGCATTGCTTGATTATTTGATTGAGGTTTCATGTTTCCATGATCTCTTAGAAACCGTCTTGCTAGGATGAATAACCGATTGCATTAAGATCATAAAGAAACCGCTTGATAAGATTGATCATCCCTTGTCTTGGCCGTGCGGCTTGCGTTTCCATCATACCCGTATGCATCATATCTCTTTTGGCTGTGCGGCTTGTTGCATATCTGTTTAGCTTATCTTGATTGCATCATATAGAACATTGAACATTATAATCCTAAGATGGAAACATATAATTTCAGATGTCGAAAATCAACAACTTGGATTTTGCTGCCCTAAATCTCTCTGGAGATAATTACTTGCAATGGGCACTTGATGCTAAGATCATCCTGAAATCCAAGGGACTCGGTGAATGTATCACCGAGGGCAATAATGCAAGTGAGAAAGATAGATACAGCGCTATATTGATTATAAACCATCATCTCATTGAGAGTCTCAAAGATCAGTATTTAACTATTGAGAATCCTCTAGACCTTTGGACAGAGTTGAAAACGAGATATGATCACCAGAGAACGGTGTTATTACCAAAGGCTAGATATGATTGGAGGAATCTCAGAATCTAGGACTTCAAGTCCGTGGATGAGTATAACTCGGCCCTGTTTAAAATAGTTTCAAAATTGAAACTGTGTGGTGAGAATATAACGGATAAGGATATGCTTGAGAAAACTTTTTCCACCTTCCACACAAGCAATGTGTTGTTACAACAACAGTACCGTGAGAAGGGCTTCTCTACTTATGCTAATCTGATCTCTTGTCTTTTGCTTGCTGAGCAAAACAATGAACTGTTGATGAGGAACAGTGAATTGAGACCTCCTGGAACAAACCCATTACCTGAGGCACATGCGATCGTAGAGGCTAAGAAAGAGTCGAACCATGTCCAGAGTGATAGCCAACATGGCCGTGGTCATGGAAAATGGCATGGACGTGGTGGTCGAGGCCGAAACTCGTTTGGTCGAGGCCGAGGCAACTCATATGGTCGTGGCTCCTATGGGGGCCATGGACATGGCCGAGGCCGTGGTACATCATTCAAGCCACAAAACTCGACCAAATCCGTGTGCCATAGATGTGGTATGGGTAATCATTGGGCTAAGACATGTAGGACTCCCAAACATCTTGTTGACCTCTACCAAGAGAGTTTGAAAGGGAAGAATCCTGAAGCTCATATGACTTATCAAGATGGTGAAGATGAATTCAATCATGAATAAGACGATCTTATGGATTATGAAACTTCAGATTGTCTAAAAGATTTAAGTTGATTTTGACATTTGTATTCTTAAACTTTTGTGTTCTTTGCTTTGGTGTTTTTTCTATGTTTTTGTTTTCTTTGAACTTGTTTTATTAAACTTGATAAATGAATGATTTTATATGAAGACTCTAAAATATCATCCTATGAATCTTGTTTTAGAAATGAACGATAACAAGGATGTATTCGTAGTGGACAGTGGGTCAAGCCACACGATCTTAAGAGACAAAAGATACTTCATAAACCTAACTCTTAAAAATGCCAATATCAACACCATTGCGGGTATAGCTAGTCTCATAGAAGGCTACGGCCAGGCCAACATCTTGTTGCCTATGGGTACGCATCTAGAGATATCTGATGCATTGTATTCACCCAGCTCAAAGAGAAGCCTATTAAGCTTTAAAGATATTCGAATGAATGGCTTTCATATTGAGACTAAGGGCGAAGGAAACAAAGAGTTCCTTCAGATCATTGAAATCGCCCAAGGCCATAAGAAAGTCTTAGAGTCTATACCTGCACTCTCTACTGGTCTTTACCATGCTAAAGTCAGTATGATTGAGGCAAATGCCACATTTAACAAAATGGCCATCAAAAATTTCACTCTATGGCACGACCGGCTTGGCCATCCCGGTTCGACCATGATGCGTAAATTGATCTTAAACACTAATGGCCATACTTTGAAAGAGAAACGAGTTATTCCTAAGCACCTAACGTGTGTAGCATGTTCACAAGGAAAACTCATTGTTAGGCCATCACCACTTAAAGTGAATAAGGAAACAATAAATTTTCTGGAAAGAATACAAGGAGACATCTGTGGACCAATACACCCACCTTGTGGGAGGTTTAGATATTTCATGGTTCTTATTGATGCGTCCACGAGATGGTCGCATGTATGTCTTCTGTCGACCCGCAACTTGGCGTTTGCGAGGTAGCTTGCTCAGATAATTCGATTACAAGCTCATTTTCCAGATTTTCCTTTAAAGACTATACGTCTTGATAATGCTGGTGAGTTCACATCCCAAGCATTTAATGATTACTGTATGTCCATGGGGGTAAGTATGGAACACTCCGTGGCACATGTACATACACAGAACGGCTTAGCCGAATCATTTATAAAACGCATACAGCTAATAGCTACACCGTTGCTCATGAGGTCAAAACTTCCGGTCTCAGCTTGGGGACATGCGGTTCTTCATGCAGCCCAACTCATACGCATCAAACCATCTAGTGAACATAAATATTCCTCATCACAATTGCTTACGGGTCATGAGCCAGACATATCTCATCTTAAAACATTTGGCTGTGCCGTTTATGTTCCAATTGCTCCACCACAGAGAACAAAGATGGGACCTCAAAGGAGGATGGGGATATATGTTGGATATGATTCTTCCATGATTATTAAGTATCTTGAGGCAACTACGGGTGATTTATTTAAGGCCAGATATGCGGATTGTCATTTCGATGAATCCGAACATCCAACATTAGGGGGAGATAACAATAAGTTGGTAAAAGAAATTACATGGAATCAAACATTCTTATCTTGGCAAGATCCTCGGACTCAAGAATATGATTTAGAAGTCCAAAAGATAATACATTTACAAAAGCTAGCTAATCAATTGCCAGATTCCTTTGTTGACCCGAAAAGAGTGACTAAGTCATATATACTAGCTGCTAATGCACCAATAAGAATTGATGTTCAAGAGGGACACAATCAAGTTGCTACAGAGTCTAGACAACGTTTGAAACGTGGTAGACCAATAGGTTCCAAAGATAAGAACCCTCGGAAAACTAAGAAAGGTGCAGAGATTGAAACCGAGGTTGTTGAAACCCTAGACGCGACCGCGGCCGTTCCTAAATCCCAGGACTTAGCCGCGGCCGATCCCAAAACCCTAATAGCGATTGCGGCCGATCACGAATGCTTAGATGCGGCCGTCCCTGATGTATCTAATCCTGATTCTTGGGACGCCAAGATTCAAGGTACTGAAGGCCCTGATAATAATGAGATCTCAATAAACTATGTCTTGTCTGGGATACAATGGAACAGAAAGAATGTCGACATTGATGATATATTTGCATACAAGGTAGCACTTGAACTTATGGATTTGAATGAGGATAATAAACCCACGTCTATTTATGAGTGCACTCAACGATCAGATTGGATCACATGGAAAGAAGATATAAATGTGGAGTTGAATTCTTTAGAGAAAAGAGGTGTTTTCGGTGCTATAATCCGAACACCATATGATGTAAAACCAGTTGGATACAAATGGGTCTTTGTGAGAAAAAGAAATGAACACGGCGAGGTCATGAGATATAAATCACGGCTTGTTGCACAAGGATTCTCACAGAGACCAAGAATAGATTATGAGGAGACATACTCCCCTGTGGTGGATGCTACTACTTTTAGATTCCTGATAAGTCTGGCTATAAGAGAGAAATTAGACTTGCGGTTAATGGATGTTGTAACTGCATGCTTATATGGTCCACTGGATAACGAGATTTATATGAAAGTACCAGAGGGTATAGAGTTGAAAAACAAATCGAGTACTCAAGAACAACACTTTAAAAGTTGAATAAGTCACTTTATGGATTGAAACAATCAGGTCGAATGTGGTACAATAGGCTAAGTGAGTACCTAGAGAGGAAAGGATACAAGAATGATCTGATCAGCCCTTGTATCTTTATAAAGAAATTCGGCCAGGGCTTTGTGATTATTGCAGTATATGTTGATGATTTGAATATCCTAGGAACCTCTGGAGAGATCTCCCAAACAGTTGAATATCTTAAGAAAGAATTCGAGATGAAAGATCTAGGAAAAACGAAATTCTGTTTGGGATTACAGCTTGAGTACATAAAAGATAGAATCCTTGTGCATCAAATGGCATATACATAAAAGGTACTCAAGAGATTCAATATGGCCGAGTCTCACCCATTGTCTAGCCCCATGGTCGTGAGGTCTCTCGGCCTGGACACTGATCTGTTCCGTCCTAAGATGGACGATGAAGATGTCCTTGGTTCCGAAGTGCCATATCCCAGTGCCATAGGAGCTTTAATGTATCTGGCCAGCCACACTCGGCCAGACATATGCTTTGCTGTGAACCTACTATCTAGGTTTAGCTCTTGTCCAACCCAAAGGCACTGGGACGAGATTAAACATATTCTTCGTTACCTGTAAGGAACGAAATACTTGGGTTTATTTCATACTAACCATAACAAAGAAGGGTTAGTTGGCTTTGCTGATGCAGGTTATCTCTCGGATCCTCACAATGTTCGATCACAGACCGGGTACGTCTTTACTCATGGTGGCACGGCCATCTCATGGCGTTCCATGAAGCAGACGATCGCGGCTACTTCATCAAACCACTCGGATATCTTGGCTATTCACGAGGCCAGCCGCGAGTCTGTATGGTTATGGTCCATGAACAACCATATTCGAGTTGATCATGGGATGACCGAAGGCAAGGACGCACCAACCGTGATGTATGAGGACAATGCAGCATGCATTGCTCAGCTTAAGGATGACTACATCAAAGGAGACCGGACGAAGCACATATTGCCTAAGTTCTTCTTCACGCACAAGCTTCAGAAAGCCGGTGAAGTCCAAGTCGTCCAAGTGCGTTCCAGCGACAACTCAGTCGACATGTTCACCAAATCACTTCCTACCTGCACGTTCAGAAAGCTCACGCATCAGATTGGGATGCGTAGACTGAAAGACCTTCAAAGATGTTCAGAACAGGGGGAGTAATACGTGTTGTACTCTTTTTCTTTCACCATGGTTTTGTCCCATTGGGTTTTCCTGGTAAGGTTTTAATGAGGCAACATCGAAAGCGTATTATAATTCCTGTATGGTTATGACATCCAAGGGGGAGTGTTATAAATCATATTGTGGATGTACATAACCGGCCCATACTTAGAGAGAGAGAGTCAGCGGCCATGAGAGAGAGTGAGAGAGCCGGCGCCTAGAGAGAGAGTCGGCCAAACCCTAGTTTCCTTTTATCTCTTGGTTTATGATTTGTATTTTTTTCATATTTGTATTTCCTTTTTCTAGTCTTTCTATTATTCTATGACGGTGTAATTCCCTATATATAAAGGACTCCTTATGTTTATGAATAATAACAGAAACATACAGATTATATTCTCTTGTTTCACAACAATCTTTAAGTTGCATTACAATTTTTATAATTATTGAGAAATAACAAAGATGGTAATACTCGTAATTTTCTAACATCAAAGATACATGATTATTCATTTGTAATATTATAGAAATTATATATTTACGTAAAATATTTAAATATATTTTTTAATCTTATCTTTTCAAATTTATTAATTTTCTATAAATCCAATTCCAGACTAATAAATTAATTATTTACAATATTTCTTAATTTATTCATAATGTTTTACTGTATTTGTATTTTCAATCTAATCTACTGTACAATGACCAATGAACATAAAAGACAAAGTAAGAATATCCTGTAAGAAGCTTTAAAATTCAACCAATATATATCTGGGCATAAAATAATTATTATAGTAAATTATTTAAAATAATCTTACAAAGAAAAGATAGTTCTCTTTACCGGCCAGCCAATAGAATCAGGTTACTCTATTTTTAAGCGTGAGTGAAATGATTAACATTTTAGTAAGATACATTATATATCTATATTACTAAAACAAATACATTTCGGAAATTTATTGTATTATTATTATTTATTTTTTTTTTTTTGTAACTCTGGTATCTGGGCAGTCACATTCCCAACTATCTCCCCGTAGGGGGTCTAGCGCCCCAACGGAAGGGATGTTAAATCCACTGTGGCCGGAGCTCGAACTCGTGATGGCGGGCACCTCAGCTGAAGTTCCTATACCACCAGACCACGAGACCTAGTTATTTATTGTATTATTCTTACTTCATCTTAGTATTTATCAACTTATACCAGTGAAATTTAAGCCATCATATATTCTTCGTTTTTGAAATTGTAGAGTATAACTAACTAAAACAGAAACTTCAGTTAAAATTTCGAAGCTACAGTTCTGAGTTTATAATTCAATCACAATATATATATATATATATATATATCCTGATCCACTATAATACTATATGGTGGAATTGTTGTCCACTTGCCACCAAAACATCAAAATCTTTGAACTCTATATGATTTTTATGACGTTATATACTACTATATTCTTATAAATAATTAACTACCTATCTCCTTTATAAAGAAAATTACGACGACGACACCATATAAGTAGTTTATTTTTTTACCTATGTATGCTTTTAAAAACTAGTTACCATATTTAATTTTCGAGAAAAGTTTTATGATCTTAAGTCCATATATATGACTACAAGACTTGTCATTAAAAAGTTTGAACGCCGAAGGGGATAGTAGTTGGTTCTAATGCATGCTAAGAAGTAATGCATGGTTTAAAATGTTGTTTTATGAGATTATAAAGGGCTCTAATAATCTTTTATAGTGAAACTTGTCCACGCTGCGGAGAATTTGAAACCTCCTCACATCTCTTCCTCCACTGCCGCTTAATAGTATTTTATATAAACAAACATGTGTTATATACTGATTTGATAAGTATGTTTGTTCTGTTATTACTCATTTGATAAATTCTTAATGTCTCTGTATTTTGGGTCGATAAATTACATTTAATATATTTAAGAAGGATTTGATTAAAAAAATCATCTTACAATGAAACTTTTAGTATGATGTCGAACCAGCTTCCACTTTCCGCTTTTCGCTTTAGCATATGCAACAACATTTTTTAAAAAATGATGGAAAGAAATGACTATATATTAATGACTATAAAATGTACATGCAAGTAATGAATGCATTTTGCTAGTTAGCGCGAATACGGGTTACATAAATTATGGTTCTTGTTCATTTTAGGTTAGGTTGGATACTGTTGCAGCGTCGTATGCTACTATATAATACATTATGAGGGGATCCACATACGAAATTAATATAATTAAACTGATGTTATATACAGTCCAAGTTACAACAAACCACCAAATTAATACGACGAATATTTCCCATGACCACTTGCCATTGTTGGTCGAACTAGCTCGTCAAAACTAGAAGCTGACAAAATGGAGAAATTAATTCCAGTTAGATATCGAAATTAACATTAAATAGTTCATCATTTTGAATACATGTTTGTTGTCAAAAATAAAAAAGAATACATGTTTATAGCGCGGTATTTTTAGTTGCAGCCATTATATATGCAATGTAGCGGTCCACTGTGATTAGACCGACCATAAAGTAACGAACTTCACTTTTACCGATCTAAGGCCATCTTTAACCGATCTAAGGCTATCTTTAACAGCTAAAACCGTGCTGGACGGTTTTTTAGGAGAGATTTTTTTTTTGTCTGATTTAAAAAAAAAATTAAAAAATTAAAAAAATGAACCAATCGCAGGCCGTCACGTGTCAGTGGGGTCCGTGAATAGTGCAAGCAACTAACCAAAATCGATCCTTATTTCATCACTTCTATCATCGGTTTTTACAAAAAAAGTGGGACCCACCACTTAAGAAACTTTCTTATCATTCCCGTTAATTGTGCTCTAAAAGCATGACTAATGGAGAGTTGTTAAAGTGGGGTTTTTTAACGGAATATAATAAACCATATCTTATTTTATAACTAAAAAGATAAGAACCGGTTTTTAAATATCTTATTTAAAAGCCGGTTTTTAACTTTTTAGTTAAAAATTAAGAGACAGTTTCTTATATTCCGCTAAAAATCTCACTCTGGGAATCTTTCATTAATCATGTTCTAAAAAAGTTTTGATATAATACAACTACCAGTTTCAAAGACAAATATAATTTTATAATTATAATTTATAAGTTAGTATTTTATCTTTTCACACTATGGTGTCAGCTCATTTATTCTTCTTTGTATGGGTTTTAAAAATGTAACAAGTTGGCTCGTGTCGTCTTGTTCAAAACCATGTAAAACTAATTCGTAATTATTGAAAAAATCGTTTTTTTTTTTTTGGTCGAACAATTCCGAGGAGGACAAAAAAAATGATTGATTGAAAATTAATAAGCGTGGGATTTAAGGACGTATACAAGTAATTAAAGTGGTTTGATGTCCAAGCAGTCCAACAACCAGTAGTAATAACGAACCAATCATCAACCTTCATTTCTTTTAGTATTTAAATATAGGCTTAATAATATCGACTGACCAATTAATAAATGTATAATAATCATCGTCCACGTCAGAATTTCACCTCTTTCTCTACAGCTTTGCATGGCTCTTGCTTTCTCCTTATCTCCCTCCCTCTCCCTCATTACTTCCTCTCCAAATCCGTTGCTCCTCCAATAATCTCTCTCCTCTCTCACTTTCTCCTGCAATGCTTGGAAGTTATAAAGAAGTGAGTAATCTGTTTCTTTTTAATACCTAAATTGAAATAATTAATTACCTCTCGATCATTGATATACACTAAATTTAACACTACGATGTTTAGTGTTACATCTAAACACTACGATGTTGATGCTATATCTATTTGTAAGGTTATGTGGCCAAGACTTGTGGCCAACAAGATCCTAAGGAAAAGCGTTGGAAGCAACAACTTCGTTGCCGATTTTCCACCAGATGCTGATGAGCAGCTTCTAGAAACTCCTGGATTAGTCGACGAACGACCACCTTTCGATTCTAAATCAATCTTCGTCAATCAACACAAGACTACTAATCTCAACTACAAGTACATATATATATATATATATATCTTTATTCTCTTCTTTTTCCATTAAGAGCTTAGCATATGCTTACTTATGTATTCAAATGCTTCTATATATATATATAAATATATGTATATATTGTTACTCGATTGTTTAATCAAAATAAATATTTTTACCGGTATATAGTTAGTGAAATTGGGATGACAATTAACAACTAGCCCCTTAATCTTGAAGGGCATCGGAATTAATGCTACCGAGGAATCTTGGTTCCTCGTGCTCCGTGAATCTACAACATTTAAAATCGTATTATATGAATATAGTTGCACGTATAAAGTTTTCTTTACGTGAAATTTAATTATATGTTTTAGGGTTCTCGTTAGCACATGGAACGTTGGTGGAATCGTGCCGGAGGATGGATTTGACATGGAGGATCTCTTGGAAACACATAAAACCCCGTGTGATATATACGTTCTTGGGTAATTAATCAAACACTACAATAGCATCAAAAGTGTATAGTTTAATGATTTAATTGTCTTCAGCTTCTTTTTTTTTTGTAACTTAATTGTCTTCAGCTTTTTTGAGTTAAATATACATGTCTGTAGGTTTCAAGAAGTTGTGCCACTCAGAGCTTCGAATGTTTTGGGATCAGATAACAACAAGGTCTCTGCAAAATGGAACTCGTTGATAAGAGAGACCTTGAACAAGAGCGTGGCCACTAGTGATGATAGGGACAAGAGAATTAATGCTGTTTCCCAAGATTTTAAGTGTATCATAAGTAAACAGATGGTCGGAATCTTGATCACCGTTTGGGTCCAAGGCGGTCTCAGGCCGTACATCCGTGATCCTAGCGTCTCCTGCGTTGGGTGTGGCGTTATGGGTTGCTTAGGAAACAAGGTAACTATATTAAAAATTTCCACTATTCTATTTTGTTTTCTAAATCTCACTGTTATATATATAACGATTTAGGTGTTGACTGGTAATAGAAAATAGTTACGTATGCTTCATGTTTGTGGCTGTATGGTTATTTTAATTGGCGGTTGTGGTTGAACCTGTATATAGAATTAAATAAGATGCATTATGTTATGGTCTGTGTTTTTTTTTTGAAACTAAGTTATGGTCTGTGTTCATAACTTCATTTTACTTATATATTTTGGTTATTCCTATAATAATACAAATAAGCAGTTAACCATAACTTATGATTTTTCTCTACAATTACAAAATCCAAAGAAGTAAAATAGAATCCAAGTACGTTACAATTCATGTTTACCAAAATAAATAAGTACTAAATGATTGAGGAACACTTACTTAATTCTATAAACCGTTTATTTTTAGTTTAGGTCTTATATTTTATGTTACTGTATAAAATTGGAGAAGAAAAATTAGTTTAAAAGCGTCATTTGTATTTTATCATTAGGGATCAGTATCGGTTAGATTCCGGTTGCACGAGACGAGCTTCTGCTTCGTGTGCAGCCATCTAGCCTCCGGTGGTCGTGACCGTGATGGAAGGCAAAGAAACTCCGATGTCATAGAGATTCTATCGAGATCGACTTTTCCTAGAGGCACATATCTAGAAGATTTGCCGAAAAAAATACTTGACCACGAGTAAGTTTTATATTTAATTAATTAAGTGCATAACAATAAGGTTACTAAAATACTGAAACACTAGGTAATTCAATCTTCTTGACTAATTTATATGTTTTAATTATTTCTTAACGTATGTGTTCGAATTAACATACCTAGCATTGTACTTGTTGTCGTTGTAAAATGAAAATTACCAACTTGTTAGTAATTAATGGTTATGGTCAGACCATTACTGCATAATACTATTTAAGCAATTTGAGTGTTCAATTTAAAAATGTCTTGATATCGCGGGAAAAGGTTAGTTTGGTTACCTAGTTGTTAAAAACTACTATCAACTTGTGATATCTATTATTAATACGATTTTATTAACTATGTGATTTTGGTTTGTTTTTGTTGAATCAAATTAAACAGCCGAGTTATTTTTCTGGGAGATTTGAATTATAGAATATCTCTACCTGAGGAGAAGACAAGATTATTGGTGGAACGAAAAGAGTGGAAGACTTTACTCGAAAATGATCAGGTAACTAATGGATCGGATCGAATTGAAAAATGGAAAGATTTGTACAAGTTATACCTTTCGTCACCACTTTATGGAAAATCGCTATATTTATATATATAAATTTCTCTTAAGCAAATTAATTAGTATATTAAAATATTATAATCTCACGTTTATTTTTATTTTTTAAATTAAGCTAAGTATGGAGATCATGAATGGCCAAAATTTCAGAGGTTGGCAAGAAGGAAATGTCACATTTGCTCCAACGTATAAATATATTCCAAATTCAGATTTATATTATGGATGCATTGCATACAAAAAAGACGAGAAGAAACGAGCTCCTGCATGGTGAGTCTCTTGTTGAATTTACATGTTAAATTACTGTATTTTTGGTTTTTTTCTTACATGCATTGTATTTCAAATAGGTGTGATCGAATAATATGGTACGGAAATGGATTGAAGCAACATGAATATACTAGAGGAGAAGTGAAGATATCTGATCATAGACCCGTTAAAGCAATCTTTACCGCAGAAGTTAAAGTGTTACGATATAGTAACAAAATTCGTGATCTCTTTTTCTCAGAGAGATTTGAAGACAGAATTGATGGATATGATCAGATAGATTCCAAAGACTACTCGTGGATTTCTACCTAATTTATGAATTGGGATGAAATCTCGTTGTTGTACATATATATAGTACACCCAATTATAGGTTCTTAAGAAAACAAAAGGCATATAGAGTGTTCGTTTTATTTGCTTTGTAGATCATACTGCTTGTGATAAGAATATAAGTTGTGAAAGACTAACTTAGTATAACAATATATTGGTGCGCAACTAATAAGATTTGTATGTTAAATACGTAAGATTCATAATTACCAAGTATCTTGGGGGCCGGGGTGTTTCCATCCATGTATTAAATAAATATGTTTATGGAGTTCAACAACTAATATATATATGTTCATGGTGTGAGACTAATCTCTAAATTGTGTATAACTTATTACTGTAGTCAATGGTCTTTGGAAGATGACTTTCCATGCAATAACATTAATAAATGACTAAGGTAATATAATAACTCAAAACCGGAGCTTGATTATTAACGATTACAAATAAACGTATGTGGTTACAACTTACAAAAAAAGTATTAAAATTATACTAGTTTATGCGTATATATGTTTAATAGCGCGACTATGGATGAATGGACAACGGCATATGGTTTATTTGGCGTTATGTGTAGTGGAGCAAGAACAATTGGGGCTTTTATAATATATTAGATCAATAAAACAAACTTTGTTTATTAATTTGAGATTTAATCACAAAAGAAAGAGATATGGTCGTCCGGTTTAATTATAATAGCAAGTGGTTTTAGTAAATGCGGGTTGTTGTCGTTTGTATTCCAACATTAGTTGTTGAGAAAGGATAATATCAAATTATGAATATTTACTAAAAATTTAGATATATAAATGAGAATAATGAAAATATCTCATTATAAATAAACAAATCAACCTTTGTCCAAAAAATGCGAAATATATATAAAACCCCCGTCTCCATTACCCAACAAGTACAAAAACGGAATCTATGCATCACATATTTGTTTTTCCTTCACTAATTTAAACGATTATTGAAAAGGAAACCAGACCAGGCTACTTGATAATAGGCCACGGCCCACACCTTAGGCCTAGTTCTGATAGGATTAATTGTGGTTTGGATAACTTAGATTTGGATTAGTGTTTGTTTTCCTAGAATTGATGGATTGACGATGTTACTGCGACAGACTGATCATATTATTGGACTTGCGAGGATCTCCTTTTGTGCATTAAGGCTAAAATTCATGTTGGTTGACTAGCCAATATTATTTTCTAAATGGGATCTAAAATCTGGGGAAAATATAGGTATCATGTCTCCAAAGCTTCTTGATCATTGGGTTTGTAGGTTTCTAGAACAATGCAGAATATTGGCTGTTGCAACCACTGACTAAAAGCAATCTGCAGCTGTTGACTACACTACCTTTTTTTACTTTTTTGTCATCTATACATTAATATTTAAAAGGATGAACTGCAGTTCTTACAAAAACTAAGCCGACAAGGAACACACTACTTCTAGAGCCATAAGCCGACAAAGATCGCAATCTTTCTGGAGCCAGACGATATGGTGAAACATAATTAAACTACAGAGATGTGAAGAGATTAAGACATGGAAATAACAACTTAAGCCAATAGCCTCGCTGAAAGAACCAAAGTAGATGTCCCGATGATAGCGACCATTGTAGAAGAGTGCTCCGATCTTCAACTAACGGATATAAACAAGTCATGAAAGCTTGTTTGGGGATTTAAAGAAACTTCCTATCCAAAAAACCAAAGTGGTAGAGACCTCAAAGTTCGCTCAGCCTTAAGTCGGTACTTCCATCAGCTCCAACCATATCGAACACAAATAAACCCATTTGGATCTTTAATGAGAACCGGGAGAAACACACTTGTCACGAACCAAAACGGCTCACATCCACATTTATTGAAACCAGAACAACATGCATAAGCGAGTTCCAAACTCAAACTTCCATACCCCACGACACTAAGATAGAGATGGTGAAACGAGTTGAAACCATGAGAGTTCCGAGACCTCGATCAACAAGTAACTGAACAGATTCACTAACACCCTCAGCATCATAACTGAACAGATTCGCTAACACACTATGATGCAGCGCATCCTAACCTTAACGAACACGTCTTCCTTTTCCTTGTTTGATAAGGAACCGATGTTTTCCTTTTCTCTTTACATTCTACTTTTCCTTAAGTTTTCCTTTTCCTAGATAAATTTATTTTCCTATTTCTTAGGCTTGGCTTTCTTATAAATAGTGCTCTAAAGGTTTGTAAGAGAGACACGATTGATTGAATTAATACAGAGTTTTATTGCAACTGAGTTTTTACAAGAAGCGTATTCTTGCAAACCTCAAACCTCTGTTTTTCGTTTAGCAAAACAGAGCCTCTTTCTGATTTTCGTGGAGAAAACCAGAAACCTAACTTGTTTCTCTAGCTTCCCGGGAACGTGAGACTCAAGCTTTCCATCTATCCCTTCCGCTCCATCACACTACCTTCTTTACTTCTGCCAATGTTTTTTTTTCTTGTTCTCTTCTTTTTCTATGTACTTATAACTGTTTGAGGTTAATTAGTTCAAAGTCTAAAACTATTGGTGATATGATGATTACAGAACACTCGGCCTAGGGTTTAGGAGACGGTAAACATTTTAAATTTAAGACTAATCAAATTATCACAAATTAGTTTAAATTTGGAAACCCATAATAACCGTTCATAAACAACAATGGAATCCATGTTCTCCCATGGGGTAAGCATCCATCTTTCTTCTATTTCCATCACAAGCGTTTTTTTATTTATATTTTTCAATGGTAAGGTTTATATTAATAGGTAGAGATCCGCGCGAGTAAAATTTCTAGAAAAATAATTAAATTTATCATAGATTTTTGTTCACAATTCCCATGGACATTATGTAAAAAATCTACAACATGTTATGTTTAATTAAGCATATAGTAAGTTTAAGAATACTTGTATAGATCAATAATTAAAATCAAACTGCGCGGAAGAGTTATTAATATTTCTACTCAGAAAATATGAAAGATTGCTTCCCCTATTTCCACACTGGAAAAAATAATTTTGAAATGTTAGTAATATTTTTTAGTTATATTAAATAAAGCTATATCATTTTTTTAACTATTAATAACATTTATCAATTATTTTTTACTGAGTAGAAATAAAATATCCCATGTTCTTAAATTCCATCTCAAAAATTCATGTCTATTTTACAAACATGCAATATTAACACAATTAAATTTGTCATTATATTACAATTATTTTAAAACATAAATACTATATTTGATGAAATTTTATCACTTTTGTATGGAATTATATACAAAAAAAAACACGAGTCAAAAATTCGAGTTTTAATTTAATTCTAGGAAGTTAACTTCTTTTAAGGTAGGCTGTAAAAAAACATTCTTTTGTTGTACAAAAAAAGAGAAGAAGCTATAAACAGGAAATAGTGAACAAATACATGAAAAAAAAAATTCATTGCAAAACTATAAAAAAAAAATATCTATTTACTCTGTCTTAATTTTTCTTTTTTTCCAAGTATAATAATGAACGAAAAAACGAAGGTTGATAGAAGACAATGGCTTAACGATATTACAAAACACAGAAGAGTTAGAAGACATGTTATTAAAGCTCTTCCAGGAAAGCATCCTTCCAACCGAGCTGATTGTTAAGTTTACCCACATAAATTAGAGTTTTGATGTCCGTGTTTTGCAGAGTGCTGCAAACAATACAACAATACAACAATACAAAAACTTGAGTCATATATAAACACTTTTTAAAAAATTGATTGAAATCGAATCTGAGATCTTTTTGGCAAACTTACACTGAAGCATCATTCTCCAAAAGAAGGCTTAGTTAGACACTCTTTCCCTCCGTAACCAGCGGCATAATGCAACGGAGTGTTTTTGTTTTTGTCAACTGAATTGACATTTACTCCAGCATCCACAAAAACTTGAGCACATTCACCTAGAAAACATTCAGTCAATATCAGTTAGGCTCAACCCCGAGAGATTAAGCTTCTTACAACTACACGTAAAATGCACATAGGTTGACAGTAATTGTCAGCTTCTTTTTTCGATGCAAGGTTTTTTTTGTGTTATTATGTTGGTAGTGGTGCATTACAAAAGGGTTAGGAGGCTAATTATAGTGCATCAGCCAAGGGTTTAGGCACACCTTAATTGCACACGAATATTCTAATAATCTACTATAAATAAAAAGAACTAAATTGGAGGCTTTCTAGTCATGCCACATCAGCCAAAATATTCCTGGCCAATTAAGTTGCCATGTCAGTTAATTTATCCACGTCATGGGCAAATCTTGTTTCACCTTTGCAATCCTTCTTTTGTATTCTTAGCCGATATACATGAATCGTCACCTGTAAACTGTGAAGCTGCATGCATCTACTCGCATTAAGTTCGGCCGTGATTGTCACCATTTATTACTTCCTCAAAACAAAAAAACGACATCACCGACTCACCCTTTGGGTTTCCCTAAACCATTCTATATAAGCCGATGAATCATGATGAGTTCAGATGGCTTAGCGAAGATGGTTCAGTTTTGGAGGAGAACAACGAGAAGAAAGCCAAATGGGGACGCAAAACTACAGTTGCTTCAATGGCAACAACAATAGCTCTTCCGACCATTAATTAGATCTGTCCAGTAGTTTAGATGATTCTATCAGCTGTAGATCTCCATGCGATGCCTCTGATCATCACCAGGTATACAGTGTTTAGTCTCACCTCTCTCTATCTCTCTGGAACAGTGTATAAACCGAATTGTGATCTCCATCTTATTAGAGCTTGATCCCATGTGCGAGCGTCACCGAACGAGATATAGCCATATGAGGAAGATCGTCAACGAAGGACTCTCCTGTATCTGGTTAGATTTATATTTCCTTCTGTTCTAAATTCTAACATACTTTTGTTTGATGTACGATCATTAATCTGAAAATGGTAACTAAGAAGATTACATCTGCATTGTTTGGAAGTTTTACTTGATCTTCATAGAATCTTGATTTTTTTGGCCTTTCGGTTGATTGTTTGTTCACTGTTTGGCTGCTGGGACATGCAAACTCGCTTTGAAAAACGTTCGCAGAAACCGTTTTGTATAGACTTAGAATCTTTCATAAACTCGCTTAAGGAAGCGGTAATGGAAATGATTCGTATACTTTTGTTTTTAGAATCATATATCAAAAACGTTTTCGCAATAATGCTACAAAGCAATCCGCAGATCGTTATGAAATAAATAAGAAACGTTTCGCGGAAGTGCTAGAAAGCAAATCGCAAACACCGTAATGAGATAAAAACAAACGTTTCGCGGAAGTGCTAGAAAGCAAATCGCGAACCCCGTAATGAGATAAAAACAAACGTTTCGCGGAAGTGCTAGAAAGTAAATCGCAAACACGATTCCAAAACCCGTTTTTACTAATCGTTTTTCAACCCGATTAGAGCTTTAAACATAAAGCGATTTAGAGTTAAGATTGTAGAAGCCGGTAAACCGGATTGACATAAACGATAAAATAAAAGCGATGTTAAGGAATTAGACGAATGTAAAAACGAATACAAGAACGATAAGAAATCGTATTCGCAAAGAGACATAGAGTCGAGATATGATTTATTTCCTTAACTCTAAATATTCGCTCCGTTAGTGAGACGAGACTGTACGAATATCGAGTCCCAGGATACAACCATGGCAGACGAATCACGCTTCACTCGTGATTGCCCTAAAGAACTATAAAATCTACGAAACACTCTCGTATTTGGGACTTAGGCTAAGGGAATTTTTGCTGTTTGTTTCGATGTGAAAAAAGTTAAGAAATGAAGAAGGAGGAGAGTCGATATTTAAAGAGACAGAGAAGATCCACTTCCCGCAACAGCTGCTGCACGTGGGCGAGAATCTCGCGGAGATCGAGAGAAGTTGAGTTGCGAAACTTATTCCCCAAGACTCTCTTTTATCTCGTTTAAAACTTTCGAGAGGATAAAATGCATGACGTTTTTATTTTCTAGACAAACTACTTGTCGTCTTAAATAAAATTGCATGCTGTTTTTTTTCTAGACAAACTAAAAGAGATATGAAATAGGATCCCCCTGCCTCATGCCTTTTTTCGAGAGAAACAGCCGAGCAGTTCCCCATCAAATGCGATGCTAAAAGATGGTGTTATAACACACTCCTTTATCCATCCGACAAAACTTGAAGACATATCAAACGACTTGAGAAAATTTAATAAAAACTCTTAATTCAGGTTATCATAGGCTTTCATAAGATCAATCTGTAAGCAGCCACGGGTAGTCGGACCCCATTTATGAAACCCAGTGACGAGCTCAGAAGCTAAGAGCACATTTTCATAGAGATATCTGCCCTTAAGAAATCTCACTTGGTTCATCTGAGCAACCTCCGACACAAACAACTTGAGTCTCTTCTTTAGAAGTCTATCAATGATCTTGTAAACTGTTAAACAAAAGGCCACATGACGAAATTTTGAGAGCTCATCCGCGCCTATTATTTTAGAGATCAGAGCAATTGTCGTAGTATTAAAGCTATGCAATAGCTGACCCGAGACAAAGAATTCCCGGACTGCGTGAATTGCATCTCCGCCCACGATATCCCAAGCATCTGAAAAGAATTCCATAGATAGACCGTCTGGCCCGGGAGCCTTACTCTTAGCCATCTTTATAAAAACTCCATTTATCTCCTCATCTGTAGGCAGCATGGTTAGAGAAGCTGTCAGTGTAGAATCACATCTGAAAGGGTGGATCTCCTTGATCTGGTCAACCGTCATTGGTAGAACATCAGGAGTTTCTGAACCCAAAATGTTTTGGAAATAAGCAACATTCATCCCTTTGATCTGGTTGTTTCCCAATGAGTCTCGAAGATAAGTTATAGCATTCCAGGACTGATGAGCCAAGACACCTTTGTGAAAGAACTTTGTATTAGAATCACCGGCTTTCAACCACCTGATCCGAGATTTTAGTCTAAAGAAGAACTCCTGAGCATTAGAGAAGAAGATCCACTTTTCTCTTGCAGCATGCTCAGACGCATTGAGCGCTTGAGTTGGTTGAGACATTAAATTTTTTTGGATTGCCTCCAAATCTGATAAAGTCGATTTTGCTATGTGTTGGATGTTACTGAAGCCTTGTCTGTTCAACAGTCTACAACATGTTTTAGCTACTTTCAGCTTATGTCCAAGAGTAAAAATCCGAGATCCTACTAGATATTGACCGTCTCAAACTTTATGTAGCCTCTCCTTGAAGTCTGGATGAGATGAAATGAATGAGAATTATTTGAAGCTTTTCTTGCTACTCTCTAGAGCTGAATTTAATTGGACCAGGTAGGGAGAGTGATATGAGTCCGCAGGAGAGTCAAAAATCGCCAATGAATCAGATGTAGCAAGCCATGATTGATTCACTAATGCCCTATCTAGTTTCTGAATTATCGGTCTTCAGGTCTCTAATTAGACCATGTATAATAAGCACCTCTTGAGCTCAAATCGCAGAGATTGTTATCCTCCATTGAGGATCTTAGATCCTTCATACCTCTCAAAGGTAGATCATATTGCTTGATAGAGTAGTGCTCATTGGCTGTTAAGATTTGGTTAAAATCTCCAATCAACATCCAAGGAGTATGTTGCAAGGGAGAAGAGGAAGATAGGGCAGTCATATCTCTCCATAGCTCCCTTCTGATAGCCTCATCAATCGAAGCATAGACAACCGCAACTGCAACGGAGGAGTTGGTTGCGGGATCAAAAACCCCACATAGAATATACTGAGTTGACTTCTTGTAGATGATAACAGATAAGGCAGGATCCCAAATGATCCAAATTCTTCCCAAATCTGAAAAAATGTAGTTGTTTCCCCAACGGCACCCGGGAAAGTAGGAGCCATGATACCTGATGCATTATCTGCCGAAATACGAGTTTCCAAAATGCCACCAAAAAGAGCCCTGATCGAAGTGATCTTGGATTTAACATTTCTTTGTCTTGAACTACTATTGAATCCTCTAACGTTCCAAGAGAAAATCTTCATTATTTACCATAAAAATGGGGAACAAGCTTATATATGATTATTCCCCCCCCCCCAAGGACATGCCTCGAATGGAAGATAATATCTGAGTGACAGAGCTACTTGGGGAATAACAGCTCCTAGAAGCTTCCCCTTCGTAGTTTCTTCCTTTCTTTCTTGATCGCTGCAGGCGAAGGCTGAAAACCAGCATCATCAACATCAGTAACCTTCAGAGAATGAATAGAACTACAAAAATTCTTTCCCTCCTTATCCAAAACAGGCGAGATGTCTTTTGGCTTTTCTGAAGAAACAGAACCAGACACAGCCGTAAGAACAATCAATAATGAATGCCCACCAATTACCAGCCATTTAGGGAGATCAAACCGATGACCCAGAGATTTGGGAGTAGGAGTTTTCTTTTCAGGAGTCTCCTTTTGAGACCCTGTAGCCTTTGACGCATCAGCAACCTGAAGAATCCCTTTCGATTTCTTGATTTTGTCGTCGGTAGCAAGACCATGGTCTCCGAGCGCTTCTTGGGAGGGAGGCAACATTTCCAAGTTGGTTTCCTTTGCTACAACTTCAAGAATCTCCACTTGGATTCGACGTTGATTTCCATATTTTGGGTCATTGAACCTGACAGTCTTATTCTTCGCTTGAATCATTCTCTTCTGAAGCGGAAGAGGACAACAGTTTAGAAGATGACCATACTTCCCGCAATTACAACAGTTTGGAGGCAATCTAGGATATTCCACATTGACCCTAACCGAGAATCCTTGTGAGTCTCGAACAATTACCGCTGGGGGGAGAGTCTTCTAGTTGAATCTCGAACTTAAATTTAGTATCTCCAAAGTGGAATGGACTTAACTTCGACTTCTCAGTATGCAAAGGCTCACCTAGCGGAGAAGCTATCAAACTGATATTATCTAGAGAATACAATTGAGGAGGTACATTCTTCAAGACAAACCAAGTCGGAGCTGATACCAACTCAAACGGCTCAAGACTACAGTCAGAAGACAGTTTGAAACCTGCCAGTAACCCACATCTAGAACCCACTTGCGCGTAGAGACCAAAGGGAAGAAGATTAAACATGTGAATTCAGAAGCAGCACAGACTGTGATGTTACCGTGCTTCCCCCATACTGGATTTAGGTCATGGAAGATCTTTGATGGATGAGGAGTACGACCATAGAAAATAGCCACAATGTGGTCCTTCCATGTCTTAGAAGTTTTGAGTAGAATTGATTCCGGAGCCTGGACCTCCGGAATCCCTTCAAGGTCTTGAGTTGGAGAAATAACGTTTTTAAGGTTCCTGAGGGAATCCTTAAATCTATGTGCGTAAGATGGAACATTGACTGAAGGAATCGACTGAGTAATTGATGAGTAGGTAGAGACCGGATTAGAAGCGAAGGGAAGCAGCGGAGGTGGAACATTGACACCATCCGGAGGATTCGGAGTCATAGAGCCCATTGAGACGGAAGCAACACACAAAAAAGGAAGAGGAGGGAGAAATAAGAAATTTCTCAATCGCACGGGTTGAGGCCGGCGATAGAACGGAACCCTAAAAATTTTCCTTTTTTAAATTGATTAACTCATCATCAATTTTGATATTACAATCTCGGATGGAAGTGTTGCATATGAACGATAGTTTATAGACATGGTAGGTTGCATGGTATTTACCGAATGCAGGAGTCAATGAGAAATTCACAACATATATTTTTAGGTTTGTTAAAGTTAGGCAAGTACCTATCCCAATGAGAAATGCATGTATTTTGGTTCCCTGTTAAATAATAGAATTGATGCTTTGTTAAAGTTAGGTAAGTACACAAAAATATAGTATATTAGAAAATAATCATCGTTAAAATACTTATAATTCACTTACAAGGAAATTTTTACACCGACTTTACAAGGAAATGATTACAACGAATTTACAAGGACACGTGTATTACAAGGTATATATCAGGCCCGTGTTTTCCATTACGACGAATTTACTAGGACTATATCTGAATCCCTGAAAATCAAATCCCTAAACCCCAAAGTCTCTTACCTATAACATCATATCCCTTTTACTCCATTCTCCCATTCTCCCATTTATCATATTTTCTCTTAAACACTAAACTCCAATTAAATCCTTAAAAGCCAATAAATAATTATTATAATCAAACAATATACACTTGCATTAAGTCTTAAACTGATTTATATATTTTTTTAAAAATATTTAAAACATATATTACATCATTATGAATCATTCGAGTTTTCATCAATATCAGTACAATGATCATCATCGCTTGCATCGAACTCTTCTTCACATTCTTCATCCGTCATATCGTCGAAAAGATCTTCATATTGACGGTTATCCAGATTAATAACAAGGATGTCCTCAGTTTGTTGTTCAGATACTTCGACTTCAGTGATACACACTTCTTCTTGCAAAGGTGATTCTTCTCCAGCAACTATTCGTCCACGAGGTGTAACTTTGATAGCAGCTGATGATAGTCTTTTCTTCTGTAAGGCGAAGCCCCGTGAATGTGAAGAAGTAATGAAAGTAGTCAGGAAATATGGTAAAGCATCAGGTCAATGTATCAACTTTGATAAATTGTCCTTACTATTTGGTAAGCGGATTAATGCAACTATTAGACAAGAGATTAAAGATGCACTTGGAATACAAAACGAAGGAGGAATGAGAACTTACTTAGGTATCCCGGAAAACATAAGTGGTTCAAAGTGTAAACTTTTTGCATTTCTCAAGGATAAAGTTGATGCATAGAGTGAATGGATGGACAAGTAGATGGTTATCAAAAGGAGGGAAGGAAGTGTTGATTAAATTCATTCTGCTAGCTCTTCCGACTTACGTTATGTCTACTTTCCTGCTCCCATTGGAGATATGTAAAAACCTAGCAAGTGTCATTGCTCTATTCTGGTGGAGTTAAAATCCACCAAAACGAGGAATACACTGGGCGAAATGGGAAAAATTATGTTTACCAAGAGAAGAAGGTGAGATTGGTTTCCGTATGATCCATGAGTTCAATCTGGCATTATTGGCAAAAAAATTATGGAGGCTAGTTCAATATCCTGACTCTTTGGTTGCCCAGGTCTTGAGGGGAAGATACTATAGATTGAGTTCACCACTAAGAGTAAACTCTGCTAGTAGGCCATTCTATGTGTGGACTAGCATGTCTGTTGCAAGGAAGTTGTTATTATTGGGAATCAGACAGGAGATACATTCAGGTTATGAAGTCAAGGTGTGGGAGGATATGTGGATTCCAACGACCCCTGTGAGACCAGCTATCCCTGTAGAGCCAGTTATGCATCCTAATATGAGAGTCAGCGATCTCATTAATCAGGTATCGAAGGATTGAGATGTTAGTCTATTGGAGAACTATGTCAATCTTGATGACAAACCACTCATAAGGAGTTTGGCCATAAGCTCAACTCATCGTCGTGATATATTCTGCTGGAACTACACAACGAATGGCCAATATTCGGTTAAATCTGGATATTGGGTGGCTCAGAATTTATTAAAGACAACGGAAGAGAAGGAAGTCTTGGATCCGAGTATCACTAAGCTTCAAGCCTTTTCTTGGAAGTTAAAGGCGCCTAAGAAGATATGTCACCTTATA
Organism: Brassica napus; assembly: GCF_020379485.1. Taxonomy (NCBI): domain Eukaryota; kingdom Viridiplantae; phylum Streptophyta; class Magnoliopsida; order Brassicales; family Brassicaceae; genus Brassica; species Brassica napus. The sequence continues at coordinate 47,345,721 of NC_063445.1, forward strand.
TGGCAATTGTTAACTGGTCATGTAGCAGTAACGAGGAACTTAGCGAGACTTAATATGAGATGTGATAACTACTGCCCAAGATGTGGAGAACTAGAGGAATCTGTAACCCATGCCATATTCGAATGTCCGCCAGCTCTACAAGCTTGGTCCTTATCATCAACGCCAACAAGCCCATATATATTTCCAGTACCAAGCGTCTACACAAATATGGATTACCTATTCTGGAGGAAAAACAATATTATCGTGCCATAACGAGATAGAGATTTTTATCCCTATATAATTTGGTATATTTGGAAGGCTAGGAATGACAAACTTTTCAGGGGGATAGACAGAGATCCTTTGAAGCTAGTTCGACATGCAGAAAGTGAATGCCAAGCCTGATTTGATGCGAATGAAGTGGTACAAACAGTGGTACAACATAACAACACTTATGAACCCCAAGTCATAAGCTTAGGTAATATTTGCTTGTTAGATGGATCATGGACAGCCTCTGCTCACTTTAGTGGATGTGGATGGGTTTGGATAGACAGTGGTGGGAACATTCAACTTATGGGGACAAGAAATTTCACTCGACGCGAAGCAGCCTTGCATTCGGAAGTAGAAGCATTGCGGTGGGCAATGGAGAATATGCTTCAACATTCAACATGCCAGATCTTTGGGACAGACTGTAAAGAGCTGATTGCAATGATAAATGAATCTCATGCTTGGCGAAGCTTTGCGACGGAATTGGAGAGGATAGAGACGCTACATATATGCTTCCCGGACTTCAACATCATTCATGTTCCACGAGCGCGCAATCAGATTTCAGACTTTTTAGCTAAGACTGCTAGATCCTTCCATAACGAGGTACATTTTAATGGTTGTTGTATTCCGGTCTGGTTACCCAGACCACCTCAAATTTGAGAAATAGAATGGTTTTTTGACGTCAAAAAAAAATAGGAACTTTATCTTGTTGAGAAACATTTAATATGAAACTTCATCTGTAGCCATCTGATTTTTTTCATGCTCGTTAACTTACGTAACTCAATTTTTTTAATAGTTACTCTAATCACATTGTTTTTCAATATCTAGTTTTCTTATTTTTTGTATAAATTCTTATTTATATTATATATACACGCTTTCATAACGTATTTGCTTCCTATTTTTTTTTAAACTCGATTCTACGTTTCCAAACGATTCCGCTTCCATGTATCCGCTTCCGCTTCCATGTATTCGCTTCCGATTCCATGCAACATAGCTAGTAACAATAAAAGTTTTGTCCTCCTCATTTATAGTAAGTATCATTTTTTTTTTATGTTACTTGTTTGGTTGTTATAAAGGTTTATGCAAATACTTCAACTAATATAGAACACCCATAATTACTTCAACTAATTAGCAAAAACTATCTAGAGTTGTACTATTTGATTTTAAATACAATGTGATACATTCGAAATATGCAAGAGTCGATAAATACACATATACATATTTGTATGTATGAATCGTTTAATCCGTTTGAACATCATCTAACGAATATCTATCTAATACTAAAAGGGAATTTGACATTATATAACTTTTACATTAATTAACTAAATCAAATAACTCTGACAGCAGGTATCTGACTAATTAGTTAGGTGGTACCCTCTCCAACAGAGTCAGAACATATACTGTATAATATTTTGCTAAATTTTCACAAATCAAATGTTTTTTATAAGAAAACATTGTTTTATGGATGCACTTTTACACCACATAATTGTTGAATCCGAGTTTGGTTAAGTCGAACGAAAGGAAACTAAACTTGATTTGTGGGTTTTTTAAAGACGTTTTTTTTATCAGTATGAAACAGCAAACATGATTACAAGGAGATTAAGAAAAACAAACAAGGTCGGAGCTTTGTTGAACGTGCCGACGAGAGTATAAAGAGGCTCGATTGGTTGTAAAACCCCAAACCTTGCCGTCAGTATTTTTAGTGTGTATTTGTGGATCCCTATCTCTCTCCCTTATGTCGTCCTTTTATAGTTCCAGTTCATCTACCCTTCGTTCGCCCTAGAAGCCCAGGCCCGATTCGTGTTTGATCGACTTTCGAGCTGAACGAAAGCTCATTGAGCCGATGTTGACTCAATCGGTCGATCGATCGCAGGGCCAAGTCGATCGATCGCAGGGCCAAGTCGATCGAATGAGTTTTCAAGCCGATCAATCTACTATTTGAACTGACCTTGATTGGGTTCGTGATGTTAGTGAGCCGAATTCTATTGTTCGATGGACCTTGTGGAGAAAAGTTAAATTTCTCTCCAACAATAATTGTCTACCGACTTTGTAAAATAAACATATATTTGTAAAATAATATACAGAAAAGTAACCTTTTTGTATCAAAAAGGGTTTCAATCGGTGAAGCAGATGATCAAATTCACGGATAAAGCGATCAGGAACAGGGTTTCATCACTCAAATATGCAAGTGATCATAAGCTTGGGGGTCTTATGTACAGATGGTTTGAGCTGAAGGGAGATTAGAAGAACTTGGCAGACTTTTATTCTTTAAAATAGGGCATAGAAATTTTTTAACATTCATTTACCTGTAAATGTTATTTTAAGTGATCAATCAATATAAAATTTCATCGAAAAAAAAATACAGAAAAGTATTCAGTAAAGAATATATTATATTTTTAACAGAAAACAAAAGTTTTGTCGTAAAGTCTACTCTTCACCATCAAACACACAGCTACTTTTTTTTTTTTAACTCAATTTCAACTTTTCATTGGCCAACATTGGGATTACATGATCTTCACCACACTAGTGATTCAACCACACTTACAAACTGAGTAATTTAATATCACCTAGAATCACACATTTGGATCCTACGCTACCAGACATGAACTCAGATGCAATTCCACCCACTGAGTACATACTTTCCTTAAGACTCAAGAAAAGCAGCCTCTTAAACCTCCTAATTAGACCAAATGAGACGACTACTTTAGACCCGAGAAAACCAAAAGCTGAGACCAGATTACATTATACAGCCCATGACATTGGGCTCCTAAGGATTTTACTTGAGAGACCCGGTCCAATGATTCTTCACCTCACGGCGCAAATCTGGTGTAGCTCTGTCACCGCCGGAATCCAAGTACGCTCCTTAGCCGGAAAACCGGGAGAGACCTGGACTGGAAAAGCGGGCCTTGACGACAGCATTGCAACCGGAACAGCAAAACCTAGTCTCCAATGGCGTGGGACTCCACCGCCGGACCAGACCTAGACACCATCGCCGACGCTGGGAAGTGGAGCACCACCGCGTACCCGTTGCAAAGGTCACCTCTCCAGTAGACTCCTCCATTGAGGTTAACCCCTGCGACGCGCCGTCCACGAAAACCGAGGACAAGAACCATCTTCCACCAACCCTTCGTTTGTCTCACCGCCACTCAGGACAGTAGATCCATGGTGGAGGAGGTTCCCCACTGGGTCACGCGCCATCTCCGTGAGCGGAGCGCCGGACATCAAAAGTAAAATCGAACTCGGCGACTCCCCTCAGCCCTAAAAGCCGACTTCCCCTGCTTCAGTCTCCCCAAATCTCACCGCTCCTCCATACTCGCCTTCAGATGACGCCTTTGACCATGAAAGTCTCCAGAGACACCTTCGACGAACTAGAACAGCGAGTATATCGACCTAGGGTTAGCACTGAAGAAAGGGAAGCAAAAACAAAAGGAGAGGAAAGGGAAAGAGGAAGAGGAAGAGTCCTCCGGTACCGGACTGAGGCCGGACCGGAGACAAGAGATTATCGACCTTGAAGTTTAGAGATGGAAGAGAGCGTTCTTAGAGAGAGAAAAATGTGTATTCATTACGTTAACACACAGCTACTTATGTCAGTGACTCTTCTTCTATCACCCTTACACGACAAAATTACTAAAAATACTCTCTCTTAACTCCCGTGCCCCCTCATCCAGTTAACGCATTTTTCCGTGAAAGAGAGAATAATATATAATCAAATACCTTTTTTTAATCCAATATAATCAAATACCAACCAACGTTTTTTTTTCCGTCAATAGGATTTGGATTAATGGGTCTAAAAACCTTCATTAAAGACATACAAAAGCCCATAAAATCTGGGCCAAAAAAAAAAAAAAACATTAAACTTCAGGGCCTTAAGCCCACCAACTAGAAACCCTAGCGCCCACGAGGCTTCGCCGCCGCGCGGACACACGCTGCGGCATCGACGTCGCCCTCGTTTCGAATCAAAACCGGGAACCAACCGTCGGTTCACCCGGATCCACCGGAGCTCACTGACTCCACACCATCACCACCGCCAACCGTCTTCGACAGAAGTGAGCCCAAATTCGGAGAGTATCAATCGACGAATCGAGATCTCATCCGTCACCATTCGTCGCAATCACCTAGAGGAAGACTTTGCGGGAACCGTCACCAACCAACGTTATAAATGATTTTTTTTTTGTCACAGGAATGAATGATATAATACTGTAAATTCTGTATTAAAAAGAGGCTCATTATTGTTTTTTTTTTTTCCATTAACTCTTCTCTGTTGCTACCTGTCTTTCTCTCTGTTCATTCCCATTTTTAGCCTAATTCAGCAAATGATTATCTTTGTTTGTGTATTGGTCTGGAAAGGAATGAGTGCTTCGTATAATCAAATAATGTTCGTCTGAAGCTTCAGATCTGCTTCTTGTTTCTGCAAAGTAGTTGTGTTCTGCTTTCTTGCTTCAATATTCTAATTTTGGAGTTTGTGAGTAATTAAGAGTGAAAAATGCTGTAAGTTGGAATTACCAATGCTCTGTTTTTCCGTACGAACACTACTTGTAATAATCTTCTCCGAGAGCTTCGGGTTTGTTCTTTATTCCTCTTTATTTTTTTCTTTTTAAATTGGTTATTTTCAAGATAGTTTGTATGGAAAAAGTGATTATTTGTTTTACTTGCAAGGGGTAAATGATGATACTTTAGGTCATCTTGAGTTTACTAGTCTTTTGTTTTTTCATTATCATTTCCTGTGAATTGTGACTAAACATGCTCTGTGTTTCTTTATCTTATAGTCACCATCCCAGTTATATCTCAGTTCTTGGAAGTTTCTTTACTTTTAAAGTCTACATGTTACTGTTGATGTTCTTTGGTAACTTGTGTTGCTTGTAGGCTAAATTCATGTGTTAAATGGCGTTTTTTTCTTGGTGTATGAAACAGAAAATATGGGTTGAAATTGGTGAGAGTGAGGCTGAAAAAGACAGGATGCTGATGGAACTGGAGAGAGAATGTCTTCAAATCTACCAAAGAAAAGTTGATGAGGCTGCAAATTCCAAGGCAAGGCTTCATCAGTCCGTTGCCGCTATACAAGCATTAATTGCTTCTCTAGTGGCTGCTCTTGGAGTGTTGAACATCAACTCCCCGGTAAGAGCCATCTTCATGATTTAGATAGTGAATTTTACCTTCCAACTATACTCATTCTAACTGATCTTGTAATTTTGATATACTCCAGATAAAAGTGGATAAAAGCTCCAAGTCATTGAAAGAAAAGCTTGCAGCTGTGACCCCTCTAGTTGAAAACTTGAGAATTCAAAAAGAGGAGAGAGTAAAGCAGTTCTCTGACCCAAATTGAGAAGATCAGTGGTGAAATTTCAGGGTAATGTCGACAAACATTAGTGATAGCACATTGGAGGGACTAGACAACATAATTCAAAAGCTAAAAAACGAAAGAAGATCCCGGTTTCAAAAGGTAGCTTCTACATGTTTGCATTAATATCATTCTTCTCTTTCATATTCCTAAACTGAAGGTGGCTTCAAATTTGCAGCTGAAGGATGTAGTGGTTTCACTATTCGAGCTATGGAATCTAACGGACGGACTGCCTCAGTAAACTAAAAGCTAGCAAGATGAAGGAACTTGTAATAAAACGAAGGTCCGAGCTAGAGGATCTTTGCAGACTAACTCACATTCAACCTGATACACGCACTTCAGCTGAGAAGTCAAGTGCATTAATAGATTCAGGATTAGTGGACCCTTCAGAGCTTCTTGGAAACATCGAAACGCAAATAAATAAAATAAAAGGAGAAGTACAGAGCCGAAAAGATATCGTGGACAGATTAGACCGTTGGCTCTCTGCATGTGAAGAGGAAACTTGGTTGGAAGAATATAATATGGTATGAGAAGCTAAAAGCTTGAAACATGTAAAGCTTCTAAAGGATGTGTTGTAAAAAGTGTTTCTTTGGTTTCAGGATGTGAACCGGTATAGTGCTGGAAGGGGTGGACATGTAAACCTCAAGCGCGCAGAACGAGCCAGGGTTACTATCAATAAGATCCCCGGTACTAGTTATCACAAAGAGAAATACCTTCAAATGGCTTAAATCATGTTTTATGACAATATTGGCATACAATCCAAAACAGCATTAACTATAATAAAATAAAAACAGTTTTTCTCCTATGTTTGAATTTGAGTTTAGTGGTTAGGGTTTATGGTTTAATATTTAGGGGGTGAGATTAATTTAGTTTTTTTCTGGGCAAGTGAGTGCTATTTTGGACATTTAATCATTAGATCTTTATTTTGTGTTTCTAAAATATATATATATATCATTAGATACTATTTTTTGATAAAAAAAATTTAAGCGTATTTTGAAAATTTTTTCCTTAAACCAACTAGATAAAGATAACCATATTTTATTCCTTTGTTTTTTTTGTTTTCTGCAGCAATGGTTGACAACCTAATCAAGAAAACATTAGTTTGGGAAGATGAAGCGAAGTCATTTCTATATGATGGTGTAAGTTACCAGTGAGTTACATTAATACAGCCAAAGTCTTTTCTCTGATTCTTGTGACTACTTTCTATAGGTTCGACTGGTTAACATACTAGAAGGCTATATACTGACAAGGAAACAACAGGAAGAGGACAAGAAAAGATACCGGGTTTGTCAAGGAAAACTCTCTTACAGTTCTATATATTTAAACTGGCTTGCCGTGTTAAAGAAGTTATATACATTCTTGTGTTAGGATCAAAAGAAGAGGCAGGATCTTTTGCTAACTCAAAGGGAATCCATTTATGGATCAAAACCAATTCCAAGAAGAAGCAGCAGCTTTAGAAAGCCCAGTGGTTACACCATTAGCAATGGGAACGGTTCCGTGCCTCCCACGCCACGTAGAAGCTCGGTCGGAACAGCAACTCCTGACCTTCTTCTGACCCCGAGATCTTACTCGGGTCATCATCGCCAAAACGGATATTTTAAAGAAGTTAGGAGGCTCACTCCTACTCCTTTGAACTTTGTGGCTATACAGAAGGAAGATACTGTTTCGACTACCTACACATCGATTTATAGCTCTGAGCCAGACTCGTCTCTCCAAGGCTAACTTTGGCTATCTTTTTCAGTGGTAAGAGAAATGATCAAAACTTCTTTTTTTTAAAAGAAAATTATCAAAACTTTTTTGTTGTGTTAGTTTGACAAAAACTTTGTTTCTGTAGAGATTGATTTTAGAATATGGATATGTGGGGTTTGTGAAGTAATCTTGATAATGATGTTATGGTAAAGAAGAAGGAAGCGAAGAAGAATATGAAGACTTGTGAAGAATACAGAAGGTGACTTGAATATGGAGAGATAAGAATCCCCTATATATTAATAGAGAAACATTTAAAAAGTTATAACTTATAACTTATAGTTTGTACTAATTAAAAAAGCGTCTTGCTGAATTATCACGTAATTGAAATGCTAATTTTACTTATGTGGCGGTTTGAGAATCAATTTGAGAATTTTGTTAGTTCATAATTAAATTGCTAGGAAATGTTATATTATATAGTATGTCCATTATGGACTATTCGTTTATCAAATTGAAATTATTATATATTTCTTCCTTAAATAAAATCTACAGAATTACCTAATGTGATTAAGATATATATAACAATTAACGATTTTAAATAATAAAGAGTTTGCTAACAATCTGTATACTTTCTATCATTTTTGTTTAATTATTTATTATTAAAATAAATTACATAATTACATTAATCATATAATAAAAATTTCTATTTTTTGTATATGTTGTATTTTGAATTTTTCAAAACGAGTATAAATTACTAAAACTGTTAAAAGTCTCACATAAACTTTTGTGATCAAGGTTAATTTTTTTTATAATAAGATACAATGATTATAAAATCATATGAATAAATAATTTTATTTTAATAGGTGTTTATGTTAATATATATATCATATCGTTTAAATTAAACTATACATCATATTTATATTTTGATATATGCGTTGAACATATATTGAAAAATAAATATTTTAATTTTGAAGTCTTCATTGTTTTTTTTAAATGATTATAAATTATTGAAACCACTAAACATTCCACATTAAAAAAAATTGTTGGTGTAAAATTTTGTTACACAAATATGCAAATAATCATAAAATCATATGAGTAGAAATCTCATTTAATAAATATCCATATTAAAAGTATACTATATATCTATGTTAATATCATTTAAATTTAATTATATATCATATACAATAGATAAGATTGATTGTTTTGATTTATTTACCATAAAATGATTGCGAATAAACAAGAGCGGTCGTTTGATTTATATGCGCACACTAATTTATTACATAATAGTAACTGATTTCTTAGTTATTTAATATATAATTATTATTTTACTATTTCATAATATGCAGAAAAACATAAATTAAGTAATAAATATAAAATATTTATACTGCACAAGACGCATATCTTAACCTAAATATGTATCTCTTTAATAATTTTAAATCTTAAACAATTTCTAAATCTCAGGCCAAAACAAAATAACGAAATGAGAATAAACTCAAGAATAAATATTTATATCGAGCAATAACCAAAATGAAAAAAAGCGACACAAAAATGAGAAAAATATTGAAGATAGATAGGATTGGCACGTGAACGTAAACTTCTCATAACCATAATTAAATTTTAAATTGCTAAATCATGATATAAAACCGAGCTGGCATAGTTTCATTGTAACCAAATAGTAGGTCTGAGATTCTTCGGCCTAAACGTTAGGTTTTTATCCGATAACTGATTTTTTGACTTAAAATATTTTTAAAAATGGGATCAGCTCATCAGTAAAAAAAATTTAAAATTGTTTAAAAGCCAAAAATATTAATTCGATCAAGAATATAAATTTTATTTTTTCATATGATATTTCTTAAATAATTTTCATATAAATTCACCATGCTCAAGACGCAGGTTGCTAGTATAAAATACAACTGAATATGTTGTTCTTTAGAGGTTACAAATTTTTAATCTTATCTTGTCGTGTGAAAGTAAGTGTGTGCATGGTTTTAGTTATGTGTACCTATTTGTTCATATGTCTACGTATTTTTTGAGATGTTAAGCTGCGTCCTTCCGGCCACGCACTAACATACTAGCATGAGCGGTCGGTCCGGGTAATTCAGTCTTTGGTTACATTAGTTCAAGCAATTTTTTTCTAAATTAGACCAAATGAAAAGTTCAGATTCGGTTTAGTTCAAGCAATTTTTTTTTAAATTAGAAAAAATGAAAAGTTTAGGTTCGGTTTGTGGTTAGTTTAGCTTTTGAAAAACATTGCCAAACTTTATCTCAGTTTTTCATTCCAGGCTAAGTTTAGTTAAAATTTTGGATAATCCCAATTAGATTTGATCTACTGGTTGAAAAAATTGGTTAGTTTGAAACATGGTTAGATATATGATTAAGTTAGTTTTTTTAAAACAAATTAGAAAACCAAACTAACCAACTGCAATAGAAAACAAAAAAATTTAATTTGTCAAACTGAACCACTCATCAGCAAATTTGAGCTAAAAGTCAAAATTTCGGGTCGGTTAGGCAGAATTGTCAAAATTCCATGCCCACTAACATACACGAAAATAGAAATTATAACAGTTCAGTGAACCGATTGCAACCGGATGGTAATATAAAAAGTACAGAAAAACCCTTTATAGCCAAGTTATGTTTAAAATTTATCTATTATTTGTGTACTAACTAGTTTTGTATTAAACTTCATTCTTGCTAAAACATGTTTTCTGAAGAAATTGTACCGTACGTTTAGCAACAAAAAAGAAAAGAAATGGTACCAAAAAAGTGGTTAGTTTAATAGTATCCAAGATATATTGTTGCAAAATCCATATACGTTGAAGACTTGGAGTTTGGATACATATTTATGTTCCATACATTATTCAGGTATATACGAACTATTTAATCACATAGAGGCTCAAAGTTCCACATCGTTCATAATTTTAATTCGAAAACATATCCAGTGGATTGATATTCATGGCCCAGTCCTCTTTCCATCTAATAGATAATCACATTTTAGCATAGAAATGTATTTCTCTTCTATTTTTTAATGTATTTTTATCTTAGTTCCATTTTATTTCAATATTTGTAGTAGATCGAAAAATATATACATAGACATATGCATTTGTATTTGTATTTTGGCAACTTTTTAGAATTTATGGATGCAACATGTATGCCAAGCTTGAGGATGAAGATATGAAAACAAAATACCCGAATAAAATGAGCAATGATGAAATGAGAATGTTATTATTCCATATAAATAATAATAAAAGTTATTTTATATATTTTCTTTAAAATATATGAAAAGATAAAGAGAATCAAAGGGGGGGGGGGGGGGGGGCGGAGTTGGGAGAGATGATGGCATTTCTTTGCTTTGTAAATTTGGAGCATGTGAGTTGATCCCTCTTTCCAACTCAAATCTCATATTCATATTTAGTATTCTTATTCTTTATTACTTCTCTTATTGTCTTTTCAGTTTAATATCTTTTAGCATATGTTATATGTAATTGGAACATTCAAACAATGCTTGGAGTGAAGCAAGTGTTAAGCGAGATTTGGGAGATTAATCTCATAGTAGGAAATGATTACAAACACGATCTCGTTTCTTTCCTTTATAGAAAGCTATCACCGTAACACAGTCACATCTATCATTGTTTTGTTGGTTTTGTTTTGCCTTTCGGTCCATTTGGAACCAAATTTAGGCAACTGACAAAAACATATTGGCGCATCGTTTCTTTTCTTTTTATCAGTCAGCAAAATAATCATTTCGACAATAAGGAATATAACTGATATTTACAATTGAAACAGAAAAATTATGTTTACACCATCTATCATTAATAATTTGCATTTTCTTTGAGTTTAATTTCAACTTTTTTAAATAATAAAATTAGTTAAAATAACTTAACAGATGTATGTAATAATTATAGTATCTTACTAAGACAGAAATTAATTTGTGTCACTCAAATTTTAATTATTACTAGACATTTCATTAAAATTAATTTGGTTATACTTATATGTTAGACAATTTTAATAAAATACACCATCACACATGAGATTATTTTGCCACTAAATTTTTAAATATTTAGGATTTTTCATTTTTTTTACTATAACAAAAGCTTATATAATTTTTAGTTCCTATTATTTAAATAACTAATCAAATTTGTAAATATTAAAAATACATCTAAATATTAACTTAGTTTTAAAAATTTTAATACAAAATTAAACTTCTTATACTTTAAAATCCAACCATTTAAACTTAAACAAATATAAAAAATTATCACAAAAACAAATATACCAGTTTACAAATATAAATAAAATAACTAAAATAACATTTTTTAAATTTAATTATATAGAAAAACAAGCCCGGATGAGAATTTATTAAGTTACTATTATATTTGAGACTAAATTTTGGGTACTTCATAACAGTGTCAGTGTTAATAAGGGATATTTATGATGATGGAATAGTGAATGAGTTTAACTGTTTAAGGTATCTTATTCATTAATCCATTAAAATCAATCAGTCGACGCTGATCATTCCGTAACAATATCTTTTAAGAATCTTTGATTTCGATGTTATAAAAGATTATTGTAACAATGACGAGAGCTCGAGTATGGTTTTGTTTAACCGATACGATCTCCTTAGCGATGCTTTGCTGCAAAAACCAAAACTAATTCTCCAAGTCCGAATAGTGAATAATTTTTTTTTTTATTCATTCTAATAGAGTGATTACACTAAAGATTCGGACACTTATGTATAATTTCATTATGTTTCGATGTAAATTTGCTTTTTCTCCTCATTTTTAGATCTATCAGTGAAACCTGCCTAAGAGCACAATTATTGGAGGTTTGTTAATGGGTTTCTCTGTAGGCTCCACAAATTTCCTTAAAATCGGTCACCAAAAACGTGAAATAAAAATGCTCTAGGAAATGACTGGGATCTCTGAAGAAAGGCAAAAGCCTAAAAGTAAACGATAGCGGGGGTGGAAAAAAGGTCACGTGAGTAAGATGAAAGGTCACGTGCGAGAGGGGTTGAATACTAATTTATATTAGCTCAAATCAGGATCCCGTAGAGGCGTAGAGTTTATATTCGTATAAAACATAATGTGTTCACATTTGTAAGAATTATTTTTCTATGCATGTATTTTGATTTATCTTCTGTCATTTACTCTTTTTATGTTTTTCCGTTTAACTGTATGGGCCAAATAGAGAATAATAGTTTGTCTGCATTATTGAAACTTATATAATTTGGTATTTAATGCAATTATGCAATTATGTTCTTGGATTATTCACAAGAACCATATACCATTTTCCTCTCCGTTGTTTCCAAGTGTAGTTCGAAAAGAATCTTAACATGTAGTCATGTAGGTGTAGACCAACCTTGGAAAAATGATAAAAGAGAAGGAAAAACAAAACAGTTGGTGCTTCTTTTTCGCTCCTCTATCCTCTCTCTCCTCTGGTTCTCGGACCTTTCATCGTCTCTCAAGTTTGTCTCCGGCGTCCGGCGGCGCATGCGCGCGCGTGCCGGCGCCGGAGGACCTCTCTTCCCTTGTTCCTTCTTTTTTTTTTGTTGTTCGTCGTCTCTTCGTCTTCCTTGCCAAGATGCTCGTGGATCTGCAGTGGGGTTGCGACCAGGTTTGAAGCCATGCGCAAGGCCTTCCGATCCGGCATCGTCTCAGCTACTGGTGGTTTCACGGCGAGGTACGGAAGCGGGTTGTGCAGGGATGGTCGGATTTTAGGGTTTTGTGGTTTAGATCGGTTTTATTTTCGATCTGATCCCTGGAAGACTTGTCGTTAAAGATGGTGATGGTTGGACCTTGCCTAGAGTCTATGTTTCTGCAGGATTATAAAGCTAGGTTTTTTCGACGACGGAGGTTAGTCTTTTGGTTCTCTCCGGCGTCGGGGTGGCTCAGAGCTATTGTTCCCTTGTCAGGTTGATGGTAGCAGGATGTCGTCTATGGCTTCCTGTGGTCAGCTTGTTCGGACGCTTCACTTCGGATTCCATCTTCACGGCCTCTGATTTAGCTTTCTTGGCTTTGTTCTTATCTTTGTCGGGTTCTGTCTCGTGGTTTCAACGGATAAGCTTTTCTCCATTGACACCGGAGGAAGCTTCACACATATAGGTCATTGGCCTTGGTTCTCAAGGGCATCAAATGGCGAGGCTGTGCTCGGGAGTCATTCACGCCTCGGTGTCTCCGTTTGATCTAGGCCGCTTCCGAGGACCACTTTAGCTCTTGGAGCTGTCGTGGTGGTGTGCCTGATTTTCCTTTTAGGTGCTGAGACTAGCTAGATTGGAAGTGGCGGTGCTTCTTGCCCGTCTTATTGCAGGTATCGTTGGCGGTCGTGGCGAGTGCTTGCTCGATTTGAGATGCGGTTCAAAACGTTGTGTGGCGTTACATACAAACCGGCTTTGGTGGCAATTGCAAGGTCCTTGGTAAGTATATGAATCCTCTCCTACGGTCGTCATGAGCTTCATAGACAGATAAGGTTATTAGCTTCGTCGAGATCATCGGGAACCAGCTACTCTGGAAACGTCAAGGGAAATCCCGACATCCGAGGCAACGAGGAGAACCTCACTTTCCCGAGAACCAACGTTGATGGTTGAGAACGGCTACCGATATAGAAGAATTTCGAAAAACAAACTAGAGGAACGTGTCGGGTTTAGTGGGTGGGTGAAACTAGGTTTGTAATAAATTGACTTTGATGCTTTTGTTCAAAACGAGCCTGTAACCGCATCTGATTTCCGTTATAACGGGCAGATTTAATATGTATATATATATATATATATATATATATATATATGTATGTGATTTAAAAAAAAAAAAACCTTGGAAAAATGATGACATAGTATATTCATATATAGTTAACAATGACAAATTATCTAAAATTGTCGATATATTATTGGATTCCTTTAATAATAATGGAACGCAAAGTTGTATTAGTGATGTATAATCACACTATTTTTTTTCTGAACGACATAATCACACTATTTATAGGACTTGAGAGTGACAGTCGGAAAATAAATCACACTATATAAATATGTTAACCTGTTATTTAATCATGTCTTACGTCATCTATGAGTGAGCGCCGCGCCACATGAATGTTTGCAAATAAAATACTACTGATCGTTTAAATCTACATAATCTGCATTATAATTTGATAATCCTAGATTTGAATTGGATTGGAACGGAAATCCGCTTAATTACTGATCAGTCAACTAGTAGTCTATTAATGGAGATATAAATTCCACACAATGATCTAGTTCATTAATGAAAATTATATAGTATTATCTTAATTGTTTCTTCGACAAGTCAGGTAAAACTCGTGCAGGTAATAACAAAAATATAAAAGTTTTAAATTATTCATCTCAAATAGGTTATGAAGGTTCAAGAATATCAGACAAATTCATCAATCAGACAAGATATGGGTCCAATACAAAAACAATATATCCAACATACTCTAAGAAACAAAATCTAAAATGTAAATACAAAATAACAAAAAGAAAAATCTAAATGTATACCTAAATAAACACATCCCCCTCTCCTTCTCTCTCTCCATGGGTGTATGTATGTATAGATTGTATGTAGTGATGGAACAGTGCAATGAGCTTTATAAGCAGAGGCAATATAGGCATCAAAAGACCCTCTAACTTGATCTAAGCTCTGTAGTGTACGAGAGAGAAAGGTTAATGATACCAAACAGCAAAGAGAGAGAGAGAGAAAGAGAGAGACCCAAGAAAAAGCTTTCATCATTTAACATAAGAGAACTTTGAAGAGTCTAAGTAAAACTTTTTAAAGCTTTGTTGCAGAAAGCTTAATTAAAAGAACTTTTCTCCCCCTAGAGCAAAAAAAAAAAGCACCTCTCTCTTACTCCCTTTATTAGTCCTTCCTCTCCCTTGTAAAGCTGCACCTCCCACTATCTTCAATTTTTCTTCTTCTTTTTCTTTTTTTGTCTCTAGGTCTTGTTTCATCAAATCAATATCTAGAAATTCAAATTACAATAAAGTCAAAAAGAGAGAAGAAAAAGTAGTAAATGATGAGAACAGATCAAGACACAGTAGTGATGTTGGATGCTGCTTCCAACAAGAACACTAGTAACACATGTTGTGTGGTTTCCTCTTCTTCCTCTGATCCTTTCCTCTCTTCTTCTGTAAATGGGGTCGCTACCACAAACACATCCAATCAGAAGAGGAAAAGAAGACCTGCAGGTACACCAGGTAATAATAAAGGGATCACCACTACCGAAAATTTAATTCTAAAGTTCCAGTTTTTTTTTGGTTTTTGTTTCATTTCCTTATTATACCAATTTGACGTCATGAGTCTTCTTGAGTTTTCCTGCTTTTCTCTAAACCCCATTGAACACACACACACACACACACCTTGTTTTTAATGTTTTAATCATAGACATATTCCTTTGATAGGATAGATTTTAAAGTTTCAAATATTCTCCTTGTTCATATTTTCCCAATTTCAAGGTTATGGGTATAACTTGGTTTCCTGGTTCTCTTAAAACCCATTTTATGATTGATCATAAACAAGTCAATTAATGGTTTTATTTTTTAAATAATCAATTTCTTATTATTTCGGGGGTGGGGGTACTTATACCATTTGTTTTCTCTTGAACCTCGTTACAAATCTAAACTTTTAAAAATTAACGTTAAAAAAAAGATCTTTAGCTTTATTGATGTCACTCAAACTAAATACATATGTTTTGATGGGTTTTGCTTCTTCTCTTCAGATCCAGATGCAGAAGTTGTGTCTTTATCACCAAGAACTCTTCTTGAATCAGACAGATACATATGTGAGATCTGTAACCAAGGGTTTCAAAGAGATCAAAATCTCCAGATGCATCGAAGACGTCACAAGGTTCCATGGAAGCTTCTGAAAAGAGACAACAATATAGAGGTGAAGAAACGAGTGTATGTTTGCCCTGAACCCACTTGTCTTCACCACGATCCTTGTCATGCTCTTGGAGATCTTGTCGGAATAAAAAAACATTTCAGAAGAAAACACAGTAACCATAAGCAATGGGTTTGTGAGAGATGCTCTAAAGGTTATGCTGTTCAATCAGATTACAAAGCTCATCTCAAAACTTGTGGCACTAGGGGACATTCTTGTGACTGTGGTCGCGTCTTCTCCAGGTTTAATTTCTTGTTCTTCTCCCAATAATTCGATTTTTAATCAGAATTTTTCTCTTTGAACAAAAGAATCCAATTTGTTTTGGAAATTTGGAACAATTTAATCAACTATTAGCAAACATTTGGACGGATATGATAGGTTTAAAATTGGTTAGGATACAAGTAATTTTGCTCTGTTTGTTTTGTATCTTTAGGATATCACAGATAGTTATAAATAAAAAATTGCTCGTCACCCAAAACCATAACTGATACTTTTAGTACTATCTGATTTGACTATCCCTCATGATTCTTACTAATTATGTGTATGCACCACAGTTTTCTGAGATTTCTCTTGACTATTGTGTTTGGCTTTGGGACATAAAAGCAAACTTAATAATTAGATTAATGACATTGACCCCCAATCTATAAATACATTACATATTTTAGGCTTTTTAGTGGACCTAAACTCATATTAATATAGTATAATTTATATATGTCCTAAGTTATTAATTTCATAAGTTTAAACTAAGAAGCTTAATATTAAATTATAACTTTACCATTATAATAATTACTTTGACACTTCATAACGCTATATCATATAGAATAATTTAATTGGTAGGTTTTTCTTTCCTTTTAGGGTGGAGAGTTTTATTGAACATCAAGATAACTGCTCCATTCGAAAAGTTCACCATGAACCGCCGCCACCGCCACAAGCTATGGTGAATGTCCCGGCCTGCTCCTCTAGAACTGCCTCGACCGCAAGCACTCCATCTACGGAAACGAATTACGGTGGTGCGGTTGCTACTCCTTTACCTCTAGAAGGGCGTCCAATTCCTATAAGAAACTCATCAAACGATGTCAATCTCGAACTCCAGCTTCTTCCATTAACGCCAAATCAAAACCCTAATCAAGAAAACCAACAACACAAAGTTAAAGAACCATCTCATCATCGTAATCATCATGATACCACAAACTTAAACCTCTCCATTGCACCATCTGCACCATCGTTATCTCATCAATACAACAACTTTGATCGTATAAAAGAAATAATGGCGAGTGAACAGATAATGAAGATAGCGATGAAGGAGAAAGCTTACGCAGAGGAAGCTAAAAGAGAAGCGAAGAGGCAACGAGAGATAGCAGAAAACGAATTTGTTAATGCTAAGAAGATAAGGCAACAAGCACAAGCTGAGCTTGAGAGAGCTAAGCTTTTAAAGGAACAATCTGTGAAGAAGATAAGCTCGACGATTATGCAAGTTACTTGTCAAATATGTAAAGGACAGTTTCAAGCGGTTGCGGTTCCTGCGGCGGCTTCGGCGGATGAGACATCTCTTGTGGTGAGTTACATGTCATCAGCGAATACTGACGGAGAGGCATCCTAGAATTTGAAAAGGGATTATAAAAAAAACTAAGATAAAATCTTATTGTTTTTGTGTATTAATTACGTTGTCTTATTTTGTCCTCTTTGTATTACCATATTCGTATGTGATTGGTTAATTATTGTAATTGTTAAATTTTCAGTTTTTGATCAAAAGAAAAATCCAGTTATATTAAAACTTCCTGTAAATCCTTGGTCCAACAGTATAAAGAATATTATATTGTTTAACAAAGCTATAACTAATATATACTAATAATGGAGATCCGTAGATGGAAGTACCTGGTTTTTAGCCTACGTCCACATGGGAAATCTTGGCGAAATCGAGAAATCTAGAACGTTGGTAATTATGCTATCTGAATGGTTGATGTATTTGTTTTTTCTATTTGAAAGATTGATCGATGTTTTCGGGTATAATTAATTAAGATATTTATCTTTAACAGTAAAACATAAATTAAAATGTAAAAATATAAAGGGTGAAACTTTAATGATAAAACGAAAATTTAATGAATGAAAAATTAATAAACAAAAAATGTATTAATATGTGTGAAATTTTTAAAATATCTATCTTTTAAATACGGGAGTATGTGCTATGTTTTGTCTACAATATTTTCGGTGAAGCTTAAAACGAGATATCTCAAATTTTATCAAAGCAATTAATGTAACATATTAATGAAAACTACATGTAATAATGGTTAGGTTTGGCCACAAGATTTTACCTTTAAATTGAATACAAAGTCGGTAAGCTATGATTGCTTGGGACGAGTTTACATTTGAGTGATGGGAAACGTACTATTATTATGTCGTTTTGGTCCGTGGCCGTTACACTTATAACGAGGTAGATAAACAAACATCGTTTCATCTTTCGTTAGATTCGGACAAAAAGTGTTGATCTATAATCATGATAAAAGAGTCCCACCCATTTTCACTTGTTATATTACAAATTTTAGCAAACTTCATTTCCTTGAGAAATACTTTAGCAAACTTTCTAGCTACATGTAGGTGAAACATATGTCAAAAAGAAAAAGATTATCCTCTCGTTTTGAAACAGATCTGGGTTTTGGGTTCGGCGCACGGGCGGCACGTGAGCGTGCGTGCCGTCGCCGGAACCCTCATGCTTCCTTCAATTTGCTCGTGCTTTGTTTCTCCTTCGGCTCCTCTTCCCTACCGTCTTGTCTGAGTTCTGGTCCGGCTTCCATCCTCGACTTCGTCTTTAGTTTGCTGAGATGAACGTCATCAATGGTGGCTCTGCTTATCCTGGAGTCAAGGCGCGGTAGTGTGGAGGGTTTCGCGTTCGCGTGGTGAAGTCGTTTCCACAGAAGATCGATTTGCACTTCTTAGGTCTCTCTCTTGTGTTTCAGTTTTTGTTTTAGGGATGGTGATGCGTCTCTCCGGTCTGGTGTAGCTGCAGGTTTGCCGCGTGGCCTTGGAGGCGTCGGGGGTGTGAGAGGACGGTCTTGAGGCATTTTTGTTGGGTTTGGTGTTTTGCTTCCTGGTTTTGATTACATCAATGGTGAAAGTAGTGGTGTGTTAATTGTGTGTTGAGTGTTTGTTTGGTGTGGTGATGTGGGGTTAGCATAACAGGTCTAACACCTTTGAGAAGATTCAGGTTCTTGCCGCTGCTATCTCTGTGCTTTGGAGTCCTTCTCCTGGCCTTAATTAATTGTCTCTTCCGGATTGTCTTGTGCCTGTCTTGTCCTCGGTGGCTTCAATTAATTGAAGCATTATAAAGAGGTTGAAGGTGTTAGGTTCTCTGATGAAGGTTCAGTTCAGAAGGAAGCTTAAATTCTAGGCGTCTGTTTGCTTCTTGGTTGGTGTATGGTGTTAGACTCTCGAGTTCGTGTTCTGGTTTGGTTCCGGGAACTGAAGGTTCAGGTAATCTTAGTCTTGTGCTGTTGTAATGCCATTGCATTGTTGTTTCTTTCTAGTGTAGTTCGCTGCAAGTAGTCCGGCTCGTCAAAGCGGAAAGCCACACAATAATGAAACATGTTTTAAAACCATTTTGATTGGTATGAATACTTACATTTTAGATTTCACAACTAATACATTGTAGTGATTTATTAGATTGGACAGCTCTATGATGTACGAACGCACGTAATAAATGAATGTCGTTACATGAAAAGAGAAATAGTTGGATTGAGGCAGGTCTATATGACTATATAATATAGCAACAAAAATATAGAAAATACCAAAATAAGACAACCGTTTGCGGATGAGACTGAAGAAGCACTACAAAAATCTAAAATCGGAGGTGGGTTTGGTTTTTGTACATCTTTTGGGACCAATTTCGATGCAAAAGTTAGGAAGATCAATATAGACTTTATTAGTGAGGAATTAAAGAAATGACATGAATGTCTGTCTGAGAGAACTAAAGAAGTGGTTTAAGTAAATAGGAGAGTGACAAATGCCTGCCCGTTACTCTTTCAACTCTATTGGCACTGAAAATCATGACGTTTCTTTCTTTCGATTTGCATTTAAAGTGCACTCAATTGCATACTGTAAGCAACTATTTATTCTCTCTCTTTCCTCTCGTTTTCATCATTGTGTCAACATATAGAGATAGAGGTTTTAAGATTCTGGAGCTATGTTTGTCACAGAAAGAGAGGTAGAGAGAGAGCATATTAGGCTTTCTTTGTACCAATGGCTAAACACATGTGTGCAATAATGCATGCATTGTATATATTGGAATATAGATTTGATGATGGCTTATGTTACAAACTCGTGAATTTGAAACATATGTACGTTATCATGTCTAACCATGTGTATCAAATGATGTAATCACCTTCGAAGATACATACACTTCTAAAACGCGGTGTTACAAAAAAAAAAAAAAATACACTTCTAAAACGCTTCTTTTTGTCATTAATAATAATAATATCTATCTATATATATAAAGAAATGTTCGCCTCTCTCCCGTGAAGCCACGTCATCAATTTGTGCGTTCTGGGAGTGACACGTGTCCCATTTTATATTTAGGACTAAAATAAATGAATGCAGTTAAGGGTAATTAAACCCAGCACCTCTAGCACTGGTAATTTCTCTTAAAACCACTAGGCTAAAGTCACTTTTTATAAATATGTGGCCGCGAAAATACTTATTATCGTGTCAGCTGGAAGCTCATGCTTCTTCTGTTTGTGGCCAGGGCCGACACTGAACTGACGTCAAGATGAAGATCGTGAAGTTAAAAACTTTGCTTCAAACAATTTTGCAATGTTTCCAACCTTTATAACTTGATGCATATAATATATATCAAAATACATTTGTTGTACACACTTTTATTAGTTTTGCTTTTAAAAGAAGGTATTTACAGTTATAAATGTTTTGTGCCAGTGAAATAATGGTTGAAAAATCTCTATACATATGTCATTTTAAAATAACACCCAACTTCTATTTATAATCAATACATATGTCCATGTTATATTCTAGACTAAATATTTTCTCTTTTAAAAATGTAGAAAACAGTTTTTGTAGTCTACAAGCAAATGTTGTAGAGCAAGTATGCATTATACAAAATAATATATATTTAAAATCCATACACAAAAACATAAAAGTTGTTATAGGCCTGTTTCTGACACATGCATACTCCACTATGAATAAAAATTAAAAAAAAACAGTATTGTCATCAAATTTTATCACAAATCCATATTTGTACATCTATAATTATGAGTTGGACAATTAGTTAATTTGATACAATACCAAAGCAAGAATAATCGAAAAACAACTATACCACCACATACTAATAAGTAAGACATAATAGATAACCAAATTCTTAAATTTTAAAACAAATTTCAACTCGAGCATTTAGTGAATATCAAATTAACTAATATCCCGCCCGTAGGGCGGGCCGACCCTAGTATATAATATGTGTGTGTATTGCAATTGCATGTAATTAGCGTACTTTGAAATTATAATTAATTATAATGCGTTAAACCGGAACAAGTGAATTATGATTGGATCTTCTGTAATACTATGTTGTTGCTAGAGTTATAAATTTAATTAAAATAAAAAAAGCAAGAACAGTCGAACGTGCAACACAAAAAGAGTTTAACTTTTTATCTCTTACAATGGCATTTCTTAGAGGAGCATGTGCATATCATGTGCGTCTCTTCCTCTAGCTTTCAAATGTATTTCTAACCTAACGGACTTTTGTTATTGTAGCCACATCTTTTCTTAGCAAACTATATATAGTACTTATCTAGTCTAACATTTTTAAGAACCTATAGAATAGGAAAATAATATCAAATGTTCATAAACCACTCAGTTATTAGCGCTGTTGTACTGAAGTTCGAGTTTTGTTTGTAAAGGAATTTTTTGCCATGCTAAACTTATGTTATGATCTAAATCTAAGTGTTGTGATTTTGATAAATTTGGCGAACTCGTAAATCATAAAAAAGATTGGAGCGCCTTCAAAAAATGATTGGAGCGCCTTTCTATAATACATTTTTAGTTTTAAGTATGTGAATGCGTAAATACTACTCCCTCTGTTTTTTAATGTTACATATTCTAGATTTTTCACACATTTTAATAAAACACATTAAATTTGCATATTTTTTTGTGTTTATCTTTGTTTCATAATTTTAAGCCAATAACAATTCAGTAAGTGCAATTAAGTTTTTTGAAATTTACAATTAGTTAATAAAACATGTCTTGAAAATGTAAAAAATAGATCTTTTTAAAACAAATTTTTTTTCCTAGAATATGTAATAATAAGGAACAGAGGGAGTACCCTACTAGGTTAAGATCCGCGCCTTGCGCGGGATCAACATTATATATATAAATTATTTTATGTATTAAATATTTTTACATATTATGAAATAATAAATATATATTAAATAATTAAAAGTTAGTAACTATTAAAAATATAATTAAATTGGTGCGAACATATAAATCAATTTTATTAATCCAAAAAATATTTTTTTTATTTGATAGGATATGTTATTAAATTTAAATGATACTAACATAGATAAAATATTTTAGTATATTTTTAATATTAATATCTATTAAATGATGATTTCTACTCATATAGTTTTTTTGATCATTTGTATCTTTTATAGAAAAAAATTTAAATTACTGATAACAAAATTTTCATTGTGGGATTAATAGTTTTAGTAATTTATAATTTAAAAAACAAATAAGTTGTCAATGATCGTTCAAAATTTTTATCAAAAAATTGTTCAAAGTAAATTTTGAAACTAAAATATTGTATTTTATATGGTTTATAGTTTAATTTAAAACGATATATATATTAATCTTAATAATTAATTAAATTAGATTTTTTACTTATATAATTTTTGTAATCATTTGTATTTTGTCATAACAAAAATTTTAAACCATGGATCATAAAATTTGAATGTGAGATTTTTAACAGTTTTAGTAATTTATATCCGTTTGTAAAAATTTAAAATATAACATATACATAAAAATCTAAATTTTTATTATATGGTTATTGTGGTTGTTTAATTTATTTAATAGCTTAAAATTAAACAAATATGATAGAAGATACACTATTTTTTTATCAAATCTTTATTATTCAAAATCATTAATTGCCATATATACTTTAGCCACATTAGGCAATTCCGTAAATTTTATTTAAAGAAATAATAAAGTACATTAATGATGAATTTATTGCTAGTTTAATAAAAAGCTTATTATATAATTAGATGGACCAACATATTTCTCTAATGATTCTAAGAATCATTCTAGTGATGACATGTGGCTAAAAAAAAAAGTTGTAATGCTTCTCAAATAATATATAGGGGATAAAAGAATAATCTTGTAAGATGTCAAACAAAAACAGTGATCTTATAATATGTCAAAAGGTAAAATAAAATAAAAATAAAAAGCCAATATATATCTTTTAGTTAACCCTCGAAATTCAGCACATATAAATTCCGGTTATTCTATTTTTACCAAGGTTACTTGTCAACTATATTACAAACAATCTGTAACTTTAACAGTTGTTAGATTTTGTTATACCAAATCTAATACTAATAATGCTTTTTGTCAACAGTGAGAAATATATTTATTAATGTACTCAGTTGTTAGATATGGAAGTGGCTTAGCATGAAAGTCTCTTATCACATGGGATTACTTCATACTTCCCACAAAGGAACAACTATATGCTTAACTTGTATGTCATGACAAATATACCCCTCACTTCGTTGATGGGATGTATGAATCGACATCATTTGTCAATGGGTGTTTCCGTCTTTTCTAGTTGACTTACTCTCTACCTTATTTCAAAAATTCATTTGTTTGTTTTGTCTTTTGTAGGAAAAAATAGAAGCAGAAGGTTCGATTTATTTTTCTTATAATTACCAAAATTCGAGCTGTGTTACGAAAGTCAAAAATAAGGTGCAGCCGTGTTTCGTTGAAAATATAAAAAGATGTAGGGTCCGCTGCACTATTTGCACAGTAAATTTCTTTCTATATATACGAACGTTTTCGTTCATTGTAAAACACGCTTCAATCTCTTCTCTCTCTCTATAATAAGAAACTCTCTCTTCCTATATCAGTGTTAAAATTTCTACGAGTATAAAATTTTGCCCTTATCTAAATTTCTGCGATACAATAAAATACAAGTTCTTTTTAGAACACGTTATCAGCACGATCACTCTGCGATTCGGTAAAATTTATTTGTATCATTTATACCCTGTTATAATGGTCGGTATACCGTCTCTACTATTATTTATATCATGTTATAATGGCCGGAATACCGCCTATATTATTTACTAGTAATTTAATTTATTTATTGGTCGGCCGAGCCGCCTTATATTCTGTTTATTATTTATTGGTCGGCCGAGCCGCCTTATATTCTGTTTATTATTAATTGGTCGGCCGAGCCGCCGTATAATTTATTTATTACTCTGCATTGATCGGCTGAGCCGTCGCATGATTTGTTGTCATAACATAAATATTTCATTGCCATAATTTTTACTTTTATGAAATTTTATAGATTTGATTGACTGTTTAATACGATATTTTCAGACTGATTTTTAGTGCACTCGATTTAACACCAACGGTCACAAAGAAATTTTTTCAAAAATTTCCCCTTTCTCCAACGGTCATGAACAGTATTTTTTATCTATAAATACAACTCATTTTCACTCCATTTCATCATCCAAAACATTTCATCTTCTCTCAAAAATTTCAAATCGCTCTCCTCCGATTTCTCATTTCAAGAAAGATGATTCGCGCACTTTTGTTTTTATGTGCCATTTTTATTTGTGTTTCCATTTATGGTTTATTCGTTGGAGAATTTACTCCAAGTGAATTTAAGATGAATATCGGTTTAATTTTCTTTACATCGCTTCTCCTTGTAATTGCTTGCATGATCAATGTAAACGGTTCCTTTTAATATTAATAATATTCTAATAATTTTTATTTATGTGCTTTAGAAATACAAATGGCAAAAATCGAGAAACTTCAGTTTCCGGCATTGGAAGTAACTAGGACAAACTACACGGCATGGGTTACAAACATGGAGCTTCATCTAGATTCCGAGGAAATACTCGGAACAATAAAAGACGGCAATATATCAACCTCTCATGAAAAGGCTAAGGCCGTGATATTTCTGAGAAGGCATCTAGATGAAAATCTTACGCATGATTATGCGAGAACCAAAGATCCCTTAGATCTTTGGAAAGCTCTGAAGGAGAGGTTTGATAACCAAAAGAAAATTACTCTCCCCCATGCACTCGATGAGTGGAAAAATCTACGATTTCAAGATTTTGAAAAAGTGGAAACGTACAATTCCGCTATATTGAGAATAGCGGCGCAATTAGATTATTGCGGTAAGCCTGTCTCGGAAGCAGAAATGCTCGAGAAAACTTACCAAACGTTCCACAAAAATCATTATGTTCTACAAGAACAATATAGAAATTGTGGGTATACGAGGTTCTCTGAACTCGCTGTGGCGCTTATAATAGCGGAGAGAAATAATGAACTCCTCATTAAAAACCACAATGCCCGACCCACGGGAACCAAAGCATTTCCTGAGGCAAATGCAACGGATATAAAAAATCCGGAAAAAAGAAATTATTCCTATCGTGGGCGTGGTCGTGGCCGTGGTCACAATCGTGGTTTTGGTCGTGGTCGTGGTTATCGATTTAACCGCAACCATGAAAGGAGTAACAACCCAAGAGGAAGGGGATTCAACACATGGAATCGATCTGATCGGGTAAAAGGGAAAGAAACCCAAGAAAACCCTACTCATAAAAATGAGAACGTCTGTTACAGATGTGGATCGAAGGGACACTGGTCTCAAGTATGTCGAACTCCTCGGCATCTATGCCAATTGTACCAAGAATCTATTAAAGGCAAGGCAAAGGAAGTAAATCTCAATGAACACCTTGTGGGTACAACATCGACATACCTCGAATCCTCTGACTTTATGGGAGATTTCGACGAGGCCACTCATCAAAATAATTGAAGTGCTTGTACTGATCAAGCTTAATAATGCCTAGTGATGCCATAAAATATTATGTATTTCACTTTCAAAATAATGTTGTATTTAAAAATATCTAATGTATAATTATTGTGTACTTGTTATTGATGCATAATATGTTTACTTATGAAAGTTTATTTTCTTTATTGATATTAACTGTGTGTTACAGAAATGGATAAGAAAGCAAATGGAACAACAACTAAACAAATTGGTAGAGAAGTTTGCATACCAGATAGTGGCACAACGCACACTATACTGAAGGATAAGAGATATTTCTCTACTTTAAAGTCAGTAAAAATGACTATAAACACAATATCAGGTCCTACAGACCTGATCGAAGGAATTGGCAAGGCAAACTTTATGTTGCCTAATGGAACAAAGTTTTCCATAGATAATGCCTTATATTCTCCAAATTCTAAGAGAAATTTGTTGAGTTTCAAAGATATATACCGTCAAGGGTATAACACTCAGTCTGCAACTGAGAATGGAAAGAAGTATTTATATATAACTTCTGAAAAATCAGGCAAAGGCCTTGTACTGGAAAAATTTCCAGAACTTCCTTCTGGATTGCATCACACTTATATTGATGCTATAGAATCACATCTTGTGATCAAAAGAAATCCAGAAGATGTTACATTATGGCACGATCGTCTTGGTCATCCAGGCACTACAATGATGCGAAAAATCATTGAAAGCTCACATGGTCATTCAATAAAAACCCAAGATATATACCAAAGTAATAAAATGACATGTGATGCGTGTGCTCTTGGGAAATTAATCATAAGACCATCACCAACCAAAATTGACAAAGAATCACCAAAGTTTTTGGAAAGAATCCAAGGTGATATTTGTGGACCAATACATCCACCGTGTGGACCATTCTACTACTTTATGGTATTAATCGATGCATCGAGTAGATGGTCACATGTTTGTTTGTTATCATCTCGAAATATGGCATTTGCGAGATTTCTAACTCAGATAATCAAATTAAGAGCACAGTTCTCAGATTATCCAATTAAAAGAGTTAGATTAGATAACGCTGGTGAATTCACATCCCAAGCTTTTAATGATTATTGTATGGTATCAGGGATTGAAGTAGAGCATTATGTTGCTCATGTTCATACACAAAATGGTTTGGCAGAATCATTAATTAAACGGCTGCAACTAATTGCAAGGCCATTGATCATGAGATCAAAACTCCCAACATCTGTATGGGGACATGCTATTTTGCATGCAGAAGCACTAATTCGGATAAGACCAAGTGCATACCATAGATATTCCCCATTACAGTTAGCATTTGGAAAAGAACCAAATATCTCTCATCTAAAAATCTTTGGTTGTGCGGTTTATATTCCAATAGCACCACCGCAACGTACAAAGATGGGACCGCAAAGACGGTTGGGAATATATATTGGCTATGATTCTCCATCAATAATAAGATACCTAGAACCACAAACTGGTGATGTGTTTACGGCACGATTTGCCGATTGTCATTTCAATGAGAAAGAATTCCCAACTCTAGGGGGAGACAATAAACAAGTAGGAAAAGAGATCAAATGGAGTGTACCATCGTTATTACACCTTGATCCTCCTACGAAACAGTCAGAACTAGAAGTTCGACGTATCATGCATTTACAAAATATAGCAAATCAGCTACCTGATGCATTTGCTGATACCAAAATGGTAACTAAATCACATATACCCGCTGCAAATACTCCTGCTCGTATTGAAATACCACAAAATGGTGGAACGGCAGTTGATACACGTGAATCAGGAACACGTTTAAAGCGCGGTAGACCTATTGGTTCAAAGGATAAACTTCCTAGAAAACGTAAGGAATGTGAAAAGCATGATACTCCCAAAATAACAGAAAATATTTTGGACGAAGAAAATTGTGAATCTAACGACAATATAAAGCATCTTGAATCTGAAGGAAATCATGAGATTTCTATCAATTACATCCATAATGGAAAGATATGGAAACGAAATGAGATAGATGATATTGATGACGTTTTCTCATACCTTTTAGCAAAGGAAATAAATGAAGAAAACGAAGATCCAGAACCAAAGTCTATATATGAATGTCAAAAGAGACATGACTGGATAAAATGGAAAGATGCAATTCAAGTCGAATTAGATTCGCTTAACAAACGAAATGTATTCGGACCCATTGTTCTCACACCCAAAGATATAAAACCTGTTGGGTACAAATGGGTGTTTGTCCGAAAAAGAAATGAGAAAAACGAGATTACAAGATACAAAGCTCGTCTTGTAGCCCAAGGTTTCTCTCAAAGGCCAGGAATTGATTATGAGGAAACTTATTCTCCTGTTATGGACGCAATCACATTTAGATTCCTGATGAGCCTAGCGGCCAATGAAAATTTAGAAATGCGTCTCATGGATGTCGTTACGGCATATTTATATGGATCATTAGATACTGATATCTATATGAGAATCCCAGATGGATTTAAAATGCCAGAAACGTTAAGTTCCAAACCTAAAGAGTTATGTGCAATAAAATTGCAAAGATCATTATATGGGTTAAAACAATCTGGACGAATGTGGTATAATCGTCTCAGTGAACACTTAACAAAAGAAGGATACACGAATGATCCTATATGTCCTTGTGTTTTCATAAAGAAAACAACATCCGGATTTGTGATAATCGCGGTGTACGTTGATGATCTTAATATTATTGGAACTCAAAACGAAATCCAAAAGGCATCAAACTATCTGAAAGGAGAATTTGAGATGAAAGATCTCGGGCAGACAAAATATTGTCTAGGATTACAAATTGAGCATTCTCGAAATGGTATATTTGTACACCAGTCTACATATACCAAACGAGTATTGAAACGCTTTAACATGGATAAAGCAACTCCTCTTAGCACCCCGATGGTCGTTAGATCACTTAATGTTGAAAATGATCCGTTTCGACCATCTGAGGAAAATGAAGAAATACTTGGTCTTGAAACTCCATACTTAAGTGCAATTGGAGCTCTTATGTATCTTGCAAATTGTACTCGACCTGGCATATCTTTTGCTGTTAATCTTTTAGCGAGATTCAGTTCGTCTCCTACACGAAGACATTGGAATGAAATTAAACATGTTTTTCGTTACCTCCAAGGGACCATTGATTTAGGCTTGTTTTATCCTAAAAGTTCAAAAGGTCAAATGGTTGGTTTTGCAGATGCAGGATATCTTTCGGATCCACACAAAGCCCGATCGCAAACAGGATACGTTTTCACGATCGGAGGCACTGCTATATCTTGGCGTTCTCAGAAACAAACGCTCGTGGCTACTTCTTCAAATCATGCTGAGATCATTGCACTCGATGAAGCAAGTAGAGAATGTGTATGGCTAAGATCAATAAGCCGACACATCTGTTCAAGCAGCGGGATTGACGAAAATACGGAGCCAACTATTCTATATGAAGATAATGCAGCATGTGTTGCTCAAACAAAGGACAGATATATTAAAAGCGATAGAACGAAACATATACCTCAGAAATTCTTCTCATATACTCAAGAGCTCGAGAAGAATAAAGAGATTGAAGTAAGATATGTTCGATCATGCGACAATGCAGCCGACCTCTTCACAAAATCACTCCCTACCTCGGTATTCAGAAAACACATCCATAACATTGGAATGCGTCATCAGAAGGATCTATGACTACTTATTCGAGGGGGAGCTTACGTGGTTGTACTCTTTTTACCTTATTATGGTTTTTTCCATTGGGTTTTCCTGGAAAGGTTTTTAACGAGGCAACAAAGACGTTAAGCGAGAGCGGATAGTGACACCGGCCCCCAAGGGGGAGTGTTACGAAAGTCAAAAATAAGGTGCAGCCGTGTTTCGTTGAAAATATAAAAAGATGTGGGGCCCGCTGCACTATTTGCACAGTAAATTTCTTTCTATATATACGAACGTTTTCGTTCATTGTAAAACACGCTTCAATCTCTTCCCTCTCTCTATAATAAGAAACTCTCTCTTCCTATATCAGTGTTAAAATTTCTACGGGTATAAAATTTTGCCCTTATCTAAATTTTTGCGATACAATAAAATACAAGTTCTTTTTATAACAAGCTGGACTTTTTGTTTTGTTTTCCTACCTTCCATTATTGGAAAAATCACATAAAAAAGTGACACTCACTTACACTTTAAATCCTAAGAGTATTTTACAAGTGCTTTAAAGGGAGGGTTATTAGTGATTTAAACCTCCAACTATTTTCAAATCGGATGAAAAACCTCAAACTAAAATTTTATGTTTTTAAACCTCCAACTATTAAACCGTTAATGCCGTTAACCTTCCGTTTACAAAATCATTTTTTCTTAACGGAGACCCGTTAAATCGAAACGCAGTATTTCATGTAATCACGAAAACGACATGAGGTTCTTATAATCAATGGATATTTTAGAGATTTAAACCCCCAACTATTTATAAATCGGAAGGAAAACCCACAACTAAAACTTTATGTTTTTAAACCTTCAACTATTAAACCTTTAATGCTTTTAACCCTCTGTAAATAAAGTCATATTTTCTGAACGGAACTGCTAAATTGATATCAAGATAGGATTACATGGAAACGGAAGCGGGTACGTGGAAGCGGAAACGTATGAAAGCACAGAAGCAAAATTTTTAAATAAATTAGGAAGCGGATACGTGTTGGAAGCGTATCTATATATATATAAGAATTTGTTTAAAAATCTAGAACTAAAAATTATATGATTTAAATTTAAAATAAAGCATTTATTCATTTAATAATAATTTTGAAATGATTTCATATTAAATATGTAAAAATACACATAAAGTAAATTTAAAATAAATTATTTTTAATACTTTTTAATTAGTTGAGATAATATATTTGAATATATGATTTATCTTTAATAAAAACTTCAATGCATAAAGATAACTTATAGTATTAATTTTAATATTTGTGCATTTCTATTCTCTCTATTCAATACTATTAAAATATGCTCTATTGTGTTCTCATGCTCTCTGTGGATTCGATTCTCAAGTGCTACATCTGATCTCTTATTTGAGAGAGTTGACTCTAGGGTTAATATAAGTTTATCATCATTACCCATTGATATAGGGACGTTTTAAGCATTTCGTGTCGTTTATCTAACGGTTCTCCGTTTAGAAAAGATGACTTTGTTTACAAAGAGTTAAAAGCATTAAATGTTTAATAGTTGAAGGTTTAAAAACATAAAGTTTTAGTTGTGGGTTTTCCATCCGATTTAAAAATAGTTGGAGGTTTAAATCACAAAAATATTCATTGATTACAAAGAACCTCGTGTCGTTTTCGTAATTACATGAAACGCTGCGTTTCGATTTAACGGGTCTCCGTTAAGAAAAAATGATTTTGTTAACGGAAGGTTAATGGCATTAACGGTTTAATAGTTGGAGGTTTAAAAACATAAAATTTTAGTTGGAGGTTTTTCATCCGATTTGAAAATAGTTGGAAGTTTAAATCACTAATAACCCTACTTTAAACTTTCAAAGTGACACTTTTATCAAAAAAAACTTTCAACCTTGCTTACTTGTATATCAAGTCAAAATGGTAACTGGTGCTGTTCAAAATCGATGACGTGTCGTTTTTTTTTTTGAACTTTTTAAATTATTTTTTTAGTAAAATAAATAAAAAAATAAAGAAAATACAAAAAATCATTAAAAATTTAAAGCAAATCATAAAAGTCAGCTAAAATTCACAAAATCAAAATATTCACCAAAAAAATTTTAAATTATTTTTATTAGTAAAATAAATATAAAAAAACATAAAAAATAAAAAAAATCATAAAAAATTCAAAACAAATCATAAAAAAGTCAATAACAATTACAAAAAAAAAACTTCACAAAAAAAAAAAATAATTTTTTTTATTAATAAAATAAATATAAAATACAGAAAATATAAAAAATCAAAACAAATCATTCACGAGAATCATCTGAAGATAATGATTTTTTCTAATCTGATTTAGAGTAATCATAACCCATAGACTAACTGCTATTTTGGATTTTTTTAATATGTTATCTTTTGTGTTTGTGTTGGTTGGATTTGGGAAAGTTCAGGATTGTTAAAAAGAATAATGTATATTAATGATAGCTTGAGGGTAGCCGGTTTATAGCACTCAATGCACGCTATTCCTTAGTCGCTTTTATAAAACAATATATAATTTTATTCTTGATTTTTGGGAATTTTATGATTTGTTCTGATTTTAATGATTTTATATTTTCTGAATTTTATACTTATTTTATTAATTAAATAATATAAATATTTGTTGTGATTCTTTTTTTTTGTAAATGTTTATGGTTATTTTAATATTTATTTTACTAATAAAATAATTTAAATATTCTGTTGTGAATTTTTTTATTTTTTGTGAATTTTATTGACTTTTTATGATTTGATTTGAATTTTTTTATGAATTTTTATATTTTTTGTATTTTATTTATAAAGTAATTTAAATTTTTTTGGTGAATATTTTTATTTTTTGTAAAGTTTTAGTGATTTTTATGATTTGTTTTGAATTTTTATGATTTTTTTAATAATTATTTTACTAATAAAATAATTTTAATTTTTTTTAAAAAAAGGATACCCAACACATCATCGATTTTTAACAGTATCGGTTACATTTTTGACTTAATGTACAACTAAGCCAGAATAAAAGTTTCTTTTGATAAAAATGTCACTTTAGAAGTTTAAAATGCTTATGAAATACTTTCTCGGTTTAAAGTGCTTATGAAATATTCTCATGGTTTAAAGTGTAAATGACTGCCACTTTCGAAGTTTTGTATGCTATTTTCCCCTTATTATTATATTTGGATATGAAATTATTGTTGGATTCTTCGTATCTTTATTGCTCAATAAAATTATGGTCTGGTGTGGATTTTTTCAGCAACCAAAAATATGTTGTATGTTTGCGTAAGAAAATTATAATATAAATATAATAGCTGGCCAAAATGTTGTATATTTATTTAATTATTATAAAAGAAGTCGATGAGGTTTGTCTTTATTTCCTTAAGTATATGTAAAATATTTTAATAATGGTAAGTCGCTCAATTATGCGGATGGGCCCTCTCGTTGCTATATCTGTGTTTTGCACTGAAACCTGGGGCATTTTTTTGTCCTTTTCAGTTTTGTTCTTATATTTGCTCTCGTAAATTTGATTTTGGCATTGTCCTCTCTTTTCTTTCCGAATAGTCCCTCTGTTTTTTAATATAAATCGTTTTAAAGAATTTTTTATGTTTCAAATTATATGAAATTTTTGATTTTCTATGTAAAATTTATTAACACTTAATGTTATATGACCAATGATAATATACTTTCTATTTTATTATTGGTTGATTTGTGGTTTGGTAAATAATTAATGATGATTTTGTTTAGAAAATATAAAAAATTAATGATTTCTTAATCTGTGTGCACAGTTCTAAAACGACTTATATTAAAAAACGGAGAGAATATATTTTAATCTTCAGAATATTGTTCATCTTTTTTTTTCTTCTAATCTTTCTTCTTTCTTTCTTTATGTCTATGTGTGTACTTAGATCATGTTTGCCCATGTTTCAACTTGTTCTTTGTAATTTTCCAGTTAGCCACTTTCCATTGTTTTCTCTAATAATGCAATAACTTTTTCTGATGTAAAATTTTCAGCTAAAACACGCAGCATGCGGGTTCGAACCTCCCCTCAGATTTACCTCTACGCCGGCCCCTCAGATTTACCTCTACGCCGGGCCACGCGGATATGGGCCTACGCTTTAGGGCCTATTTGAAAATCCGGCGAGAGGGTCCATGCATGGACTGCACCTCTCCTTGGGAATTAGTCTGGGCCCGTGGACCTGGGATACCCCCAGGTTAAACAAAAAAAAAAAAAAAAAAACACTCAGCATGTAATATGGAAAATCATCTGAAATCTAATCAACCTAAAAAATTTAATGTGAATATTAAAAACTGATAATCTAGTTTTAAGTTTAACTATCTATAAAACTGCTATCGGTATTATAATCTTTGCATCAATGATCCAAAATTTAGAAGTATTTGTTTGCTTTCATTTATTTCTCCACCCTTTTATAAGATGTGACAATTCAACTGTATTAGCATTTATTTCTCCAAACTATTAAGACTTATTTTGGTATACTTCAGTTTCTCTAATTTACAATTTCCTTTACTGTTAATAAACGGAATAATTTACATTCAGTAATAAAAACAAAAATTGTTTTCCACAAAAGAGATAAGGCTGAAAGAAAATGTCAGAGACACAGGAAATGAAACATGCATTGTGGCATTGTTAGCTATAAGCCAGGAAACAAAATTCAAAATTGAGACATATAAAAAAAAAAAATACATCAATATTCTTTTGAAAACTTATACTATTATATTTTTTTACCTATTTTATCAATTACAGTTATGGGTGTTTTCTCCCAGGAAAAGTGATAAAAAGTTAAAATTAACAGTAAACAAGGAAAGTAAGACAAAATTTATTTAATTACCTTTTCGATGTAACCGAGGAAAGAGAAAAACAATTTGAGTCGTATTATGCAGTATGATCCGCAGAGACAAATATACCCCGCCCTGCAATATCCTTTACGCAGTTTTGTAAATTACTAAATAGAAGTCTTGTCACACGTGGATTCCGACTAAGATATTATATTTCTCTGTTCCTTAATACATACATGAGTTTACATGTCAAAGGATGAAAAGATTTAAATCATGGATCTAAGAGAATGTTTATTGGGGTAACTTCTAAGTGGGGTTTTAGTCAATATTTAAATATTAAAATTAAGTTAAGAATTTATGTTAAAAAATACATAATTTTAGTCTTCCAATGGTAATCTCTTAAATTAAGGATTCTTAAAAAAAATGTGATGAAAGAAAATGTTTAAGATTGTTGATTGTGATTGATAAATAAAAGAAGAACATGAAAGAGAACAAGAGTTTGTGATGAAAGAAATGTTTGAGATTGTGGTTTGTGATTGAAAACAATGCTTTGAATACATTATTTATAAAGATTTTGTGACTCAACACTTCATCACAAATACATTCCGTGATACAACACAACATGTTCACAACAAAACTACAAGACTACAAGCATGTGACTCTACACTTCATCACAAATACATCCCGTGATACACAACATGTTCACAAGATCAAAGCTAGCGGCCAACATCACACCAGCAGCCATGCCATTGCATATTCCAGCCCACTGAAGATCGAGCTTAACAAAGAAGAAGGGCACTGCACCTAACCCAGTGGCAGCAGCCATTGCCAAGGTGAACAACACAACTGTTGAGACTGAATACATCATTTGATGCAGCATCAGCCGGAGATGGTTGCCGTTGCTGTAAAACGTTAAATATGGAAGACCAAGGAGGCTCAGTTAAAGACACAGTCCGCCATGGAAGTAATTATCAGGAAAAAACTCAAGGAACAAAAAGACTAAAATATCAGGTCTTAAGCAACAAAAAAAAGATAGACAGTAATCAGTTCTAGCACTAGCACAATAAGATAACAGTAACTCCATAATAAGCAAATATAAGATGAACGAAACATAGACATACTATAGCCGGAAAAGACAAACGGTGTAGAAAAATTTGAAGGCTTACACAAGGATTTGCATGTACTGCCTTAGTTTTAAAATATCATGGTCCATCAGACCAACAGTGCTACGTGAAGGCCCTACGCTACCACCAGCACCAGCCGAAGCAGCAACTAAGTTCTGCATTTGAGAGTTCCCGTTATTCCCTTGGTTTGGAGACTGCCTAGATCGTTGTTGTCCCGACATGTGAGCCTGAACATTCATGGTTATTACTTGAACCTTCGTCGCCTTGTCCTAATTCTTCTTGCAACTAGCTCCTTCTATTAATGATTTCTTCAGATGATCTCAGTACATCAGCTCTTAACACAGAACACACCTAATGTCCGACAAAACAATCTCATTATTTCATAAACCAGAAGTGGCATGATCAATACACTTGAACTACAATCATAGACTATGATGATCAAAGCAACCAAATTAAAAAACCTAAAAATCAAAACTTGAACACAAAGAAGCAAACTTATCACTCACAAGGTCACAAAGACAAAACATGATTAGAACAGAGCAATGAAGTCTGTGAAGAGCCGATGTCGCACGTAGGAGACAAATTAGAATCAAAACAAGCAAAGTAGAGAAAGCCCAGAAAGAGACTTGGAGGCCAAGTTGTAACAAATTATCGACAAATTTTTTTCAGAAATCGGAGATTTTTTCGGGGTCGGAGTTCTTCAATTTGATTTAGTAAACAAAATTCACATAAAATAAGACTTACCTTATAGGACGAGGCGACGACGAGATTGTTCGAGGACGAGGCCAGCACCGATTGAAAGATCGAGGAGAGCATCGACTTCATCTCGTTCGTCGACTTCGACTTTTCTTCTCTCATTATCACAAAACCAATACCTTAGCTACACGTGTTTAACAAGAACCGCTTCTTCCACGCCGAGCCGTTCCTCAGGTAATTAGCTTTTTTTTTTTTTAAACACTCTATTTTTCTTTATTTATTATTCATAATTATCCTAAGAATTAGGGGTGGGCACTTTACCCGATATCCGAAGCCGCACCCGAACCCGATCCGAAAAAACCCGGACCGAAATCCGAACCAAAGTAGCAAAATATCCGAACGGGTATTGAATTAGGAGATATTAGATATCTGAACCCGAACATATAATATCCGAACCGAATAGATATCCGAAAATAACCGAAAATATGTATAGTTATAACCATATATTTATAGTTTACATCTCTCATTTTATATAAAATATTTATATTGATACTACACATACTTTAAGTTCATATATGGAGAAAATGATTTGCTACTCACTTAAAATGTATGTCAAACTTTTTATTTCAAGAATTAACAAAAAATTACATCCAAAATTTACAAACAATAACCAAATTAATGTCTTTTTTAGTTTCAAAATGTTATGTCTAAATCTATTAACCATTCAATCTATTAAAGATAAAAAATTAGTTAAGTGAAAGTTATATTTTTAAATACAAGAAATTTGAGAAATGAAAAATTTTAAATTTTTTTTTCAAAATCTAAATATCCGAACCGGATACAAAATAACCGAACCCGAACTAAAAATACCCGAACCCGACCCGAAGTACAGAAATACCCGAACGGGTTCTGTACCTCTATACCAAAATATCCAAAAATTCGAAATATACGACCCGAATCCGAACGGGTACCCGAACGCCCACCCCTACTAAGAACCATACTTAAGACACCCCAATAAACATGCTAAGTCTTCTAAATGTTTCAAATATATTTCAGGCTTTTCAGCCAACCCACTTGTGTATATATATATATATATATATATTTAATTTTCATACATAGATTTAACCAAGTTAAACTCTGATTAACAATCCTGCTGTCATCTAATATTATAAACCAGGGACTAATCACAAAACAATGATTTGATACATAGTGTTTTTTTTTCTTCTTAATCAAATCTAGGGTTGGGCAAAATACCCGGATCCAAAACACTAAACCGAATCTGATCCAAAATAGATCCAAATCCAAACTGAAACTAGTTAAATATTTGAATGGATCCAAAATTTTAATGTCTTCAGAATTAGAACCAAATTCGACCCGAACCAAAATATTTCAGATACCCGAAAATATATGAATCATAATTATGTTCCCGGAAATATCTGAATCATAATTATATGTTTTAATATGTTAGTTATTTTTAGATCCAATATGCAAAAATATCCAAATACTTGAAAATATCTAAAAATCATCAAAATATACATAAAAATAAATAGCCAAAAATACTCAAAAGATAGAAAATATCCTAAATACCTATCAATTCTCCGCCCAAATATTCAAACCAAACCAATTTTCATATTAGTTGTAGATATTTGGTCATACAATATTCACATTATATGTTTTATTATCTTTTATTTTCAGATTTTGAGGATTTTAAGGTATATTTGAATTTTCAATGAGTGCCCTGAACCGATCCGCAAGAGTCCATTACAAATCAGAACCCAAATTTATAAATATTCAAGTTGGGGTCTAAGTCTTTAATCCCAAAAATTTGAAACTCAGGTATACGCAACGCCCAACAAACCATTGCTTTGTGATTTAAGCTCCGGTTTATAGAAAAGAAATACTTCTCGTCAAATCTTTGTTTTTAGTACTCAACGGCTCTTTCTCCTTCTTGACATTTTAAGTTGTAGTAAAATTAACTGTTTGTGAAGCATCTTTGCATCTTCTGCATCTCTTTTTATGGAAGGTGAATTTCGCACTCTTATCAATGCTTGACCCAAATCAAAGAAAAACTCTATCTTGTCTCAAAGGCCCAAAAGAAAGATGTGGGTCTGCTTTGAAGTCTGACAAATGCGAGCGGCGTATCAAGTGTGAACCCATATTTAGGGAGACAACTTAAAACGAAGGCGTGCTTGACAAGTCGCATATACAAACGATGCGGTTTGGAGGACATTAAAGACCTTTGGAATGAATCGAGTTGCATGGGATCGCATATATAACCTCATCAGTAATAATTATGACTTCATCAACAAAAATAATATGTTCTCTTTGTCGTATTCAAAGCGTCAACTGTTTGTAATAAGATCCGGTTTTCTGAGAATTCCTAAAGTAAATTCAGAGAGATAAATAGCTGAACTCCTTATTCTCTTGTACTACGAGCTCAACTTATAATCGACTCTGATTTAATTCAGAGAGATAACCGTAGCAATAGCGAGTCCACTTCACATTTATATCCTCTTTAAAACTTATAATCGACTATGATTTACTTCAACCTACTTTTTCTCTAACTAGTTCATTAAACACTTAATCAAACTCCTCTTTCAACAATCTTCCTCGCACGAACCTCAACCGCCCAAAACAACCAAAGGTACTTACGATTCAACAAATTTGATTTTATGTTTTTTTTATATTATTAAGAATATTAGTTACTCTTTATATCGTTTACTCCTCGCTGGTTTCTCCCTGTTTTGAGATTTATTACTGTCTGAAACTAGCATGTTTTATGTAGTGAACTCAAGAAACGAAAAACAATACAGATACAATGTAGTTAACTAATTACCCAAAAAGAGAGAAACATTATATTAGAAGAGACTCGCCTAAACAAAACAAGTTTCAACATAAACGTTAAAAACGAGACAAGAAATTAAAGCATTTGTAGTAAAATAACCCTAAGATATAAAACCTTTAAAAAGCCATTTGATGTTTCGGTTTGTGGCTTTAAAACAACGTCTTCATCTACTTACCTAAAGCACGGATCTCTTTCTTCATCTTCTTTGTTCTACCCAAAAGAATCGCAAGTGAAGCTTTGAGAGTGTGTGGTTGGCAGCAACAGTTTTACTCGCATTTAATCGACCGGTAAATGTGACGGACGAAGAGGAGAGCGGCACGGAAGCCAACAGTCCCAAGCATGAGGAAGAACCCGTAGCAAATGCAAGCCATGTAACCGAAGAAGAAAGATGTTTGCATGAAACCAGACATGTCTGATCTCGCGTAGTAATAGTATAAACAGTACGCGTAGATAAACAAACCAGTCGACCCACCGCATAGGAATGATCTGCAAAATAAAGATTAAAAGATTCAAAATCTCTGCAAAGGATGTAATACAAGTGCAGGAACGTGATCTTACCTCCACCACCATTCGTGATCTTCTGCGGCGAGTTGGAAGTAAGTCAGGGCAACGGTTATAAAAGCGGTAACGATCAAGAGGATGATGAAGACGATGAAGAGGATGCTGTAAATGGTGTAGATCCGATGGCCCCAAACACTGGCAAAGATGTAATACAGCTCGATGTAGATGGCACTGAAAGGAAGAAAACCAGCCATGGCCATCTGAGGAACAGCGCTTCTGTACCATGGAAGTGGCGGGATCTCACGTGGATACTTAGTTGTGCGGACTGGAGCTTGGAACTCGGCTTTGCTGTTTTTACCGGCGATGCCACCCAATACAAGTAAAGGCGAAGTCACTAGTGTCCATATAAGGACGATAACAACGATGGTTCCAAAGGGAAGAGCTGCGGTTGCACTGTAGGCGATTGCGACGGTGTTTAGGAAGCAGAAGGTGAGGAATAATGGGCCACAGAAGAGACCTCCAGTGAGTAACAAGTTTCTCACCTGAGAAGATTAAATGAGGATGTTTAATTGCTGTGCTAAAAACGGTGACTTTCAGAGGAAGGGTTTGGTGTTTAATACTTACCCAGTTCTTTCCTTCGAGTTGGCAGTAGAAAGAGGAGGCGGTGTATCCAGCGATTCCAGACGTGAGAGCATAGATAACGACCAAGGCGGTGAAGAGTGCTCCTCGGTTGTATGGATAGAACACTCCAACAAGTGAAAGCATGAAGATGAAAATGGTGCTGATGACATATGAGGGACAGATAGGTTAGTTATCGGCAATAAAAGAAGCATTGGCTTGAAATGAGAAGAGACTTACAGAGTGAACAACTGAGTCCCGCTACCAAGTGATGCAGCAAATAAAGATTTGTGCTTTGGGAACCGGAACACGTCCCCGTGAATGTACTTCCATCCAGTTTCCTCTTGATCATCAGCAGCTTCCTCATCTTGTGCATACCTTTACAAGTCGGGAAACAAGTTTATAATCGAGGATAAAAGAGATGTGCATCGTTGAGTCAAGAGTCAGCATTTCCAAAACTTACTTCATGAAATCATTCTTGAGGACTCGCATCAAGATGGTCGCAAGGAAACCAGTCAAGAGGAGGACAGTAACACACGAGTTTATGATAGAGAACCAGTGAATCTCCAAGTGATGCGGAAGAGAAGACGACATGGCGTACTTATCCATCCTCTTCTCGAAAGGAGTCTCTGTCTCCTTCCACTTCACAGTGTACATAAACTCCGCAACAACTTCCTTATCCTCAGTGAGATCCACAAGCGAATGAGGATCCATCCTAGCATTGATTTCGATAACTCGGTCGTTGTTATACAAAATCTCGAACTGGATGTGCTTGTAGAGGAAGTACTTGAACTCGCTCGGATCTGATTTGCTCTCCTTGTCAACCTTCCCAATGAATCCCCAGATAGGAAGATCATCATAGTACATCTGAAAGTAATAATCCTTCTCTACAGCTCTTCGGAACTGTTCAACTTCTTTTCTGCTAAGCTTCTTTTTGCAGTACGTCTCAGAGTCTTTCTCATCTCTGAAGCTAAGCTTATACGGAGCACTAACGAGCCTGTCACCGTTCAAAACCTCACCAAAAGCTTCCTTCTTATCTTTCACACCCTCTGCCAAACCAATGGATCAAAATAAACAACACTGAGTCCCTAAGATCTCAAGGTTCACAGTGAGAAGCAATCAATCTTGCTCGTACCTGGGACACAGAATGGTAGATCGAAGTACCGATACGTCTCACTGCGATCAACATCATCACACACAAGTATAATCAATCAGTCATCTGATGATAGAAATCGCAATAGCATCCATCGCAGCTCTTTTGCAGCAATAGAATGTATAGTCAGTGATCAACTTCTCTAATCCAATTCAATATCAGATCTAAACTAAGATCTATAAGTAAAATCAGTCATCTGATGAAGAAATCAAATCTCAAGGTCTCGAAATCGCAATAACATCCATCAGAGCTCCTTACAGGAATCGCATCAACGATCAATTTCTCTAATATAAGGCAGTTTCGGATTTAAGATTTGAAAACCTAAAGAGAAGGAAGAAGAGTAGAGATCGTTATACCTGGGATTGTGAAACGGGCCGACCTTGTTGGCGTAGAGGGGGACAGAGTCGCCTTCCTTGTAACGATGATCGGAGGCATCGGATCTGACGTTTCCGGCGGCGAAGAAGATAAGAGCTCCGACGAAGAGGAGCAGCGTCGTCGGTGGTTTCATGGTGTTGCTGTGAGGGGAAACTGTGAGATCTGATTTTGGCTTTTATTTGGGAGAAACGCAAATGGTAAAGACAACAAATAATTATTTATCTCATTGCAAATAAAATTAGAAATGTAACAAATAAAATCCAATTTTCTTTCTTTTTTTTTTGAAAAATTCAACTTTTTTGCCACATGAATATTTTACATTAAGATATTTGAATTTACTATACTATATGATTTGTGTTATTTTGTATTCTTTGTATGTTTTGGAAATATACTTGTTGCGAATGGAAGATATAAGACTGGGAAAATACATGAAGCAATATGACTTCTATATCGATTTTTTCATAAAATGTCATTATATTATTATCTAGTTTATAATATACCTTCTGTTTTTAAAGGGTTTCAGATTTTATTTCTGTATTTGAAAAAATAATGTTTTAAACTTTAATTGATGCATTTTTAACAAAATATAATTTTAAATCTATAAATATAAGTAAATGAATTTTATTAGAAAACAAATAAAGTTGATTAAAACTAATAAACAAAACTATGTTTTTATTTTTTATGAATATATATATATATATATGCAAGTTCTAAAGCATCAATCTTTCAAATATATATGGATTAGTTTTCTAGCGGTACATTATTTTCCGATTTTTAGTAGTTACTAGTTACATGTCAAAAGATCAAAACCTCAGTAATAGCCTAATAGGTAGTCCTTCCATTTCTTTAAGTAATATATGGAGTAACCCTAACTATTACTCCATTTTAGAGTTAAATATGAAATCAGATCAGAGAAGATTTTTGTAACGACCCGGTTTTGTTAAACCGGTATGGTTTAATTCAAAACAATTATTTGTGAAACCCAAAGCCAATCTCATTAACTAAATCGTGGGCGTATATATAAGAATTTGTATAACCCTAAAATATACGTCAAGCCGTCAACCCACCTCGTGATTATTTGTTCTTCTCTTCACCCCCACTCATGTTTTCTTGCGATCAAAGCCACCATTGTTGGTGGTACGCCAGATCCGAGAGCTTAAGAGATGAGTCACTGGATCCATTACCATGCCATCTCGTGCGTTGATGACGAGAGCAAAGTCAAGAGGTAGATCGCGAGCAAGCCCGAGTCACCATCACCACCACCAACGTGAACCATCTCACCGCATCCCACCGGAGCCATGGTTCATCACCGGAGGAGCAGCCCATGGTATCACAGACTCGTTACCTGCCGTCACGTCTGTTGCGTTGTTGTTACGTATCGGATCCGTGAGATGGAGAGCATAAGCCGAGAGGGAGAGAGGGCATTTGAGGCGGAGGCGCCATGTTCCTCACCACCACCGGTCGCAGATCTGTACCGCCGTGAGTCTATAGTCACCATAGATGGAGCCCACATCGTCAAAGTGCAAGATCCATTAACGTTGCCCCAAGTCGTGATAGCTAAGTGATCCCTTCTCCATTCCTTGTATAGCAAGCAACATTTGTAGCATAAAACCTAATCGTATATTGTGCATGGTGAAATCATATGATTTAGTTGAGACTTATTCAACGAGTAATTCATGCTAAACTTGGTCGAGTCTTGTTAGGCGAAGCATGTCCAATTCTGAACATTTTCCGATCCATCTCCGATTGTGACAAAGGTGAGGGTCTATTCCGTAAATCCCGTACCAGTGTAGAATTCTCTCTATCGTAGTTTAGATTTCGAATCATGATCCGTCTGTTTGAATTGAGTCTTGATTGTTAGTTAGTTCATTCACTGTAAACTGGAACTAGGGGTCTAGAGGATTCAACCGTTGATTGATTGTGTGATGTTAAGAGATGCGATATATATATGTATGTACACATAGCTATGAGTAGGGACTATGTGCGCGGGCGGGGGCTCATAGATG
This sequence comes from Brassica napus, assembly GCF_020379485.1. Taxonomy (NCBI): domain Eukaryota; kingdom Viridiplantae; phylum Streptophyta; class Magnoliopsida; order Brassicales; family Brassicaceae; genus Brassica; species Brassica napus. The sequence goes on from NC_063445.1 coordinate 47,389,644, forward strand.
TCTGGGCTAGTGATGCTACTTTGATTGTGCGGGCAGGGGCTTACATACGTTTGGACTTGCGATGCTACTTGTGCGGGTGTGTGGCGCAGAGACATTTGTACCATGGACGCTACTTGAGAGGGCGGGGGTACAGAGACAGACTGTACTAGCGACGCTACGTATTATATATCCATATGAGGAGATGCGGGGTGTATGGACTAGCTATATGCTATCATTGCATTGTTTGTGTTGTGTTTGTGTGATGCTTTAGGCATCTTGTTTGTTCATGTTAGAGCTAAACTTCCATAGTGGAAGTTCTATTACTCAAGTCGGTGGTTTGCGTGTTTAGCATCCCATACCTCACGGAGTAACTCTCCTGTTACTCACCCCTCATATTCCTTCCCCGTTCAGGTGAGACTGACGAACATGAGTGATTGCTATCGGACTGGTGCTTTAGGAGTTTTATTTCTGTCTTTTTCAGACTTGCGGATTTTATGTTTTTATCGATATTTTTGGGATTTATTATGTTATTTGGATTTATGGCTATTTATTGGATTTACGACTTTGGAGTTGACTTTTGAGAAGTAGTATATGGAGATTTCAGACTTTTTATTGATTTAAGTTATTTTGGAAAATACGAGTGTTACAATTTGGTATCAGAGCGGGGTTCTGTCCCGGCTCTGACCCGGGATGACGATTTGTTGGGACGTGGTTTTGACTCGGTTTTGACTCGGTCTTAATTCGGTTTAATTGATTTTAAAAGATTTTTGAATCTGGGGATTTGGGAGTTTTAAAGAAAGAAAAATACAGAACCTTTTCGGTCAGTAACTTCTAACCCAAGTGTCTTTTTATTGACGATGAGTTTATCATCGTCATCCGCTTTCTAGCTAAAAGGGTTTCAGCCAGATGTTCGAGAGATGGATGATGTCACAGTTTGATAGATTTGTCAGGTGTGTATCAGTTTCGTCCGTCGTGTTCTGAGATTGTCCGCATGTGGATATATGTGATGTTGTTGCCACCACCCAAACTTCAAACCATCGCTCCACGAGTTTTTGTTATTGGAGATTATGTGGTATGAGATGTGAGCCATGAGTTGGCTTGTGTTATTCGTGTGTATGAGTATATTTACTGCCTTGGAGGCATGGTTATTTTGTAAACTCGTGGGGATCACTTTTGGATTGGGGTGCGACAGCTTGCGTTGTGTGATATTGGAGTTACGCTTGGTATGTTTTTCAGTTTTTGGTAGTGTTGATCATTTCAGAGATGTGTCAGTTCGGACAGCTGACATAGAAACGTTGGGAGCTATTTATATTGATTGCGGTGTACCAGTTATGCTTGGAGGGCCGATTGGTTCAGAGATTCGTCAGAGATGGAGTTGTGTTTTGCGATATCATTCTTGGGGTGGACTGGTTATCATGACATCAAGTACTGTTGGATTTCCTGAGGGCAAGAGTTCATATTTCTAGAGCAGAGCAGATTTTATTTGCATATATGCTACATGCAGAGGAGTTATTGGATATGAGGAGTAAATAGATTTTGGTGATCATTTCGATGGTCAACATGAGTTGCAGGATCGTCTAGTTATCTCAGAGTATGGAGATGTATTTGAGGCTTTGGAAGGGCCGTTACCAGTGAGAGGAGATGTTCTTACGATCGAGTTAGAGTCAGGGACAGCACCGGTTTCATGAGTTCTATACCGATTAGCGCCAGCAGAGATGACTGAGCTGAAAGAACATATGGAAGATTCATCAGACAAGAGATTTATCAGGCCGAGTAATTCGCCGTGGGGAGCACCAATGTTGTTTGTAAAGAAAAAAATGATGGAGTTTCAGACGGTCGAGACGTATATGTTTTCGTCGAAAATGAGACGGATTTAAATAAGGTGGATCTACCATTTATCATTTTTAACAAAGCATTTGATGAATTTTTATTATATTTTTACAAAGTATAATATTCCGCGCTTTTAAAGCGCGGATCAAAATCTAGTGAAGTTTATAATCAAAAATACGGTAGGATTGCAGATTTCCTAAGCCTTAAAAAAACATGCATGTGTTATCTTTGGTCACGGTAACTCCATTATCTTTGGGCCAAATATTCAAATTTTACTTTTGAACAAAAAGATTCTTTGGGGCCGAAATTCCATTAAGCCAGAGTATTCAAATTTTGTGTTAATCTTCGGGCTGTAGATAGTGAGAAGGAATATCTCTTTAATTTGAACTAGATTTTGACCCGCGTTTTTAAAGCGCGGGTAGTTTTTACCATTTTGATAAAATTTGATTAAATTTATAATTTTATTAGAAAACAAATAATTTTAAAGTTGTTCTATTTGTGTTTTAAAAAAGTTTTTATATTATAATATTTGATTTTCAAGTAGTGTTTTCATATTCGATCCAGAACCTTGGCTAAACCGATAGATCTGGTGATCAATGTATAATCCGATTCAAATTTAATTAATAAATTACTTAAAATCCTATAAAACTTGGTAAAAAAAACTCAAAATTCTATAAAATCCAAAAATCTATGATTCGTTGAAAACCCAAAAATATATAATAATATTTTTTTGATATTTTTATTAAATAATTCATAATTTTTAATATTATATAAAATTGAAAAAACTTGTAATAATTTAGACTTTAATGAAATTTGTATCATGTCATTTGAAGAAAATGAAACAATGGTAATAGATTTTTTTTTTATGGATATGACAATATTAGTTTCTTTTTTGTTAATAAACTGTGATAAGTTTGTATTATATTTATTTTAGATCTTAAATTTAATTTCATGATAAGTTTTACGGTATTTTTGAACACTCAAAATTGGCATATCATTATTATGTACAAAACGACATAGTTAATAATGTTTTTTAATTTTCATGTATATATTCATATTTAATCGTTAAATAATACTATGCATTAAAGATAATATTCAAATTAAATGGAAAGTATAATTTAAATAAAAAATAGAATTATTATCATTCACAAAATATGGAAAGCATTAATTATCATAGGGAATATTCTATTGTTAGTTTAAATACGTAGTATATATATATTAAAATTAAATGTCAGTGTATGATATTGTAAATAACTTGAAAAACCAAGGGCGAAATCCTATTAGGGATTCTGCTTTAATAGTATAGATAAAACCCGAACAACTCCTGAAGCTTGTTATAGTCCAAGTGAAAGTTTGCCTTTGGAGACTGGTTTAGGCGTTCCATTTCAAGATGAATCGAAAAGTTCCCCTACTCTGAACTCTGGTAAGTTCTATCTACTTTTTTTGATACATGTACAGTATGTATGACGTAGTTTGTTTATTTTTCTAGGAGTAGAGAATCTTTACATAACATGTTTATTGTTATATTCTAATAATTCCTAAGAAACAATGTAACAGTCTCTTTTATGACTTTAAGTTGTAATGCAGCAAAAACTTTAGTAACAGTGCTCTCGTTTTATTTTCGTGATTTTTTATACAGTTTGTGATGTGTTGTGATTTTGCATAGTTTTAGCTTTGTTATTTCATATATATTCATGCATTAACCTTACATTTATTTGCATTTAGAGTCTATTGCATGTACATTTGCATCTTTTAGGTGTTGGATGAATTGTTTGGAGTTTTGGAGGTGATTAGAGCACAAAAGGAGCTTTCGAGGAGTCTTGAACCGAACGTGTGAAAGACAAGCATGGATGAAGGTCTTAAAGATATCTTTTGAAACTTGTCTTTTGGGAAGACATGGTAAATTGAGTTAGCTTTACAATGGAGGTGGTTTCAAGTCGTTTGGAGCTGTATTGAGGGATTTATGATCAAAATACTACACACATATCAGTGTGTGCAACATGGAGAAAGTGGAGAAAACTTTAATGAGTGAGTTTTATCTCTTTAAAGCTTGCAACATGGGGGATGGGTTGTCTATCATGAGTTTGGCGGCTCTTTTGGCCTAACTTTCTCTACCTTTTCTGAAGAGGCAAGACTACTTTGGCCATATGAAGGGGCAAAAGGTGTTCTATAATGGAAGAAAGTGGAGAATAACTTTTATGAGTGTGTTTTATGCTTTATGCTTTCACATGATGGATGTGTTGTCATCCTCCTTTACTTAGGCTATAAAAGAAACTGCAAGGGGAAGGAGGAAGACACACAATACACATAGTACAATACAACAAAGAGTAGAGAGTGAAAGTTTTATAGTTTCATATTTTGTATTTTGAGAGTTTGAGAGAAAACATTTGTTCTTGAGCTGTTCTTCATTGTTCATCATCTATTCTTGAGTTTTAATTTCGTTTTGCTTGTTTAATCCTTGTTTATCTTTATTCTCTGTTGTATCTACTTGAATATGCTTCAATCTATTATGAGATTAAGTGTTTTCATGGAGATTAGTGAGTAGTTTCCTTAAGAATTCATGGGTTAGGGAGATTAGAGTAACTTAGTGAAGATCTATGGTGTTATTGTATTAGATCCTTGTATGAACTTGCTTGTTGAGTATTTTTAATGCTTGTTTAGTCTTGATCACTCTAAACCTGATTTCTAAACACTTCTCATCAGACATGATTAGATGAAGTGTTTGAATCAACTCAACTAAGCTCTAGTGAGATTAGCCAAGGACACTTGATGTTAAAATTGCTAGATAGTTATTAAACTTGAACTTAAAGATTGCTTGATTGAATTAAGCCAAAGACATTTGATGTTTAATGATTTCTAAGCAAATGGACATTTACCTAGACATAGGACTTGTCTAAAATTGTGTTTAGACTTAAGAGATTACTTTGATTGAAAGCTTGTCACCTAGATTGGATCTTAGTTACTTGAAGTCAATTCCCAATACCCATGGATTCACTTGTCTAAATTGATTAAAACCTTGTTGTATTGCTCTGTTTGCTATTGTTACTTGTCACACACTCACCACTATTGAATCTGCTTAGCTTAAGAAATGACTTGTACTCTCACTGATTCACATCACTAGGACTGGTTCGACATTCACCCCACTATACTACAACATTTGCAATAGGCAGAAAAACCTATTATCAAATTGGCGCCGTTGCCAATCCTAGTCTGATTGTGACATTGAGTTTGAGTCTTTGCTTGAGACTGAGTTTTACTTTGTTTTAAAGTTACTAATTCTACTTCTTCATCTACTTGTGATCGCAGGTGCATGAACCTAAGAAGTAGAGGCACTACACATCTTACTCCCTTGACAGATATCAAAACACTTGAAAGAGAGAACAGGAGAAGGTTAAGACAAGAAGAGCAAGAGGCTCAGATACAAAGATCAGAACCTATGATGGAACCAGTTCCAGAACAACCTCAAGCTGAAGAGGGCAATGGTCAAGGAGCTGCCAACCTTCGACCTAGACAACCACAACGCCAAGCTAGGGCCATCGGTACATATGATCAACCTAACATAAATGGGAATAGGTTGGGCATTAGGGCACCGCCAGTTGCCAACAACAATTTCGAGATCAAGTCCAGCCTCATCAACATGATTGAAAACAACAAGTACCATGGACTTGCCTTGGAAGACCCACTAGATCACCTTGACAGATTTGATAAGTACTGTGGCTTGTCAAAAACAAATGGAGTTTCAGAGGATGCTTTCAAGCTCAGATTGTTTCCCTTCTCTTTGGGAGACAAGGCTCACACTTGGGAGAAAAACATCTCAAGTGATACTATCACCACTTGGGATGAATGCAAGAAGGCCTTCCTCAACAAGTTCTTCTCTGCTACAAGGACTGCCAACCTTAGAAATCAGATCTCTGGTTTTCAACAAAGAGGACTTGAAGGATTTTCAGAGGCATGGGAGAGATTCAGAAGCTACTTGTCTCAATGTCCCCACCATGGCTTCAACAATGAGAGCTTGCTAAGCACTTTCTACAGAGGAGTCTTGCCTAAATTCAAAAGCCAGCTTGACACTGCAAGCAATGGAAACTTCTTGGGGAGGACTGTCGAAGATGCATTAGAACTCTTGGAGAACATGGCACAGAGTGACTCTGTCTACAATGATGAATATGATAGAAGAGACAGAGGTGGTGGAGGAGAAGATATGACCACAAAGAGAGAGCTGAAAGCACTTCAAGACAAGATTGACATGCTACTATCAGAAAAGACCAAGAAAGAGGAGTTACATATGGTTGCTGAAGTTGATGGAGTAGAATGCCAAGAAGATATGTACTATGTCAATGCTCAGGGTACATGGTACAAGAAGGAGCCTGACTATCAATACCAGAACAACTACCAACAGAAACCCTTCTACAACAACCAACAGAAGCCATTCAACAACTACCAGCCAAGACCATTCTACAACAATCAGCCTAAGCCATTCTACAACAACAACCAAGGTGGTTACCAACCCAAACAGAACTTCCCTCCGGGATTCTCACCAAAACCAAGTCAACCTGCACAAGACCAAGCTGGATCATCAACACAACCTCCACAAGAGAGTAGTACTGAAGCTATGCTGAAACAATTATTGGAGGGACAAGCAAGAAGTGAGAAACAATTAGGGTATGAGCTGAAAAATCTCCACAACAAGATTGATGGGAATTACCATGATCTAAACAACAAGTTCAAAGCCTTGGAGAACCAGTTTGTCTCTATGACAGCCAGCTCAAGTCGCCAACAAGGTTCCCTACCTGGAAAGCCTGAACAAAACCCAAAGGAGACAATGAAGGCAATCACCCTAAGGAGTGGAAGAGAGTTGCCTCCTAAAGTTCTCATTAAGGATAATGAGAAACAAGGTGGGGAGGTGGTCATCAATGTAGATGATGATGTGGTGATTGTGGATGAGAAGACTAATGAGGAAATCTTGGAGAAGATAGTTGAAGCTAAGGGCAAGAGAAAGATTGGAGAGGAGAAAGTTGAGAACAAAAATGAGGCTGCTACATCAACAAAAGAGAAATTGTTCACTCCTCCTCCCTATGAGCCAAAGCTTCCCTTTCCTGGAAGATTCAAGAAGCAACTCCTAGAGAAGTACAAAGCCTTGTTTGACAAGCAAATGAGTGAAGTTCAACTCACCATGCCCATAATTGATGCATTTATGCTGGTTCCACAATACAGCAAGTTCTTGAAAGATGCTGTAGAACAAAAGAAGAAAGAGATGGAAGGGATGGTGATTCTTACTCATGAGTGCAGTGCCATTATTCAGAGACTGACTGTCCCAAGGAAGCTAGAAGACCCTGGTAGTTTCACCCTGCCATGCGCCATTGGACCTTTGACATTTGAGAGATGTCTATGTGATTTGGGAGCAAGTGTCAGCCTCATGCCACTATCCATTGCCAAGAAGCTTGGGTTTACACAATATAAAAAGTGCAAGATCTCTTTGGTGCTAGCTGATCGATCTGTCAAGCTCCCCATTGGCATCCTAGAAGATCTTCCTGTCAAGATAGGAAATTGTGAAGTGCCTACTGACTTTGTAGTGCTTGAGATGGATGAAGAGCCTAGAGATCCTTTGATCTTTGGAAGACCTTTCTTGGCAACTGCTGGAGCAATGGTGAATGTGAGAGATGGCACAATTGATCTCCACCTTGGAAAAGATCACATTCTCCATTTTGATATCAAGGAGATGATGAAGAAGCCCACAACTCAAGGAGAAATATTCTACATTGATGAGATGGATGCCTTGGCTGATAATTTCCTTGAGGAGTTAGCGATTGAGGACTCTCTTCAACATGCCCTGACCATTGAAAGAGAGACCCAAATGATTGAAAACAAGGATAGTGATGAGCTAGTAAGAAGGCTAGATGTTCACCTTGAGAAGGATGGAGAAGATGAGTTCATGGAGTTGCCACAAATGACTCAACATGCTGCCTCAGCAGACATTCAAGAGAACCTCCATGAAGCTGATTGGAGTGAGCTCAAGGCACCAAAAGTGGAGCTTAAACCTCTTCCCCATGGTGTAAGGTACGCTTTCCTTGGACCTAATGAGACATATCCTGTCATTGTGAGTAGTGAGCTGACTGAGAATGAATTGTCTATGCTTTTAAATGAACTTAAAAAGTATAGAAAAGCACTAGGATACTCACTTGATGACATTAAAGGAATCTCACCATCTTTGTGCATGCATAGGATACATCTAGAGGATGAATCTAAAACTTCAATTGAACACCAAAGAAGATTAAATCCTAATTTGAAAGATGTTGTTAAAAAAGAGATAATCAAATTGTTAGATGCTGGTGTGATCTATCCTATCTCTGATAGCAATTGGGTTTCACCTGTGCATGTAGTTCCTAAAAAAGGTGGCATAACAGTTGTTAAGAACGAAAATGATGAGTTAATACCAACAAGAACAATAACTGGACATAGGATGTGCATTGACTATCGAAAACTGAATGCAGCCTCTAGAAAGGATCATTTCCCTTTACCATTCATTGATCAGATGTTAGAGAGGCTAGCTAACCATCCCTATTATTGTTTTCTTGATGGATACTCTGGATTTTTCCAAATCCCTATACACCCAAATGACCAAGAGAAAACGACATTCACTTGTCCTTATGGTACCTTTGCATATCGAAGGATGCCATTTGGACTGTGCAATGCACCAGCAACATTCCAAAGAGCAATGATGTCGATTTTCTCTGATCTTATTGAGGATGTAATGGAGGTGTTTATGGATGATTTTTCTGTATACGGTTCTTCGTTTGCTACTTGTTTGTCAAATTTGTGCAGGGTCCTACAGAGATGTGAAGATACTAACCTTGTGCTGAATTGGGAGAAGTGCCACTTCATGGTTAAAGAAGGGATTGTGCTTGGGCACAAGATTTCAGAGAGAGGCATTGAAGTGGACCAAGCCAAGATCGAGGTGATGGCGAGGTTGGCTCCACCAAAAACAGTGAAAGACATTAGAAGCTTCCTTGGCCATGCTGGTTTCTACAGAAGGTTCATCAAAGACTTCTCCAAAATACCTAGACCATTGACCAAGCTGCTGTGCAAGGAGATCATCTTCAACTTTGATGAAGAATGCCTAGAAGCCTTTAAGAAGCTGAAGGAGGAGCTCACCAGTGCCCCAATAGTTCAACCACCAGATTGGAGTCTACCCTTCGAAATCATGTGCGACGCCAGTGACTATGCTGTGGGGGCAGTCTTGGGGCAAAAGAAGGACAAGAAGACACATGTGATCTACTATGCAAGTAGAACCCTTGATGAAGCTCAAGCTAAATACTCTACAACTGAGAAGGAGCTATTGGCCATTGTCTTTGCATTTGAGAAGTTCAGAAGCTACTTGGTTGGGTCAAAGGTGACTGTCTACACTGATCATGCTGCATTGAGACACCTCTTAGCCAAGAAAGATGCAAAACCAAGACTGTTGAGGTGGATTCTGCTGCTACAAGAGTTTGATCTTGAGATCAAGGACAGGCCTGGAGTTGAGAATGGAGTAGCTGATCACCTGTCCAGGTTGAAGGTGGAGTGTGGAATCCCTATTGATGACAGACTTCCAGAAGAGCAAATGATGGCTATTCATGCAGTGGTAGCTGTTTGTGAGACAGGAAAGAAACTTGAAGAGGTGAAGGCAGCTGATGAGAAGGGTCCTTGGTATGCTGATATAGTCAACTACTTAGCTAGTGGAAAAGAGCCATTGAACCTTGAAGGTTATGCCAAGAAGAAGTTCTATAAGGATGTGAAGAGATATTATTGGGATGAGCCTTACCTCTACATACTTTGTAGAGATCAACTCTATAGAAGGGCAGTGGCTGAAGAAGAAATTGATGGGATCCTTACACATTGTCATGGATCATCCTATGGAGGCCACTTTGCTACATTTAAGACAGTTGCAAAGGTGCTACAAGCTGGATTTTGGTGGCCTCACATGTTTAAAGACACCCAAGACTTTGTCTCAAGGTGTGACTCTTGTCAAAGAAGAGGAAACATCACCAAGAGGAATGAAATGCCTCAAAACCCCATCCTAGAAGTTGAAGTGTTTGATGTCTGGGGTATTGACTTCATGGGGCCTTTTCCTTCATCTTATAGCAACAAGTACATACTGGTGGCTGTAGATTATGTCTCTAAGTGGGTTGAAGCAATTGCAAGTCCAACCAATGATGCAAAGGTGGTTCTAAAAATGTTCAAGAGCATAATCTTTCCAAGGTTTGGGATTCCAAGAGTTGTGATCAGTGATGGAGGGTCTCACTTCATCAACAAACTGTTTGCAAACCTCCTTAAGAAGAATGGTGTGAAGCACAAGGTTGCAACTCCTTACCACCCCCAAACAAGTGGTCAGGTTGAGATTTCCAACAGGGAGATCAAGTCCATTTTGGAGAAGACTGTGGGGACAACAAGGAAGGATTGGTCTACAAAGCTTGATGATGCACTTTGGGCCTATAGGACTGCTTTCAAGACACCCTTGGGAACCACTCCCTTCAATCTTGTCTATGGGAAAGCTTGCCATCTGCCAGTGGAGCTTGAGTACAAGGCATTATGGGCTGTTAAGATGCTGAACTTTGACATCAAGAGTGCCAAAGAGAAAAGACTTTTCCAACTCCATGAGCTTGATGAGATTCGACTTGATGCTTTTGAGAACTCAAGAATTTACAAAGAAAAGACCAAGGCATTCCATGACAAGAAGATCCTGAAGAGGGAGTTCAACATTGGAGATCAAGTGTTGCTCTTCAACTCTCGATTGAAGTTGTTCCCTGGAAAACTTAAGTCAAGATGGTCCGGCCCTTTCAAGATCAAAGAAGTGAGGCCATATGGAGCAATTGTGCTTTGGAACAAGACTGGTGAGGAATTTGCAGTGAATGGGCAAAGAGTCAAGCTGTACATGGCGGCCACACCTGAGAAGGAAGGAACCTCGGTTCCACTTTCCGATCCCAAACCAGCCTAAACCAAAAAGGGGTAGTCAAGCTAGAGACTTAAAACAAGCTCACTTGGGAGGAAGTCCCATGTCTATCCCTATATATATTATTGTTTTACTTGTGTGGTTTTTCTTTTGTGTGTTTGATAAGTGTGTTTAAAATTTTCAGGTGATTCTCCACTTAATCAAAGAGAAAGATGGCCATCCAGCAAAGCTACAAGTGTTAAAATTATTCAACTCCATCTAGCAACTCCAAGCTAAGTGTCTCTACAACCATTGTAAATATATAGTTTTCTTGTTTGTTTCTTCTAGACCTCTTCTTTCACCTTGCTCTCACACAAGAGACTGTGTGAAGTAAGTGTGGGGGGAGAGTCTACTTATCTCACATGTTTTCTGTTTTGTTTACTTGTCATAAGCATTGCATATCCATTTGCATAGAAAATCCATAAAAATTTGCAAAATTCCAAAAAAAAAAAAAAAAAAAAACATTTAGTTATATCATTTGCATCTTTAGGTTTGAGTCTAGATCATATAGAATGCATAGGTAAAATCCCTACAAAGGACTCATGCAATGAACTCATTGTTGATACCCTTTTGAATCATAATAAGTAGCTTGAGCTTCTTCTGAATTTCTTGTAGACTTCGAGCCTTGAAAACTCCTCTTAAGACTCATTGAATCTTACTCTTTGAAACCAACTCCGATCTTAATTGACTAAAATGAACTTAATGCTTCTTGCTTATGGTCTCTTGAGTACTAAATCATGGCTTTACACACACTTGAGCTTGTATAAACCGTTTTACCAATCTTTTTGACAACTCAAGTGGTAGTCCATACCCTAAACCCTTCCCTTCTTTCAAACCATCATTAATTGTTGAGTGAGGTCTTTTTGTGAAAGCTTGTCATGTGCAAAATCTTGAGAGTATTAGGAGCGACATTGATTTGTTCTCATCTCTTGCTAGCATTAGGACCTCTTTTGGGCTAGAATCTAGGATGGTGGTTGGAATGATGTGCTTTAATTATTTTGATCTTGAGGATTAAATTGGGAAAGATTATGTAAAGGAAATGAATCAAAAAAGTGTGTCTTAAAAAAAAAAAAAAAAAAAAAAAAAAAAAAAAACTCAGATTGTGTCAATAAAAACCCCAAAAAGAAAAGAAAAAGAAGAAAAAAAATAAGAGAATGGGGATAACAAATTTTTGAGCTAAGATACATAGTTGTTAAGACAAAGAAAAGAAAAGAAAATAGTGTTCATTGGGTAAGAGATGAAAATGGGTGTACATTTGGGATTTGAGATGAAGAAAAGAAAGGGTAGAACTTAAAAATTGTCTAGGAAAAGGGTACAATGATGAGAACCGATTTATGTATGCATTAATTGCTCCTTTTCTTAGATAAATTTTGCATAATGATCAAGCTCCTATTCTTGAGTGTAAGTCACCATAGCAAAATGTATTTGGACCCTTCTCATTCTTCACATTAAGCCATTTTTTCTCACCAAACCAAATGATTTGGACCAATTGGCAATTTGCGAGAATTCACTTATGATATTTCTTATTGAATGTGAGAGTTGGTTGATTTGAGGATTCATGATAATGAGTTAAAAGATCAAAGGAATTGATAGGCCTAGAGAAGTTAGAGCTAATAAAAACATCTTGCTCTTGCTATTTGGTATGATTTTGTAAGGATATCACAACGATGGCATTGAAGAGTTTCTTAAGGTCATGAATTTCCATTTGTGTATTGAAACATCACTTCCCATGTTCTTGAAAGTTTACTTGAGGACAAGTAAATGACTAGTGTGGGGGAGTTGATGTGTTGTGATTTTGCATAGTTTTAGCTTTGTTATTTCATATATATTCATGCATTAACCTTACATTTATTTGCATTTAGAGTCTATTGCATGTACATTTGCATCTTGTAGGTGTTGGATGAATTGTTTGGAGTTTTGGAGGTGATTAGAGCACAAAAGGAGCTTTCGAGGAGTCTTGAACCGAACGTGTGAAAGACAAGCATGGATGAAGGTCTTAAAGATATCTTTTGAAACTTGTCTTTTGGGAAGACATGGTAAATTGAGTTAGCTTTACAATGGAGGTGGTTTCAAGTCGTTTGGAGCTGTATTGAGGGATTTATGATCAAAATACTACACACATATCAGTGTGTGCAACATGGAGAAAGTGGAGAAAACTTTAATGAGTGAGTTTTATCTCTTTAAAGCTTGCAACATGGGGGATGGGTTGTCTATCATGAGTTTGGTGGCTCTTTTGGCCTAACTTTCTCTACCTTTTCTGAAGAGGCAAGACTACTTTGGCCATATGAAGGGGCAAAAGGTGTTCTATAATGGAAGAAAGTGGAGAATAACTTTTATGAGTGTGTTTTATGCTTTATGCTTTCACATGATGGATGTGTTGTCATCCTCCTTTACTTAGGCTATAAAAGAGACTGCAAGGGGAAGGAGGAAGACACACAATACACAGAGTACAATACAACAAAGAGTAGAGAGTGAAAGTTTTATAGTTTCATATTTTGTATTTTGAGAGTTTGAGAGAAAACATTTGTTCTTGAGCTGTTCTTCATTGTTCATCATCTATTCTTGAGTTTTAATTTCGTTTTGCTTGTTTAATCCTTGTTTATCTTTATTCTCTGTTGTATCTACTTGAATATGCTTCAATCTATTATGAGATTAAGTGTTTTCATGGAGATTAGTGAGTAGTTTCCTTAAGAATTCATGGGTTAGGGAGATTAGAGTAACTTAGTGAAGATCTATGGTGTTATTGTATTAGATCCTTGTATGAACTTGCTTGTTGAGTATTTTTAATGCTTGTTTAGTCTTGATCACTCTAAACCTGATTTCTAAACACTTCTCATCAGACATGATTAGATGAAGTGTTTGAATCAACTCAACTAAGCTCTAGTGAGATTAGCCAAGGACACTTGATGTTAAAATTGCTAGATAGTTATTAAACTTGAACTTAAAGATTGCTTGATTGAATTAAGCCAAAGACATTTGATGTTTAATGATTTCTAAGCAAATGGACATTTACCTAGACATAGGACTTGACTAAAATTGTGTTTAGACTTAAGAGATTACTTTGATTGAAAGCTTGTCACCTAGATTGGATCTTAGTTACTTGAAGTCAATTCCCAATACCCATGGATTCACTTGTCTAAATTGATTAAAACCTTGTTGTATTGCTCTGTTTGCTATTGTTACTTGTCACACACTCACCACTATTGAATCTGCTTAGCTTAAGAAATGACTTGTACTCTCACTGATTCACATCACTAGGACTGGTTCGACATTCACCCCACTATACTACAACATTTGTAATAGGCAGAAAAACCTATTATCAGTTTGATAGTTGGTGATCACATTCTTGTTTTGTAAACATAGCTAAGTGTCGTTTGTCTGCAGCAGTTTTTTATACAGTTTGATAGTTGGTGATCACATTCTTGTCATGTGGTAAGAACAACATGTGTCCATGATCCACTCTTGTTCATTACTCACTGACATTTTTTTTATTTGAAAACAGAAAATGCTGAGAAGCCGCAGTTCGAACAAAATAAAAAAGAAGAAGTGTCGAATGAAGAAAGATGGAATATTTAGCTGCTTTGCTTGAGAGGAGTTTTTATGGGAAATTGAAAAAGCATGTTACAAGAGAGGTTTCTAATATATTCTCGGTGCCTATACACACAGTACAAAGGATTTGGCAACGGGCAAAGAATAAAAATGTCACATAAAACGAATTCATGTTGATTTGAATCGAGTTGTTAACATTCCACTACATCGCCGAACAACTATAAGATCACTCGCATCATCTAGAGACTTATTATCTACATCCTGTTGAAGAAGGGCCGCCACGTTTATGTCAGAGAAATAACAACTACATTAGAAAAGTAATGTTTTTAGCTGCTACGGCTCGACCAAGATTTGACGAAGAAGGAACAAAACATTTTCCAGAAAATAGGGGTGTTTCCATTTGTTACTATGCAATCAGCTCAAAGACGTAGTAGAAATAGAGCAGCGAGAACAATGGAATTGAAGCTAGTCTCCACCAAAAGAGAAGATATAAGAAAATGCTTATTTGAAAAAGTGATTCCTAGAATTCGTGAAAGGTGATCTCACAAAGATTTTTGAAAAACTATTTTTATTTAACAAGATAATACAAAACACATGTTTGATACTAGGGATGAAGTTTTTCAAGCAGCTGCATCACAATATGGGTTTGATATATGACTGATGTGCCAACCACCTAACTCACCTAATCTTAATATATTGGATCTTGGATTTTTAGTGTCATACAATCACTACAACATCAGGTTTATCCAGATTGATGTTAAACACATTGCTTATAGAAGATTATGCTGTGGCACTCATCCAGGTGAGCTTTGGGATATTTTTGCTCCTGAAAGTTAGGCCTGATAAGATGTTTCAAAAGTGATATGACTATATATGTGCAGATCTTAAGACCTTCATTAAAACGTCAACATCTATGGTGCTGTTTGCATAGACCCAAAAAGAGATGATCTTGAAATAGGCCTAAGGGACAAAAAGGTTTGGCGCTAAAAGGAACCCGACAAGTGGAGTTCTTGTCGCAGGTAAGATATTGTTGTCTCATATTAGTTTATCGCAACAGAGTTTGTATTTGCAGTATATTTGTACTGATCGAAAGAGATGTGTTTCTTTCACTAGGTTGTTGATGAGACACTTCGGGTCATAACATTCCCACTTACCGTTTCTCGGGAAGCAAATACTGACGTCGAAATGAATTGTTAGTAAAAATGGTTTCAACATAAAATATAATTCAAATACAAGACTAATATGAAACATCAAACACCTTTCTAATTGCAATATTTTGCGTAATTCGATTAACCATTCAGGCTATTTGATACCAAAAGGTTGGAAAGTTTTGACATGGTTTAGGAATGTCCACATGGACCCTGAAGTCTACCTAGATCCAAGAAAATTTGATCCTTCTAGATGGGATGTAAGTCAGATTTCTCAGCTTGTGTTCGTTCCAAAATTTGTTTGTTTCATTTGAATATTTGTCGCAAGAACTAACACAATATGGTTATGTTTTTCAGAAGGGCTTCATACCCAAAGCTGGTGCCTTCCTTTTGGTGCTGGAAGCCATTTACGCCAAGAAATATGATCTTCCTGGTTGATCGTTGTGAATCGTAAGTTTTGGCTGAGTTTCTCCGGCTCTAGTCCAATGGTTTGAAATTTGGCTTATGTTTAATTTTCATAGGAAGTCGTAAGGTGGACTTCGATTGCTTCATACTATTATCGAAATGAAAGCGAATGGTTCTTAGTGTTGTTTCTCAGTATAGAGATGATTTCAACTTCGGTTATGACCGTAAACTAAAAAAGTCTTCTCAGGTTTCTATGCTGGTGTTGGAGCTCAAGAAGGAAGCAGTCTCAAACAATGGCCTGGCAGTGCTGCGTTGTTTTTACGCTATTCTGGCTCTTGGTTTGGAGTGGTCATTGTATTGTTGTTCCTTACTATGAAGCTATCGTATGACATCTACTGATGTTACTTTCTAACCTTCACTCTCTATGTGTTTTTTCATGTTCTCTTTTATAGAGTTGGTTCCTTTTTGGATTTCTCCGTATGTGGAGAACATTCTCACCATTCTGTAACTCTTTCATTTTGATATTCAAATCAAGTGTTGAAAAAAAAATGATCTCCCTGAGCCTGGGACTCAATCATTTTCACCATTTCCTCCTCAAATATCAGTAAGTCTTGCAAATTTTGAATCTTTGAAATGTAGTTTCTTTGTATTATGCTGAAAAAATCCGTGGAAATATTCATGTTCAGGGTGAAACGGAGCAACACCAAGTGTCAACTGATGTGCTTGCCTGCCTCATACCAGACCGACTGATAATTGCTCGGAAATAATTTTTATCAGTAAAACATGAATCTCATCTTCTCCATAGAGCTCTAATGAGATTTTGCTTCGTTGAGTGTAGCCTTTCTTCCGTTCTATACTTCATCAGACTATTGACTATGTTCCACGAAACAAAGTTCTTTCTCTCTTCATTTAGTATTTTATATTACAAAACTCTTTTTATCTTAATGTTCTTCGATAAATGGCAATTTTAAAAACAATTACTTGATTATAAAGTTATCTTTATAAAGTTATCTCATGGCATACAAAGTCTTAGTTTGAAAATTAAACATGGTTTTAAACATCATCCACATTTTGTTGGATTTAATTAACAATAATAAAGGTAATAGTGGTTCATAAGAAATTCGCTTTCCTTATAAAATAAAAAACCTAAATAGCATTTTCACAAATAATGCAATGCCTTTCTGGGGATGGGTGTCCCTGTACCCAATAGAGTTCAATCCGGTCTATTCAGGATTTGGAATTTCGGGGTTAAAGATTTCAGTCTCACTCATGTATTTATAAATTTTGGTCTGGATTATGTTCGAATATTTGCAGATTCGGTTTGGTTCCAATAACTCGTTTAAATTATTTAAAAAATAAAATAAAATTCATATATACTTTAAATTTTTCAAAATCTAAAATAAAAATCATATATAACATATACATTTGAATAATGTATACCAAAATACCTAAACGTAACATAAAGTCTGGCTTTGCTTAAATATTTGGATAGAAAATCAATAGATATATCATATATTTTTGGTATTTTGAGTATCGTTTAGCTATTTTAGACATTTAATTTTGACTATTTGTATATATTTCAAGTATTTTGTACAACTTTAGAATATTTTATATGTTTTAGATATTTTTATATTAAATGTAGAAAAATGTAAAATAATTAATATATTTAAGTATCTAAATTTCGGTTCGGGTCAGATTCAGTTCCGATTCTCTAAATGCCAAAATTTGAACCATTTTCGTTATTTACCCAATTTTGATTCGGATTCGATACTATTTTTTTAGATCGAATTCGGTTCGGTTTTTTGGATTTGGATTTTTTGCTCAACCGTAAACCTTTCAAAAAAAATAATTGGGCTAAATGATTGCTAAATTTCACACACAATCAACGTCTTTGCACTGTTCATATGTCGAAAGCATCAGATAAGTACTACTACTAAACAAAACAAAAAAATTTCACCATCATTTTGGAGTAAAAAAAATCGATGTCTAAAGTACCAATATCAACACAAACAACAACTTCAAACACATACTACTCATTGTGTTGCACAATCAACAAAAATCTCGCATATCATCGACAAACCACTAGTATGAAATAAATCTAAAGATTTACATATTTTGTCCAAATAATTATAGAATATTTAAGGCAATGATATTCAGTACAAGAATGGTTACCAAGAGTTTCATTACACTCGATCTCCAGCTCCCATGAGCAAAACTAGATATTATTTTATGAAAGCATTCAGCTGGAGAAGTAAATGGACAATCACTTATCTCATAGATATATAGCATAAACACAAACCAGATTTTTTATTTTTATCGGAAACGAAACAAGCTTTTAATTTTGTTCAAAGGTTCCAGTCTCATTTCGGTTTTGACAATTTGATTACGGTGGATCTGATTGGTGCGAGTGGAGGATTAGCTCTATATTATAATAATGAGTACCAAGTTAATATTTTGTACACAAGCAACCGGATGATTGATGTGGAAGCAGTATCACTTGGAAAAAAGTCTTCATGGCATTTGTATACGAAGAACCAGTACATAAATTGAGAGATCAAGTATGGAAACATTAAATAGATATGGTCTGACAAGATCTGACCCGTGTTTTATTATTGGAGATTTGAATGAAATAACTGGTAATCATGAAAAGTAGGTGGTGCTTTACGGAGTCCTGGGTCTTATCTATCTTTCATTAACATGATCAAGAATATTGGATTAATGGAATTTCCGGCACGGGAGAATCAAATGTCTTGACAAGGAAGAAGAAGTAAAATTATGGTTAGATGTCAGTTGGACCGAGCACTAGCAAACGAAGACTGGCATGCACTTTTTCCATGCTCTTATACAAAATATTTAGGGATGGCGAGCTCTGACCATCAGCCAGTAGTGGCTTACCTTGAGAATAAAGTACCAAGGAGACAGGGACAGTTTCGGTTTCACAAAAGATGGATTGGACAGGATGGCTGTTGGAACCAATTGGGAGAGGTTGGGGTGACTCGAAAGCGGAAAATTCAAAGGATTTTGTATCAAAAATCATTAATTGTCGCCATGAGATCGCTACATGGCGAAAGAATAATCCATTCTATGGAAAGGAGCGAATTAGTGAGCTTCAAAAAGCACTGGAAGAAGTTCAAACTAATAACAATAGAACACATGAAGATATACTGGAAGTATCTAGGAAGTTACAAGAAGCATATAAGGATGAGAATGATTTTTTGCAACAAAAAAAGTCGGAATATGTCATACACATCAGGGGATCTGAATACTAAATTCTATCATGCCATTACAAAACAACGACGTGCTCGTAATAGAATTGTGGGTCTTTATGTTACTGAGGGAAACTGGATAATTGAGGAACCATGTGTAGAAAAAATTGTAGTGGACTATTTTGATGATTTGTTTCAGACAACTTCTCCCTCTGATTTTGAAGGTTTTTTGGATGAGATTACACCTACCATCACACCCAAATGAATAAGCGGTTAATCAGTCTAGCAACTGAGGACGAAATAAGACAAACTCTGTTTATGATGCATCCAGAAAAATCTCATGTGCCAGATAGAATGACAGTTCTATTTTTTCAACACTCTTAGCATGTAATAAAAAAGATCTACTGGAAATGGTAAATGATTTTTTGGTCTCAGGGAAACCGGATAAAAGGTTAAATCTTTCAAATATTTGTTTGGATCCTAAAATGGAGAGGCCTACCAGGATGAAAGAGGTTAGACCCATAAGCTTATGTAATGTAGGATATAAGATTATATCTTAGGTTTTATGCCAAAGATTAAAGGCTTTTTTTCCCTCACTTATTTCAGAAACACAACCGGCCTTTGTGCCTGTAAGATTGGTCTCTGACAATATCCTCATAGCTCAGGAGATGTTTCATGGTTTGAGGACAAACAAATCATGTCAGGACAAATTTATGGCCATAAAGACGGATATGAGTAAAGCTTATGATAGAGTTGAATGGATTTTTATACAAGAGCTTCTGTCCAAAATGGGGTTTGATCGTCAATGGAAATAATTAATGATGGAATATATATCCTCGGTACAGTACAAAGTCTCATTGAATGGTCAACCAAAGGGACACATAAGTCCACAGAGAGATCTACGCCAAGGGGACCCCTTACCTCCTTTCTTATTTATTACGTGTACGGAAGCATTGGTGGCAAATATAAAAAAGGCGGAGAGAGAGAAACAAATAACGGGCATAAAGGTTGCAAGGGCTTGATATCTCATATGCTATTTGTAGACGATAGTTTTTTCTTTTGCAAAGCAAAAAGAGAGGAATGTCAAGCAATTCTCAGGATTCTAAAAGACTACGAAGTGGTATCAGGTCAGCAAAATAAATATTGAAAAATCTTCGATTCAATTTGGTCACAAGATTGAGGAACCTATCACACAGAAACCACGAGATATTTTAGTGATACAAAATTTAGGCGGTAAGGAATCTTATTTGGGAATTCCTGAAAATTTGGGATGATAAAAAATACAGGTGTTTGGTTTTGTTTAGGATCGTTTGAATGATAGAGTAAATGGATGGACTTTCAAGTTTTTTACCAAGGGGGGGTGGGGGAAGGAAGTGATTATAAAATCAGTGGTAACGGTTCTGCCAAACCATGTAATGTCATGTTTTCGCATACCAAAAAAGTTAATGAAGAAGCTAACAAGTGCAGTGGCACAATTTTGGTGGAGTTCACTAGAAGTATGCACTGAAAATCATGGTATAAACTAAGTGGTCCTAAGGAGGAAGGAGGTTTGGGTTTTAAATACTTCACAGATTTAATACAACCATGCTTGAGAAGCAATTTTGGAGATTGATAGAAAACCGAACACACTTTTCTCTCTTGTGTTCAAAAGAAGCTATTTCAGGAATGTATCACCCCTAGAATTAGGGGTGGGTGTTCGGGTACCCGTTCGGGTTCGGGTCGGGTATTTCAGATTTTTGGGTATTTTGGTATAGAGGTGTAGTACCCGTTCGGGTATTTTTGTACTTCGGGTCGGGTTCGGGTATTTTTAGTCCGGATTCGGTTATTTCGGATCAGGTTCGAATATTTAGATTTTGAAAAAAAAAATTCATTTCTCAAATTTTTTTGTATTTAAAAATATAACTTTCACTTAACTATTTTTTTATTTTTAATAGATTGAATGGTTAATAGATTTGGACATAATATTTTGAAACTAACAAGACATTAATTTGGTTATTGTTTTTAAATTTTGGAGGTAACTTTTTGTTAATTCTTGAAATAAATAGTTTGGCATGCATTTTAAGCGAGTATCAAATCATTTTTTCCGTAATTGTATCTATATCATATGAACTTAAAGTATGTGCAGTATCAATATAAATATTTTAAATAAAATGAGAGATGTAAACTAGAAATACAAGGTTAATTATACTTATGTTCGGTTATCTTCGGATATCCATTCGGGTTTGGATATTACCCGTTCGGGTCCGGATATCCAATCTCTCCTAATTCAATACCCGTTCGGATATTTTGCTACTTCGGCTCAGATTTCGGTTCGGGTTTTTCGGATCGGGTTTGGGTGCGGCTTCGGATATCGGGTAAAGTGCCCACCCCTACCTAGAACCAATTAGATCGTACTCGTCGTCCTACGGTTGGCGTAATATTGTCTCTGCTTAGCAAAGAACTAATCAAAAGTGTAGGATCATGATCATCTATCTCCGTGTGGAATGATCTTTGGCTCTCATCCACTCGCCCGAGATCAGCAAATAAAAATCAGCACAATCTTTACTCAGATCTTACAGTGGATTCTCTCATCAATGTAACATCGAGGACATAGAATTTGCAGATCATTCGGACTCTAGTGAATCCTTAAGATGTGAAAATAATTGAAAGTATACCATTAAGCCGAATTTAAACTGCAGATCGCGATGGATGGAATTTTACAAATAATGTAAGATACACGGTTAAATCTGTATACCAAGTAGAACGAGTGTACCCGGACAGAGAAAAATGCTACCAGAATATGGTCCGTCGGTTTCTCCTCAGAAGGCTTTTAGCTGGAAGGTTCGTTGTCCACCTAAGATGAAACATTTTTTTATGGAAACTGGTATCATGATGTATAGCGGTTAAGAAAAACTTAAAGAGCAAGAGGAATACAAGATTACAAGGGGATGCATTTTGTGCATGATGTGGAGCATCTAAGGAATCCATAAATCATGTGTTCTTTGAATTTCAACCGGCGGTTCAGGTTTGGGCACTTTCACGAATTTCTTCGAATCCAAACATCTTTCCCACTCAGTCACTTTTTGCGAACATGGATCATTTATTTTGGAGAGATTTTCCGGAATTGAAAGACCATCAATTTGCATGGATCTTATGGTACATATGCAAAGGAAGAAACTATAAAGTTTTTAGTAACTTAGACATGGATCCTAGAGATACTTTTAAACTGGTAGAAACGGAGTCTTTACTTTGGGCTGAGGCGCATAATTCACTTTTACGGGGAATTGAGCAATCTCGATTACCCGTAAAAGCGATAGTATCATATATCCGAGGACGATGGTGTTTTACGGATGGATCATAGAAAGATCAAGATGTATTTTCAGGACAAGGGTGGTATAGCACACTAGAAAATTTTGATTGTTTAATGGAAGCGATGAATACAAGAGCGGGTCAGTCGCCACTTAACTCGAAGATAGAGGCTTTCATTTGGACAATGGAGTGTATGAGGAATCTCGACAGTTTATGGTTACATTTGCAACAGATTGTTCTCAACTGGTGAAGATGGTTTCAGAACCAGAAGAACGGCCAGTCTTTGCAAGTTACTTAGAAGACATAAAAGTCTTGAAGATAAGTTTTAACAGTTCAGAGCTCATTTATATACTATAGACGTAAAATTTAAGGGTGGACAGTCTTGCGTAAATAATGTAAAAAAAAAAAATTCTCATTTGTTATCATATGAATGCGGAGATACCAGTTTGGTTTGCCGAGTCTACATGATTCTATTTATGTCGATGACAAAGAAAATTATAGAATATTTTTGTTTATCCGACATGTAAAATAAACGAAAATATTCTAAATTTTTTTTCTCCTTTTACGTTATGATTAGTCTTGTGCATCACGCAATTCATTCAATATAAATAAAGCAACACCTCTTCAACGCATAAAAGAAAAGATAAAACTTCAAGCGTAATCTCTTTAGTTCTTTTATTTAGAAGTAAGCGTCTGAATATATGTTATTTATTTATATATATGTTATTAAAGTTGCATGGATGAATTATTTCACTTATTAAAGTTTGTAGGTTTCTCATGATACCAACATTCGAACATCTATGAGATCATGCCGTATAGCTTTCTTTAATACTCTGATGAGTTCTTTATTGAATCGTAACACTATGAATCAAGAGTATAAGCTCAATGTCTCAATAAGTACTCACTTTATTAATTACTTCTCAAAGACTCAAACTCAAACTCATAAGTTATGCCACAATCATAGCATCTCCTTATATACTACTTTTAACTTTCCTAAACTCATTAGGAAACATATCTTATAGATAACTCTCAATCTAACCTAATCTCATTAGGATAACTATAACTTATAACTAAAGCTATCTACAAGCTTAGGTCAACATTCTCCCTCTCATTTTGAACTCCTATGAGATCTCTCATCTCTTTCAACTTAATCCTTCCAAGTGTTTTGGTTAGAATATCAGCCTTTTGAACTCTTCCGGCTACATGCTCCACGTCCACCGGACCTTTCTCAACACACTCTCTAATAAAATGGAACCTTGTGTGAATATGTTTACTACGTCCATGAAATACTGGATTCTTCGAGAGTGCGATTGCAGACTTATTATCAATACGAATGAGCACCTTTTGAACTCCATCACTCGTGATCTCTTCAAGGAGCTCTTGTAGCCATATTGTCTGCTTTGCTGTGTCTGTAGCCGCCATGTATTCTGCCTCACAAGAAGATAAAGCAACGACTTCTTGTTTCTGCGAACACCAAGTAACCGGACACTCGTTTAGATAGAAGACGTGTCCTGTTGTACTCTTCCCATCGTCTTGATCGACATTGTAACTACTGTCACTGTAGCCAACTAACCCCTTCTTGCAGTCTTTCACATAGCGCAGACCAAGCGAGCACCTACCCTTCAAATATCGCATGACTTGCTTCAATGCCACTGCATGTGATGTCTTAGGATCATGCATATAGCGACTAAGAACCCCAACACACTGAGCAAGATCCGGTCTGGTATGTATCAAATACCGTAGACAGCCAATGTTCCTTCTAAACTCCTTTGCATTAGTTCCATCTTCATGTATCGATCTCGCTAGCTTCAATCTGGGATCCATAGAAATGTGCGTCGAGTTACACTCACTCATTCCCTCCTCTTCCAAGATTTTCACAGAATATCTTTCTTGTTTTAGTATTATAGCATCCTCAAGCTGTGTTACTTCAATCCCAAGATAATAGGTAAGCTTCCCTAGATCGCTCATCTCGAATTTTGCTGCCATCTCTTCCTTGAAGTCTTGTATGGCGTTAAGGCTTGACCCTGTGATGAGTAAATCATCAACATAAACCGCTACAATAAGTATGGCTCTTTTAGTTTGCTTCTGAAAGAGTGATGGCTCCTTAGAACACTTTGCGAAACTCAGCTCTCTCAAGATCGAATTCAGTTTGATGCTCCATGCTCTAGGAGCTTGTCTCAATCCATAGAGAGCCTTGTGTAGTTTATACACTTTATGCTCGCTGCCCTTTGCTTTAAACCCTTCTGGTTGGGAAACATACACCTCCTCCTGCAAGTCACCATGTAGAAACGCCGTTATTACATCGAGATGATGGATCTCCCATCCATTCGATGCTGCTAACGCAATGATCACACGTACAGTCTCTATTCAAGCCACTGGAGCAAAGACCTCCTCAAAATCGATCCCTTGACGTTGAACATAGCCTTTCGCTACAAGTCTCGCTTTGTATTTACTTATACTCCCATCTGCATTGAGTTTGATCTTGAAAATCCATTTAAGACCAATTGCTTTGCATCCTTCAGGAAGTTCAACAAGCGTCCATGTTTTATTCTTCCTTATTGAAGATATCTCATCTTCACAAGCCTCTCTCCATACTTTATCATCTTTTGCCTCATTCCAAAAGGTTCTTCATTTATCATAAGAAGAATCCGCTATGTCTCTAGTATCTCCGACATTAGCACGTAATCGTCTAAGTATGATGGTTTCGTGCTTTGTCTTGTAGATCGTCGAAGTGTTTGATTGTCATCTTCTTCGAACTCATCGAGCTTCTCTGTTTCATCGAGCTCCTCTGTTTCCTCTGTTTCGACCTCGACACCTTGCTCTGTATCGTCATGAACTCCTTCGTCCTCGTCGTTACTCTCACCACCTTTGTCTTTAAGCGTTGGAAACGTAATCAACTCTTGTTCTATACTTGTCTCCTTCCTTGTGAATCTCCAATCCCAACTGGTTTTCTCATCAAAGACTACGTCTCTACTCACTGTAATCTGACGCTTTGTTGGCTCAAGGAGGCGATAGGCCTTCGACCCTGGTTCGATTCCCAGATGCACCAGAGCTCGTGATCGGTCGTCAAGTTTTCTAAGGTGTGGAGCTTCGTTCTTAGTGTAACATACACATCCGAAAACGCGTAAATGCTCAACGTTAGGCTTCTTCTTCTTATAGACTTCATACGGCGTTTGATTCGTCAAGGTTCTCGTCGCGATACGGTTGATGAGATATGTTGAATGTTCCACTGCTTCGCCCCACAGATAATTTGGTACACTCATGTGCTTCATAATACTTCTCGTCATCTCCATCAACGTCCTGTTTCTTCTTTTGACAACTCCGTTTTGCTGTGGCGAGTACGGTGCAGTCAGATGTCTCTTTATCCCCTGTTGATCACAAAACTCTTGAAAGTCCTTAGAGGTAAACTCACCAACTCTGTCTGTGCGAAACGTCTTGATAACAGCTCATGTTTCTTTCTCAACAACGTTTTTGAACTTCTTGAACTTGTCGAAAGCTTCACTCTTTTCTTTTAATAGGATAGTCCACATATAGCGTGAGTGATCATCGATCATGACGAATATATATCTGTTGTTGGAGGCTGTTGATGGTGAAATTGGACCGCAAAGATATCCGTGTACTAGCTCAAGCACACCTGATGCTCGATAGCTTGTTGTCTTCGGGAAGCTCTGTCTCGTTTGTTTTCCCAAAAGACATGATGCACATGTTTCCCTTCCAACAACAACTCTCGGTATACCTGTTACAATTGTTTTGTTGATCATTGATTTCATGGTCTCGGAACCGACATGTCCAAGCCTTGCATGCCACGTAGTTGAATCATCTACTCTTTTGAGTTGAAGACACTTGATGCTATCAACTTCCATGGTTACTTTGTATAACCGGTTCCTCGATCTGTTTGCTTTCACCAACAAATTTCCCTCACGATCATATAAGGTTAGATAGTCTTCCTTCATACGAACGTCACAGCCGGACTCCGTTGCTTGACCAAGGCTGATTATGTTGCTTCTTAAGTCGGGTATGAAGTACACATTGGCTAGAATCTTGCGTTTACCATCTTTGCTCAAGAAGAGTATCGAACCTTTTCCCTTGATGTCTATCCTCGAATCATCACCAAACATTACTTTTCCACTTAATTTCTCATCAAGCTCAGAGAAATACTCTCGGTTTCCAGTCATATGATTGCTCGCTCCATTGTCTAAGTACCATATATTGTCTTGATCGGAGTTTGTCTCGAACTTGCTTGGCATCACGTTTTCTTCGTTGAGATATACCACCTCATGCATCATCAACTCCTCGGCT
The DNA here is from genome assembly GCF_020379485.1 of Brassica napus. NCBI lineage: Eukaryota > Viridiplantae > Streptophyta > Magnoliopsida > Brassicales > Brassicaceae > Brassica > Brassica napus. Next base: position 47,416,313 of record NC_063445.1, read on the forward strand.
TCTTCCGTGCTCTCATTCTCATTCTCTAGAGCTTCTTGAAGCTTGAGAAGTCGGTCAGGACACAGGTAAGCATAATGTCCGGTTTTGTCGCAACGAAAGCACACTACTCTCGACGTGTCTCTCCCTTGTTTCCAATCACGCTGATTGTTATACCGTCCTAGACCTCTACCTCTGCTGGTGTTTCGACCGCCTTGTCCTCTTGCTCTTCCATATCCTTCGTGAGAGCTTTGATAATCCATATTGGCATACATGAGCTTCCCTTACTCTTCCTGTGGATCCTCATCTTGGATTCTCTCCTCATAAGCTTTCAATCTACCAACCATGTCCTCAAAGCTTGTGGTGTTGAGATCAAGCACTTGTTCGAGGGCTGCTATGATGTGAATGTATTTCTTTCTTGGGAGACTGTGCAGGAATTTCTTCACAAGTTAAGATTCTTCGATGATTTCTCCTAGAGCTGAAGATTTTGATGCCATCTCCGCAAGTTTTCCCGAGAAGTCATCAATAGTTTCCGTGTCTTTCATCTTCAGTCTATTGAAATCGTCCATGAGTGTTTGTAACCTTGCTTCTCGAACTCTATCAGCTCCCACATGCCTGGCTTTTATTGCATCCCATACTAGCTTTGATGTATCAAGATCACCAACTTGTAGAATTAGACTCTCTGGTATGGACTGAAACAGCAGTGCTCGCGCCATATCGTTTTTGTCACTATCATCCAGCCCGGGGTCTATCGTTTCCCACACTTTATGCACCCTTAGCGCTACCTTCATTCTCATGCTCCACACCGTGTAGTTAGTGGTGGTGAGCATAGGACATTTGATCGTCGAGAGATGGCTTTCCTTTGGTTTGCCTATCGTCACGGCTAAACTCTTATCATCCATGTTTTGATTCCTCTCAGAACCTTAGTATCTCGATTTTTTTTGTGTCTAACGATTTCAATAAAGCTCTGATACCAACTATTGAATCGTAACACTATGAATCAAGAGTATAAGCTCAATGTCTCAATAAGTACTCACTTTATTAATTACTTCTCAAAGACTCAAACTCAAACTCATAAGTTATGCCACAATCATAACATCTCCTTATATACTACTTTTAACTTTCCTAAACTCATTAGGAAACATATCTTATAGATAACTCTCAATCTAACCTAATCTCATTAGGATAACTATAACTTATAACTAAAGCTATCTACAAGCTTAGGTCAACATTCTTTTTCTGCTTGCTTTTGCTAATTGTCAGACACATTATTGTTGGATATGGATCTAATCCTCCCACAAGGCCTACAGTGGCCTATAACCATTTGAAAGAGACTCGGCTTGCCGGATTACGGATTGATCTGTCGGCTTGACTCGAGACTGCTTTTAGCCGCATGAACGAGCGACTAAAAGAAGTCGACTCGGTGGCTTAACTTAGCGGTCCGGCCCAACGAGTCGAAAGCCCATTGAAAAAAGTGGATTAGATCACCGAAGGACGACCAATCGACTATATAAGGAGGGGTAGAGGTAACAAAAAGCGGATTCGAAATCGACTACACAAACTTTCAGTGGCAAGAACTAGAGTTTCATTTTCTCTTTCTCGCCGACTTGTATTTTCCGGCGAACTAGCTTTCGCCAATTTGATTTCCACCGCACATTTCCTTATTTGTAAACCGACTGAACATTCTCTGATCTAATAAAACATTCGACTGAACATTCTCTGATCCACCGACGAGTTCTCGTCATTCTTACTAGTTTCTGACAGTTCTAGATTCAAACAAGTATAAGCGCTAAAAGAGATCGTGTATAAAAAAAAGAAGTGTATTACAGGAATGTGGAATATGAATATTCCCTCAGAGCTCCTGCAACAGATACTGTCCTGCCTCGGTTTAAAAGACAACATACAAGCTTCCACTGTCTGCAAGACATGGTGTGAAGCAGCTGTTTCTGTCAGGAAGTTACAGCCTCACCCTTGGCTTTTTTATCCACTGAGAGTACCGGGACACTACATTTTTTTATCCATCACAATCTCAAACGTATAAGCTAAATTTCCCAAAGTTAAAGGACTATGGATACTCTTATTCTAGGGATGGTTGGTTACTTGTGGTAACAAGTGCCCCTTCTTATTTTATATTCTTATTTAACCGATTTAACTGGGATCACATATACTTACCCAAGTTGTCACCTACAACTGGTTGTTGCTTAGCCTTCTCAGCCACTCCTACATCAAGTAGTTCTTTGGTAACCTCGTTTGACTATACAAGTATCCTCTCATATATTGTGATTGACACTTGGCGGCCTGGTGAAACCGTATGGACCACCCATGAATTTAAGAACCAGTTACCTGGTCGACGTACATGGAACTATTGTGTCTTCTCGAATGGTATCTTCTATTGTTTCAGTACCTGCGGCATTCTTGGGGCTTTCGACCCGCCCAAAGAAACCTGGAAAATTCTACCAGTGAAACCATGTATCGCCTTTCGTCAGGTAGATCTCACTAGGAGAATGCTGATGACGGAGCATGAAGGAGACATCTTTGTTGTGTGTACTAGTTTCTATAAGAAGTCGCCGGTTGATATCACTCAAATTATCCTAAGGAGTGATTTTACTCTCTCAAATAAGAGGTTTAATTGTAGTACTTAGGGATTGAATCCACAAAGAGCTAGGGCACACAATAGATCTAAACAGTTTTTGATCAAGCTAGGTAAATAATGAAAAAATAGTAAATTGCAAGTAAAGCGAACAAGGCAGTTGTTCAGTTGATTGGTTTGAGGTTTGTAAACAGTTATTCGAAAGCGCTAGATCTAGGGTTTCTATTCAGGTAATCATGATTACATGGGCGTAGAATACTTAGGTTGTCAATCCTAGAACTCGACTTAGTGTAAAGATATCCAGCTTTCGCATGTGATTCTTATGTATTGACTAAGTCCAATATCTCAGCTGTCGCTTGTTGATACAGATCGAACGTCAATCGATGTTATGGTAAGAACGTCAATCGATGTTCTCTTAGACATGCTTTAGCGAGTTGATCGATAAGTTCACCAGTATTGTCTAAATCAGCTTTCGCTTGTTTCTAGCGATGTTATGGTAAGAACGTCAATCGATGTTCTCTTAGACATGCTTTAGCGAGTTGATCGATAAGTTCACCAGTATTGTCTAAATCAGCTTTCGCTTGTTTCTAGCAGTACTAGCACAAAGGAATTAGTTATGGTGCAGAACCTACCGTCATAGTTGTCCACAATCCTAAGTTCAAGGTTCTAGTTAGCTACTCTAGAACACAAGCATTAACCATAATTCTTTAAAGGATATTTATCACCTTAGCAATTCTATATTTTGGGCTAATCCCTCCTAGCATATTTGAACTTTAAATCTAACAGGTGAATTACTCAGACATAGCAAAGCAGTTCATAAACATAATCTGAATAAAATGAATAAATAGAATAGAGTTAGAAATACTGGAGTTCCAATATAAATCTCTGAATGAGTCTTGGATCTTCTCTCCAAATCTACTAAAATCCCTAAGTATTGTTTGCTGCGAAAAGTAGAAAAGTATGAAAGCGTGTGTTACCTAGAACGATGGCAGAGAACATAAATATTAGGTTAAAATCGGCCAGGGATATTTCTGTAAATGTGTGTGACTTGGGAATTAAGTCGGCTGGAAACCTAGTCGGGTCTCGCGCGCTTCGCTGTCGATCGACGACACAAGATGTGCATCGATCGATGTTTGTCTCTGTTTGTCGACCTTCGGAATGGTTTGATGGTCAGCTACGGGCTTCCTCTCATTTTATCTCTAAAATGCACCAAATCACCAGTTTCCTCCAAACCGCTCCTGAACCTGTAAATATACTAAAAAGACTCTAAAACAAATAAATAGTTCCTAAAACACCTATATACCATGGATTTTACTCATTTTTAGTCATGCCTCTTTTACAAGAGCTAGTCTCTCCTCGAAGGAGAGGAACAAATTGTACGAGTCACGTAAAGGGGACCTTGGTGAGTACTTTTCCATCGGCGATGAGAAAATTGGCTCTTCCCACCGTTCAAGTAACTATTATCCTAACTAGTTTTCTTTGGTGTTTCCTCCTCACAACAACGTTAATTTGTGACTTCATTCTTTATGTTTTGTTTTATGAAGATAGGTTTGATCAAAACAAAAAATTATGTTCTATATGCGTAACTTGGTTGCCAGTCTTAGCTCGCATTTGCCTCAATGGTCCTGAAACCAAATAAATAATACAGAAAACGAAGTTACGCAACCTAGTTGATCAAATATTTACTCTTACGGCTGAACCAACATACGACCCGAAACCAAAATACCAACATAATATCTTTTACGGCCTAAAACCAAAACATAATTTTCTTATTTGAGTTCATTCGCTTAATCCCATACTTTCCTTATTTTTCTCCTTCTTAATATGTTCCTTAGCATTTTTCATTAAACATGCAAATACATGTATGTCTAGATTAAATTATGCGTTCTTTACATAAAAATTCGATCTAACCATGCCATTATCACACAAAATCTAAATTTCAACAATGCGAAAAACGTTTTTCTCACCTTAAAAAATCACTTCGATGAACAAACTTTCCATAAACCACATTATTCATTCGCATACTCTCAAATATAATGATCAAACTTGCTTAACACCTACTATCGGATTGCCACAAATCATCTTGATTTATCTTAAAAGATCGAAGTCTCTGAACTTTGCTACGAGAATTCATGCCATCATCCTTGCTCGATCCTCCCTTGTTGACCTTTTTCTCTAGAATTTTGTTCTTACTCTGACTTCTCTATAGGACTCCTTTCTTTTGGTTGGGAGATAAATAAGAACCCAAAGTCCCTTTTAATAAGATTAATGGACTTGCTTACCAAGTCGGTTACTTAATGTAAGTTTCCTTATTTGGTTAGTTTAAAGATTGATAGACCATGGATTTGACCCACTTTTACCCATGGTTTATAAGTGTTTTAACCACTAATTATTATATAATATAGTCTATTTAGTATATTTATAGGATCATGAGTGATTTGGAGGAAAGTGATGATTTTTGAGCATTTTGGAGATATTTGGAGTAAGCATCTGAGATGACCATCGAACACGACCATCAGTCGACATTGAAGAGGAATAATCAATCGATGTTCACCTCGTGACATCGATCGACAGCAAAGCGCGCAGAAAGCCCGTTTGGTCTCAGCTGACTTATAGCTCAAGTCTTCACCTATTTACAAGATTACCCCTGACGAGTTTTCACGTAATTATATAAGCTTTGCCAACATGTTAGAGGCAAAAGTGTGCTTTCTTGTTTTACTGATTTCACAGCAAAAGGTTTTTAGGATTTTTAGTAGATTGGAGAGAAGATCCAAAGAGATTTGTGATTGGAACTCCATTGATATCTATCTATTTATCTAATGCAGTTTTTATATCTAATTGATGTTATGAATTGTTTGACCATGTCTGAGTAGTTCTCTTTGTTAGATTTAGGGTTTAAATAGGTTATGAGGGATTAGCCCCAACTATAGATTGCTAAGTTGTGATATTCATCTTTAGGATTGTCATTAATGTATGTTTCTAGATTAGCTACCTAGAACTTGCCCTAGGAGTTGTAGACATAAGCGATAGCTTGCATCTCACCCTGAAACCATCTTAATTGAGCTAAGTCTTGCTAAGAGTAAGGCGAGACCTGATCTAGTAAGCTTAGTGAGCACATTCAACCCGCGCATTAACGCTTGACCAAAAGCGTCGATCGATATTCCAATAGAATAATCGGTCGACGTTTCAGAAAGTGTATCGATCGATATTCCTATAGAATCATCTATCGACACTGGTCAATTGGCAAACCTAGAAAGTGAGAGCCTAGTGGTTTGTTTATAAGTGTTGATCTCTACAATATCATGCATGCAACTTATTAAGTATATGTAGGATTATAATCATGATTACCTGAATAAGAGCCCTAAGTCTAGCTACTTTCATCTAAGTACCAAAACCCCAATCAATCAATCGAGCAATTACTTTGCTCACAAACCTGCTATTTACATTTAAACATAAAATCAATCTAGCTTAACCAATCTGATTAGATTTATTAGGTTCCCTAGCTCCTTGTGAATTCGATCCCTAAGTACTACAACTGAACCTCTTATTTGAGAGAGTAATTCACTCCTTGGGTAATTTGAGTGATATCAAATTTGGCGCCGTTGCCGGGGAGCTTTGATCGCCTTATAGATTTAGTCTGGTTTAGTCTAGGTTACTTCTTAAAACCACTTTTTGACACAAATTTTTTTCTTGTCTTTTCAGGTACATGCCCAGCAGTACCAGAAGCAACAAGGAAACTCAACTGTTATTCTCATCAGACCCTGCATGTTTGGAACATTCAATCCGCAAAGGAAGACTCTCCTCATCGATCGACAACAACAACAGTTTGTCGCTCGATTCTCGTCAACCACCGTCGACCCAAACACCAGTTTTGTCGACCGACCCTCGCTCACCACCGTCGACCGAAGACACTCTTCTTTCGTTGACCGACATTCTCCATCCGACATCGATCTATACTCCAGTCCGAACATCGATCGATACTGAGCCGCGAGACATGGTTGCGACTTCGATACTTGTACGTGATGATAAGGGAGATCGGTCATCGGCGTAATGCAGCAGGTCAGAGGATAGATGCTCAGGGGGCTGCAATCCATGAGACTGATGCTATAGGAGCTGCTCAACCTGTAGATGAGGCCACTCGACCCAGAACGCTAGATGATTACAACCGTCCAGATCAGTTCTACACCAACAGATCAGCTATTCGTCCTCCAACTATCCAGAGAGGGGATTTCGAGTTGAAGCCGCAAGACTACACACTCGTGGGATAGAGACCCTACTAAGGGTTATCTCACAAGCATCCTATAGACCATCTGGAGAGGTTCGAGGATCTCATATCTGCTATTAAAGTAGAGGGAGTCTCTGAGGACTACCTACTCTTCAAGTACTCACTTGCTGGAGAGGCTTCACACTGGCTTAAGCAGTTACCACCAGGATTTCTCACGTCTTGGAGCGACATCAAGAATGTATTCCTATGCAACTTCTTTGATGAAGCGCGTGCTGAAGACTTGAGGAGCAAGATTGCTACATTTGCGTAGGAGCCTGCAGAATCATTCAGAAGCTCATGGATCAGATTCAAGTCTTATCAGAGAGATTGTCCACACCGTGGATTCAACAAAGTACAACTATGCAGTACTTTCTTCAAAGGCATCGCAGTGCAGTACCAGATGGCTCTTGATGCTTCCAGCGATGGGAACTTCAATACCAGGAATCCAGAGGAGGTTGTGAGAGTTATTGAGAACTTGGCATCCAGCAACAACACCAAGAACACTGATTTTAAGAGGAAGAGATCTACAACCATCCTTAGGAATGACCAGATGGATGAGGTGAAGGCAAAGCTGGACAATGTTCACAAGCTTCTCAGAAAGCAAGCTTGCCTAGTTGAGGATGTAGAAGCTTAAGACACAGAGGGTAGAGCAGAAGTAGAAGAAGATGTGAACTTCATTGGTGGAACTGGATTTCAGAGGTCTGGAAACCAGAATGGAAACTTCTATGGACAGAGAAGTAATTTCAACCAAGGTTCACAGAACCAGAAACCCTACAACAACAACATGAGTTATGAAAACTCATTCTACCAGAAGCCACCACCACCTACTCAAGAGAGCAAGATTGAAGCCATGATTGATAAGGTTCTTGAGGGACAGCAAAGCATGACGGTGGACTTCAATGGGAAGATTGATTCTGTCTACACCAACCTGAGCACAAAGTTTGAGACTCTGAGCACTCATGTGAAGAAGCTGGAGATGCAAGTTGTTCAGACAGGAGAAGCTGTTAAGAGACAATAAACCTTAACAAGAGGGGTAGGAGATGATGTGATGAAGCACCACGTGAATGCCATCATAGATGATGATTTTTGGCAAGTGGTGAAGCAGGAGAAGCTGCAAGAAGGAGATTTCGAAGTGGAAAGCTCGATGATCTTCGGTGGATCGCATTGGTGTCGATCGACGCTAGGCTTCGAACATCGATTGACAGACTTTAATCAAAACCGACCGACAGGCTCTCCAAAGCATCGATCAACGACGCCTACGGAGTCGACCACATCTTGCAATGCCGTGAGGATTATGACTCACGAGTAGTTCGCAGCAAGACACCCACATCCGCGCAGCCCTGTTTATGTCAATATCGAACGACACACTGGTCCTGCCATCGATCGACAGAGAGAGACCGCAATCGATCGACAACCTCCAGCTCCCATCGATCGCCGTACACCTCTCGCGTACCGAGTGCAGATGCCAAAGATAGACGTCGCCCGTCTAAATGCACTCATGCCACAACCCAAACCTTCAGATAACCCACCAGAGGACACCAGTCCACATTCAGATGATGCAGCAGAGCCAATGGAAGTTGATAAGGCTCCTATGGGGAGAACCTTGAGGAAAAGAAAAGGAAAGGTTGCTAATCATCTGAAAAGGGAAGCTAATGATAAGGAGATGGAAAGTCTCCAAAAGAGAGTCTTCAGGATTCCATTAGAAAAACCATTCGAGGAGGCCTATTTTACCCACATATTGTGAATGTTCTTCAGAGATACCAGAGATACTGAAGAGGGCATTAGGAGAATGTTCTATGAGGCCAGAGAAAAGATGAATAATAGGATCACACTGAAGAAGAAGAAGAAGAATGATCCTGGGAAATTTGCAATATCATGTACGGTGAAGGGTATTGAATTCCCACATGCCTTGTGTGACACAGGAGCTTCAGTCAGCATCCTACCTAGAGTTATGGCAGACCATCTGGGTCTGAAGGTGGAGCTTTCCAAGGAGTCATTCACTTTTGTGGATTGTTCTCAGAGGAGCTCAGGAGGAATTGTAAGAGACCTAGAGGTGCAGATTGGTAATGCCCTGGTTCCAGTTGATTTCCATGTCTTGGATATCAAGCTAAACTGGAACTCTTCTCTTTTACTTGGGAGAGCATTCTTGTCAACAGTAGGAGCAGTGTGTAACATGCAAACCAACCAGTTGTGTCTGACGCTCATAGATCCACATGTCCACTACAACCCCATTCCTGTCAAGAAGTCACAGGCGTCCTCCAGAAGAATCGATGATCCAGGACTCATCGCAGCATGCCAATGTGGAGCTGAGTATGAGACAGAATATTCGGCGTCGATCGAAACTCACACCGCCGCATCGATCGACATTGCCCACCAGAAATCGATCGACAATCCAAAGGAAGAATCGGTCGACAGTAGTCCACGCAATTATGAGAACGACTAATACAATCCCTCCATGGCAGCACACACCAAAGACACCATGCATACAAAGGAGTATGATGAAGATTATGAGGAGGAAAGAGCTATAGAGTACATAACCATTCTTGATGAGGAATATAGACTTCTCCATCATTTCTCTTGGAAAACGAATGCACCATCGATCGACAAAACCAACTCAACATCGATCGACACTCATCTTCATCAGACAAGCCGAAAACAAACATCGACCGACATTGCCTACTATCCATCGATCGACACTGGAGTCGACCGTGTACGAGAAGGAGATTACTCAATTGGAAGTTGGGCAGATGATCACCATCATGAAAGCTATGCAGTAGAAACGGCAGTACATGAGCAAGAAGCAGATGAAATTCATGAGGGTTTCACATATGAGGAACTTCTCAACATCCAAAGATGTAGCAGATCAACACCAAGCAGAAACCTGTTGGGAAAGAACACATTTCAGCCATCCTTACTCGAGAATCAACCGCCCGTCGATCGACGACAAACATCAATCATCGATCGACATCCGTCCGAAACCACCATCCACTGTAAGTGAAAAACCTAATTATGATAATCAGTATCTAACACAAGATGAGTTTGGTATTTTCAGGGACCCAGATGGCTATGCAAGAGCAATAGATGGACATGCACTGCAAATATCCAGAGAGGACATTGCAGACATCCTTCAGATGGCTAATGGAGCAGATAATATCTTCACGCAACAATGCAACAGTCCAGCACATCAACTGAGGGTTACAAACGAGTTCTATGACACAGCTGGTGGCATAGACAATCGTCTCAAGCAGAAGTATAGACATCCTACTCAACCGTCGATCGACGTTGACATCCCTTCATCGATCGACAGACGTCCAGAATTTGGAAAAAGAGCCTATGACCGTTATGGAACTAGGAGATTCTACTGGGAAGAGAGAGATGAGTATGAAGTCTACAGAGATGATCAGGGACATGCCAGAGATGTAGACTGACACATCATCAGAGTATCCAAGGATGATATCAGTAGTCTTCTGGAGAGATCTTCAAGAGATGAGTACAGCTACATATGTCTTCCAGAACATGCTAGCTCATTCACACAGACCAAGTTGGTACCAGAGATCTACGCCAAGGACGAGATCAATGAGATGTTCTATGGAGTCTGTCAAACCCAAGAAAAGAATGAACCAGATGAAGCTTGATGGTGTCTACTATCCACTGAACGATAGCGTCAGTTGGTTGACTACATGCATGGAGGAGATGAGGCAAGACATCGCCAGGATCCAAACACAGCGTGCAGCCGAAGGAACCGCACCAGCGTCGATCGACAGACATCACCCAACATCGATCGACGATGACCCACGAAACTCACATCCAATGAAGTCTGAACCAGATTTTCACACCAGAGCAGAGATTGATCAGTTGGTAGAAGAGATCTACAGAACTCTGGAAACAACAGAAGAGAGGCTTGATAGGAGATGTGATGACATATATTTCCCAATGGACCTTACAATGAGTTCTTTAACTTCTCAGATAGAAGCAATACAGAGGGAGATAGTAGAGATTTAGAGATGCATCGCTCGTCGACCAGAAGCATCAGCATCGATCGACAGACGCAACAACAAATCGACCGACAATCAAAGACATACATCGGCCGACGAAGCTACAAACCGAGGCAGGCTAGTACCAAAGGTGAAATCAGACACGTCTGATACACACAACCATGGAGAGGAGATCTCACCTGACACTTACGCCACACTTATGAGACATCAGTTCAACCTTGAGAGTCTTGGAGACAGATTGCAGGAATTAGAGAACACAACTGCAACAATGAAGGACAAATGGAACAGAGGAGATGAAGCAATGCGAGACTTCACTGGTACATGGTTCAACAAGCGCAGAGAAGAGATGGACACTTGTTTCCCATCAAGCTCCAGCTTTCATCATTACTAGCCAAATCACCTCCAAAGTCAAGCTAAATGACTATAACAAAGCGCTGAGTGGGAGGCAACCCACTAATATATAATATTTAATTAGTTTTTATTAATTTAGTATTTATGTTGGTTTTTAATTATTGCACGTCATAAAAAAAAGAGATCTGAGTAGACGATTGCCGTGAGTATCGACCGACGAAACACTGCCGACATCGATCGACAGAACATCACCTGCCGCGACCGATATCAACACCTTTACATCGATCGACATCCATTCCGGTCTGGTATATCGTTCTAACTTGTTACATTTAGTCCTTATGATTTAGTTATCACCATAACTCCGACTGGATTTACACTAGGGACAGTGTTGTTTAAGTCTGGGGGGAGGTTTACTGATAGTAGTTTATTCACGAGTCTTATTAAAATGTTTAAAAAAAAAGTTTTTACTGAGTCAAGAAGGGGATGATGAACTTATTGATTTTGCTTGTTATCTAACCACACCATTCTAGACTTACTAGTTGTAGATAGTACTAAAGCTACCAAAGTGGATCAACATGTCCACTATGTTACACTTGCTGAGAGTGTTTGAAGGAACCAAAGCTGACCTCCAACCTAATTGAGCTCAACTCTGCTTGTCTTGGGGCTTGGTATACATGAGATTGGATTCTTCAAACAAGTCTGGAAGGTAAAGCCTTGTGTAGATTTATCACCATTTCTCTCTCTAATTTCGATATATAGATAAAATTATAGATATAGTTATCTAATATATATATATATATATATATATAATATAGATATATTTATTAGGAAGAGATTCGAACATGACTTAATGGGTACAACCATTAAGGCTTGTTTCATAAGAATTCTATAGGTAAAGGATTAGAACATGACTTGGTGGATACAACCATTAAGGCTTGATTCACAAATAATCCTAGGATATAGGTCAAAAAGAAGTGAACATGCTTTGGTGGGTACAACTACTAAAGCTTGATTCATGGAAGCCTGTCCAATCTTGGTCAATGATCTTGCAATATAAGCAAACTTTGACTGAGAGAAAAAATTAGTAGAGAGAAAGGATAAGAACTATTGTTTACCTGCAGGTCCAGATACTTGTTTGAGCATCCTTACATCCTGTGATCGATACTCCCAAGGTAAAAGCTACACTTTATTTATGTAAAAATTGAGGTTCGTAGAGGGGATTGTCAGACATGATTTGCTAAGTTGTTGACTAGATGAACTTGGTTGCTAGACTAGGATATGGTATAGTGTGCTTCTGAGACTAGAACTGTCTAAGGTGTTGATTCTGAGCCTAGTGGTTTGTTTATAAGTGTTGAGCTCTACAATATCATGCATGCAACTTATTAAGCATATGTAGGATTATAATCCTGATTTCCTGAATAAAAGCTCTAAATCTAGCTACTTTCATCTAAGTACCAAAATCTCAATCAATCAATGGAGCAATTACTTTGCTCACAAACCTGCTATTTACATTTAAACATAAAATCAATCTAGCTTAACCAATCTGATTAGATTTATTAGGTTCCCTAGCTCATTGTGAATTTGATCCCTAAGTACTACAACTGAACCTCTTATTTGAGAGAGTAATTTATTCCTTAGAGTAATTTGAGTGATATCAAAGATCTCCATCTTCTCTACGATATTTTCCTAATCTGATTCCTGCAGACCCGACTTGCCTTTCTTGTAATCCCGCAGCAATATCTAGTTGAACTTGTCCTACTTAGAACTTGCATTTTCCAATAGCCAAACTTTCCTTAACTGGTTTTTCGGTTCCGTTGCTTCCTTACATATGCTCGATTGTTACATGATCGTCACTGCTAGATACAAAAATATCTCCTGTGCTCACTGAACATCCGACACTTAATCAAATTTTAACCTATTCATCCCAACATTCACGAATATAAGTGTTTCCAAACTTCAAAAATCAAGCTCCTTGCAGAACAAAACCTCATACGATCCATTTCTTTCGAAAATAAAAATACTCCGAGAGCGGGTCGTTACACGATCCTCCGCTTAAAAGCTAATTTTTTGGTGTAAGTTAGTCTTATTACTAGCTAGGGGGATCCGCTCTTTGCCGGATTTGTAAGTTTATTTGTGAGATTGTGTGTTCGTGTTTGGAGTTAATTTCATGTTACTTCAGACATGATCTTCATATCAGTGTGTATTGTTTAGGGGAATTAGAAACTTGAGTTGTCGCATATGTTGATCTAGATATTGATTTTTTTCCTGTTTGAAGTGGTTTATATTTATTCTTAGTCACGGTTAAGTTACCAATATTATACAGTAAATGTAGCTTCTATTTCTTGTTGGTTTTTGTCAAAGAATATTCATGACTATAATTTATTATGAAACGCGAAATAGAAAACAGAGAGGATGAGGATACATATTCTACTAAAACGAAGAAAACAAACTTGATCATTTGCTTGTAACACTAGCTAACATGTGTCATATCGATTGTCAATGATGTAGCAATGACATGTTATAGTTGCTCATGTGGTGTTGTAGTTTTCCAAGTAAAAATTTGGTCTAATACTCTAACTCTGTGGATTGTTTTTTATGTGTTTCGAGCCATTGTTCTCCAGGCTTTTGTTGATGTTCCATCCGAGAGAATCCAACATAGGTTTACCGATCTCTGGTTCTCTTCTGCCTAACATGATTAAACTATAAAGGTAAATAGTATTGGGGGAAATTAATCCGGGAGCAAGAATCTTCAGGTTAGAGAAGGATGCCGATATATTGGTTCCGGCATCCGGCTTCCTGCCTCCGTGTTCCGACTTCCGGGTTCCGGGTAAGATGATTCTTCTTGCCTCCGGTTAAAGATGAAAAATTTCAGATAAATATGAACATCCACATATTTCATGATATGGTCGGATCTCCTTAAATCCAAGGGAAAATGGAAGTATTCTAATATATATGGTTATCTTCAAGATAAATGAAAATATTATATGAATATAGTGAATATTTCCTAATCGTAAGAGAAATGCACGACTTCTACTATAAATATGGGGTTCTTAACCCTAAATAAAAGAAGTCAACTCGTACATCTACATAATACATCAATCCTACAGCTTATAGTGAAGTCATTAGACAAGACTGGTTGGCTTGAATTCGTTGAAATGTACCCACAGCTTATGATGAAGTAAAACACTGATCGGATTTGGATTCACTGAAATGTACCCCCAACTTTATATGAAGTCTCTAGACAAAGACTATAGGACAGTTTTTGATTAATTTAAGTTTAGTCTTTAGACGGAGGCTGGAGCTCTAAAAACAGATCCTTTACGACAAAGACTATGGACCATGTTTTGGTTGGTTGGAAGGAACACCCCCTCTACCCACGGATTTTAATGAAGTCTTTAGACTAAAGAAAATGTGTAAGTCAACTGTGTACCCACAGCTTGAGTGAAGTCTTAAGACAAAGATAGTGGCGGATTTTGATTCACTGAAACATAAGTTGTACCCACGGATTTGAATTTAGTTTTTAGACAGATTCAAAGATCCATAATGAACTCTTTAGACAAAGACTGGGTTTGTTTTCGTTAGTTAGTTGGAGTATAATAATTGTACCCACTGCTTCAGTTAAAGTCTATACATGTTGCCTTAATACAAGACTATACATCAGATTTTGATTCAAAATGGAAAACTAATATGTACCCAAAAACAACATGTATTTCGTTTTAAAACGACAAGTAGTTTGTCTCAAAAGAAAAAAATATGTCACACAAATTTGCCCTCTCGCTGAGATTTTTAAACAATAAGAGAGAGTAAACGAATCTTGGGGAATAATTTTTTATAACATAAACTTCCTGAGATCTTCGCAAAATCTTTGATAACATGCACACACGTTCTGCAACCGTTATGGAAAGTCGCTCCTCGTCTCTTTAAATATCAGTCTCTCTTTCTTCACCAATACTTTTCTTATTATAAACCAACAAAAATATCCCAATGTAAGTTTCTAATTTGAGAGTGTTTGTAGCTAGTATTATAGTTTGTAGGACTGTTCATGAGTCTCGCATGAAAGTCTATCATGGTTTTATCTAAAAACTCATATCCGCTATGATTCATCACATTTACGGAGATAATATAAAAAGTTAAATAAATAGATATCATATCTCGACTAGTAATGTTTACAAAACCATTTTTTGTCGTCTTTCATTCTCTATTTTCTTAACATCATTTTTATTTAATCGTTTATGTAAATTCGGTTTTCCGGTTTCTTACAAAAATAAAATTTGTTTAACAATTTCTGCCAATTTGAAACCAAATTCTTATTGTATTCAATTCATGTTTACCCTTTGCTGCCAATTTGAAACCCAATTTCTGCTCATTTTCTCCTCTCTTTTTTTCCCCTTTGGCTACGGTCAAGTTTTCTTTCTTTAATAGGTTGGTTGTCAAACAAATGGACCCGACTCCACTGAAATGACGTCAAAACTTTTTTTTTTTGCTAAATTGTAAATATCATTTCAAAAATGAATTGTTGAGGTTTACAAGATGTGATGAACAAACTGTAAAACCTTTAAAACATACTTCCAAGGCAAAAAAAGGTAAAAAACATGGAAGCAGAAATCAATCGAACTTGAAACCGTTCTGCTTTGGAGCGAACAGGACTTCAAGTATCGATACAAGCTTGTAGTAGCCGGATGGAAGGTTGAGCCGAGACGGGCTTGAAAGGAGAGACCCGAGAAACTAGAACGCAAGGAACATAACACTAGTAGGAAGCGGATTCAACGGCTGCCTGCACAACTTGCTTTACTCCGAGAGACAGAAACGATTCCGCTCAAGGACAGTCCTCTAGGTCCGGGCTGGGAAAGAACTAAACTCGGATTCAGCAAAAGACGGGACAACACACACTACGGGTGCTTAATAGCGCTCAACTAACTCTACCGCACTCGCCCTCTAAGTCGGTACAGAGAAAGGGGCAGCATCACCAACTCCCGAGTCTTACTACCTCCTCCAACTGCAAAGTGTTACCAAGAGCTCCAAGGAAACGAAGAACCTCCACAACCCAACTCAATTAAATCTGCAATACCAATCCATACTAACAAGAAACGCCAATACCAACAACAAAGGAGGGGAGAGGAGCTAAGTTAATGCATCACTCAGTAGCTAATCGCCTAATCTTGACTCAACGGAGTGACAGAGATGACCCTATCGCATTCAGTCCGAGGTCCCGAGACCTCTAGCTCAGACGACGCGTACCCGGATAGCCTTTGAAGGTAGCGGCAAAAAGCGATCTTTTCTTCCAGTCCTGCGAAAAGATTTAGGTGTCGGGGGAGGAGATTGCTTCGGTGGTGAGGAGGATGAAGCGGCGGCAGTCGCTAGAGGCACCGCATCGCAAAACCCTCTCAGCTTCGACGAATCTAACGACGTCCTCTGCGAAGACGACGACCCGAAACAGAATCACTCACCGACAAACCTTCACGCCGGAGATGGATTTGGATATGGCGGGGTCGGCAAAAACCCTCTCACAGCGCCGAACGCGCCGGAGAGGCGATCGGATCCAAAAAAAAAAAGTTTCGAAAGTTAGGGTTGAGAGAGAAATTGGGGGCGCGTTGAGTTTATTTTCCTAATGACGTCAAAACTTATGTTAGTTTTCTTTTTGAACTATAAGTCATGTTCGCATTAGAAACAAAATATGGTTAACCGTCGAACTCTTATGATGACCAGTTGTGTAATAATGTATCTCAGAGTTGAAAAATATAAATTCACGTAATTCTTTATACGAGTTTGGCATGTTTAGCTAATATTAACGTTTCAAATAATAACCGGTTTTCTTAGCAAAAATAAAAATAAAATAATAACCGACTTTTCGGATACGTTGGAGTAGACAAGTAGTCTTTGCATTCGGTTCAAGGTCTTCAAGTATAAGAAGAAAAAAATGTTAGTAGCTAATGTATTACAAAAATATCACTAGTTTTAACTTTTAACCAAATCCACGATGAGACACATGCATGCACTATCAATATGGATATAGGTCACATACCACTTTTCTTATACAATTTTTGTTTGTCGTATTAACTCATGCCGACATACGTAGCATAACACAAGCACGACGTCATGAAAAAAAAAACCCACGACGTCATGAGCTTTGATCCTCGTCGTTTGGTTTCGTCAATATATACATCAAACAACGGTGGTGATCTAAAGCTGATAAAAATTGGACCTAAACGAGATGAGGCTATTATAATACTGACGAACTTTCATCTTTTGTCAAACACTAGCGAACTTTATTTCAACACTAGAGTACTGACCTCATTCGATAAAATTCTGATATTTTCTTCTAGTCATTAATTCTAGACTCGAGAGTTTTATATTTTCTTGTAATTAATATGTTGTTATGTTATACTAAGGTGAGTTCCAAAACAGAGTATCAATAATTTATAATTAAAAATCATTAAGAATTGTTTATAACTAACAAATAACAATATTTAACCAAAAACATTTAAATATATCATATTATTTATCTTTTTAACCTTTTACTCTTTTATTTTTTTCATTTTAGAATTTCATCTTTTGCTTTATTTAATTGTTCTTTGTTTTTTTCTTTATTCTTTTGTACGTATCATACTTTAAATATTTAGCCTGTGATAATTCTTTTTATAAATAACATGTTTTGGAAAATATGATAAAAAAGTTTTAAAAACTCAATATCAATATCAAGAAATTCAAGAAGGTAATGTGAGTGTTCATATCTGAAAAATCCACCGGTTATATTGTACAGCATTTTTCGAAGTTTACCTCCCTATTTTCTTTTTACAAAATTTGAAAGTTTCTCTCATAGCCAATGATTACTTTGGCTTTCTATTCTACAATTAACCTCAATTATATTACACATACAACCACAACTGACTACTAATTAATATTAAATAATTCACCCCGTAGTTCTGATTATGGTAATTGTACCCCTTCCTTGTGTTTGGATCCTAGTAAGAGCCACCACGGTTTTACCGGAGAGACCTGGCCCATGTGTCGAGATGCACGGTCTAGAGGCAAAGTCTCCAACGGGATGTCGAACAGGTCGAGCCGGTGGCATTAGAATCCTCTTATTTACGTCATTTAGGGTTATGTCTTCTTCTCGACCACCTGGTTTCACCAATCCAAATGGATAGACTAGTATTTTGTTCTTATTACTACAATTAGACGAAGATGGTTCGGTTTTAGATTTTTCTCGGAGATAGATTTTGTCAGGAGAAACAGAAAAATCGGGAGACTCGGTCATTATCGGCTCCTCAAGGCTACGTTTTCCTTTCGTACGTTCATCTGTACATCAGAAGATTAATCAACAAGTTTTATGTTAGTAGGTTACTTTGAAATGAGACCATAAAGTTTGCAAATAGAATCGACGTGTTGGCTAGAAATCCAGCAAACTAACTTCTAAACACGTATTGTCATATGGACCGCATGAAATTATTTCCTTTATTTTTTATTGCGGAATTTAGAAATGCATTGTTATTTCAAATTTTAGAACTATTCAAAAGTCATCCCAGTAAAAGAATAACATCATCCTGCTGATTTTCTTTTGAATAAAATTTAACATTTTATTAAAAAACTAAAATAAAATAAATAACATCATCCTGCTGATTTTTTAAAAATTATTTTACTATCCGACAATTAGTTTTTTGGGAAAAAGATCCGACAATTAGTTTTTTTTTTCTTTTTTTGGTAAAAATCCGACAATTAGTTAAAATATTAGTTTCTTCAAAAAAAAAGTATAAAAACATAATAAAGTAGGTCTCACCTGTGATAACAGGTGGAGTGACAAACTGACTTTCCAAACAGCTATAACTCTTATGCAGGCCCCAATCGTTCTGCATTTTCAACGATCAACATTTTTAAATTTAATTTATATTACAAAATCATTTGGAAATGATAATCAAGGAGAATATGTATAGAATATTAGGAAATAATTCAATAAATCATTAGACAGATATAATAAAATAAATTATCAAACTCAAACCTGCGATAAGTAGCCATCGTTAAGAGATTTTGATGGATCCTCGAACAAAAGACGTCTTCTTTTGCTTCTCTCACAAGACTCGATAAGTGCGTCCTCAAGGTAACCTGTGGAGACGTCGGAATAATCCATCTCCGGTGATCTGTAAATATGTTGCGGCGATCCATTTATGTATCCACATGCATCTGCAATTTATAACACACATTTTTTTTTCTGAGTAAATTTATAACACACATTTCACTTCTATATTTTTCATCGCATAATCGTAAATAACTACATGCACGTCTATACAAAGATATATATAATTTAGCAGAGAGAGAGAGATAAATAACATATATCTATGTAGATACCAGGATTGAAGTCAGGCTTGAAGAGTGATCCAAGGTTATGTAGATCCCAAGTGGGTAAAGAGTAGAGAAGCTCACTCATGTTTTGTGTTTTTTTCTTTCTGAATGATTTGCTGAGTGTTTTGTAAAACGAAAACCTATATGGTTGCCTATTTATCTTGGTGTTGTGTGTGGAAAGTGAAAGTAAATTCAAATAAAACAATAGAATTTGGAAGATAAAGTTAAAAAGCAGTGGATAGTTTTAGAAGATGAAGAAGAGATTGTACTAATACAGTCAACGGTAGAAAAAATAAAGCAAAAGAACAGTTGTTGGATAGTGTCTTTTTCTCTTTGGGATATGAACACGATTTATGATTACTCAAATACTTTTTCGCCAAATGATCTATATAATATAAGCTGTTTCGCGAGTTTAATTAATTCAAAACGTAATTGTGCAGCTAAAATGAATTCAAAGTCATTCTGTTAGAAACAAAATTAATTTTTTTTCGTTAAATAATTATGTCATTTAGTCCGTGAAATAATAGCATAGTTAATTGGAAAATTAATATGAGATTTTTATGTAGAAGAAGGTGTTTGAATTTTTGTTAGAGTTTGGTTAGGTGGGGGACCTAATAATGGCTAAAGGTGATGATATCACATCATGCTGTTATATGTTCTTTTCTTACTGTCGACCTTTAAGCAAATTTAGTAAACAATCTTAATAACTTGACTCAGTCAATGTATACTAGAATCAGAAACTATCACATGTGGATTGTAAAAAAATGTCAGCAATTTCAAAACGCATTAGATATAAACGTATTTGATTAAGTAATTGAAATGATCTAACACCAAAGCAAAAGTTTCTTTTTAACTACAGTTAGCTACTACCAGGTCTGAAATATAATTATATATGCATATATATTCTTAATATATCATGTACTTAGAGAATTGATAATCTATGCGCGATTAATTAGATTTGGTTGTTGCAAATTGTAGATCATATAATATATGATCGCTTTTTATGACAGTTGAGAAATGGATAAGACAGTAGACACGTTCATTTCAAAGTTTATCCAGTTAAGACGATGATGTTGTGTTTGTTTTGTTACTGTTAGTTCAATGATAAAACATTGTTTTTGACCGAAAGATTATATGATAAAACATTGGTGACAACATTAAAATAGTTCCAAAGATTAAAAACAGGTTGACCAACATTAAGGACATTTTAAAAGTTTTACAAAAAAGACATTTTAAAATCCCCTATAATATTAATTGAAGATCTTTTAAATTGTTATAACCAAAATTTTGTAAAAATTAAAAAAAAAAATTTATCATATGTGGCACTTGTGTATGCTTTTTAAATCATATTTCAAAAATTTCTAGAGCACCTTATATAAACTATAGTCTAGCAAAATAATATTTCGAAGGCTATAGTTGGTCGCATATATCAATTCTTTATTGTTTCGCAGGTTTTCCTTAAATAAAACCTACGGAATTACCTAATGTGATTAAAATATATATAGAAATTAATGATTTTAAACAATAAAGATTTGATAACAATCTGTATACTTTTTATCATTTTTTTGTTTATTTCTTTATTATTAAAATAAATTTCATTAATCATATAATAAAAATCTAGATTTTTTTTTTGTACATGTTGTATTTTGAATTTTTCAAAACGGTATAAATTACTAAAATTATTAAAAGTCTCTCATAAACTTTTATGATCAAGGTTTAAATTTTTTCTATATTAAGATACAATGATTATAAGACCATATGAAGAAATAATTTTATTTTAATAGGTTTCTATGTTAATATATATATATATTTCATATCGTTTAAATTAAACTATGCATTGTATGAAAATGTATACTTATATTTTGATATTTGCATTGAACATATATTGAAAAGTTTATAAATTTATTCTTCTGTAAAATATTTTTTAAATAATTTTTATATAAATTTATCATGCGCAAAGGTGCAGGTCTTATCCTAGTTAATACTCCATTCGTTCCACAAAGATAAATTTTTTAGTATTTTCACATATATTAAGAAAACACATTAAACTACCATAATAAATGTATCGTTTTCTGTAATTTTCAATATTCAATAACTTTTAACCAATAGTAATTCAATAAAATTAATTAATTTTTTTGAAGTTTACAATTTTTTCATAGAAAACACAAAAAATACATTTTTTTGAAACAAACTTTTTAAAAAAAAGTCTACCATTAAAAAACGGAGAGAGTATATATAATGTAAACTATGGTTTCCGGTTCTAGTTTCTAGAACAATTTTGATTTAATTGTAGCTGACAGACAATGCATTTCGTAATGGATAGCGCTAAGCCTGGATATTGTTATAAAAAATTAAGAAGCGATGTATTCCACAGCTCATAAAACCATTTTAATCAACAACAAATGCAATATCTACTTCTTCTTTTTTTTCTCTGCGAACCACAAAGTCATCTCTGAAGAATTTTGTGTTCTTTGGACGTATAGGAGAACTTCCTTTTGATTTTTAATCCATTCGTTAAATCCTGATTCTACTTTGCTTCTGATTTGGTGAACAACCGTTCTTCTTTTGGATGCTCTTTTGGTTGTTTTCTTCATTCTTCACAATGGTGGGGATTGTCACGTCCTTTCACGTTTACTTTCTTCCATTATTACATGCCTTTATTTCATTTTATAATTCCTTTTTAATTTAACGATCTGATTTGATTTGATAGGTTGATGTAATTATTCGGAATGGTTCCACTAGTCGAAGCGATGTAATCACTGTAGAATAAGTATGGTCGTGCAATCAGACCAATCGTTGTGATAGAACTGAATAATGAAATGAAATTGTTAGTATTTCTTTAGTTTTGAATATTGTTAGAATAATTATGAGTAATTCTTACGAGATAAATAAACTGTTTAGATGATGAATTACTTACATATTTAAATAATATTATAGTAATTGGCTTTTTTTGATTCATGACATAATTTTCTTGTACATTTAAAACTAACTAGGTGATTATCCGCGTTACGCTGCAGAATTTTTTTTATAATATACCACCATGTCGAGTTATTTGAGTTTTTCTTTGGTTCATCCCTAGGGTTATTTTTAGGTTCACCAACCAATAAGATTTATTTATTTAAGATTCAATATTAAAAAAAAATAAAAAATAATAAGAATTTGTCAAGTTATATTATGTTTTTAAAATAAATAAAAATAGTAATAATTACCAATTTTTTTACTATTGTTAACACCGTCAGAAAAACACTAAACCCTAAACCTTTGGATAAAATTTAAACCTTTAGACAAATCCTAAACTCTAAATCATAAATATTAAAACTAAATCTTAAAAACACTAAATCCTAAATCATAAATCCTTAATCCTAAACCATGAACTCTTGGGTAAATCTTAAACCCCAAGAGTTCAGGGTTTACTCAAGAATTTAGGGTTTAATGTTTAGGATTTAGAGTTTTTAAGATTTAGTTTTTAATGTTTATGATTTAGGGTTTATGATTTACCAAATGATTTAAAGTTTATCCAAGGGTTTAGAGTTTAAGATTTAGGGTCTAAGGTTTAATGTTTTGTTGATAGTGTTAACAATATTAAAAAAAAATTTGGTAATTATTATTTATTTTTATTTATTTTAAAATCATAATATTACTCGACAAATTCTTAATATTTTCTTTTCTTTTTTTAAAAGATATTAAATCTGAAACAAAAAAATCATATTGGTTGGTGAACCTACAGGTTTACCCTAGGGGAGTGAACCCAAAAAAACTAGAGTTATTTTGGTCGAGTAATAAACTTCCAAAGTTGAATTTTCTTTTAAAAAAAACGAAAAAAACTTCCAAAGTTTAATGACTCATTCAGTTATTCTTCTTTTCATGTCGACAACTTGTTCCTTTTTACCGAGTTATGGATGTGTTTCCTTTTTCCAATTCTTCTTTTGACATTTACATGAAACTCATATATTGTTCTGGTTTACGTCATTGTACTAAAAGATTATTTAAAACAATATGTTTCTCACTCGTTGATCGTAGATGATACCAAATATAAATAACCGTGGCGTAAAATGTGTCTTGAATTCACAATTCTTATGTGTTTACACGTTAATTAGAGATGTGTAACTGTTGTGGCCTTGATTTTAATATTCCATTTGGTCATTCTTTCTCTGAAAAGTGTACTAAGACACTTTATTTCTTATAAAGAAAATCTAAGTCACAAAGTACTTAAAAGGAACAAATAATATCAACTTCGCAGATTCATATAAACTAATCACGCTTATAAATAAAGCAATCATAAACTCTTACTGATGACTATTAGGAACATCCGTTGAAAGTCTTAGAGATAAACATCAGCTATTTTTAAACATATTCTTCAGCCATCTTTCACGATCCCAAATGTCAATTTCGTGTAACATAGCGGAGTCAAAACCCATATACATCGTCGATATCTAGTCGTTGATTTTTTTCCAAATCTTTACATTTCCACCAACGATATTTCAAAGGTCTGGTCAAAATTAGATTCAAGTCCACTTTAGCTAAATGGTAAACTCATAATCAACATAAATATAGTCACCAACGTAAACAGTCACCAATAAGTGCTACCGGATACAATCAAGCCTGATCAGATGGAAAAAACAATTTCGTTCTCCAAATTTCCTCAGCATTGTTGCCGGAAGGTTTAATAGAGAAACATCGACGTAGAAAATCAAACGGATTTGGTGAAGTGACGCAAAAAAAAAAAATAGTGACAACCATTTTCCTTTTAGTTGTATTGTTTCTAATGCGTTTAGTTACCTGTCATTCGATTCCATACAGGAAAAAAACACTTTTATTTCACTGCTATCGCAACCACTATAACAGGGGAGAAATGAGACAAACCAAGCAATTTTTTGTTCCGTTAAGAACAAAGCTATTTCTTTCATTGGCTTTTGCTCATGAAGAAGTGATCTCATGTTACCTAGAAAGTGGAAACCATTTTTTTATGAGCTTTCTTCTTGTTCTTGAGAAGACAATATTTTATGGATCTCTACAATGATGCATTTTTGAAAAGTATCGTATCAATCCTCAGATTTCAGTTGGATATTAAATAATTGGAGAAGATGGAAGATGATAAGCAAAACAATGAAGATGAAAGATAAATAGAAGATATAACAAACTCACTTAATGATCCTAAAACCCATCATAGTTCTTTAAAGATCTTTGCTTTGATCTGTGTCGCCTTAGTGACTCCGTCTTCGCTTGCATGAGAGGAAAAAAGCGCTTTGGGATCATCAGCAATATTAAACACAGATTTTTTGACGAAATAAAGAATATGGAAAAACAGGTGGACAATAACAATTTTATGATGTGTATGAATAAAATGTTTTGATTGGTACTTCAATTTTTTTCATTAATTGATATTGCAACTTTTCAATGCTTTAGAAAGCTGATGTGTCATTCCTCATAGAGAGCCTTGTGCTATTATTGCGCTTGTGCTATTATTGCGCTGATTATCTCAAACCTAACAACGTGAGTGGTATTATGGTGGTAGAGTTTTATATCGGCAAGCAAATACTGATGACTGTGCTTTAAAGGCTTGACTGTTAAGAGGCATATGCATCAAGCATCCTGATTTGACAGAAAAAACACAACTATTTCGATCTTGATCATAATTTTTTATACTATGTTGCGTTTATTTTATACTATGTTTTTTCCAAAAAGATTATTTTATACTATGTATTTCCGAAAAATGTAAGATCCTCTAAATGACTTTAACTTAAATATTTACAATTACCTCACCACATGATATCTGTAATGACATTTCACATGATTTCTATATTCACTTTGATCAGAGAATCATTTGTAATCAATACCATTAAAAGTGTATCATTGCAAAATTATATTCTTAATAAAAATTGTAGTTTTTTCAAAAATATTCTTATTTTTACAATGTATTAATAAAATTTATTAATGGCATTTAATTCTTTTGGTTTTGGGCATACAAATATACCTAAATAGATATATAAATAATGAGCATATATATATATTTAAAAGATATACTAACTTAAAATTTAATTTAAGTATAAATATATTATGAAGTATAAATATATTAACAAACATGAAAATATTATTTTCTTAAATCTACGTATCAATATTCAAAATAAATCATTCGAATATTATACAGATTTTCAATAACAACCAAAACCCTATATCTTACACCATATATCATATACATATTTGAATATTATTTTTCCATTTATAATGTCATTTTGTACATAATATTAATATGGCAATTACGAGTGTTTAAGAATATTTTAAAAACTATCTTAAAATCAATTTTTGAATCTAAAACAAAACTACAAACTTATAATAGGTTATTAATAACGAAAATAAACTAATATTGTCATATCAATAAGTTTTTTATATTATCATTTTTTATTTGGATAACATAATAAAATTTCATCAAATTTTAAAGAATCACAAATTTATGTAATATTAAAAAATATATGAGTAATTTAATCAATTTTTAAAAACAATATTATCAGATATTTTGTGTTTTTATCAGATTAATGGTATCAGATCGCAAGTTAATAATGAGTTTTTGGATTTTTACCGGTTATATTGGATTTTTAATTAACGAATTTTTAATTAAATGCTAACCAGATTATATACAATGTATCGGGTCTATAGGTTCAACCACGAATTTTGGTCGGATATGAAAACAAATCTAAAACAAATCGAACATTATTATATAACAACTACCATATCTTGAAGAGAGAAAAAAACAAATGATAAAAACCTAAATACTCAATTGTTATAATTCGAAACAAAAATAATGGTAGTTTGTAAATCAGTTTTCGGTCAATAAATGAAAAACAAACAAACTCGCGTTTTCTAAGCGCGGATCAAAATCTAGTTTATCAAATTAAAATAAGATTATGATACAAGACATATTCTTTGAAAAATAAAAATCAGTGACACAAGTAAATTTTAAAAAGAAAAGTAGAGATAAAATATTTACATAAATCTTAAGGTGAAAGCCTAAATTTAATTTATAATTTTTCTGTCATATATTAATTCTTTTATTTTTATATATAGTTTACATAATAAAAATATTTATTTTATTTTGTGTATTTTTGTGAATTGTTTACGAAGTGGCTATCTTTTATTTGAAAAGAATTTCATCGCTTTGTAAGAAAAACAATTATCATCGATTTGTTATAAATCCATGATATGGATATGTGGATTGCCATTAACCATCAGGGAGGTTTACATCCGACCAGACTATCCGGTCCGTCTACACCCGTCTCCGGTCCGTCTACATCCGCCCGAGACTAGTCAAGATGAAGACTCATTCAACCGGAGCATTTATGAGCTTTGACCAAGTCTAGATATTTGTAGTCAAATGTATTAAATATGTAGATTCTCTCATTTGTTGTAAACCCTTGGAACCTCCACTATATATTGATAGTGAGAGCTAATGAGAAAGACACAACTTTCACAACAACACTTCTCTCATATTTCTAACACGTTATCAGCACGATTGTGCTCTCCACCTGAGAAATCTCTCTCAGCCGGCGATCCTCTTTCCGGCCAGCTCCTCCGGTGCTCAGCCTTTGCTCCACCGGCGCTCAGCCTCCTCTCCACCAGGCCACCTCTCTCTCTCCGCCGGAAAACTCCTCTCTCTCTCAAATTCCGGCCAACTCTCACGGTGGTCCTCTCAGATTCTTGTGGTGAAAAAGGTAAACAAATCAAAACCTTGAAATCTATAGAACACCATTATATATGAAACAAATCTATGATCTATATGAATCCATAACTTATAAACAATCTATGGATTTAAAATATTGATCTTGTTTCTATGATCCATATGATCCATATGAAACTTGATTCTAAAAGTATCTTGAATCCATAAAACTTAAAATTCTCTAAAGGTTCTATGTTTCTCTAAAAACTTATAAACTTATCAAAATACCTAAAGATCTACATGAATCTTGTTTATAAAAACTTATGAATCATAAAATTATTAGAGAAAGCTTAAACCTTTTGATTCAATCCTTTTGTTTGGCCATTTTACCAGATGTGATAAACATAAGTGTATAATCTGGCCAAAACAAAACTCCATCAAATCCTTGCTGTGTCATTTTCGGCCAGATCCCCTAAAAATCAGTCAACCCATCAATAAAATCAAAATTAAAATCATTCATTGCATATCCTTGACTAATAATATTTGTTTTGTAACTATCAAAGTTTTAAAAACCTTTTATGATTTTTATAAATGCATAATCGATTTTATAAATGCTTGTTTGAATTTATTAAGTGCATATCTTTGACTGAAAATTATTTCTAAAGTTTTATAAGCCACAGTCTTGTTTTAAAATTGATATGTCATAAGGTAGAATAAAATCTGGTTGAAATCATTTGATCACATTGTTAATTAAACCAACAATGAACAGATTTTATATCATACTGAATTTTGATCACATAAGTTTGCTAGTTAAAATAAAACTTGATCTAGTTTCATCCTTGAACCTGATTCTATGATTAAATTATGAACTGATCATTTGTATACCTGATAGTATCATTTAGTAAATCATTAGATCGAACTTGAATCATCCATGAACTGACCTTTGCATGCATCCAACTATCATATTGTTAAAACTGGACATAGGTATCACATAATTGAAACCAAACATACATGTTCGCATAGCTTTAGCAATGATGATACTAGTGCGTCTGAAGTGGTTCATGTTGTTTGCATCTAAATGATTCACACTGTTTGCATATAGTTAGACAAAATCGGTTTCCATTTAAAATTTAGTACATTTGCTTTATTCAAAATTATAAACCAAGTTTTAACCGATTTTGAAAATCTACTTTGGTTTACAAATATCTTGAACATTATAAAAGTTATTTGTCTTGTCCATGATGCATTTTAAATCCATCCATATTGATTGACAAAATTTTTATCTTAATGCATATAAAATATTTTCTGAAAATAAAATGCATAATAAATCATCAATCTCCTTGGCATATAAATTCAAATCCTGAATTATATTATGAATCCTTACTCCTTTATGGATATTTGATTCAGATGTCGAAAATCAACAACCTTGAATATGCTTCCCTCAATCTCTCCGGAGATAATTACCTCCAATGGGAGCTTGATACCAAAATCCTCTTAAGGTCCAGAAACCTTGGTGATACTATCACTGAAGGCACTGAGCCATCAGACAAGGATAATTACAAGGCACTTGTTGTCATTCGCCATCACCTTGCTGAAGGTCTCAAGGACCAGTATCTCACAATTGAGAATCCTCTGGAACTTTGGACAGAGTTGAAAACCAGATTTAATCATCAGAAAACTGTGATATTGCCAAAAGCCCTTTATGATTGGAGAAACCTGAGAATCCAAGACTATAAGTCTGTGGAAGAGTATAACTCGGCTTTGTTCAAAATAGTCTCAAAGTTGAAACTTTGTGGTGAGACTATTACTGATGCTGATATGTTGGAGAAAACATTCTCCACATTCCACACCAGCAATGTTGTGCTTCAGCAACAGTACCGAGAGAAGGGTTTCTCCACTTATGCTGCCTTAATCTCTTGTTTGTTGCTAGCTGAGCAAAACAATGAGTTGCTCATGATGAACAGTGAGCTAAGGCCTCCTGGTGCTAAAGCATTGCCTGAGGCACATGCGGCCGTAGAGCCAAAGGATGAGACTCCAAGAGAGTCATACCATGGTCGCATGAGAGGCCGTGGTAGATGGCAAGGTCGTAACCGTGGGTTTCAACCACGTGGCCGTGGATTTCAACCACGAGACCATCTTGGTCGCAGCCGAGGCCGAGGCTATAGCCAAGGTCATCAAGCTACCCGTGGGTATAAGTCCGACTTCAAAACCCATGGTTCGAGCTCGACCAAATCTGCTTGCCATCGTTGTGGGATGACCAATCATTGGGCTAATAAATGCAAAACTCCCCAACACCTTGTTAAGCTCTACCAGGAGAGCATAAAGGGCAAGAACATTGAGGCAAATTTGGTCCATTATGATAATGAGAATGATCTGGATCATGAGGATGATCAAGCCCATGACAAAGATGATCATGAGGACTTTGAGACTTCAGACCTCCTTACAAGTGGCTGAATATGAAGATTTTGATATCATATTGCTTTTGTCTTTGCATTCCTGATTTGGCTTTATGTATTTTTCCTATGTTCTATGACTTTGGCAATTCCATTTATGAAATAAAGTTTTTTTTTTACTTTATATATATGCCTTATACAAAGTCACACTATATTAAAAGACAAAAGATATTTTGTTAACCTCATTTTAAAGAGTGCCAATATCAATACTATAGCAGGCACGGCCAACCTTATTGAAGGCCATGTCCCGGCTCACTTAGTGATGCCTAAAGGCACGCATTTAGAAATTTCTAATGCATTATATTCTCCTAAATCAAAGAGAAATCTGTTAAGTTTCAAAGACATTCGCATGAATGATCTACATGTTGAAAGTAGGGGCGAGGGAAAGAAAGAATTCCTCTTGATTTATGAAAATGCCCAAGGCCATAAGAAAGTCCTAGAGACTATCCCTGCTATATCAATAGGCCTCTATTGTGCCAATATAAAATCGAGTGAGGCTAACACTTCAATTCCTAATGAGTTCAGAGAAGCCTTTAAACAATGGCATGAAAGGCTTGGCCATCCTGGCAGATCCATGATGCGCAAAATAATCTCGAGCTCAACTGGCCATTCCTTGAAAGATAGGATAACTATCCCTATGAGCATTACATGTATTCCATGCTCACAAGGAAAATTAATAATAAGGCCATCACCTGGAAAGGTGAGTAAGGAAACATTAAACTTTCTGGAAAGAATACATGGTGATATATGTGGACCAATACACCCACCTTGTGGGACATTTCGATATTTTATGGTCCTCATTGACGCATCGACCAGATGGTCGCATGTTTGTCTATTATCATCTAGAAACTTAGCATTGGCAAGACTATTGGCACAGATCATAAGACTGCGAGCCCATTTTCCAGATTTTCCACTAAAGACTATACGTCTTGACAATGCAAGTGAATTCAGTTCCCAAGCTTTTAATGATTACTGTATGTCCATGGGGGTAAGTGTGGAACACTCCGTGGCACATGTACATACACAGAACGGATTGGCCGAATCCTTCATTAAAAGAATCCAGTTGATTGCTCGACCATTACTCATGAGGTCGAAGCTACCAGTATCAGCTTGGGGACATGCGGTATTACATGCTGCTGAATTAATACGCATAAGGCCATCCAGTGAACATAAATATTCTCCATCCCAATTACTCTCGGGTCATGAGCCAGACGTATCCCATATCAAAACATTTGGATGTTCTGTGTACGT
Source organism: Brassica napus (assembly GCF_020379485.1). NCBI lineage: Eukaryota > Viridiplantae > Streptophyta > Magnoliopsida > Brassicales > Brassicaceae > Brassica > Brassica napus. Next base: position 47,447,181 of record NC_063445.1, read on the forward strand.
CCCTATTGCACCACCACAGAGAACAAAAATGGGACCTCAAAGGAGGATGGGAATATATGTTGGTTTTGATTCTCCAACCATTATTAAATATCTTGAGCCTACTACTGGAGATTTATTTAAGGCCAGATATGCTGATTGTCATTTTGATGAATCAGAGTACCCAACATTAGGGGGAGAAAATAACAAGCTGGGCAAAGAAATTGTATGGAATCAAACATCCTTATCATGGCAAGATCCTCGGACTCAATCATGTGATTTAGAGGTCCAGAAAATAATTCATATGCAAAAGCTAGCTAATCAATTGCCTGATTCCTTTGCTGACCCGAAAAGAGTGACTAAGTCCTATATACCAGCTTGTAATGCACCAATAAGTATTGATGTCCAAGATGGACACAATCAAGTGGCTACAGAGTCTAAAGCACGTCTTAAGCGTGGTAGACCAATTGGTTCCAAAGATAAAAGACCTCGGAAACTAAAGAAAGGTGCAAAAGAAACCGAGGTCATAGATTGTCCAGACAAGGCCGAAATGGCCATGCCTAAGGTACCAACCAATGAGACTCGGGACGCCGAGCCTCATGGTACTGAAGGTGCTAATGATGAGATCTCAATTAATTATTTAATGTCTGGGACAAGATGGAACCGGAATGATGTCGACATCAATGATATATTTGCATACCAAGTAGCCCTTGATGTTATGGACTTAGATGAGGATCATGAACCCACGTCTATACTAGAGTGCACTCAAAGATCAGATTGGCTCAAATGGAAAGAAGCCATAAACGTGGAGTTAGAATCATTTAAGAAAAGGAATGTCTTTGGATCGATTATCCGGACACCTTATAATGTTAATCCAGTGGGATATAAGTGGGTATTTGTGAGGAAGAGAAATGAACATGGTGAAATTGTAAGATACAAAGCACGGCTTGTTGCACAAGGATTCTCACAAATACCAGGCATCGATTATGAGGAGACATACTCCCCTGTGGTGGATGCAACTACATTTCGATTTTTAATAAGTCTGGCCATCAAAGAAAATTTGGATATGCGGTTAATGGATGTTGTAACCGCATACCTTTATGGTCCACTGGATAACGAAATATATATGAGATTACCAGAGGGTGTTGAGCTCAAAGCTAATAAAGGTTCTCGAGAAGAACACTGCATAAGGCTGAACAAATCCTTATATGGACTTAAGCAAAGTGGTCGAATGTGGTATAATCGCTTAAGCGAATACCTTGCCAAAGTTGGCTATAAGAACGACCCTATCAGTCCATGTATCTTTATAAAGAAGTTTGCAAACAAAGGATTTGTTATCATAGCAGTGTATGTTGATGATTTGAACATCATTGGAACCCCTGGGGAAATCGCCCAAACAGTTGAATATCTCAAGAAAGAGTTTGAAATGAAAGACCTAGGTAAAACTAAAGTCTGTTTGGGGTTACAACTTGAGTACATAAAAGGAGGAATCCTTGTGCATCAAAAGGCATATACAGAAAAGGTACTCAAGAGATTTAACATGGACCAGGCTCACCCATTGACCAGCCCAATGGTCGTGAGGTCCCTTGGAGTGGACACTGGCCCATTTCGTCCTAAGGACGAGAATGAGAATGTCCTGGGTCCAGAAGTGCCTTACCTCAGTGCCATAGGAGCGTTACTGTATTTGGCTAGCCACACTAGACCAGATATATGTTTTGCCGTTAACCTCCTAGCCCGTTTTAGTTCATGTCCGACCCAAAGGCACTGGAATGGAATTAAACATATCCTACTTTACCTTCAAGGAACTAAGGATTTGGGTCTATTTTATACCAATGAAACCAAAGATGGTTTAGTAGGCTTTGCTGATGCAGGCTACTTATCTGATCCACACCATGCTCGGTCCCAAACCGGATATGTGTTCACTCATGGTGGTACTGCAATATCATGGCGTTCCATGAAACAAACTATAGTAGCCACATCATCTAATCACTCAGAAATCTTAGCCATGCATGAGGCAAGTCGTGAGTGTGTATGGTTGAGGTCTATGACTCAACACATCCGATCAGATAGTGGAATGGTCGAGGACAATGGTCCGACCATCATATATGAGGATAATGCAGCCTGCATTGCTCAACTCAAAGATGGGTATATCAAAGGTGACCGAACCAAACATATACTACCCAAGTTCTTCTTCACACATGAGTTGCAGAAAGCCAAGGAGGTCAGCATCACTCAAATCCGGTCAAGTGAGAACTCAGCCGACCTCTTCACCAAGTCACTTCCCACCAGCACATTCAGGAAGCTCACGCAGCAGATTGGCATGCGGAGACTCAAGGACCTTCAGTGATGTCCAAATCAGGGGGAGTAATGTGTGTTGTACTCTTTTTCCTGTCCTTGGTTTCCCTTTTTACCACATTGGGTTTTGGGTTTTCCGGGAGAGGTTTTAATGAGGCAACGTTAGCACATTACAAGCTCGATATGGTTATGGCATCCAAGGGGGAGTGTTATAAATCCATGATATGGATATGTGGATTGCCATTAACCATCAGGGAGGTTTACATCCGACCAGACTATCCGGTCCGTCTACACCCGTCTCCGGTTCGTCTACATCCGCCCGAGACTAGTCAAGATGAAGACTCATTCAACCGGAGCATTTATGAGCTTTGACCAAGTCTAGATATTTGTAGTCAAATGTATTAAATATGTAGATTCTCTCATTTGTTGTAAACCCTTGGAACCTCCACTATATATTGATAGTGAGAGCTAATGAGAAAGACACAACTTTCACAACAACACTTCTCTCATATTTCTAACACGATTTGTATTTTTTTTTCCTCTATTGTTGGTAAGTACATATTTACTTCCTCGATTTATTAATTTATAGACATATGTTCCCTCGAGTATGATTTTATAAGTGAGCCCAAATGTAGGCACGCTTGTGGGGCCATAAAGAAAAGACGAAAGATTGCGCCGGTATTATTTACGGGACCCACATCCTTACTTGGCTTCTTATTTTTTTTTTTTTAACACAACTTGATCTCCCTTCTAATATTTGTAATACTATTTGAGAATTCGGTTTCATATACGTCCTCCTAACGTTAATTACCAAGGTATCTTTAATAAATTAAAATTTTACATTTAAAAACTATTGTTTATTTTTTATTTAGTTTCCTTTTTTTAAATTTTCTGAATAACATATATAATAAAAAGGAAAAAAATTATAAAGTTGAAAAAACGAATTTAAAACGAAAATATATGTATATATAATATAATTTCATTAAAAAAGAAATTACAAAAATTGTATGTTATTTAAAAATATTTTTTAAATAGAATATTTCTAAATATAAAATATAATAAAAAGGAAAAAATTATAAAGTTTTAAAAACGAATTTAAAACGAAAATATATGTATATATAATATGAATTCATTGAAAAAGAAAATTCACAAAATAGTAATATTCTATTTACAAAATATTTTTAAATAACATACAATATACTTCTAAGTAATAAAATACTTTCTTATATCTATATTTTCTTAGATGAAAATATATATTTGTACATAATGTGATATCATAAAATAAATTCACACATATAATCTTGATATTAGAAAATAAAATATTATTTATTTTAAAACATAATTTAAAAATACAGAAAATTTATTTTCAAAGTCAAAGAAATATTTTTTTTATATCTATCTATTTTCTAGATGATTACATAAAATAATAACATAAACTGATATATGTTTAATTGACTGAAAATATTTTATAATTAGTACTATTGAAATCTTTTATTTATTTTTTCAGATATTTAGTTGGTTATAATATCATTCAATTAAAGAAAAAAATCTATAAATTAAATTTTACTTATATAATATAATTTCTCAATAACAATAATAAATTTTTCTATTGCTTATTTTTAAGAGATATAAAAAACTAAAAATAAATTTTAACAATAAACATCTTTTGATCAAATAATTAAAAATAGCATAACACTGTATATCCTAACGAGGTAGATATATTATATTTTATCATTATTAAAACTATTTTTCGTAATTATTGAATCTGAGTCAATATAATATTTTATCTTTATTGAAATGTTTTATATCTCTTAAAAATAAGCAGTAAAACAATTATGATTTTTTTGAGAAATCATATTATATAAGTAAAATTTAATTTATATTTTTTGCTCTAATTGAAAAATATATAGTCAAAAATAAATAAAATATTTTTAACAACAAATATCTTTTGTCAAATAATTAAAAAATATTTTGAAATAGCATAACACTATATATTTAAACAAGGTAGATATATTATATTTTATCATTATTAAAATTATTCATTTTCGTAATATTTAGTTTGCTTTTTAATTTTATGGTTTTATCAACTTTTATGTTTGTGGTACTTAATATAAAATACCCAAGCAAATCTAATTTCATTTTTAATATTATTTAAAAAAAGTTTTAGTTTACCTTTCAATAAATCTAAAAGTATTAAAAAAATTCGAATTTATGAAATATTTTAATTATTATAAATATTGATATGTGTTCATGAGCTTCTAGAATTTTATTAGTTATTTATGTATGTAAATTTTTATTGATTATCGCTTTATTTTATAATATTTTTTAAAAATCAACATATAATTTGATAAGTATTATGAAAATATATGCATACGGAAGCGATAAATAAAACTAATTTGATTTGACTTAACCATAATCAAAAATAATTATACTTAAAGTTTGAATTTAAAAGAATATGTGTAACTCAATATTGTCACAACATGAATAACTCGAATAATCCAACTTATACCTAAAATCATACATGTACCTGTAATGAGAATAAATAATTTTATAATAACAATTTATATATGTGGTAAATATAAATTATACGATTACTCAAAATATATTAAAAATGAAAATAAAATATTAACTAATTGTTACAATTTAGTTTTTTTTTAAAATATTTTATATATGCATGAGACTTCAGAATATTATCGTTTTATTAATTTATGTAATTTGGAATCAGACACTTTAATTTATCTTTTATTTCTCTCTAAGCATAATATATCTTAAGTTATACATAATCTTCTTAAAATATATTTACATATCTGAGACAACAACCAACTTAAATGCAAATACTAAAACTAATCAAAGTTTAATATATGTAGAATAAAAATATTATAGTTAAATTCGGAGAAATAAATACAATCTAATATACCTAAATGATAACTAAATCGACTGTAAAAATAACAAAACTGGCTAGATATAACATATCTAACATTATATGTCTAACTAAAGTAATATAATATTATAAATACAAATTATAAATTAATTTAAAATTAAAAAATATATCAACCAATTATTATAGTATATTTACTTTATAAATATTTATATAACACGGAAAAATCACCTAGTAATTAAATAAGAATGAATTTGATTTTTTCTTTGTTACAGAGTTCTTTTTCATACGTAGAAAGAAATATTGTAAGCAAATTACATCAACATTTTGTTAATTATAAGAATGATTTGTTAAATAATTATATTTTAGATGAGTTCAACCCATCCAGGGGAACAGAAACATGTACATGAGCGCCTGCTAACCGGTGAAACAACAACAAGCATGAGTAGAAACTAGAAAAATGAGCTGAGGGAAAAAAGTTCAGTGAATCTATTTTTCCAACTCCGATGAATACAAAAGGTCTCCAAATTTGGAAATCGCAACATCATGGATCTGATATCCACCATCGGAGGACACCTGCGGTCCAAAACGCTGGATTAAATAGAAACTGAATTCTGAAACTCTAGTTACCGTAACTACGTACCTTGTATTTTCGTTGATTCACAAGTCTGGCGTACGTCTCCACCCGCCCGCCGTGTCGAGAAGAAGCCGCTTCCAAGGAAAGAAAATCTTGGAGAACCGCCATCCCAAAGATAGTTCCTTCGTCTGCGGTTTCCTTCAAAGATCCAGCAAAATTCCTAGATCCTAATAGTAAACTTGTGATTTTTTTTTTTTTTTTTTTTTTTGAAAAAAGTTAACGTGTGATTTTGGATCTTACATATCTCGTCCAGAACTTTTCATAAAGGTTACTGAAACAAAACTTTTCCAGGATTGCTGAGAAAGAGACATAAAGAGTACCACTGTGATTCTGTGAAACGCTAAGACCGAAACTGTTTTGACAAATTAGACCAGATGACCGAAAGAAAGAGAGGTGAGACAACAACTTTCGGTCCGAAGAAGTCGCCGGTCCGGAGAGCTTCCACCCACAACATTTAAAAGTGATTTGGTTTGAGAGAAAACGAGGTCGCTTATGTGAGACACACCGCTCAAAAGCCGATAGCTGTCATCCTATAACAATGATTAAGGTGTTGATTTGTTGGACATGGATATCAACTATGTGAAAAACCAGAGATAATGATGTAATGTTTGAAAACTTTTGATAATGTGAAACAATATGTTCGATGATTACTATAAATAATAATTTATTTGTCTGATAAACTGCTATAAATAAAAAGAAGAAAACAAAGAACATATCAGTGATTAGTGTTTTTTTTGTTTAGGAAGGAAAAAATGTCGGAAGGAATTGAATGAACTCTTTTATTTATAGTCGGATCATTCACATGATTCGACTATATCATAGGTCGTGATTAGAATAATTTTTGTTAGGTTCGGCTTAATGTATTGGACAGTCTACAAGTCCGGATCTTGGCAACCCCAGTAAAAACAATGGTCTTCTTAAAAAAATTAAAAAAAATTACATAAGTATACATTCTTAAATTATAAATACTTTTTATTAAAGATTTTAAAAGATGTTTATACTTCCAGAAGTCTTAAATCCGGTCCTGACTGCCTAGAACAAAAAAAAATTGTATCCGTTGAACCTTTGACATCTAGAAGTAAGAAGTTGTACAAACCTATGTCGCATGGAAACTCAACCGAAGGTCCGTTTCACGTTTCATAAACGTTTCAGAATCGGAATCTCTCGGAAACTCGCGGAAACGCATTGGAAACTCGTTTTAAAAAATCTTAGTTTGGAAACTTATTGAAAACTTGCATTTCTATTTTGGAAACTCGCGTTTCTTTTTTGGAAACGCTAGAACTTTCCAGTTGGATATGATTTGCTGTTATGATCTTTATTTTAGTTAAGCTATTTAATATTTTAAGTGTTGGGTTTTTGTTTTTTTTGTCATCAACTTATACAAACTCATACTGACTCTGTGAACCAAATCGGGAGATCTTGATCCATGTGAATGACAAAAGACGGTTGCTTCCTGACACTGCGTGCTAGGCTATCCGCCTTCGTATTTTGCGTCCTTGGTACATAGATAATTTATGATCGAAAGAAATTTTCTTTCAGGACTTCTAAATCTTCCAAATAACTTACAAAAGCTGGTCATTCTTCTGGTTTCGAAACCATCTTTACCAATTGAGAACAATCCGTTGCAAACGTAACCTGAAATTGACGTAAGTTTTTCATACATTCCATTGCCCAGAGTAGCGCTTCCACCTCCGCATGTAGAAGAGATAAACTAGCCCGAACATTCCTCGCCTCCATCAGCCCATCAAAACCTTCTAAAGTACTGAACCAACCCTATCCGGAAAAAATATCATTCTCCTTCCAGGAACCATCTGTGAAACACCATCTTCTTGGGATTGACGGTAGAGTCGTAATCTCTACTTGTGGTATTCTCCTCTGTTCATTCAATATTTGTGTCTCAGCCCAAAGTATTGATTCTCTTTCTGCCAAATTAAACGTGTATCTAGGGTCAATATCCAGATTACTAAAAACTTTATTATTCATTCCTTTCCAAATGTACCATAATATCCATGCAAATTGATGATCATCCATATGCGGGGAAACTCTCCAGAATAGATGATCCATATTTGTGAAAAGAGAGATTGTTGGGAAAATGACTGGATTTGATGATATCTTTGAGAGATCCCAAACCTGAAGTGCTGGAGGACATTCAAAAAATACATGGTTTATCGATTCCTCATCGTCTCCGCATCTTGCACAACATATATCCCCCTGTATCCCACACGCTTGCAGATTTTTCTTGACTGCTATACACCATGTCACCAATTGCCATAGAAAATGTTTTATCTTTGGTGGACACCATATTTTCCAACAGAACGCCTTCAAAGCATCAATTGTAGGTCCAAACATTAATGGTGGTTTTTCCGTGTCTGTGTAAACCCGTTCTACCTGATATCCTAATTTTACAGTATATTTCCCATTATTTGTGAAATGCCATCCATCTCTATCTACCATCTGGGTTCTGCTCAGTGGTATGTTTTCTATAATTTTCACATCATGTGGGTCCACCAAAGTTTGGAGTGCCTGCGAGTTCCAAGTTCGCGAAGTAGAATCAATGAGAGAATCTACTGTGAGGTCTAGATAATAATTATGTTGGTTTTTATTAGCTGGTCTCGGGCGAGTGGTTGGGAGCCATGGATCGTTCCATACAGATATGGATGATCATGATCTCACCCTTTTGATTAGTCCTTTGCTTACCAGAGATCTAGCAGATACGATACTCCATCAGCCATATGACGGAGAATACGAACGAATCGGTTCCAGGGTGATACCACTCAAATTACCCTAAGGGGTGATTTATACTCTCCCAAATAAGAGGCCGAGTTGTAGTACTTAGGGATCAAATTCACAGGGAGCTAGGGAAGCTAAGAAATCTAATATGATTTGTTAAGTAAGATGGTTTTAGAGTTTTTAAATATAAATTGTAGTTTTATATTGAACAAGTACTTGTTCAATAGCTGGTTTGAGGTTTTGGTGCTTAAAAAGGAAATAGTTAGACTTAGGGTTTTTATTCAGGAAACTTGGGATTATAATCTTACAGATGCCTAATGAGGTGCATGCATGATAATGTAAAGATCAACTACTTGATCAACAAGTCAATCAGCTCTCGCATGTATTGACTTGTCTATTAACTAGATCTATTGATCTCAACTGTCGTATTTTGATCAATAGAAAGTGTCGATCGATAAAGTGTCGATCGATAATCCTATACGGATATCGATTGATAATCCTATAGGGATATCGATCGATAATCCTATAGGGATATCGATCGATAATCCTATAGGGATATCGATCGATAATCCTATAGGGATATCGATCTATAATGCTATAGGGATATCGATCGATACACCTTTTGCTCCGTCAATCGATTATTCAAGTGTGATATCGATCGACGCGCTCTAGTCAAGCTCTATGTGCGGGTTAAATAATAGCTTACTAAGCTCACTAGATCGGCTATCGCCTTGCTCATAGCAAGAAACATAGTTCTATTAGAATGTCTTCAGGATGAGAATAAAGCTCTCGCTTTTATCAATCAATCCAAGGGCAAGTTCTAGGTAGCTAATCTAGACACAGCATTAATGAACAATCCTAAAAATGATTATCACAACTCAGCAACTATAGTTGGGGCTAATCCCTCCTAACCTATTTAAACCCTAAAATCTAAAAATGGAACTACTCAGACATGGCTAAGCAATTCACAACAGCAATTAAGTATGAAAACTTCATTAGAATAGTAAATATATATTAATGGAGTTTCAATCACAAATTATAACTTTGGATCTTCTCTCCAATCTATCAAAATCCTAAAAACCTTGCTGTGAAAATAATAAATCAAGAAAAACACACTCTGCCTCTAACATGGCGGTAAAACTTATATAAATAGGGTAAAACTCGTCAGGAGTAATCTTGTAAACTGGTGAAGACTTGGGCTTCAAGTAGGCTGTGACCAAACAAGCTTTCTGCGTGCTTCGCTGTCGATCGATATACAGATGTGAGTATCGATCGATTATTCATCTCCAATATCGACCGATGGTCGAGCTCGATGGTCATCTCGGGTGCTTGCTCCAAATATCTCCAAAATGCTCCAAAATCATCATTTATCTCCAAAACACTCCTGATCTTATAAATATAATAAATAGGCTCTATAATATAATAATTATTAGTAAAAACACCTATAAACTATGGATGAAAATGGGTCAAATCCATAGTCTATCAACTCCCCCAGACTTACACATTTGCTTGTCCTCAAGCAAAACAAACAGGCAATCTCTCTGAAAGAGGTTTAAAACAGCAGAGACTCACATGATTTAAAACATAGAATCACCTCTGCAATATTGCAATCCACATCTAGGAAGTCCTAATCACAAAAGCACATTATACCATGTTCTAGCTTAGCAACCAAATTCATCTAGCCAACAACTTAGCAAATCTTGTCTGACATTCCCCTCTACCAACCTCATTTCTTAGCATAAATAAAAGTGCAGGCTTTACCTTGGGGGTATCGATCACAGGATGCAAGGACTTTCAAACAAGTATCTGGACCTGCAGGTAAACACTAGTTCTTATCCTCTCTCTCTACTAATTTTCTCTCCTATTCAAAGTCTGCTTATATTAGCAAGATCATTGACCAAGATTGGACAGGCTTCCATGAATCAAGCCTTAATGGTGGTTGCCACTAAGTCATGTTCACTTCTTTTTGACCTATATCCTAGGATTATTTGTGAAGCAAGCCTTAATGGTTGTAGCCACCAAGTCATGTTCTAATCTTTTACCTATAGAATTCTTATGAATCAAGCCTTAATGGTTGTAGCCACCAAGTCCTGTTCGAATTCCTTCCTAATAAATCTCTAATATATAATAATAATAATTTTGTTTTTATTCTATCTATCTATAATTTCGAAAATAGAGAGAGAAAGTGTGATAAATCTATATACACAAGGCTTTACCTTCCAGACTTGTTTGAAGAATCCGATCTCATGCATACCAAGCCCCAAGGCAAGCAGTTGTGTCAAGTTTAGTGTTGGAGGTCAACTTTGGTTCCTTCAAAATAATCTCAGCAAGAGTGGATAGTTGACAGGTTGATCCACTTTAGTATCTTTAGTACTATCTGCAATTAGTAAGTCTAGAATGGTGCTAAAGAGTGGTTAGATATCTAGCAAAATCTAAAAGTTCATAATCCCTTTCTTGACTCAATAATAACTTAATTTTGAAAACATTTTAATAAAACTAATAAGTAAATAAATATCAGTAAACCTCCCCCTAGACTTAAACTACACTGTCCCCAGTGTAAACTCAGTCGGAGTTATGGTGAGAAATAAATCATAAGGACTCAATGTAACAAGTAAGAACGATATACCAAACCGGAATGGATGTCGACCGAAGTAGGGATGTTGTTATCGGTCACGGCAGGTTAGACAATGTCGATCGATGTCGACAGCTTCTCGACGGTCGATACTCATGACAATCGTCTACTTGGATCTTTTTTTTTTTTTTTATGACCTGCAATAATTAAAAACCAACATAAATAGTATATTAATAAAAACTTAATGAATATTATCTAATAGTGGGTTGCCTCCCACTCAGCGCTTTGTTATAGTCATTCAGCTTGACTTTGGAGGTGATTTGGCTAGTAGTGTTGAGAACTGGGACTTGTTGGAAAACAAGTACCCATCTCTTCTTTGTGCTTGTTGAACCATGTACCAGTGAAGTCTCTCATAGCTTCATCCCCTCTATGCCATTTTTCTTTCATTGTTGCAGTTGTGTTTTCCATCCTCTGCAATCTTTCTTCAAGACTCTCCAGGTTGAACTGATGTCTCCTAAGTGTGGCGTAAGTGTCAGCTGATATCTCCTCTCCATAGTAATGTGTGTCGGACATGTTGTTGGGGTCAAAATCGTTCACGACGGAATCGATGTCCGAAAGTCCTCAGAAAAACCGAATCTCGGTCAAAATTTCAAAAGCCGAGAAAACGAATAGCCGAAACGGATCGCCCGGCAAGCTTGACCATGACACGAGCCAGCTCACCCGGCGAGCATGACCGTGTTGCCGGTCGACTCGCCGGCGAGCTCGGCCGCGACACGAGCCAGCTCGCCCGGCGAGCACGACCGTGTTGCCGGTCGACTCGCCGGCGAGCTCGGCCGCGACACGTGCCATCTCGCCCGGCGAGCACAACCGTGTTGCCGGTCGACTCGCCGGCGAGCTCGGCCGTGACACGAGCCAGCTCGCCTGGCGAGCACGATCGTGTTGCCGGTCGGCTCGCCGGTGAGCTCGACCGTGGCACGGATCAGCTCGCCCGGCGAGCGCGGCCAATTCTCCGTGGACCATTCCGAACCCGGTCCCATCCCATAACCATGCATCTTCGTCCGAAGTTTCCGTAACTCAGTCTTCGGGTCCGTGGATACAACACCAATGTTCCGTCTAAAAAACATCGTCGAAAGTATTCAGGAAGTTGGGAAGGTTATGTCTCTCGAACGGTTTCTTATTTTTCGTAGTAGAGCAGGTTATGGTTAACTTAACACCAACTGCCTTGGCTATGCGAAGAAACAGGGTTCCGTTGGTAGAACCATGCCTATACCAACGGCTACTTCGCGAGTAAAATCGTAAAAACGCTTAAGTCTCGATACGGTCCAAAGAGGGTCCGAATTGCGGACAACGGCCAATCTATGGTCCCAAAAGACTTGAGCCCAAAGACTGGTATGACGGTTTATCTCATCCGCGGGAAGAGATAAATGTCAAATCTCCGATGATAATCACAAAGAAGAAGGAAATATGGAAAAGCCTGCTTCGCGACAAATCCGGCCCAAGAAGAGGTAAACCGACCTAAGGAGGAGTATATAAGGAGGACCTAGGACGAAGAGGGAGGAGGAGCAGAGCACATCAGAGCAACTTAGCACTTAGAGCAATTTAGGCATTTTTTCTGTTTTTACTAATCGAGCTGCGACTCAACTAGTTTAGATTTAGGTCGCTAGACTAGCGAACGTACCGACAGCTCTTGTAGCCTAGGTCTTTACTTGTTGTTCACGCTCAAACGCGAATTCGGAAATAATATCCTCTTATTCTCTTTTTCTGCTTATTTTCATTTTATTCTTTCATATTGATCATGTTGTGTATGGCCCAGCAGATAACCGGGACCTTCAGGGAAGGCTAGGTTAACTTGGCTTTCCTCCGATTAACAAAACTTGACGGTGTGAATTTCGGTTCCCACAGTTTGGCGCTAGAAGGAGGGGGGGTACAGATCTATCTCTCTCGCAACCACACACGCTCAGTCCGATATGACGACCAACGCTGACAAAGACCCGCAAACGCACGACGGGACTCCCGTCGATGCCAACGCTGATAAAACTCCAGCTGGAAACGTATCAACGGTCACTGCCGACACCGCGATACTAGACCAGATGAAGGAAATGTTCGCCTCCGCTCAGAAAAAGTCGGACGAACAAAGAAAACTTGTGGCCTCTCTCACAAAACAGGTGGAAACCTTAACGGCGAAGGCCAGGAGCAAAGCCCCGCGCGGGACCACAAGAGCTTGCAGCGGTAGAAGACTTGATTTGGAGACTCCGGGCAATCAAGCTGCACACGCGGACAAGGCTTCCTCAGGCCAAAACCCTGATTAAACGCTCCAGCCAGGTGCACAACCAACTGCGGAGAACCTTCCACCTCCTACCGACGAAGGAGAAGAAATCGAGCGCATCGACCTGTATATAAGCGACCAGTCCGATCACTCGGACGACGGTGCTGACATCCACCCAAGAAGAACGCGAAGCCAGTCCGCTCGGCAAGACGCGTCCTTCGAAAGACCCATGACCGAGGAAGAAGAAAACCTCTATTGGGTAGAACATGAGGAGCTGGCCGAAAAGCAGACCATGATCCACCGCAGCCAACACAGACAAGCTCGCAAGGCTGCCAGAAATCCTGATGAGATCCAGGATCTCCACGAGTACATCGCGAAAACCACAGCAGAGGTGCAAGCGGTGAAATCACAAATCCACCACGCGACAAGCGCTGCGCCCGAGATCGACAGACTTCTCGAGGAAGCACGCAAAACCCCGTTCACTGCCCGGATTACTGAGACCAACGTCTCGGACCAAGGGAAGATCAAAATTTCCATCTACGATGGCACCACCGACCCGAAAGCGCACCTGCAGTCTTTCCAGATCATGATGGGGAGGTGCAAACTCAAGGAATGTGAAAGAGACGCTGGCTACTGCCTCCTCTTCGTCGAAAACCTCAAAGGAGCCGCGCTCGAATGGTTTTCTCGCCTAAAATGAAATTTCGTCGGAAGTTTCCGCCAACTTGCTTCAGAGTTTCTCAAGCAGTATTCCATGTTCATGGACAGGGAAACCTCGGACGTCGATCTCTGGAGCCTGTCTCAAAGAGAAGATGAGCCACTTCGCGAGTTCATGAACATCTTCAAGCTAGTAATGGCAAGAGTCACCGGGATCAGCGACAAAGTGGCGATCGATGCTCTGAAGAAAACTCTCTGGTACCGGTCGAAATTCTGGCAATGGATATCCCTCGAAAAACCGAGAACGATTCAGGATGTTCTTCATAAGGCAACAGACTTCATCGTAATGGAAGAGGAGATGAAAATCCTCTCCCAGAAGTACAACCCGCAGAAGACGCCCACAAAAAAGAAAAGCTCTCGAAACGACAAGTATGTCCACCACGAGGGAGAAGACATCCAGGGCGAGCACAACTACACTATCAATTCCGAACAAGGAAAGACCTCCGGAAACACCAGGACCAGGAACCAGTACAAGGATAACTCCTACTGCGAGTTCCACCAGACCAAAGGTCATTCCACTACGAACTTCAAAGTTCTTGGCGCAAGGCTAGCCGTAAAACTCCTCGCTGGCGACCTCTCGAAGGTCACTAGCATAAAAGACCTCAGCTTGGATTCCGACCGCCCTCCTAGGACTGATAAAGAGTCTCCTGAGAGGGACGCACGCGCAAACCAGTCTAGTGAGAAATGCGGAAGAAGGCATGATGACCATGGAGCCAATAGTACCCGCCGAAGGATAAACATGATCATCGGAGAATCGCAATTCTACCGTGACTCTGTTTCATCCATCAAGGCCTACGGAAGCAAGGTGGAAACAAGTTCTAACTGGACGACTCGGTCTCCGACCGACAACGCCTCAAACGATACGATTGTTTTCGAGGAGGAGGAAACCGTCGGACTCGATAAACCTCACTGCGACCCGCTGGTCATCGACTTGGTGATTCGAGACCTCGAAGTGGGAAGAATCCTCATCGACACAGGCAGCACGGTCAACGTCATTTTCCGCGACACTCTCCGGAGAATGAACATCGAACTCGGGGAAGTCGTCCCGGAACCAAAAACCCCTGACCGGTTTTTCGGGCACAACATCAATAACCCTCGGATCGATCAAACTTCCGGTCATGGCAAGGGAAGTCACGAAAATCGTTGACTTCGCCGTAGTCGATAACCCGACCATCTATAATGTTATCATGGGAACCCCATGGATCAACGCATTGAAGGCGGTACCGTCGACTTACCACCTTAGCATCAAGTTCCCAACACCAAACGGAACAGCAGTAATCTGGAGATGCCAGAAACAATCTAGGCTCTGCTTTTTGGCCGAGCATAAGCTACGACAAACTCGGAACACCCCTGCGATTAGCCCGAAGCGTGTCAAGAAAACTCAGAGTACTCCCGAAGGTTCCACAAAGAGCGATTCAGAATCACTCGCCCAGGCAACGGCTCTAGACAGCGACGCGATCCCGGAGTCCATCGCCTTACCAGCGGAAAACCCGACTCACGAAACGGGCGCCGATTTAACTAAAGCCTCAGCGGTCGAAGTAATAGAAACGGCCCTATCCGACGAGTAGGAACGCCCGCAACAACAAAGCAGAACTACGAGATGGCTTGATCCTCGAAAGAGGTACGTAGGCAGCTTGTCCTATTGACAAATTCAGCTATCCCCCTCTCCAAAAGGGGGGGGGAGAGAGTGGGTACGTATCCACACATGTACTCGATATTTTCGAAACTTTTCCAATAAAACTCATTTGATTTCGGTCTCCCGATTCACTTGCAATAAGCCACAACAATCAGAGATTAACCTGAGAAACACCCAAGACAAGGGTCTCCAAACACACATACCTTTCAAGCAGTCCTTGGATGGGAACTAACTTAAACAACAATCACTGCGTATCAATGGTCAAGCAAGACCAAATACATCTTCTCTAAAAACGAAGATCGTAACTTTCTCACTACAAAGGATATACCTTTCGGAAAAAGCGAGACGTCGTAAATATTTTCGAGAGATATTATCCAAACACACGGTCCGTTCGCGACTCTAAAATAAAATAAAAAACAAACCAAATTGCCCATCGATTGGCCCCGACGGACAAACCCAAAACGTTCTAAAAAAAGAACTCGTAGTCTAACCTTTCGTAAAAGTAAAGGTTCTCTTACATCCGACGAGGATACCATAGCGCGCTATACAAGAAATCCGAAATTTTGGTCAGCACTCCAGATGGTCTCTGGAGAGTGCTCGGTTCGTTCCATACAAGTCATATAAGCCGGTGCCAAGTCACGGACTTTAAATCGGAAAGAACCAGGTGGAAATCGCCCACAGGCAAAACGAGAGCCGATCAGTCGTCGCACAGCCTTAGAGCCGAAAGTAAACCTAGGTTTTGCCCTAAACCCAGTCCTACTGGTCCACTAACATCTCAAGACATGATACGAGATCTTAAAAACATGTCCCATCGTCTTTATCTAATACGCTCAAGAAAGTTCGCGAAACTCCTAAACGTTTCTGAACGCCCTCGTTCAGTAAGAGCAAACGAACAAGACGATAAACTAAGAGTTAAGATACGAAGTGACTACTCGTATCTTTCCCCCACACTTGGCAGAAGTATAAACTAAAACGCACAGAATGTCAATCATTCATAATTATATAGAAGCCGCAAAAAACGGCTAGGACCCAAAGCCACCAAACGGCCGGTCTCAAACACATAGTTCACATAGCCTCGCAAGGCCATAACACACATAAATCAAATACGGCCACACTCGGCCTAGATACATCAAACCTCGAAATAAAACTAAGGGAAATAATCCCAACAATCCTCAAAGCTCAAAGTCGAAGAACCCGGACATAGAGACCCCGAACGAGCTCGCAGGCTGGTCCACCTCTCCGTGCGTGACTCCGGCACCTTCATCACCAACACCGGTTCCCGCTCCCGTCGTGTCCTCCGAGACCTAGATGGAATCCCAAAGCTGTCGGACCCTTCCTTCGATCGGAGGAACCAAGGATTCGGCATGGGCACACCCGTTCATAAGACCCGACATCTCAGCGACCTCGGCAGGAAAAGAGAAGTCCTCGTTCTGTGATTTGTAGGGGGTAGCAACCGAGCCACAGCACTCGCAAAAATCGACCACGAATTCTTGAGCATCCTTAACGCTCTCGAATTCGGTGGCAAACAAAGCAGCCCTCCGCTTCATTTCGGCGACAATCGCTCTCTTTCCTCTCCTCTCCGCACGGACAAGGGCCCGAGAATGGAGCTCAGCCCGTCTCCGGCTCTGTTCTTCGACCTCCTTCTGAGACCGAAAGAGCTCTCTTTCAGCCTCCTCGGCTTTGAAGTGAGAGATACGCAACTGCCGGAAACTTCCGTCGAGTGCTGCATTGAACACCCTCATCCCCTTCACGAACTTAAGATCGGAAAAGGAAACAAAAAAATATATAATTTAGATCATTCAAAGGATAAACCTCGTTGATTAAGCTGGAGCCTTCGGCGACTACTTTCCTCCTCGACTCTTCGTCCAGCGACTCATGAGTAGTAAAACTCGGAGGGAGGTCGGCAAAAAAGTCGCTGGGAGGGGGAACCTCGCTGGTTCCACTCCTTTCCCCTGGGGAGAAACTAGGGTTCCATTCTGGCAGCGGAGGGTTTCCCAAGACGTTCTCAGAGGCAACTCCCTTGCCTTTCCGAGACCTGGTTCTCTGCCTCTGAGCAGGCAAGACATCAATGACCGGTTCTACGTAATATGGAACGTCAAGAGGCTGAGAGACGGCTCGAGATCGATGGAGCTCCACCACGCTTCGAATCCGTTCAACGGTGAAGGAATTCCAGAAGAACGGCCTGCCGCGGAGAAGATCTTGCTTGGCGAAAAGATCGGCAGGAGTCGGCGGAAGGATCCTCTTCACTGCAAGATAATAAAAAAATCATCTTCGCATGTTTTCAAGGTATCAAAACGAAAAACATAGCTATTAGTATTACCATGGGTGAAGTTCCACTCCCGACGGAATAGGTGGTTTTAGCTCTCTTCGACAGACTCCCCATCTATCCGGACAAAGAAAAAGCGCTCGAACCATGTCTTAGGATGTGAAGTGTGCCCCTGAATTATAGCCATGCCCTTCTTTGGCGCCATGCGGTATGAGCCATCGATTCCCGTTCCTCCCATAGACCAAAATCCCTCGAAGTCGCCAGGGTTAAGATCCATTCCTAGCTCGTAACTCGAGATCAATACGCCGAGCCAATGCTGCAAGGCCGGAACACTTAGCTGGCTGATCGAAAGCCCAAAGTGGTGAAGCGCGCGGACGATGGTACCAGGGATCGGAAACCACATGCGGCAATACACCAGGAAGGCCTCGTAGCAAGTAAAGAAACCTTCCGGAGGGTTCTTCGCACTCTCGTTGCCACTCGGGATCCGATATACGACTCCACTTGGAATCTGGTAAAAGTCGCTGAGAGTCGTGAGGTAGTCGGGAGAGACCATGCTCGGCGTGAGGGGTGTGTTTGGCGACCTCACGGGCCTCTTAGGAATCGGAATGTCTTGCGAAGGCGGAGGCAAGCCGCAAAGAGCTTTGTAGTACGCATCCTTTGCTTCTTCCTCAACTTCAAACTCTTCTTTCAGGGCGATCACCTCATTGGCAGAAGAGTCACCCGAAGATGAGTGTGAGGAAGAATTCCTCTTTGAAGATCCTTTTCTTGATGACATTTTCTTTAAGCAAAGAGAGATCTTGGAGAAAAAATTTCTATCTTGGAAAAATCTTTTCTTAAGGGAAGAATTGAGTAAAGAATGTGAAAAACTTACTTCCCTTACTTATACATTTTTTTTTTACTATTCACCTTCAATCTTTCGACAAACGATTACGTCTAATTTCACCTAGAACAGACCGTACCGCAAGCTAGGACCTAACACCCAGGTCCACGGATCCTAGCTAGCTGGGGGGCTAACTGTTGGGGTCAAAATCGGTCACGACGGAATCGATGTCCGAAAGTCCTCAGAAAAACCGAATCTCGGTCAAAACTTCAAAAGCCAAGAAAACGAATAGCCGAAACAGATCGCCCGGCGAGCTCGACCATGACACGAGCCAGCTCGCATGGGCGAGCACGACCGTGTTGCCGGTCGACTCACCGGCGAGCTCGGCCGCGACACGAGCCAGCTCGCCCGGTGAGCACGACCGTGTTGCCGGTCGACTCACCGGCGAGCTCGGCCGCGACACGAGCCAGCTCGCCCGGCGAGCACGACCGTGTTGCCGGTCTACTCGCCGGCGAGCTCGGCCGTGACACGAGCAAGCTCGGCCGGCGAGCACGACCGTGTTGCCGGTCGGCTCGCCGGCGAGCTCGACCGTGGCATGGATCAGCTCGCCCGGCGAGCGCGGCCAATTCTCCGTGGACCATTCCGAACCCGGTCCCATCCTATTACCATGCATCTTCGTCCGAAGTTTCCGTAACTCAGTCTTTGGGTCCGTGGATACGACACCAATGTTCCGTCTAAAAAATATCGTCGAAAGTATTCGGGAAGTTGCACTACAGGAAATGTGGGTATTAATAGCGTCGTAGCATAGCGTTTTTTGCTTCTCTGCTATTGTATATAAACACGGGCCTTTATAATAGCGTTTTTGAAATGTATAAGCTATCTTTGTAGTCGCGGGAAAATAAAATAATTCAGCCGCGTTAATTTGGTAAGTGGAGGCGCCTTACCATTGCAAATCAAAAACTAAATGCTATAGTATATGAAAAAATATATTAAAAATAACTTAAGTATTAATCGAAACCGAGACTTCATTCTCTTCACTTCACTCTCTTCACATTCCTCAAAATCAAAATCGACTCATCGAAGTTCTTCAGAGTTCTCTCGAGTCGAAGCTTCAATTGGTATGAGTTTCGATTTGATTCTGAGTTTAGAATAGAGACTGGTTCTCTCGAGTCGAATCTCTTTGATTTTGGGTTTCTCTTTGATTCAAATCTCTTTTCACATGCATGTCCGCGTTAACACATGATTCGATTTTTATTGTGGGTTTCGATTAGGTTTTGAATATGATTGTGGGTTTCGATTAGGTTTTGAATATGATTGTGGGTTTCAGTTTGATTTTGAATATGATTGAAGGTTTCGATTTGATTTTGGGTTTAGATTTTTTGATCGAATGGCTTGATTTGATTTTGGATTTGTTTATCAGTTTCAGAAATGGCAAAGACAAGAGGAGGACTAGTTGGTTCTCGTCGGAGTAGACGTAATCAAGGCTTGGAGGTAGTAGATCAAGAGGACAAGGCACCGCAACTAAAAGTGAAGAAAAGAACAGCAAAGAAAATGGCTTCCCCTAAAAAGAATTTAGTTTTAACGCCAACGAGAAGAAGTAGTAGAATCAAGAAAGTGGCTGCTGAAGATGATTACATAGAAGATGTAACACCATCTGACGATGATGTGGTAGAAGATGTTACACCTCCTAAGGATGATGAAGTACAAGATGTAACACCTGCTCAGGATGATGAAGTAGAAGATGTAACACCCGAAGATAAGGATGATCAGGCTGAGAAGTCAATGTCTGAAGAAGATAAAGACGATGAAGAGGATGTCAATGGGAAAGAGGATGAAGAAGATGGCGATGTCAATGGAAAGAGAATGAAGAAGATGGAGATCTCAATGGGAAAGAGAATGAAGAAGAACCGGCCAATATGGAAGATGATGGAGTTCTTAATGAGAAAGGGAACGAAGAGGAAGCTTGCGAAGAAGAAGCTCGCGATATGGAAGAAGATGGCACTGCGCAAGATGATGAGATTCCTAGTACTGAAGGAGTTGAGCTAGCAGGGGAGGAAGTTCAAAAAAAAATAAAAGAGGACCTACAAAGTTGCGTAGAGTGGCTGAAAATCCCAATGATAAGATTATGGTCACATTCAATGACATTGGTGAGCATGTTGGACCTGGTTCAGTAACACTATCGTCGTTTCTTGGTCCTCTTGTGAGGGAACATGTTCCGGTTACACTTGCCGATTGGAGAAAACTTGATGCAGCGACTAAAGCAACAATGTGGGAAGAAATTCAGGTTTGTATATATATTAGTATGTTTTGTTTAACCGCAAGATGAAATTATAAACATGTTTAACTTGATTATTGTGATGCAGGGGAGGTTTAACTTGCAAGAAGAGTGGCAGAAAGCTGTTATTTTCAAGCAGCTGGGAAATGTGTGGAGGGCTGGGAAGTCGAGGCTGGTGTCACAAGTACGTGTGGCGAAGACTGCAGCTGAGAGAATAGCTTTAAAACCGAGCAACATCCCATCCCTTCAACTGTGGAACACTTGGGTTAAGAGTAAGACTACCAAATCTTTCACAGTGAGTTATCTACAACTAAGTAAGTTTCATTCTTAAAGGTCATGTCTGATGGATATAATCAATGTCATATTTATATTGTAGGAAACGAGTAACAAGTACAGAGCGATGAGAAGAAATCAGATTCCTCACACCACCAGCCGCAAAGGAATGCTTCGTTTAGCTGATGATATGGTAAAAGAGTAGTCAAACATCTACATATTGTACATCAGCTTGTTAGATTAAAATGGTAGTGAGATATGTTTGTTTTCATATAGAAAAAAAAGAGTAAAGACCCAAGTAAGGTGAGTAGATCCAAGGTTTGGATTGCGGGACACACTCATGCTGATGGCAGACCTGTGAAGCCCCAGTTTGCTGAGACTATTGTAAGCATTATGGAAGTTGTATATTGTGTATAGTTAATAGACTATGGCAATGAATGATTTTGTGTTTAAATGATTGTATCAGGAACAAATACAGTCACTTGACAGTCAGATGGACTCCACATCAGCTGCTGATAACATAAGGGAAGATGCTGTGAGCAAGGTTTTGGGAAAAGACAAACCTGGACGAGTAAGGGGCTTTGGTAGAGGGATTACAGCTAATAAGCTAGCATATCTGCAATTTAGAGACGCTAAGATTGCAGAAATGAAAAGTGAGATTGAAGATTTAAAGGGGATGGTGCGAGAATTAGCTGAGAAGAAGGTAATCCTTTTCATTACCTTTGGTCAATTAGTTTTAAGACATTTACGATTTCCGTTGCCTTTTCTCAGAAAAGTAATGTTGATGCTGAAACATCTGAGAGTAGTGGTGGATTCAAAGAAGGAGTCAGAGTACAAATACTGGATTGGATTGAATCAGAGGATGTTGTTGTTGGTGAAGGAGAATTCTGCTCTGCTGAACCGAAGTACAAAATTGGTCGTATACCAATTGGTCCTAATGCAGTGGCTATCGTAGTTAAGTATGCACTAAGCGCATCAGCTTCACTCTGGAGGCCTACTACGGATGTGTTAACTCTTGATGAAGCTGTGGGATACAAGATATCTTGGCCAATGGATAAAGTGATTTTGGATAAGGATCCAAACTGTTCTGAAGATTTATCTATGGTAAATTTTCAAATCTTGTTTTCTTCTTACAACAATTGAGTCATCTCTAATCATTACTAAAATTTCTAATTTCAAATCTTGTTTTAGCAAAGCAAGGAAGGTGAATATCGAAGATGCAAGATATATGATTGGACCAATGATGAGGACGAGGTCATTGCTGAAGGTCTCGTGTGCTCTTCAAAATCCAAAGACATGGTTAACAACATACCTCTGGGTCCCAATGCTGTTAGTGTCGAAGTAGTGAAGGTGTTCAATGATCAAGCATATTTGTGGAGGCCAACCGCTGATATGTTCTTGATTGGTGATGCACTTAGCGAGAAAATAGCATGGCCAGTCCTAAAGGTTGAAGTCATGCCTACACCCGCTACAGAAGTAACACCAACTAAATGTGCAGGGAAGAAAATAGCATCACCTTCGAAGCCAGCCAAGAAAAAAGCAGTGGTATGTAATTGACATGAAGTTAAATTTTTTTATTTGCCTGATGATTGATGTTGCGTCCTTGATTGATGTTGGAACTTGCTTCTGTCATCTTGTTTGAGTTGTAGAGTCCAGGCAGCACTAGTTCGACCAGAAGTCCGAAGCAGAAGTGCACTCTCTTGGATTGCAACAACTCTGGACGTAAGGTAGCTGAAGGAAGGGTAGCTTCAACGGATCCGAATGAGTTGTGCCACTTTGTACCCCTAGGTCCAAATGCAAGCAAGGTGTGGATTGATGTGGCTAAGATCGGTGATGCAAAAGTCTGGAGGCCAAATTCAGAGATTGAATACATATCTGATGCAATGGGTTCGGTTGTGGCATGGCCAAATGACAAAATCAAGTTTGTCTAAAATTGTCGTCTGAAACATTTTTCAAGTTGGTTCTCATCGGCTATGTATTTCTAGTGTGTGATCGAATGTTTAGGTACTTTTTTACTCGGTTGAAATCATGTATGATATTATGTAACAGTTAGCAGACAAAAAAAACAAAAATTATGTGTTATATTATGATATAAGGTTATGTGTGAAAATGTTTAGCTTGTTAACCCCTATACCCTTAAGTGCATAATTTTACATTAAACCATAAGCTTTAAAAATTAAATCCACAGACGGGAAGACCAAAAATTAAAATCCTATACCCTAAGTGAAATCCCTAAACCCTAAAGTACAAACCTATACCCTATACCCTAATTGTACTTGATTTCACAATTTTGTTCATTCTTAAAAGGATATTGTAATCTTAATTTCACAAAACTGATTAGTTATAAATTTTATAAACACTCATTTGTTCAAACCCTATACCCTAAAGCCTTTGTACATACAAATAAGTAGTAGTGTTTATGAACATATGAGCTAGATTGATCAATCTTATAAAAGCTCACATAAAAAATTTATATTCATACAATTTTTTTTTTGTAAAATTGGAAAACTGAATATTTGATTTTTAAGATTTAATTTAATTTTTTTTTGCTTCAAAATCATATTTATATATTAATTTCCAGATTTCAAACGAAATTAATACCTTGAGCCAATAAGGAGTAACCTCCAAGATTGCAGACGTGGCAAACCATATGCCGATGGATGTGTCTTCCCAACTTCAATCTTAGCCATTCTTTTTATTTTTTGAGCCAATGAGGAGCAACTACTAAGATTGCACTCGGAAAATTTCAGAACACAACATCTCTCTTTCTGTCGAAACTCCTTTCTGTCTCGCGATCTAAAATCGAAAAAACCTAAAGAAAGCACATGTATCTCTCGAGCTAAAATCAAACCAGCTGTTCCTGTATTCGCCGATTGAAAGTAAGCAAATGGATAAGTCGTGGATTTGGCTTCCAAGGTATAACCTAAAATCCCTCGATCTCATTTCTACTCGCCGATTGAAATAAAGCTAACTTCTTTTGTCTGATTCTTGTAGGAATAGCCACGAGTATTCAGAAGGAGCAACTAATTTTGTGAATTCGTCCGCAAAAAGATTGGGAAGTCTGTCTGAAATGCTATGCCCTTGTAGAGACTGCCGCAATCTGAGCCATCAGTCACTGGATAAAATTGTGGAGCATTTGGTGATTAGGGGTATGGATAAGAAGTATAAGAGTTCTCGTTGGAGTATTCATGGAGAAAAAAGAGATTCTGCAGAAGACAGTGTTCTTCAATATGAAACAGAGGCGTTTGATTTGTTTAAGACAACATTCTCCATGGACGAAGGTGGTCCAAACCCGACAACTGACAACGAAGACGATGAAGCACCAGAGGAAATTGAGTTTAAGAAAAAGCTCAGAGACGCTCAAACGCCATTATACTCGGATTGTCTCAAGCACACAAAGGTTTCAGCTATCATGGGACTTTACAGATTCAAGGTTAAAAGTGGTGTGTCGGAGAACTACTTTGATCAGCTGTTGGTTTTACTTGAGGATTTGCTACCTGAAGACAATGTTCTTCCCAAGAGTTTAGCTGCAATCAAGAAATTTCTGAAGATCTTTGGGTTCGGCTACGACAGTATTCATGCTTGCAAGAATGATTGCATATTGTATAGGAAGGAGTATGAGAACCTAGAAAGCTGTCCAAGATGCAAAGTTTCAAGATGGGAAATGGATAAGCACAGTAATGAGTTAAAGGTGGGGATTCCGGCAAAGGTCCTTAGATATTTTCCAATCAAGGACAGGTTTAGGAGGATGTTTAGATCACAAAGGATGGCTGAAGATCTGCGTTGGCACTATACCAATGCCACTGAAGATGGTACAATGCGGCACCCTGTTGATTCTATCTCTTGGGCACAAGTGAATGCTAAATGGCCAGACTTTGCTGCTGATCCACGGAATCTTCGACTTGGGATTTCTACAGATGGGATGAACCCTTTCTCCATGCAAAGCACCAATCACAGCACATGGCCAGTGTTGTTAGTGAACTATAACACGCCTCCAACCATGTGTATGAAGGCTGAGAATATAATGCTGACTTTGTTGATCCCTGGTCCTACTGCTCCTGGTAACAACATTGATGTTTACCTAGCACCACTGATAGACGATCTAAAGGATTTGTGGGCTGAGGGTATTGAAGTGTATGACTCATTTGCGAAGGAGAACTTTAATCTCAGAGCCTTGCTGCTTTGGAGTATCAGTGACTATCCAGCCTTAGGAACACTGTCTGGATGTAAAGTAAAGGGGAAACAAGCCTGCAATGTATGTGGAAAGGATACACCTGCAAGGTGGCTTAAGTTTAGCCGCAAGTTTGTCTACATGAGTAACAGAAGGAGACTACCGCCTGGCCATCGTTACAGATATAAAAAAGCTTGGTTTGACAACACTGTGGAGGAAGGGAATGCTAATAGGATACAAACAGGCGCTGAGATATATGAGACACTACAAGCTTTTACGAATGATTTTGGTAGACCTCTAGAGAAGAAAAAAAAAAGGAAAAGACTAGAGTTGGAAGATGATGAGAGGTTACAAGAAGAAGAGTGTGAAGAATCAAATGAACTATGGCGGTGGAAGAAGAGATCAATATTCTTTGATCTACCTTACTGGAAGGTAAACTATAGTAACTGACCTATATTATCTGATTACTGGAAGAAGAGATCAATATGTCTAACAGTTTCTTGTTTAATGTGTTAGGAGTTGCCTGTTCGTCACAATATTGATGTTATGCACGTAGAAAAGAATGTGTCCGATGCTATATTGTCTCTGTTGATGCAAAGTGCGAAGTCAAAAGATGGGTTGAAAGCAAGAAAAGACTTAGAAGATATTGGAATCAGAAAGCACTTGCACACAGAGGTGAGGGGAAAGAAAACATACTTACCTCCTGCTGCCTACTGGTTATCGAAGAGAGAGAAGACCATTTTCTGCCAAAGGTTAGCTAAGTTTAGAGGCCCTGATGGTTATTGTGGTAATATTGCGAATAGTGTTTCAGTTAACCCTCCAAATATTGGTAGTTTAAAGTCGCATGATCATCATGTCTTAGTACAGAACTTGTTACCAGCTGCATTAAGAGGGTTGTTACATAGGGGTCCTAGGATAGCCATAAATAGATTATGCAGTTACTTCAACAGGTTGTGTCAGCGCATCATTGACCCAGAGAAACTTATATCCATGGAGACAGAGTTTGTGGAGACAATGTGTCAGCTGGAGCGCTTCTTCCCTCCAGCCCTTTTTGATATCATGTTTCACCTTCCACTACATTTATCAAGAGAGGCACGGTTGGGAGGACCAGTTCACTTCCGATGGATGTATCCCTTCGAAAGGTTTGATCAACATCTCTCTTCAATATATCCACTTCCCACAATGATGTTTGACTAATATTCATATTTCCTGAGTTATAGGTACATGAAAACACTAAAGGCTTTTGTTAAGAATTATGCAAGGCCAGAAGCATGTATGGCTGAGGCGTATTTAGCTGGAGAATGTGTTGCATTTTGTTTAGAGTTCCTTAAAGAATCAGTACCAGTTCAAGAAGCAGTTAATCGTAATGAAGATGTTGAGGCTGATAGAATGGTGGTTGAAGGCCGACCTCTGCAGAAGGGTATAGAGGTTACCCTGTCAGATAAAGATAGAGACATTGCACATCGATATGTGCTAATGAACATGGCATCTTTGGATCCCTTTCTTGAGTAAGTAATTCTCTATGTTTCTTCTACTTGTTTTACTCATAATTTCATTTTCATATACTGTTGTTTAATTTAAAATCAGGATGCATTTGGAAGAGTTGCAAGCTAAGGATGCTCGATTGGCTAAAAATGAAACTTTGTTATGGAAAAACCATACTGAACACTTTACAGAATGGCTTAAAAATAAGGTTACAAACTCCAAATTCTTTTCTTGATTATTATTGTAAATACTGGTTAGCTTGTTTGGTGATGACTGGTTAGCTTGTTTGGTGATGACTAGTTAGCTTGTATCATGATGCCTGGTTTGTATCTTGAAGAACATGTCCATATTTTAGCGAATTGATGTCTGAGTAGCTTATAGCTTGATGAAACTGTCTGGATTTTTAGTATTTTGATGACTGGTTAGCTTGTAGATTGATGATTGGTTTCGTGGTACATATTATCATGTTTTGATTATAATTTAAGTACCTCGGCTTGATGATAATCCTCTGATTTCCTGCGGCAGATTCATTTAGACTCAAAAGATAGTCATTCTAAGGAGATAAGGTGGTTGGCATTTGGACCAAGAAATGTTGCTTTAGCACATAAAGGATTCATCATCAATGGCCAACGGTTTCATACTGATGCGGTCAAGCTGAAGACACAAAACAGTGGAGTAACTTATGAAGCCTTTAGCATGTGTAGATCAAGTGCAAGAGATATGAGACAGGTCGCGGATATGATTACATACTATGGAGTGATAAAGGAGATTTTGGTCATCGACTATCACATGTTCAAAGTGCCACTCTTTAGATGCAACTGGGCAAACACAGCGAATGGTGTGAAGGAAGAAGATGGCTTCACTCTTGTTAACCTTCATATGAACCAAGCAGCCTATTTGAAAGATCCATTCATTCTACCTTCTCAAGCGAAACAGGTTTTCTACTCTAGGGAGGATGATGCTTCAAATTGGTATGTTGTTATGAGAGCACCACCTAGAGGTTATCATGAGTTGGAAACAGAAGAGGATTTAGGTGGTGCTCCTTTACCTGTCCAAGAAGTTGATGATATGGGTGATGATATGGATGATGATAGTGTATATGTTAGGGATGATTGTGAAGGTTTATTAGTGGTAGATTGATGATATGTTGTATGCTTGTGTGATGGTTTGTATGAATGTGATAATGTTGTGTTATGGGATTTGAATAATTATATTGATTTTTAGAATTTTAATAATTTATATTGTTTTTATTTCATATTTTCGAATTAATTATTTAAAAATCAATTCAATAATTATTATTAATTAATTTTGGGATAATTATAAAACTAATTAATAACACGAAACATTTGCTATCTTTGCTACTAGGAAAAATCAAATTATTTGGTTCTAATAACATTTATTAAACGTTATTATAAATACTAACAATTGCGAACAAAAAAGCGCTATTGTTATAAACTTAGTAATAGCACAGAGGAAAATCGCTATTAAAAGGGTTGGACTTTTTATAACGGGTGATGTCAGAGCGTCCAAGGAAACGCTATTAAACTAAAATGATAGCGCTTTTCGTCCGCTATTACTAACCACATTTCCTGTAGTGTTGGGAAGGTTATGTCTCTCGAACGGTTTCCTATTCTTCGTAGTAGAGCAGGTTACGGTTAACTTAACACCAACTGCCTCGGCTATGCGAAGAAACAGGGTTCCGTTGGAAGAACCATGCCTATACCAACGGCTACTTCACGAGTAAAATCGTAAAAATGCTTAAGTCTCGATACGACCCAAAGAGGGTCCGAATTGCGGACAACGGCCCATCTATGGTCCCAAAAGACTTGAGCCCAAAGACTGGTATGACGGTTTATCTCATCCGCGGGAAGAGATAAATGTCAAATTTCCGAAGATAATCACAGAGAAGAAGGAAATATGGAAAGCCCGCTTCGCGACAAATCCGGCCCAAGAAGAGGTAAACCGACCTAGGACGAAGAGGGAGGGTGGAGCAGAGCACATCAGAGCAACTTAGCACTTAGAGCAATTTAGGCATCTTTTTCCGTTTTTACTAATCGAGCTGCGACTCAACTAGTTTAGATTTAGGTCGCTAGACTAGCAAACGTACCGACAGCTCTTGTAGCCTAGGTCTTTACTTGTTGTTCACGCTCAAACGTGAATTCGGAAATAAGATCCTCTTATTCTCTTTTTCTGCTTATTTTCATTTTATTCTTTCATATTGATCGTGTTGTGTATGGCCCAGCAGATAACTGGGACCTTCAGGGAAGGTTAGGTTAACTTGGCTTTCTTCCGATTAACAAAACTCGACGGTGTGAATTTCGGTTCCCACACATGTCTGATGTCATCGTTGGTACCAGCCAGCCTCGGTTTGTAGCGTCGTCGACCGATGTTCGATGGTGAATGTCGGTCGATATGTTATTGCGTCTGTCGATCGATAGCGATGCTTCTGGTCGACGTGCAATGTAACTCTGAATCTCCACCAATTCCCCTTGTATAGCTTCAATCTTGGAAGTCAAAGCACTAATGTTAAAATCTATTGGGAAATAGATGTCATCACATATCCCATCAAGCCTTTCTTCTGTAGTTTCCAGAGCTCTATAGATCTCTTCTACCAATTGATCTATCTCTTTCCCGGTGTGAAAGTTTTGTTGAGACTTCATCGTATGTGGGCGTGGTGGATCATTGTCGACCGATGTTGGTATCTGATTGTCGATCGATGTGCGATGATGCTTGTCGATCGATGGAGGTTGTCTGCTGTCGATCGATGGAGGTCGAGCAACGTCGGTCGCGTGCTGAATTCTGGCTATGTCTTGCTTCATCTCCTCCATGCATGTAGTTAGCCAACTAATACTATCATTCAATGGATAGTAGACACCATCAAGCTTCATCTGGAAAGCTTCTTTGTTCTTCTCATGTTCTCCACAGACTCCATAGAACATCTCATTGATCTCGTCCTTGGTGTAGATCTCTGGTACCAGCTTTGTCTGTTTGAATAGGTTAGCATGTTCAGGAAGACATATGTAGCTTGGATCATCTCTCGAAGCTCTTTCCAAAACTCTTCTAACATCCGTGTTGTGAAGGTGAATGGTGTTTCCATCTAGATCTCTGGCGTATCCCTGTTCATCTCTGTAGACGCCATACTGATCTTTTTCTTCCTAGTAGAATCTCCTGGTACCGTGGGAATCAAAAGCTCTTCTGCAGAATTCTGGCTGTCTTTCGACCGATGTTTGGACGGCAACGTCGATCGATGTTTGAGTTGGATGGCAAGATCTTTGTATGAAGCCGTTGTCTATGCCACCAGCTGTTTCATAGAACTCCTTTGTAGCCTTCTGTTCTGGATTGCTGTGTTGATGCATGAACAGATTGTCTGCTCCATTGGCTGTCTGAAGGATATCTGCGATATCTTCTCGAGATACGTGTAGTGTGTGGCCATCTATTGCTTTTGCGTAGCCATCAGGGTCCCTGAAAATATCAAATTTGTCTGGAGTTAGAGACTGATTATCGAATTTATCTTTTTCGCTTACAGCGGTTTTCGGTATTGGACGGTTGTCGTTCAATGTTGCATTGTTGTTGTCGATCGATTGTTGTTGTTGAGAGTCGATCGAAGGGCAGATTGCCCTGTCGATCAGATGGCTGAAACGAGCTCTTTCCCAAGAAAATTCTGCTCGAATCTGATCTGTTTCATCGGGTCTTTGCATGTTGAGCAGCTCATCGTCTGTGAAATTATCTTGTAGTTTATCTGCTCCTAGTGCGTAGGTTGCTGTTTCTACTGCAAAGATTTCGTGGTGGTGTTCACCTGCCCAACTGCCAATCGAGTAGTCTCCTTCTTGTGCACGGTTGACTTCAGTGTCGATCGATTTGTAGTAGGCAGTGTCGGTCGATGCTCGTTTTCTGTATCGTTGTTGAGGTTGAGTGTTGATAGATGGCCAGCTTGTCATGTCGATCGATGGTGCATTCCTTTTCCAGGAGGAATGATGTAATAGTTTATCTTCCTCATCATAGATGGCTCTGTACTCAGTAGCTCGTTCCTCCTCATAGTCTTCATCATACTCTTCTGTGTGCATGTGTTGTCTGGTGTATGCGGCAATAACGGGATTGGAGTAGTCGTTCTCCCAATCATCTGGACGACTATCGACCGATTCTTCGTGTGGCATTTCGGTCGATTTATGATGGCCACTGTCGATCGATGTTGCTGTGTGAGTCTCGATCGATACTGAGTACTCTGTCTCGTACTCGGCTCCACAATGGCAAGCTGCAATGATTCCTGGAATATTGATTCTCCTGGAGGACATATGTGGCTTCTTGACTGCGACGGGATCGTAGTGGGCATTAGGATCTATGAGTGTTAGACACAACTGGTTGGTTTGCAAGTTGCACACTGCTCCCACTGTTGACAAGAAAGCTCTCACAAGTAGTAGAGAAGAGTTCCAGTTTAACTAGATGTCCAATACATGGAAATCAACTGGAACTAGGGCATTACCAATCTGCACCTCTAGGTCTCTGAAAATTCCTCCTGAGTTCATCTGGGAACAATCCACAAAAGTGAACAATTCCTGCGAAGGCTCTACCTGCAGACCCAAATGGTCTGTCATAACCCTAGGTAGGATGCTGGCTGATGCTCATGTGTCTTACAAGGCATGTGGGAACTCAATACCCTTCATCGTGCATGGTATTGCGAATTGCCCTGGATCACTCTTCTCCTTCAGTGTAACCCTCTTCCTCATCTTTTTTCTAGCTTCACAGAACATTCATCTGATGTCTTCTTATTTCTCTCTAGTTTCTCTGAAGAACATCCACAATCTGTGGGTATAATAAGCATCCTTGAATGGCTTATCTATAGGAATCCTGAAGATTCTCTTCCGGAAACTTTCCTTTTCCTCATCATTTTCCCCCCTCTTCAGATGTTTCACCACTTTTTCCTTTCTTCTCCTTAGGGTCCTTCCAGTAGGAACCCTATCCTCTTCCATAGGATCTTCTCCATCATCTGAAGGTGTCCTGACGGGCTCTGCTGGGTATTCTGAAGGTTTGGGTTTGGGCCTTAGTGCATTAAGTCGTGCAACATCTATCTTTGGCATCTGCACTCGGTAGGTAATAGGTGCTTGTCGATCGATAGGCGCTGGAGGTTGTCGATCGATGTCGGCCTCCTCGTGTAGATCGATGTTGTTGTTAGCATGTTGATCGATTCGTACGTTAACAGGGCTGGGCGGATGTGGGTGTTTTGATGCGAACTCCTTGTGAGTTAGAGTCTTCACGGCATTACATGACGCGGTTGACTCCGTAGGCGTCGTCGATCGATGCTCTAGAGTTCCTGTCGATCGATTTGGACTAGTGTATGTCAATCGATGTTCGAGGTCTGGCGTCGATCGACATCATTGTGATCCGCCGAAACTCATCAAACTTTCTACCCCGAAATCTCCTTCTTGCAGCTTCTCTTCCTTCACCACTTGCCAAAAATCATCTTCAATGATGGCATTCACGTGGTGTTTCATCACATCATCCCCTACTCCTCTTGTCGAAGCTTCCTACCTCTTAACAACATCTCATGTCTGCACAACCTGCATCTCCAGCTTCTTCACATGAGTGCTCAAAGTCTCAAACTTTGTGTTCAGGTTGGTGTAGACAGAATCTATCTTCCCATTGAAGTCCACTGTCATTCACTGATGTGCCTCAAGAACCCTTTCAAGCATCTCTTCAATCTTGCTCTCTTGAGTAGGCGACGGTGGCTTCTGGTAGTAGGAACTTCCATAATTCATGTTGTTGCTGTTGCTGTTGTTATAGGGTTTCTGGTACTGTGAATTTTGGTTGAAATTACTCCTATTTCCATAAGAGTTTCTGTTTCCACCCTGGTTTCCAGAACCTTAGAATCCAGTTCCACCAATGTAGTTCACCTCTTCTTCCTCCGCTCTACCCTCTACAGCTTCCGCTTCTTCAACAAAGCTAACCTGCTTCCTGAGAAGCTTGTTAACACTATCCAGCTTTGCCTTCACCTCATCCATCTGATCATTCCCAAGGATGGTGGCAGATCTTTTCCTCTCAAAATCAGTGTTCTTGGTGCTGTTGATGGATGCTAGGTTTTCAATAACCTTGACTGCCTCCTCTGGATTCCTGGTGTTGAAGTTTCCATTGCTGGAAGCATCAAGAGCCAACTGGTACTGCACCGCGATTCCCCTGTAGAAAGTACTGAGCAGTTGTACTTCATTGAATCCATGGTGTGGATAATCTCTCTGATAAGACTTGAATCTGATCCAAGAGCCCCTAAACGATTCTGCAGGCTCCTGAGTGAATGTAGCAATCTTGCTCCTCAAGTCCTCAGCACGCGCTTCATCAAAGAAATTGCATAAGAATGCATTCTTGATGCCGCTCCAGGATTTAAGAGATCATGGTTGTAATTGCTTGAGCCAATGCAGAGCTTCTCCAGCAGGTGAGTACCTGAAGAGCTTGCATAACATGTAGTCCTCAGAGACTCCCTCGACTCTAATAGAAGAAATCAGATCCTCAAACCTCTCCAGATGGTCCATAGGATGCTCGTGGGATAATCCATGGTAGGGTAGCTGTCCCACAAGCGTGTAGTACTGCGCTTTCAACTCAAAATCCCTCTCGATAGTGGGAGGACGAATGGCTGATCTGTTGGTGTAGTATCGATCTGGACGGTTGTAGTTAGCCAACGTTTTGGGTTCGCAGCCTCATCCACAGGTAAAGTAGTATCTGTAGCATTAGCATCAGGCTCAGGGATTGCAGCCCCCTGAGCATCTATCCTCTGACCTGCTGCATTACGCAGATGACCCTTCTGGTCATGCAGGTCTCCATTGTTATCTCGTACAAGTATCAAAGGCGCAACCATCTCTCGCGGCTCAGTATCGATCAATGTCTGGGATGGAGTATAGATCGATGTCGGATGAAGGATGTCGGTCGACGGAAGGTGATTGTTGTCGGTCGACAGTGGTGAGCGAGTATCGGTCGACGGAACTAGTTTCTGGGTCGACGGTGGTGTTGGGAAAAAATATTCCATGAAGAGATTACTCCAGCTTTCGGGTTCCTGCCTCCAGGTTCTGGGTTCCTACCCCCGGGTCTGGGTCCCTGCCTCCGGGTCTTGGTCCTGCCTCCAGCTTCCAGGCCAAATGATTTATCATGTCTTAGGATAAATGGAAACCTTTAATAATGTACCAGCTTGGACAAGAAGGAGTCTCCCTAGATCCGAGAAAAAGGGAAGTATTCCAATACATATGACCTCCCTTAAGAAAAAGGGAAATATTCAATTATCTAAGAATATAATGAATATTTCCAAATCCTAAGAGAGAGGCACAACCTCCACCATAAATATAGGTTTCTAAACCTAAAGAGAGGGATCCACGACGTCCATGACCAGAGCTCATCAACTCTACAGCCGCCAAGGTAAGGTTTCACACCTAGAGGACCATCTTCATCAACAAGCTCACAACCGATGAATCCCTGCGATTAGTATCAACCAGATGAAGATATATGCTCCCTGTAGAACGTCTACAACTCTACTTTCTGGCTCAGGCCACGATCTCCAGCTCATCAGCGGGGTCCCTGCATGCTCACTGAAGCACATCGACACATCATGCTCACTGCAGCATATCGGCAGGTCTACCATATGTTCCGGCCATCTACCCTCTAGAACAGATGACTCCTATCACCTGCAGAGCTACGTGTTCCCAGAGCCCCATGCTCCCAAGGCTACATGCCCATTAGGCCATGTGCCCACTAGAGCCCCGTGCTCCGAAGGCTACGTGCCCATTCGGCCATATGCCCACTAGAGCCCCGTGCTCCGAAGGCTACGTGCCCATTAGGCCATGTGCCCACTAGAGCCCCGTGCTCCCTAGGCTACGTGCCTCCATTAGGCTACGCGCCTCCATCAGGCTACGTGCCTCCATCAGGCTCCGCGCCCATCTAGGCTCCGTGCCTCCATATTCATGAACTACGAACGGCTTGATCCCCCACTGAAGGGTACGTAGGCAATCTCCACTGAAGGATGCATCTATAAATCCACAAGAACTACGAGCGGCTTGATCCCCCTCCCCCCTGAAGGGTATGTAGGCAGTCCCCACTGAAGGATGCAGCTATAAATCCAAACACCTTCCATGGTCCCGTGCATAGATACCCAAAGACCGACCTTGGTAGCCGGGACCATCAAGTACGGATCAGGAGGCCCCCAAGGACCGACCTTGGTAGCCGGAACCTTCAATTATATATCAAGAAGACCCTGCGATCTTCTCTTTGATAGGCGGCCCCCGCCTAACGACCAATCCGCCTGCTGCTGCTAAGGCATCGACGACATATACTGGCCCATACCCATATGGCAGTGTCCTAAGAGTAGGATCTCCTTGTTTATCAACTACCGAAGCAGGAGAGTACACTCAACGACATGTCTCCTTCCTCCTATCATTCCGTAGAGCTGAGCACGGATCGCTTGTACACAAAAATACCCTAACAGTTTGGCGCTAGAAGGAGGGGCAGTCATATACTACGTGATAATGTGATATGCGGAAGAGACATTACATCTATTCCTGCAAAATCTCTCAACCCCTG
This sequence comes from Brassica napus, assembly GCF_020379485.1. Taxonomy (NCBI): domain Eukaryota; kingdom Viridiplantae; phylum Streptophyta; class Magnoliopsida; order Brassicales; family Brassicaceae; genus Brassica; species Brassica napus. The sequence goes on from NC_063445.1 coordinate 47,482,725, forward strand.
CCACCGGGGGGCAAGAAACAACTTCTTCTCACTGGACCCATGGTTCGTACGGCTGGAAACACCTCCCCATGGGAGGGTAGCACCATTCTAACATCAGTAGCAAGATCCAATAAGGGAATTACCTACTAGTTCCTACTAGTCCCTGCTGGTCCCGGGCCTAAACCACAAGTCAGACCTCTACAGTCTTTGGTTCCTGCTGGTCCCAGGCTTAAACAACTAGTCTGACCTCTACAGTCGTTGGTTCATGCCGGTTCCGAGTCCCAACCTCAAAGCCGACCTCTACAATCTTTGGTTCCTGCTGGTTCCGGGTCATAACTATATATCAAGCCTCTACAACCTTTGGGCCTGACGTGAGCAGTCATCACCAACATCAATATCAACGGGTAATCAATTGGCAGCAATATAGCAAGCCCTAAACGCCATCAACGCTTCTAGACTGGAGGAGTCAGAAGAGGAGTTCCTGGAAATATTGTAGGCATACCAGACAACCACTAAGAGGTAACTGGAGAACCACCTTTCTCTTTAGGTTCTAGAATCTAAGTTGTAGTGGAATCCTAGATAAGCCTGATAGCTCGGTGGATAGAACGCCTTTGAGTACTCGTCGAATTCCATTGGAGTTGTTCCGCGAAGAAACCCTGCCTAAGTGCCGCGAACACTGCTGCTCTACCTCCTGCAAAGGAGCCAGGGAAAATGTTAATACTACATCAAGGAATGCTGGTCTTCATACCCTCTACTCATTTGGAGCAAATGGGAGTAAAAGAAGCCGGAGAACACATGTTCCCGCTGCTATTCATCCAAAAGGAAAAGCCAAACCTCTGGGTTCCGGGTTCCAGCTTCCAGGTTCCGGATCCCAGCTTCCAGGTTCCGGATCCAGGGTTACGACCACCTTACTACCGCTTTTCTTGGCCATGTACCCTGATATACCTCTGAGGAAGACACGACCACGAGGAAAGCAGGGGAAGATGCGCTAAGCGTTAACCCACGGAGCTACACACATCAACAACTCCCATCAACATGCCCGTGGAAAAGGAGATTCAAGACGAGGCGACGAGTCATCGAATGACGTCCAGAAAACACTGAGAGTGGCTCACCCAAGGGGAAGCAGAGAGCAGACTGGACGTGAAACGACATCGTGAAACGCTGAGAGTGGCTCACCCAAGCGGGGGCAGAGAGCAGCTAGAATGAGTCATCGAACGACGCCTGCAAAGAAGGAAATCCAAAGAATATGAGAAAATCAATATTTGTGGATAATCAATCATCTCCTGAATACGCGATAGAATACGCCAACCCCTGCTATCCAAACAACGGATTCCGACTCCAAACCCAGGTGAATCCTTGCCTATGGACCAATCTGGGTCCAAAATCACATGAGACCACGTCGACCCATACTCTCCAAGCCTAGGGACGGAGAAGTACTATTGCTTTACCTGAAAGAATAGAAGCACACAGGGAGTGCCGTCCTGGTGCAAAAAGCAAAAATATTGCTCCATACGCCAGAGGTACAAAGGTTATTGGCAAGGTAGAAAGAGGAGCTCGCCAACATCCGGGAACCTCCACGTTTCAGAAGGGTCTACCCCAATCGACATCAAAAGTGGTCCATCTCGGGAGGACAGAGTGCAAAGCAAAGATTCACCTACGATTTTAATATCTATAGATCCTCCCGTGTCAGAGCACTAATTCCTCGAAACCTCCAGGGTCCCAAGGATAATTCTACAGGTCCAACAGGATCAGAACATGAAGCCCTTGAGAGCCTTAGATTCCAACGAAGAATCACCGGGGACTACGAGTTCTTACACGATGTACATCGATACTTCGGGGGAGTACGACGAAGATTCGGCCTCCACGCCTCAACAAAGGGTCTCGTTCCTCCAGAATAAGGAATGAAAAAAATCGCGGTCTTCACTCGACTACTACCTAGTATGGAACTTCTCCATCCTAGAGTCAGGGTGTAGGTTCTTCAGAAGATCATTCCCCAGCCGATATCCAATCATGGGGCACATAAGCAGGAAGTAAATCGATAATTCGCTTCCGTTCCCCTGTCATGTGCCATTCGGACCCAGGAAATATGTAGCTATGTGCCATAGGGGTCCTGCGCCAAGAAGACGGATCTCGCTTATCACTGCAATGTGAATCCGAGACCAAGAATTCCTGCTTCCGAGCGGGGCAACAGATCACCTACAGCAGATTTCAACTGATACAAGTGATCTTTACCAGCCAAACCTACGATTCTTACAATCCATCGACATGCAAGGCCAGGATCCTGAATCTCCCTAGGTCAATCGACCTAAACAAGCCACAAGCCTTGGAATATCCATTAGACCCCTGTCTAACTCGGGGAAATCGACTCTCCTCCAGGTTCAAACACGGCCAAGGCCTAAAAAGAACCAGAAAAGGAGACTTCAGAGCGATAATCTGTTCACGCCAAGCCCAAAGGACCTGCCACCGACAAGCCGGTGTTGATTCCCACCGAAGCATCGAGTGTTTCTCCATCAGGTCTCGCGCCAACCAGAGAGAACTACTTCAGGCCACGAGCCCTCTTAAACCTGGTGTTGGGGTCAAAAACAGTTACGACGAAGTTAACGTTCAAAACGTCCGAAGAAGAAAAAGAAAAACATTCTTCGACAAATACTTTTTCGAAATAGATTCTTTCTTACGAAAAGCTTTGCGGAGGAAACACGAGACATCGGACAAGAGCTCGAAAAGGGTCGCTACGCAGCGACCGAACGCGTGTTCCGCTCGATCGCTACGTAGCGACCGAGCTCGAGCCAAAGCTCGGTCGCTACGTAGCGACCGAGCTCGAGCCGAAGCTCGGTCGCTACATAGTGACCGAGCGTTCGTTCCGCTCGGTCGCTAAGCTCGGTCGCTACGTAGCGACCGAGCTCGCGCCGAAGCTCGGTCGCTACGTAGCGACCGAACGTTTGTTCCGCTCGGTCGCTACGAAGCGACCGAGCTCTTCTGAAAATTCAATACAACATTAGTCCATGCATTCTCGTCTACCCTTCGATGCTATCTCCCGAAGACCGTAGCGAACCCATATCACGTTTCTCGCCATTCTAAGTCATCGATCAAACTTTACCGTAAAAACCACGGAAAGTTCTTCTTTATCGAAAGAAGCCGTAATAAACGCTTCGAGTCAGAAGACGGCCCATAGGGACCTAAGACATGAGTCGAGGCCCAACTTACGATTTCTTAACCAACAGCCCGTAAGCCACATGACGGTTTACGCTTGGTTCGCAAGGAAAGATAAATGTCAAATTTCCGCGGATAAATACGAAATTTTGAAGATAATTACTAAGATCGGAAAAATGGAATATCTCCATTTTTACGCTATGACGGTTTAAGGACAGAAGAGAAAAAGCGCAAACCGACCTAGGAGCCAGTATATAAGGAGTCCTAGGCGAGAAGCATGAAAAAGACTTTTCTCAGAGCAAACTTAGCACTTAGAGCAATTAGACATATTTCCGTTTTTGTTATTCGAGCTGCGACTCAACTAGGTTATTGCCATCTTAGGGTTTTAGAACTAGGAATCTCGCCGACAGCTCTCGTAGCCCAGGCTCTTACCTTGTTGTAACGCCCAAACGCGAATTCGGAATAAGATCTACTTTGCTCTCTTTTCGATTTCTTATACTTTATCGTTGTTATTCTTGTGTTCTGATTGCTTGGCGTGTGGTATTAGCAGATATCCGGGACCTCTAGGAAATGAGGGCTTTCCTAGTTTCCTTATTTAAACGGAAATCAACAGTGCCAATTTCGTTTCCCACAGTTTGGCGCTAGAAGGAGGGGGATCTACGCAAAAGCCACTCAACGATCATGAGCGATATGCAAGATTCGACGTGCGCGAACGTCATCTCGTTCAAGGGGGGAGCAACGGTCGATCGAGCCAAACCTCGAAATGATCTCCTTGTTATCGAACTGACGATCCGAGATGTCGACGTCGCTAGGGTACTAATCGACACCAGAAGTTCGGCCGATATCATCTTCAAAGATACTCTCGAGAAAATGGGGATCGATCAATCCAAAATCGTGAAATACCCTAGCACACTACTGGGACTTTTGGGAGAAACGACCCTGGCCTACGGGTCGATTAATCTCGCAGTCAAAGCCGGAACCGTGACAAGAGTCACAGAGTTTCTAGTCGTTGACCGTCCCGCATCTTACAACGTTATCATGGGAACGCCATGGTTGAACACCATGCGTGCCATCCCATCAACGTACCATCTTTGCCTCAAGTTTCCAACCCCTAACGGAGTCGAGGTAATATGGGGAAACCCAAGAGTATCACAGGTGTGTTACACCGCAGAACAAAAATGAAAAAGACCAGACCACTCGTAGAAAAATGGAGAAAAAGATCTCCAACAAGGATTCGCGAAGTCAAGATTTGGCGGAACTCTTCTGGCAGTCTCGTAACATTACGGCCCTAGAAGAAAAACGCGAACCAACTTGCAAACCTGTGGTCACAGTCTGTCTCGACGAAGCATCTCCGGAACGATGCATCGAGATCGGAGCCAATCTCCGCGAGCCTTTGAGGACAGAGCTCATAACCTGTCTAAAAAAGAACCTCAGTACTTTCACATGGGCTGCGAAAGATATGCCAGGGATAGACATTAACGTAACGTGTCACGAATTAAATATCGATCCGACCTTCAAACCCGTCAAACAAAAAAGGCGGAAGCTAGGACCTGAACGGGCTTCCGCGGTAAACGACGAGGTCGAAAAATTGCTTAAAGTCGGGCCAATAACGGAAGTGAGGAAGTCAAAAAGAAAAACGGAAAATAGCGAGTTTGCGTGGATTTTACCGACCTAAACAAGGCCTGTCCAAAGGATAGTTTCCTTCTGCCACATATCGATCGATTAGTAGAAGCAACGGCGGGTAACGAACTTCTGTCTTTCATGGACGCCTTCTCAGGTTACAATCAAATTATGATGAACCTTGACGATCGCGAGAAGACTGCGTTCATTACCGATCGCGGAACCTATTGCTACAAGGTAATGCCCTTCGGCCTCAAAAACGCTTGCGCAACTTTCCAACGACTCGTGAACCGTATGTTCTTCAAACAACTCGGTAAAACGATGGAGGTTTATGTCGACTACATGCTCGTCAAATCCCTCTAAGCAAAGGATCACGTTTCACATCTCGAGGAATGTTTCGCGCAGCTAAATTCCCATGCTCAACCCGACAAAATGCAGGTTTACCGTTGCATCAGGGGAATTCCTCGGCTACCTAGTCACATTCCACGGCATCGAAGCTAATCCAAAACAGATCAATGCACTGATCGAGATGGCTTCACCGAAGAATAAGCGGAAAGTCCAAAGGCTGACCGGTAGAGTCGCGGCACTTAACCGGTTTATTTCACGATCAACGGACAAATGCCTGCCCTTCTACGATGTCTTACGCGGAGATAAAAAATTCGAATGGTCGGAAGAATGCGAAAACGCTTTCCAACAGCTTAAGCGGTATTTAGCTTCCCCTCCAGTCCTCGTAAAACCCGTGGAGGGGGAACCTTTGTTCTTGTACATCGCTGTATCGGCAACAGCTGTGAGCGGCGTGCTGATCAGGGAAGAACGCGGCGAACAGAAACCTATTTTCTATATAAGCAAAACCTTGCTGGATGCCGAATCTAGATACCCGCTAATGAAAAAATTAGCATGCGCAGTCGTAACATCAGCCCGAAAACTAAGACCATATTTCCAATCCCACACGATCGTCGTACTCACGACTTTTCCCCTACAGACGATTCTGCATAGCCCGAGTCAATCGGGCCGGTTGGCCAAATGGGTGGTCGAATTGAGCGAGTACGATATCGAGTACCGACCGAGAACAAGCGCAAAATCACAAGTTCCACTTGCCTCCTGCACGTCGACGGATCCTCGTCCAAGCAGGGATCAGGCATCGGAATTCGCCTCACATCTCCGACGAGCAAGATCTTGGAGCAATCATTCAGGCTGGAATTCCACGCCTCAAATAACGAGGTCGAATACGAAACACTCATCGCAGGGCAGCGTTCGGATCATGGCTTGAAGATACGAAACATCCACGCTTACTGCGACTCCCAGTTAGTGGCAAGTCAGTTCAGCGGAGAGTATGAAACCAGGGACGAACGGATGGACGCGTACCTCAAACTGGTCCAAAAACTAGCTCAAAAGTTTGACTGTTTTGCCGTCACACGAATTCCCCGTTCCGAAAACGTCCAGGCAGGTGCTCTCGCGGCCTAAGCATCAAGTTCTGACCCAGGACTTAAAAGGGTAATTCCGGTCAAGTTCATCGAACATACGAGCATCGGACCACCAATCGTCGCCAACCACATAGAAGGTCAAGATGACGAAGAAGAAAAAGTTACGATACAACTGCAATCGGAGCAATCTGATTACGGCTGCGATACCCCATGGCTGCAGACAATTCGAGACTACATTATCAACGGACACCTGCCAACCGAGAAATGGGCATCCCGCAAAGTCCGAACACAGGCAGCGAGCTACGTAACAGTGGACGGTGAAATTTACAAATGAAGATTCTCCGGACCACTCATGATGTGCCTGGAAGGGGAAAAAGCAAGAAAAGTGATGGAAGAAGTACATTCTGGGTCCTGTGGCAACCATTCCAGCGGAAGATCGTTGGCAGTGAAGATCAAACGCCATGGATACTAATGGCCAACGATGATCGGAGATTGCGGGAAGTTCGCACGAAAATGCGAAAAATACCAAAGGCATGCTCCAACCATCCGACAACCAGCCGAAGTTCTCTCCTCCATCACATAGCCGTATCCTTTTATGCGCTGGGCCATGGACATCGTCGGTCCTATTCATAATTCAAAGCAAAAGTGTTTCCTTTTAGTCCTCCCGATTTCTTTTCAAAATGGGTAGAGGCAGATTCGTACGCGAGTATAAAATATGTCGAAAGTTTCGTATGGAGAAACATCATCTGTAGGCATGGAGTTCCTTACAAAATCGTAACGGATAACGGTTCTCAGTTTATCTCCACCCGGTTCGAGGCGTTCTGCAAAAAATGGAAGATACGACTTAACAAGTCGACGCCCAGGTATCTGCAGTGTAACGGACAAGCTGAAACGATTAATAAAACCATTTTCGACGGACTGAAGAAACGCTTAGAGGCCAAAAAAGGCAGGTGGGCCGACGAACTCGAGGGAGTCCTCTGGTCCTACCATACCACCCCGAGGCGAGCAACCGGAGAAACCCCTTTCGCTAAGGTGTACGGAACGGAATGCATGATTCCTGCAGAATTAGAGTTCCCCGGTGTTCGAAGAAGATTACTTCCCGAACGAGAGGAGCTCAACAACGCATTGCTCCTCGATGATCTCGATCTCATTAACGAGCGCCGAGATCGAGCACTCATCCGAATCCAAAATTACCAACATGCAGCCGCAAAGTACTACAATTCCAACGTACGGAATCGCAGATTTAATCAAGGAGATCTGGTCCTTCGCAAAGTCTTCCAAAACACCGCTGAACGAAACGCGGGAAAACTCGGAGATAAACTGGGAAGGACCCTATAAAATCGAAAAAGTCGTCCGACCGGGCTCCTACAAAATAACCAACATGCAAGGCGTAAAAATTCCAAGGACCTGGAACGCGATGCATCTCAAAAAATACTATCATTAAACAAACCAACTCACAATGACCGAACTACGAGATGGCTTGATCTCCATAAGGAGTACGTAGGCAGTTTGTCGAAAGACAAATTCAGCCGTCCCCCCTCATTAAAAAGGGGGGGGGGGAGTGGATACGTATACTCGTATACTCTCAAACTCGAAAACATCCGACCACGCCTTCGATGTTTCTGACATATCTTAACCAAGCAAATTATTTTTTATCCGCAAAACATTTTCGATATTCGAAAATAAATTAGCCATTAGGGAGAAGCAGCCTTTGGCATCGCGAGACATCGCGAGAGATGCCTCGAGGGTTACTTCTTCCGAACGACGAAAACGGACACTCCGTCAAAAAAATGATGAACATTTTAATACATATCTTGCGTAAAAATTCTAAACGACCGCATTTGCCGCCAAGTCCGGTGCTGATCACATCGAACTCTTGAACGTCCTAAACACACATAGCCATCTCACAAAGATGACTCTCGTACATCCGACACAAGGATAATAGCGCTATAAAAGAAACCCGAAATTTTGGTCCAGCACTTCCGGTTGGCTTAAAAATTGTCTCCAGAGAGATGCTCGATTCATATCTAACAAGTCATATAAGCCAAGAACCTATCGCGGACTTTAAATCGGTACGAATCAGGTTAAAATCGTGACAGATAAATCGATAGCCGGCTAGTCACCGCATAAAATCTTAAAACCGAAAGTAAACCTAGGTCTTGCCTTAAACCCAGCGCATGGTCTCTAACATCTCAAGGCATGATATCCAAAAGATACGAGATCCCAAAACCATGTCTCTATGTTTATATCCGACATCTTCAGATATCCCGCGAAGTCGATATCTCGCGGAAAAACTCTCGAAACAGATCTCGAACAAAACATTTCATATCGAAGAAGGATATGAGACGACAACTCATCACCCTTCTTCCACGCCATACGTAAGCTTATGAAAAATGCAACTCAACCATCTTGTCATAAAAAGAAAGCCGCAGAGCGGCAGGGATTGAAGCCACATACGGCCAGTCCCGAAACACGAAATGAGGCCCTTTAAGGCCGAAACATCAAATATTAAAAAAAAAAAAATCTCCCGCAAGAGATCTAACCAAAGTCATCCTCAGAGCTCACGCTCCCTCTTCACCCGTCGCTTCGTCCAAGCCTGGAGCCGCATCACCTCTGCCTTCTCCGAGCACCGGATCTTTCCCCTCTAGGCCTTCTGAACACGTCGGAAGAAAGCACGCGGATTTCAGGTCAGCTAGGATGAGATCGAAATCTCCATCCACGACTGCCAAATCTCCCTTGCAGCCTGACAGTCGGGCCTCTTCGGCCTCTAAGGTCGGAGGAGTCTCACTCTGGAATGACTGAACCATGGCCATCCCGCCCTCAATCATCGCAGAGGCTAAATCCCTGTTCCGGATGCTGAAGACGACGCACCTCCGAAGATTTGGCCTTCCTGGCTTTCTTCTCCTTAAGCAATGAACTCGCCGTCTTCCCGAGGTCCCTCTCGAGCTCCCCTATCGTGACCTCAAGTTTCGACACTTTCACGGAGTGAGAATCCTTGACAGCCGTCAGCATGGCCTCGGTTTCAGACCATCTACCCTGAAGCTCCAACAACTCCCCGACGAGACGACTGGTCTCAGAACCGCACTCGCTGATCATCCCATCGATCAACGACATGAACTGTAAAACGAGAAGAAAGTTAGGGATTCTTTGTCTTTCAGAGAAATATGTAACAATCAAGAAAGTAAGTGAGCAACAAACCTTTCCGCGAAGCCCCGACGCTATGCTTGAGTCTCCTTGCTGCGAAGATTCCCCGTCACCGCCCTTGGTAAACTTCCTCTTCCGGCCCTTAGGCTGAGCAACCGGAACAACACTAGGAGCGCGCAGCGCTAGAACGATCTCTTTCCTGGCCGGAGGAGGAGGCATAGAGTCAGCAGCCCTCTCCTTATCCTCGACGAGAATCGGAGTCGTGGACGATCCAGCAGGTAAAGCCGAAGCATCCGGAATGACCGAGCCTGCGAGAGTTCCCGTATCTCGCGGAGTTACGACCTCGGTCCCATGACCCGGAGCAATGGCCAGTGCAGAAGAGGACGGGAACTCGGCGCCGGCTCGAACCTGTTCCTTCTCGGCTTGATGACGAACTAGTTTCTCTCGAAAGGAGAGATGGTCGGCAATGCAAGCCGGCGCTTCGACAGGAGAAGTCAGAATCGGAGCCGGAGAGGTGGCCTCGCCCATCTCAACATCGGAACTTCTCTTGTCACCATGGGAAGAAGACATGTTAAAGGCAAAAGATTTGGAGCTAGAGAGGTTTTGGAGGTTTGAAGAAGGGAAGGTGTGAAGCAAATGAATGACAAGAGCTCACTATTTATAGAAGTATGGGCTCGGAATTTTATATTTATTTTAATATACACTTTCTCGAGAATTCTCTTCCGCGGAGTTTGAAGTAAACTTTGTTCAATAAGCCTAACTTTTCCAAAATCGTCAAACCGCGCGCTAGAGTCTCGACTCTAACGAGCTGGGGGGCTAACTGTTGGGGTCAAAAACGGTTACGACGAAGTTAACGTTCAAAACGTCCGAAGAAGAAAACGAAAAACCTTCTTCGACAAATACTTTTTCGAAATAGATTCTTCCTTACGAAAAACTTTGTGGAGGAAACATGAGACATCGGACAAGAGCTCGAAAAGGGTCGCTACACAGCGACCGAACGCGTGTTCCGATCGATCGCTACGTAACGACCGAGCTCGAGCCAAAGCTCGGTCGCTACGTAGCGACCGAGCGTCCGTTCCTCTCGGTCGCTACATAGCGACCGAGCTCGAACCAAGCTCGGTCGCTACGTGGTGACCGAGCGTTAGCTCGAGCCGAAGCTCGGTCGCTACGTGGTGACCGAGCGTTAGCTCGAGCCGAAGCTCGCTCGCTACGTAGCGACCGATCGTCTGTTCCGCTCGATCGCTACGCAGCGACCGAGCTCTTCCGAAACATCGATACAACATTAGTCCATGCATTCTCGTCTACCCTTCGATGCTATCTCCCGAAGACCGTAGCGAACCCATTTCACGTTTCCCGCCATTCTAAGTCATCGATGAAACTTTACCGTAAAAACCGCGGAAAGTTCGTTCTTTATCGAAAAAAGCCGTAATAAACGCTTCGAGTCAGAAGACGGCCCAAAGGGACCTAGGACATGACTCGAGGTCCAACATATGATTTCTTAACCAACAGCCCGTAAGCCACATGACGGTTTACGCTTGGTTCACAAGGAAAGATAAATGTCAAGTTTCCGCGGATAAATACGAAATTTTGAAGATAATTACGAAGATCGGAAAAAAATAGAATATCTCCATTTTTACTCTATGAAGGCTTAAGGGCAGAAGAGGAAAAGCGCAAACTGACCTAGGAGCCAGTATATAAGGAGTCCTAGGCGAGAAGCATGAAAAAGACTTTTCTCAGAGCAAACTTAGCACTTAGAGCAATTAGGCGTATTTCCGTTTTTGTTATTCGAGCTGCGACTCAACTAGGTTATTGCCGTCTTAGGGTTTTAGAACTAGGAATCTCGCCGACAGCTCTCGTAGCTCAGGTTCTTACCTTGTTGTAACGCCCAAACGCGAATTCGCAATAAGATCTACTTTGCTCTCTTTTCGATTTCTTATACTTTATCGTTGTTATTCTTGTGTTCTGATTGCTTGGCGTGTGGTATTAGCAGATATCCGGGACCTCTGGGAAATTAGAGTTTTCCTAGTTTCCTTATTTAAACAGAAATCGGCAGTGCGAATTTCGGTTCCCACACCCGGAAACATCTACTAGACCCCGGTCTGTCCCGGGGAAATTTATTCTCCTCCAGGTTCGAACACGGTACAGACGTAAGAAGAACCTGGGAAAGAAGAATTACTGGAGTGATGTCCTGTCCAGGGGAAGCCTGCTGAGAATGAGCAACTCCGGTTTACTTGAGTGCACAGGTTATTCCCCGAGTTCGAGGACGAAATCGAGAAATAAGGGGAAAACTGGTTGGGAAAAATCATCCAGGCCTCGGGCAGGACACCGGCCTCCAGGTTTCTGTGGAGAGAAGCTCCGGCTCCGGCCCCTGCATCCATCCCTGCCTCCAGATCAATAAAATGGATTACTAGATTCTATGATCTTGCGCATAAGTGGAAACCCACACATATGACGCATGGAAAATATTTGACAATCATAGGAATGGGCTAACACAAGCCATAGTATGCGGTCAAATATAGTACTCCTGCTCAAGAGCCTACTCCCATGAGGGATACAGAGTACGTATAATGCAAAGGTACTGCCTGAGAAGCTTACACGCTCACTCTCAGGCAGAGAGCATATTACATATAATGCAAGGTACTGCTTGAGGAGCTTACACGCTTACTCTTAGGCAGGGACCATATTAAATACAAACGCAAAAGTACTGTATTCAAACTCAGAGTTTGTACATGGAGCAATAATGGGTATGATACATAAAACAGGAATGAGTCTGCGCAAGCCTGAGTATATTGTCAAAACTACCTAAAACCCCTGTGCAGCTTAAGGCGCATCGGGGTCCCTAGAGTACCAATGTGAAAAGTACCTGTATTAAAATGCTACGAACTACACAATACAAGGAACACATGGTATATATTCATTGCAAAAGTACTGTGAAATACAGGGAGCAATCTAAATCCTGCTTCTCCAGACGTGGAAAGCAGCGTAAGCCTGGAACTTGGGTCATAACACCCACACCAGCACCCTCTAAGCCTGTCAGTGACTTCCTGCAGAAGTAGAACACAGCATAGGAACTCGATAGTGGCCAGCTTCCGAGCGGCAGAATGCGAAATCCAAACAGGTACCGGGAGTAGTCTTACCTAGGAAGGCAGAGTACGGTCCCTACAAAACCAAATATTCTGGGTTCTTACGAACCCCGGGTCTAAAGATAACCTCAGGGTTATTAGATAAGAACCCCCGGGGTATTTAGAACCTTCGGGTCCCCATGCAGTCTCCGGGTCCTGAAAAGATCTCAGGGCCTGGAAAAGGTAAACCTCCAGGTTCTTATATAACCACGGGTTCAAAACGACCTCTGGGTCCAGAAGGAACCTCCGGGTTCCCAAACGACCTCCGGGTCCAGAGCAACCTCCGGGTTCAAAATGACCTACGGGTCCAAAAGAAACCTCCGGGTTAAAAACGACCTCCGGGTCTAGAGCAACCTCCGGGTTCGAAACGACCTCCGGGTCCAAAAGAAACCTCCGGGTTCAAAACGACCTCCGGGTCTAGAGGAACCTCCGGGTCCAGAGCAACCTCCGGGTTCAAAACGACCTCCGGGTCTAAAGCAACCTCCGGGTTCGAAACGACCTCCGGGTCTAAAAGAAACCTCCGGGTTCAAAACAATCTCCGGGTCCTAAATACGACCTCAGGGTCTGAAGGAACCTCCGGGTTCCAAAACGACCTCCGGGTCCTTACTCAACCTCTGGGTTCCAAATAAGATCTCTGGATCTAAAGGAGAACCTCCGGGTTTCCACATGACCTCCGGGTCCAGATACGATCTCAGAATCGAAAGGAGAACCTCCGGGTTCCCACATGACCTCCGGGTCCTAAATACGACCTCAGGGTCCTAAATACGACCTCAGGGTCTGAAGGAACCTCCGAATTCCCAAATGACCTCTGGGTCCTTATTCGACCTCTGGGTCCTAAATACGACCTCAGGGTCTGAAGGAACCTCTGGGTTCCCAAACGGCCTCCGGACCAGGAACGAAGGTCCATGGATCCTTCTTAGGGGAATTAATATCGATAGAAACCTACCTAAGGGAGGTGGAATACGATACCCGTCTGAAAGTTTACGAACTTATAAACAGATGTTGATAGTGGCCTACTTACGAGTGGCAGAATGCAACATCTAAAAAAGCGACATTGATAGTGGCCTACTTACGGAGGCAGAGTGCAATGTCGCACACGATTAAGAGCAGCTTACTCTTAGGGGCATAGCTCGATATAACACCTTAGGACCTCCGGGTCCAAAAGGGCTAAATCCTAAAACCTCCGGGTTTGAAGAAGGGATTCACCTACAGCCTCCGGGTTCCAGGACGAGAGTCCATCCAGCCTTCGGGTTCCAGGACGAAAGTCCATCCAGTCTCCAGGTTCCTGGACGAAAGTCCATACAACCTCCGATTTATGAAGAATCGCACCCACGAGCCATGAGTTTTAGAAGGATTTATCTCTAAATCTTCAGATTCTGGGAAAACATGCCCAGGATCCTCCAAGAAAGCACGACGCAAGGCCATCATAGCATTGCTTGTAGCCTACCTCTGGGGGAAGATTGCAATATTACATAGTTGAGAGTGACCAAGAATCAATGGAAGAGTTCAACTAGTGGTTCCAATTTCTCCATTCGGCATGGACACTACCGCTCACCGCAAACAACATGTCCAAGAATTCTACTCTGGTACCAAGAGTCAACTAGGTTATCTCCGAGTACCAAGACGAACATGTTGAACGTCCCCCCTCCCAAAAGTCAAGGTACAATCCCGAGACGAGGCAAGAAGCTACAACTACAACATCAAAACCTCAAGCAGCATCAAGTATGCTAAACGTAATAAGGAGACTGGCACGAAGACCTGAATGAAAGTCCATTACAGCTTTTACAAGCTCAAGAGGCGCAAGCAAGGCTAGTAGAATCCAGCATGAGGATCCTCAGTTTCGGCCTCCGGGTCTTATTAAACCTCCTCATCCCCCTAATCCTTAGCCTCGCCAAAATTCTCCCTCTTATAATTCTTGGGTCCTGACCCATACACTCCTCCACACGATTCATGGAACCAGAGAGCCTCCATAAATGCAAACTGAATTCATGCCTGAACTAAGGCCGAGTATAGCTACAGGAGCAGCATAAGCATCTGGGGTATGAGCAGGAGGATCACCCTTTATGCAGACGCTCCCGGCTTCTCCATCAAACCTTCGGCCAACTCCGACCAATCCCCACCATGGGGGCAACATCTCATCCTTATAAAGGAGAAGAAGAAAGTGTTACAGGGTCAACTTGATCCTACGCGACAGTGATGTCCGCCTTTAGAGCATTTACTAGGTCCTACATGGTGGTTCTTTCTGATTATCCACTTCCAGGTCATCGGAATCAAGGGTACAACTAGAGACTAAACACATGCCCATTGAAGCATGTCTACCACGTCTCTGCATGGGATCAAGGATTATTGCCCATTCTCTAGGCGATATATCTCCAATAAGGCTGTGAATCCTTTTAGACCAACCGCAAGTACATCCGAGCACTATCGACAAGGGAGTTTGATGGCCCATGCTACGAGCCGACGTCCTACTCCAAATTAAACAAGGAGCTTGATACCATGGTGATACTCACGAAGTCCTATGAAGAAAATCATGTTATTTCCTGCCTTCAAACATGAAACCAGAAAATAAGGGGAAACTGTTGGGGAAAAATATTACATAAAGAGATTACTCCAGCTTTCGGGTTCCTGCCTCCAGGTTCCGGGTTCCTACCCCTAGGTTCCGGGTTCCTACCCCCGGGTCTGGGTCCCTGCCTCCGGGTCTGGATCCTGCCTCCGGCTTCCAAGCCGAATGATTTATCCTGCCTTAGGATAAATGGAAATCTTCCTTTAATAAGGTACCAGCTTGGACAAGAAGGAGTCTCCCTAGATCCGAGAAAAAGAGGAAGTATTCCAATACATATGACCTCCCTTAAGAAAAAGGGAAATATTCTATTATCTAAGGATATAATGAATATTTCCAAATCCTAAGAGGGAGGCACGACCTCCACCATAAATATAGGTTTTTAAACCTAAAGAGAGGGGTCCACGACGTCCATGACCAGAGCTCATCAACTCTACAGCCGCCAAGGCAAGGTTTGGCACCTAGAGGACCATCTTCATCAACAAGCTCACAACCGATGAATCCCTGCGATTAGTATCAACTAGATGAAGATATATGCTCCCTACAGCACATCTACAACTCTACTTGCTGGCTCAGGCCACAATCTCTAGCTCATCAGCGGGGTCCCACCATGCTCACTGAAGCACATCGACACATCTTGCTCACTGCAGAATGTCGGCAGGTCTACCATCTGTTCCGGCCATGTGCCCTCTAGAACAGATGAATCCTATCACCTGCAGAGCTACGTGCTCCCAGAGCCCCGTGCTCCCAAGGCTACATGCCCATTAGGCCATGTGCCCACTAGAGCCCCGTGCTCCCAAGGCTACTTGCCCATTAGGCCATATGCCCACTAGAGCTCCGTGCTCCCAAGGCTACGTACCCATTAGGCCATGTGCCCACTAGAGCCCCGTGCTCCCTAGGGTACGTGCCTCCATTAGGCTACGCGCCTCCATCAGGCTATGTGCCTCCATCAGGCTCCGCGCCCATCTAGGCTTCGTGCCTCCATATTCATGAACTACGAATGACTTGATCCCCCACCGAAGGGTACGTAGGCAATCCCCACTCAAAGAACGAGCGGCTTGATCCCCCCCTGAAGGGTACGTAAGCAGTCCCCACTGAAGGATGCAACTATAAATCCAAACACCTTCCATGGTCCCGTGCATAGATACCCAAAGACCGACCTTGGGAGCCAGGATCATCAAGTACGGATCAGGAGGCCCCCAAGGACCGACCTTGGTAGCCGGAACCATCAATTATAGATCAAGAACACCCTGCGATCTTCTCTTTGATAGGCGGTCCATGCCTAACGACCAATCTCCCTGCTGCTGCTAAGGCATCGACGACATATACTGTCCCATACCCATATGGCAGTATCCTAAGAGCATGATCTCCTGGTTTATCAACTACCGAAGCAAGAGAGTACACTCAACGACATGTCTCCTTCCTCATATCATTCCGTAGAGCTGAGCACGGATCGCTTGTACACAAAAATACCCTAACAGGTGGTTGAGCAGAATCGAGCGACACACAAGTGTTGTTGTCGGTCGATGAGAAGTGCGCTTCCTTGCGGATCGAACGTTCCAAACTAGCAGGATCTGATGAGAATAGCCGTTGAGTTTCCTTGTTTCTTATGGTACTGCTGGGTATGTACTTGAAAATCCAAGAAAAATTTTATGTCAGAAACTTAACAAAAATTAGATAAATAGGCGATCAAAGTTCCCCGGTAACGGCGCCAAATTTGATACCACTCAAATTACCCTAAGGAGTGATTTATACTCTCTCAAATAAGAGGTCGAGTTGTAATACTTAGGGATCGAATTCACAGAGATCTAGGAACCTAAGAAATCTAATATGATTTGTTAAGTAAGATGGTTTTAGAGTTTTTAAATATAAATTGCAGTTTTATATTGAACAAGTATTTGTTCAATAGCTGGTTTGAGGTTTTGGTGCTTAAAAAGGAAATAGTTAGACTTAGGGTTTTTATTCAGGAAACTTGGGATTATAATCCTACAGATGCCTAATGAGTTGCATGCATGATAATGTAAAGCTCAACTACTTGATCAACAAGTCAATCAGCTCTCGCATATATTGACTTGTCTATTAACTAGATATATTGATCTCAACAGTCGTATTTTGATCAATAGAAAGTGTCGATCGACAATCCTATAGGGATATCGATCAATACACCTTTTGTTCCGTCAATCGATTATTCAAGTGTGATATCGATCGACGCGCTCTAGTCAAGCTTTATGCGCGGGTTGAATAATAGCTTACTAAGCTCACTAGATCAGCTCTCGCCTTGCTCATAGCAAGAAACATAGTTCTATTAGAATGTTTTCATGATGAGAATAAAGCTCTCGCTTTTATCAATTAATCCAAGGGCAGGTTCTAGGTAGTTAATCTAGACACATACATTAATGAACAATCCTAAAGATGATTATCACAACTCAGCATTCTATAGTTGGGGATAATCCCTCCTAACCTATGTAAACCCTAAAATCTAACAATAGAACTATTCAGACATAGCTAAGCAATTCACAACAGCAATTAAGTATGAAAACTTCATTAGAATAGTAAATAGATATTAATGGAGTTCCAATCACAAATTATAACTTTGGATCTTCTCTCCAATCTATCAAAATCCTAAAAACCTTGCTGTGAAAATAATAAAACAAGAAAAGCACAATCTACTTCTAACATGGCGGCAAAGCTTATATAATTAGGGTAAAACTCGTCAGGGGTAATCTTGTAAAATGGTGAAGACTTGGGCTTCTAGTAGGCTGTGACCAAACGGGCTTTCTGCGCGCTTCGCTGTCGATCGATACACAGATGTGAGTATCGATCGATTATTCATCTCCAATATCGACCGATGGTCGAGCTCGATGGTCATCTAGAGTGCTTACTCCAAATATCTCCAAAATGCTTCAAAATGCTTCAAAATCATCACTTATCTCCAAAACACTTCTGATCTTATAAATATAATAAATAGACTCTATAATATAATAATTATTAGTAAAAACACCTATAAACTATGGATGAAAATGGGTCAAATCCATAGTCTATCACAGGGGTGAGGCATTCCTGTAATACCGACATTTAAAAACTCAAGAAAATAAAGTATTTGTCTTTTCTATCAGACGCCATAACTGTTTACCAAGCATCGTTGTATTAAAATCAGTGCTTACCTCTTGTACTTCCCCTTGGACTCCACCAGAATTGTGCTACCGCGCTCATCAGTTTTTTTGCGATTGCCTTAGGTAAACGATAGCAAGACATCACATAATATGGTAATGCCGTAACCACCGATTTAATGATCACTTCCTTTCCTCTTTTTGTGAAAAACTTAAAATTTCACCCGTTAACTCTATTATTTAGCTGATCCACCACAAAGCTAAAAACTTGTATTTTGGAACCCCCCAAGATTTTCTGGTAAATCTAGGTAAGATCCCATTCCTCCAAAATTCTGGATTCCCAAAATGTCTCGTAACTCCTTTCTGGCTGATTCCTCAACCTTGTGCCCAAATTTAATCGAAGACTAATCAAAATTAATGAGTTGACCTGATACTACCTCATATTCTTTTAAAATCCTGAGAATATTTTGACATTCTTCTTTTTGAGCTTTACAAAAGAAGAGACTATCGTCCGCAAAAAGCAAATGAGATATTGGTGGACATGCTCTGGCTACCTTCATTCCCGTAAGTTGTTTCCCTCTCTCCACCTTCTTAATATTTGCAATTAAAGCCTCAGTACACAGAATAAATAAATAAGGGGATAAAGGATCCCCTTGACGTAAACCCCTATGTGGAACAATGAGATCACGTGGTTGACCATTTAATAAAACTCGATATTGAACCGATGATATGCACTCTATCATCAGTTTAACCCAATGCAGATCAAAGCCCATCTTCTGTAGTAACGCCTTGATAAAATCCCACTCCACCCTGTCATACGCTTTACTCATATCCGTTTTAATTGCCATATACTTTCCTTGACATGCCTTGTTAGTCTGTAATCCATGAAACATTTCATGGGCTATAAGAATATTATCAGAAATCAATTTTCCTTGCACAAATGCCGATTGAGTTTCTGATATGAGGGAAGGGAGACATAATTTCAATTGCTGACACAAAACCTTCGATATACATTACATAGACTGATTGGCCTCAGCTCCGTCATCCTTGTAGGCCTCTCCGTCTTTGGAATCATGCAGATATTAGTAACATTTAACCTTGAATCCATTTCTCCAGAAACCAAAAAATTATTCACCATTTCTACTAAGTCCTTATTAATAATATGCCTAGAATGTTGAAAAAAAGAGTTGTCATGCCATCCGATCCTGGTGCCATCTCTAGATGCATCATAAATAAAGCCTCTCGAACCTCGTCCTCAGTCACTAATCTTAACAAACGTTGATTCATCTGAGGAGTGATATCCGATGTTACCTCTGTGAGGAAACTATCAAATTCTGATGGTGAAGTGGTACTAAATAAATCTTCAAAATAGTCTACTGCCACTTTTTCCACAGCATTATCCTCTGTAATCCAATTTCCCGCAGCATCATGTAGCCCGACTATCCTATTGTGAACCCGTCGTTGCTTAGTTAAAGCATGATAGAATTTTGTGTTAAGGTCCCCGGATGAATACCACATATTCATACTTTTCTGATGCCAATAATCCTCTTCATCCTTAAATGCATCTTGTAACTTCCTAGATACCTCCAATATATCCTCGTGAGACCTAGTGTTATCTGTTTGTACCTCTTCGAGAGCTTTATGTAAATCATTTATTTTCTTCTTTCCATAAGGTAGAATATTTTTCCGCCATTTAGCAATGTCGTGGTGACAATTACTGATTTTTGTCACTATACCATCTTCTCTTCCTTCACTAGAATCTTACCAACCCATTGTAATTGATTCCATAAGATCCTCTCGTCCAATCCATCTCTTATCAAACCGAAATTGTCCTTTCCTCCTGAGAACTTTATCCTCTAGGTAAGCTACCACTGGACGATGATCTGATGCCACCATCCCTAAATACTTTGTATAAGAACATGGAAATAAAGTGTGTCACTCCTCATTTGCTAAGGCGCGATCCAAACGACATCTGATCAGCACTGCCCCTTTTCCTTTTCCTCTTTTCCCTGCCATGACATTTTGTTTCCCCGGGCTGGAAACTCCAACAATCCAATATTCCTTATCATGTTGTTAAAAGGAAAAAAAAATCCGCACTTCTGAAGGATCCTCCATCTTTTTCATGATTTCCAGTGATCTCATTTAAATCGCCAATAATAAACTAGGGTTCGGATCATGAGAGCCCATATCTAGTTAATCGCTCTCACACTTGTTCTCTCGGTCTTTGGACTGGGTCACCATATACAAAAGTTACATAAACCATTTTCCTAAAAGCCACCGCTTCAACATCTATCATTCGGTTGCTGGAGTATAAAATCTTAACTTGATACTCATTATTTTAAAAAATGGCTAGTCCACCACTCCTCCCAATAGGGTCTACTGTAACCAGGTTATCATATCTAAAATGTGATTGAAAATCTTGAACAAACTCAAAATATTGCTTTGTTTCCGAAAAAAATAAAAAGTTTGGTTTGTGTTTATGTCATATCTCTCGTAGATAATTTATAGTCCATTTACTTCCTACTCCTCGGCAATTCCAACTTAGGACTCTCATTTAAAAGAAATATGTAAATGCTCCCTAGAGTTGAAGAAATATGTAAATGCTCCCTAGAGTTGTCGATTTTCGATTTAAAGATATCATGATACTCCTTATTATAATACATAGCTAGTTCTCCACTTGTGCCAAAATGATCTACCATTATTTGATTATCAAGACCAAAATTAACCGGGAATCCTTTGTAACACCCGTATTTTCCAAAATAACTTAAATAAATAAAAAGTCTGAAATCACCATTTATTATTTCTCAAAAGTCAACTCCAAAGTCGTAAATCTAATAAATAACCATAAATCCAAATAACATAATAAATCCTGAAAATATCGATAAAAGCATAAAATCCGCAAGTCTGAAAAAGACAGAAATAAAACTCCCAAAGCACCAGCCCGATAGCAATCACTCATGCTCGTCAGTCTCATCTGAAAGGGGAAGGAAAGGAGGGGTGAGTAACAGGGGAGTTACTCCGTGAGGTATGGGATGCTAAACACGCAAACCACTGACTTGAGTAAATAGAACTCCCACTATGGAAGTTTAGTTCTAACATGAACAAACAAGACGCCTAAAGCATCACAAAAACACAACACAAACAATGCGATGATAGCATATAGCTAGTCCATACACCCCGCATCTCCTCATATGGATATATAATACGTAGCGTCGCTAGTACAGTATGTCTCTGTACCCCCGCCCTCTCAAGTAGCATCCATGGTACAAACGTCTCTGCACCACACGCCCGCACAAGTAGCATCGCAAGTCCAGACGTCTCTGAACCCATGCCCGCACAATCAAGTAGCGTCGCTAGCCCAGACATCTCTGAGCCCCCGCCCGCGCACATAGTCCCTACTCATAGCTATGTATACATACATATATATATCGCATCTCTTAACATCACACAATCAAATCAACGGTTGAATCCTCTAGACCCCTAGTTCTAGTTTACAATGAACGAACTGGCTAGCAATCAAGACTCAAGCAGACTCAATTCATACAGACGGATCATGATTCGAAATCTAAACTACGATAGAGAGAATTCTACACTGGTACGGGATTTACGGAATAGACCCTCACCTTAGTCACTGGCTGGAATGATCGACGGGAGATGGTCAACTGCATCACGAAATCAACGACTTAGGCTTAGAGTCTCAGGAAATAAAGTTTCCAAAAATGGAAACTTTCCTAAAATAGAAATTTTCCTAAAATAGAAACTTCCCTAATATACTTATTTCCTAAATTAGAAACTTTCCTAAAATAGTAACTTCCCTAAAATAGATTCCTAAAACTAGAAATATGGAAGCGACAAACTTACTAGAAAAACCAGCCGGAAGCTAGTCCAGAAATCCCGCCGGAAGCTCGCCTAGAAATCTCGTCGGAAGCTCACCTGGAAATCCCACCGGAAAAATTCACTAGTGACTGGTCGTCGGATAATTCAACAACAACTCGTCACATGCAAAGAAATACTTTGACTTGATGAGAATAAAGAGAAGGGTTGAGTTTCTTATATAGAGGGAGGAAAATGAGGTAGGTTTTCTAAACTTCCAATGTGGGACAAAATAAAAAGAGAGAATTGGGCTTTAGTTTTAATAAAACCAAAAAGGCTCCACCAAAACAAGATCAGGGTCGTTACAATTCTTCCCCACTTACGAGGAATTCGTCCTCGAATTCAAATCCTGAGTCGGCTGTCCAATACCGTCCTAAAAAAAAAAATCTTCGGATAGTCAATCCTCATCTGAATTTGATCTCACTTGGATCACGTCATAGAAGTTTGATACACTGTTGATAAAATAACTGCAATCAACTGCTCCAATTCGCTCCACCGGAGGATACAGTCCATTGTACCTCGGTCTTAAGTCCTCCCTGAAATGTCATTATTTTCAGGTACACTAGATCACTCATATGTAACTCCAAATCCTTACGGCGCTTCGCTGCATAAATCATATGCCGTCATGGGCTTCCCAAAGCCAATCCTTAAGCATGTCCATTTGCTATACCATCTCTTGAACCATTAATAGTTCAACTCATGTCACTCCCTCACTTTGGTCCAACAAAGTGGTATACGACAAGACCTACCATAAATAGCCTCATACGGTGTCATCTCAATGCTCGAACGATAGTTGTCGATGTAGGCAAACTCTGCTAGATGTAATGCTTTCCGATCTTCCATCCCACTGTAAGACGCAATCCCTGAGCATGTCCTCTAAGTCTGAATAGTCCTCTTTGACTAACCATCTGTATGATGATAATAAGTTGTATTCCTGTGGATCTTTGTCCCAAGTTCCTTCTGAATGACTCCAAAAATGTAGACGTGAACTTCGAATCCCAATCCGATACAATGTTGACATCCATGAAACCTCCCAAACTCAATAATGTTGGTCTGCTCCAACTGATTAGCTCTGACTATCTTCTTAATTACTTAGGAAATGGGCTGACTTGGTAAGTCTATCCATGACTACCCATGTGGCATCCTTTCCACATATGGTGATTTAAAATCCCATAACAATGTCCATAATCACCATGCCTCATTTCCACTCCGGCAAAAGCAAGCTCAAAAATAACATGATAGATAACTGATCCTCTGACATAGCCATCTGACATGTCTGACACTGTGACGCAATGAAGCTACAACTCTCTTCATTCTGGACCAATTATAGTTAACACTTCATATCTTTGTACCCCTTGGTGTTCCCGATGGGTAGAGAAACACAAATGATGTATTTGCTGTAAGATCCCTTTTCTTAACAGCTTATCATCCAACACACAACTCGGTTTCGGTACAGGTACATCCCACTCAAAACTATCCCGCTCAACACTTATGATATCCAATACTCCCCATCTCGATCGTCTTACAAAGCCATAACGCTAACATGCGCTTGGCGTATCCGTCATAGCAAGACTGCCTGCTCCAAAGTCCCAAGGCCATCTGTCTCTCCATCGACAGTAATGGCACACAATCTAAGACTAGCAAATGTCTCAGTAAACTCATGAACCTCTTTGGTTCCTGATACGTCGCTCATGTGCCTACCCAAGGCATTTGTCACCTGGTTGTCTTTACCAGATGGTATGCAATATCCAAACTGTAGCCTGCTACCAACTCAATCCAACTGCACTGTCCAAGTACAAGTTTTAATGAATGAAGATAGATTTCAGACTCCAATGATCCCAGAGAATCTGAACTTCCTTCCTGTACAATTACAATCTCCAAAACTATAATGCAAATACCACTGCTGCCACTACGAATCATGAATAGGGTAGTGGGTCTTGTGAGGTCTCAACTGATGCAATGTATATGAAATGACCTAATCCTTATGCATCAATACACAATCCGCAAACGCTTATCATGCTCCCTCTACTCCAAGAATAACTCAATGGGGTCGTCAATGAGTACAATCGCGCACTTGTCCAAGTGTTTGCGAAAAACATCATTCATAATCTTCTCAAATGCTATCGGTGCATTCGTCGATCCAAAATGATATCACCAAAACTCATAATATCCATAACGTATACGGAAATCCACATTCCGTACATACTCCTCAACTATAGCAATCTGATGATGTCTTGATGCCAAGATAACCTTCGAGAACCACAAACCTCCATGCAGCTAATTCAACAACTCATCAATATGATGGTTACCATGTTCAAGTCTATGTAGTCGATACAAAGCCTGAAACTCCCATCATTTTTTTTTCTTTACAAACAACACTGGTACTCCCCACAGTGAATTTCTCGGCCTGATAAATCTTCCATATGTTCTTTCAGCTCAGCCATCTCTGCTGGCGCTAATCGGTATAGAACTCGTGAAACCGGTGCTGTCCCTGACTC
This sequence comes from Brassica napus, assembly GCF_020379485.1. Classification (NCBI taxonomy): domain Eukaryota; kingdom Viridiplantae; phylum Streptophyta; class Magnoliopsida; order Brassicales; family Brassicaceae; genus Brassica; species Brassica napus. Next base: position 47,507,205 of record NC_063445.1, read on the forward strand.
CAACTCGATCGTAAGAACATCTCCTCTGGCTGGTGACAGCCCTTCCAAAGGCCTTAAATACATCTCCATACTCTGAGATAACTAGAAGATCCTGCAACTCATGTTGACCATCCAAATGATCACCAAAATCCATTTACTCCCCATATCGAATAACTCCTCTGCATGTAGCAGGTATGCAAATAAAATCTGCTCAACTCCAGAAATGTGAACTCTTGCCCTCAGGCAATCCAACAGTACTCGATGTCGTGATAACAAGTCCATCCCAAGAATGATATCGCAAAACACAACTCCATCTCTGACGAGTCTCTGGATAACTTGACTCCCCCATGCATAACTGGTACGCCACAATGAATATGAATATCTCCCAATGCCCTATGTCAAATGTCTGAACTGACACATCTCTGCAGCGATCAACACTGCCAGAAACTGGCAAACATACCAAGCGTAACTCCAATATCACACAACGCAAGCTGTCGCACCCCAATCCAAAAGCGATCCCCACGAGTTTACAAACTAACTATGCCTCCAAGGCAGTCAATACACTCATACACATGAATAACACATGCCAACTCATGGCTCACATCTCATACAACATAATCTCCAGTAACAAAAAAAAAAACTCGTGGAGTGATAGCTTGAAGTTAGGGTGGTAGCAAAAATGTCACATATCCACATGCAGACAATCTCCAAACACGGCTGGCGAAACTGATACACAACTGCGCAATCTGTCGAGCTGTGACATCGTCCATTTGTCGAACCTCTGGCTGAAACCCTGCTTGCTAGAGAACGGATGACGATGATAAACTCATCGTCAATAAAAAGACAATTGGGTTAGAAGTTACTGAACGGAAAGGTGCTGTATTTTTCTTTCTTTAAAACTCCCAAATCCTCGGATTCAAAAATATTTTAAAATCGATTAAACCGAATTAAAACCGAGTCAAAATCGAGTCGAAACCACGTCCCAACAAATCGCCATCCAGGGTCAGAGTCGGGACGGAACCCCGCTCTGATACCAAATTGTAACACCCGTATTTTCCAAAATAACTTAAATAAATAAAAAGTTTGAAATCTCCATTTATTACTTCTCAAAAGTCAACTCCAAAGTCGTAAATCCAATAAATGACCATAAATCCAAATAAGATAATAAATCCTGAAAATATCGATAAAAGCATAAAATCCGCAAGTCTGAAAAAGACAGAAATAAAACTCCCAAAGCACCAGCCCGATAGCAATCACTCCTGCTCGTCAGTCTCATCTAAAAGGGGAAGGAAATGAGGGGTGAGTAACAGGGGAGTTACTCCGTGAGGTATGGGATGCTAAACACGCAAACCACTGACTTGAGTAAATAGAACTCCCACTATGGAAGTTTAGCTCTAACATGAACAAACAAGACGCCTAAAGCATCACACAAACACAACACAAACAATGCGATGATAGCATATAGCTAGTCCATACACCCCGCATCTCCTCATATGGATATATAATACGTAGCGTCGCTAGTACAGTATGTCTCTGTACCCCCGCCCTCTCAAGTAGCATCCATGGTACAAACGTCTCTGCACCACACGCCCGCACAAGTAGCATCGCAAGTCCAGACGTCTCTGAACCCCTGCCCGCACAATCAAGTAGCGTCGCTAGCCCAGACATCTCTGAGCCCCCGCCCGCGCACATAGTCCCTACTCATAGCTATGTATACATACATATATATATCGCATCTCTTAACATCACACAATCAAATCAACGGTTGAATCCTCTAGACCCCTAGTTCCAGTTTACAATGAACGAACTGGCTAACAATCAAGACTCAAACAGACTCAATTCATACAGACGGATCATGATTCGAAATCTAAACTACGATAGAGAGAATTCTACACTGGTACGGGATTTACGGAATAGACCCTCACCTTAGTCACTGGCTGGAATGATCGACGGGAGATGGTCAACTGCATCACGAAATCAACGACTTAGGCTCAGAGTCTCAGGAAATAAAGTTTCCAAAAATGGAAACTTTCCTAAAATAAAAATTTTCCTAAAATAGAAACTTCCCTAATATACTTATTTCCTAAATTAGAAACTTTCTTAAAATAGTAACTTCCCTAAAATAGATTCCTAAAACTAGAAATATGGAAGCGACAAACTTACTAGAAAAACCAGCCGGAAGCTCGTCCAGAAATCCCGCCGGAAGCTCGCCTAGAAATCTCGCCGGAAGCTCACCTGGAAATCCCACCGGAAAAATTCACTAGTGACTGGTCGTCGGATAATTCAACAACAACTCGTCACATGCAAAGAAATACTTTGACTTGATGAGAATAAAGAGAATGGTTGAGTTTCTTATATAGAGGGAGGAAAATTAGGTAGGTTTTCTAAACTTCCAATGTGGGACAAAATAAAAAGAGAGAATTGGGCTTTAGTTTTAATAAAACCAAAAAGGCTCCACCAAAACAAGATCAGGGTCGTTACATCCTTGTACAAAAGTTGTATCTTGTTTTGTATCCAATAAAAATAAAAAATCTCGTTTATATTTCGATCTCCCTAAGATAAATTATCCTCCATTTACAGCCCATACTTCTATAATTCCAGCAGAGAAGTCGCCTCAAATTTGTACTGATTAGCTCTGTTGAGCAATACAGCTGGATATAAAGAAACCATAAGTGTCCAAACCATTTATAATTCATCTTTAGTTTTGACGTGAGACGGACGTTAGTCTGATTATGCACCCCATATCCTCGACATTCTCTGTCTCTCCTTTGATAATTAAATGTGACCAATAGCATCACATACCAATAAAAAAGGAGAAACGAGAACCAAGGCTATAATGACCATCTTAAACGTATTACTCCAAATAAAATCTGCTGATGTTTAACTCTCTTCCGACACATATATGAACTCCAGTCAAAGACCAAAGAAAAAGTAAATTTATTTCAAGGATAAAGTTCCTTTGCACCAGATGTGTAAAAACCCAACTCTCCTCCATACGCTTTCCTTGATTATGTAAAAAAGAAGAAGCCAAAAACCATATTTGATTCAAACACAGAGTAATATCGTTACACACATGAACCTTAAAATGAAAACCACTCCTCCACCCATATCTTTGCATCACCGTGCACCATATTTGTTAAACCAAACACATGACCAATTCCATGACCAAACCAAACAAACATCCATTAACACATCCTGAGCTTGGAAAGAGTATGCAAACCAAACCAGAAGTGCACCATACGTACCAAACATGATACCATAAAACCAAAATACCAATCTTATTCCCATTCCAGATCTTATAAATCGATCTATCAAAACTCAAACAAGGAACCAGATTCAAATAAAAACCAAAAACACTAATAAAAGAAATGCTCAAAGAGCTTATTAATGCATATAAAAGAAAAAAAAACACGAGACTCCAAATGCTCATAAAACTTCTCTTCCATGGCTTGTAAATCCATATAACTCTAAGGTTTGGTCGAAAGAGGTTTGGGGTTTGAGGGACCCTTCTCATCCTGCTGCTTTGATCCTTCTCCATGCCGGTTCGCAGGTTTAGTGGACGTGCGCTTACGGTTGGAGATGTAAGCTTGAACCATTCTTGCCTTTGTTGATCCTCCTGCAACCTATTAGTAAGCAAAGCTCAGTTTCAGCTCAAGTTCAAAGCAAAGAAGAAACTCCCACCAAAGCAAGACTTTCGCGTGAAGAAAAGGGAAAAGCAAAGGTGGTAGACGACAAACCTTGTGCCAGCTCAGCCTCCAGCTCTCGTGTTCAGGATCAACGGTCACAAAGAGACATCCTTTCCCAAAGCAAATGTCACGACAAAACACAGAGCAAACTAGTACGGTTGGAGTGTTCAATGTAAAGCTGTCCAATGCATTCTCAGCCCTTGATGGAGCTGATGAATCCTGATGTCGCCATCTGTCTTAGCTAGGGCTTTCACTCTCTTGTATAAAGACAGAAGCTTTGTAATGAAACTGGGCAGAGGAGAAATGAAATAAAGATTGAAACTTTATCTTCTTCTTGTGTGTTTTTGAGGTTGCTTATATGGTATCAGAGCCATGGAAGCTCAAAACCTTGAAGTTTATCACCCACCAGCTCTCCGCATCACCAATAGCGTCACAGTTACCTTGACTGAGAAGAACTACATCCTCTGGAAGTCTCAGTTTGAAGCTTTCCTGAACGGACAAGGTCTTCTTGGTTATGTCACCAGTCAAACTCTACAACCTGCCGCTTCGCTCACGGTCACCGGTCTCGACGGCTCCGCAACTCAGACTCCAAACCCTGAATCTACCAAATGGTTTCAAACGGACCAAGTGGTAAAGTCATGGCTTTTGGGTTCTTTTTCTGAAGATATTCTCAGTCTCGTTGTGGATTGTCAAACCTCCAACGAGGTCTGGCTTTCTCTTGCTCGTTACTACAACCGTTCCACGTCTTCTCGGCTGTTTGAACTTCAGAGAAAGCTTCAGACGATCACCAAATCTGCTAAACCGATGGCTGAGTATCTTCAGGAGATTAAGTCTGTGTGCTCTCAGCTCTCTTCTATTGGTAGTCCGGTTCCCGAACGTATGAAAGTCTTCGCTGCTCTCAACGGGCTTGGTCGAGACTACGAGCCTATCAAGACTACCATAGAAAGTTCCATGGACTCGATTCCCACACCCACGTTTGAAGATGTTATTCCCCGTCTGACCAGCTTCAATGATCGACTGCAGAGCTACAATAGTCAGTCTGAGATCTCACCTCATCTTGCGTTCTATACTCAGCGTGGGCGTGGCCAGTACTCTCGTTTCAGAGAAAGGAGACAAGGTAGAGGCTCCTACTCAACACGTGGTAGAGGCTTCCATCAGCACGTTAGCTCTCCCTCTGGTTCCTCTGCATCTTCTGAGTCAGACAATAGACCCATCTGTCAGATCTGTGGCAAGCCTGGACACAACGCCCTGCGCTGCTGGCATCGCTTTGACAATAGCTACCAGTTAGATGATCTTCCGACTGCTCTGACTGCTCTTCGTATCACAGATGTTACTCACAGTGGTCATGAGTGGTTCCCGGATTCTGGTGCGTCTTCCCATGTGACGAACTCTACTAATCATCTACAACATTCTCAGGTCTACTCAGGGTCAGACTCGGTCATGGTGGGAAATAGAGAGTTTCTACCCATTACGCACACTGGCTCCACTACCTTGGCTTCCACGTCAGGTAATATTCCTGTTTCTGATGTTTTGGTGTGTCCCAAAATTGCAAAGTCGCTTCTTTCTGTCTCTAAGATTACCTCAGATTATCCTTGCTCTATTGATTTTGACTGTGATAATGTGCGAATATATGATAAGGCAACAAAGAGGCTTCTTCTTCAGGGTCCTCACACTAATGGTCTCTACTCATTGCAATCATCACCTGCTCGGGTCTTCTTCTCCAACAGGCAGATCAGTGCGAGTGATGAAGTGTGGCACATGAGACTTGGCCATCCCAATCCTACGGTTCTGCAACAACTGTCTGCGAACAAAGCTATCTTCATCAATAAAAGCTCCAAGTCTGTCTGTGAAGCTTGTCAGCTTGGAAAGAGTTCTAGATTACCGTTTTTTGATTCATGTTTTGTAGCAACCAGACCTTTGGAAAGGGTTCATTGTGATCTTTGGGGCCCTTCTCCAATTGCTTCTGTTCAGGGCTTTCGTTTTTATGTAGTTTTCATTGATCACTACACCAGATTCTGTTGGTTTTATCCTTTAAGAAACAAGTCAGACTTCTATGAAATTTTCTTAAAGTTTCAAGCCCTTGCTCAAAACGTGTGTCAAGCAAAAATAACTACCTTTCAGTGTGATGGTGGTGGTGAATTCATTAGCCATAAGTTTCTGAAACATCTTGAACTTCATGGCATACAACAACAAATCTCCTGTCCTCACACTCCGGAACAGAACGGATTGGCTGAGAGAAAGCATCGTCAGATAACAGAACTTGCGCTTGCACTTACGTTTCATGCCAAGGTTCCTCAAAGGTATTGGGTGGAGGCTTTCTTTACTGCAAATTATCTCAGTAACTTGTTGCCTCACAAAGCCTTGGCTGACTCCAAAAGTCCCTTTGAGGTTTTGCATCATCGCCGCCCTGATTACAGATCTCTTCGCATTTTTGGCTGTGCTTGCTTTCCCATGCTGAGAGAATACGCTTCCAACAAGCTGGATCCAAGATCACTCAAGTGTATTTTCTTGGGGTATAATGAAAAATTCAAAGGATATAGATGTCTTCTACCTACTACAGGCAGAATCTACATCACACGCCATGTAATCTTTGATGAAGCATCTTTTCCCTTCGCTACAACTTTTTCTCATCTTCATCAAGTCACCAAGTCTTCCTTATTGAAAGCTTGGCAAGATAGCTTTGTTATACGACCTCCGAAGCCACCTGAAGTGCCTCCAACAGTGCGCTCAACTCTTGAACCGGTGAGTTTAGTAAACGTTTCTAGAACACCAGTTGCTTCAGTTGGGTCCAGCTCTAGCATCTTTACTCCTGAGGATTTCCCTGCTTTACCAGCTCCTGTTGTTACTCCTACTCGACAGTCCTCAGGCGATACTACGACTTGTGAAGGGCATAGTACTGGGTGTACGTCAGGCTTAGATCATGTTTCTATAGGCAACAGCGTTGCTCCTTCACAAGCTCGGACAGTATCATCTCCAGTTCAGACTGTCATCTCTTCTCCTCAGCCGCTACATCACATGATCACACGTTCAAAAGCCGGCATTGTCAAGCCGAATCCTTGTTACGCTCTGCTTACTCAGAAATCTGCTTTTCCCACTCCCAAGACCGTCACTGAGGCACTCAAACATCCAGGTTGGAACAACGCAATGTCAGAAGAAATAGGCAATTGCAACGCTACCAAAACCTGGTCTCTCGTGCCTCGAACACCAGACATGAATGTTCTTGGTTGTCTTTGGGTATTTCGGAACAAGCTCAATGCCGATGGTACTTTCAAGAAGCATCGCGCTAGAGTTGTTGCAAGTGGGAATGAACAATCTGAAGGCGTCGACTATCTTGAGACCTATAGTCCTGTAGTTTGGTCCGCCACAGTTCGTACAGTTCTTCACATTGCCACTGTTATGCACTAGGATATTAAGCAAATGGACGTAAAAAACGCATTTCTTCACGGAGATCTTGCTGAGACCGTTTACATGCGACAACCAGCCGGTTTTGTTGACAGAAACAAGCCTGATCACGTTTGCTTGCTTCACAAATCTTTGTACGGTCTTAAGCAATCCCCTCGTGCGTGGTTCGACAAATTCAGTTCTTATCTGCTTCAGTTTGGTTTCGTGTGTAGCATCAAAGACCCCTCGCTCTTCATCTACTCTAAAGGAAAGGACGTGATCATGCTTCTCCTTTATGTGGATGACATGCTTATCACCGGTAATAGCTCCTCAGTGCTCTCATGACTTCTAACTGAGCTTGATACTCAATTTAGAATGACGGATCTGGGTCCTATGCATTACTTCCTTGGTATTCAAGTCAACCACCACTCAGACAGTTTGTTTATGAGTCAGCAGAGTTATGCAGAGGACATCTTAGCTGTTGCCTCTATGGCTGAGTGTAAACCAGTTGCTACACCTCTGCCACTTCAGCTCAATCTTTCGATTGGGAATGACATTCCGTTCACTAATCTGAAGTTCTTCAGAACACTTGCAGGCAAGTTGCAGTACTTGACCCTAACTAGACCCGACATTCAGTTCGCGGTCAACTATGTGTGCCAGAAGATGCACTCTCCTATGGTCTCTGACTTCAACTTGCTCAAGCGGATACTGCGTTATGTCAAAGGCACTACGTCAATGGGCATTAACATCACCAAAGACACGGATTTTATGCTTCGTGCCTACAGTGATAGTGATTGGGGAGGTTGCTCTTCTACTAAACGTTCCACTGGTGGTTACTGCACTTTCCTCGGTAGCAATCTAATCTCCTGGTCGTCTCAGAAACAACCCACTGTCTCTCGCAGTTCTACAGAAGCTGAGTATCGATCGCTCTCTGAAACTGCTTGTAAGATTACTTGGATCTGCATTCTTCTGCGTGAACTCGGTGTTCCTCTTCCTGAGACACCTGAACTCTATGGAGACAATCTCTCCTCTGTTCACCTCACTGCCAATCCGGCTTACCACAAGCGGTCCAAACACTTTGAGCTTGACTATCATTTTGTTCGAGAAAGGGTTGCGCTCAAAGCGTTGGTGGTCAAGCACATCCATGCTCATCAACAAATAGCTGACATCTTTACTAAGTCTCTTCCTACAGCCGCATTTCAGTCTCTTCGGTTCAAACTGGGTGTTGATGTTCCACCTACACCAAGTTTGAGGGGGGATATTAGTAAGCAAAGCTCAGTTTCAGCTCAAGTTCAAAGCAAAGAAGAAACTCCCGCCAAAGCAAGACATTCGCGTGAAGAAAAGGGAAAAGCAAAGGTGGTAGACGACAAACCTTGTGCCAGCTCAGCCTCCAGCTCTCGTGTTCAGGATCAACGGTCACAAAGAGACATCCTTTCCCAAAGCAAATGTCACGACAAAACACAGAGCAAGACTAGTACGGTTGGAGTGTTCAATGTAAAGCTGTCCAATGCATTCTCAGCCCTTGATGGAGCTGATGAATCCTGATGTCGCCATCTGTCTTAGCTAGGGCTTTCACTCTCTTGTATAAAGACAGAAGCTTTGTAATGAAACTGGGCAGAGGAGAAATGAAATAAAGATTGAAACTTTATCTTCTTCTTGTGTGTTTTTGAGGTTGCTTATACAACCAAGCTCGGCTTACGGAGACCTCTGTGCGCCCCCTTCTTCTTGTCCTCCTCGCCAACAGCTGTATCCTTTTCGTCCATTCCACCAACTTTAATGTCGTCCTCCTTGATATCTCCCAGTACTTCGTCAACCTGATCATTGCTCTCCTCAACTTCTCCATCCGTGAGATTCTGAAAGTTTTCCTCACCACTAGCATTCTCCACGTCCTCTCCACCTAGATTAACTTGTTCATCCCCTAACTCCATCATATCTTCTTCCCCATTATTATTCTCAGAATCTAAAAATTCATTGACCACGTCTAACCCGTTCTCCTCACTTTCCAGAACCGAATTTACCTTAGGATCTTCTATCTGAGTGCTTGTGGAATGAGCCTCATTCCCCTGCAACGGTAGTGAAGGCGGAAGCTCTTCATCAATTCGCTGAGCTGTTCTGTGATTCTGATGGCGAATATCTCCCTCTTCCCATGCATCCTCTGCTCCTCCAGCTCGTGGACAAGTACCGCGTCGCACTCCCCGAGCAGAACTGAAGTTCTCCATCGTACTGAATCTTCTGGTTCGGTCACCCCGATCGCCCCTGTGTCTAGAACCTCCATCATCTCCTCTTTGGTTGTTGCGGTAAGCATAATTCCTAAAGCTTCCTCTCTCCGGTGCCTTTACCCATTTGGACTCCTGCTTCTCATACATCTTCCCTTTTCCCTTCCCATAGTAATCTCTATGATCCTTTCCTTTTGCCTGATGTTCTACCTCTCCATTTATAACCAAACCTTTGTAGCTCCTAGGTCTATCTTCTTGTCTGGCTAGAGGCAACTCCCTAACCTCCTTCTTCTTTGGTGGACTCTTTGTGATGAGTGGACACTGCTCCAGATCATGAGACAGGCAAAAGCACGTCCCGCAATACCCAACAACTTCTCATACTTAAGCGATATGAAAGTCTCATCTCCTCCATGGAACTCCCCGCCAACAAAGTCCACCGTCGTGTCAAAACACAGCTCCTTACGACTATCGACAACCACGTTAATCTTTCCATAGTCAAGATCCACCTCCACCGTTTCTCCTAGCACGTCCCCAATACTTTGAAAAGTTGCAGCGTCCCAAAATTCCAGAGGGACACCCAAGACCTTGATCCAAAATGGTATCTCCGAGGGGAAATCCCGTGGCATCTTTGGCTGCTACCGAGCAAGCGCGATCATTAAGTGGAAGGGCTGCATCTTCAGTACTGCCTCAATATCTTCCTCCTCCACAAAATCAAACTGGAACCGTCCAAACCCCAGGTCAGTACCAGCGACACGATCCTCCACCTTCCAAATCTTAGGCAATATCACTATAAGTGCATTTATATACTGCCCAGCAGGATTCATGCACCTACCAATGAGTTTTGTCGTACTGCTTGATGAGGCTAGTGTTATCAAAATGGGGCACCGAAATCTTCAATCTCTTACGAGTTCCCTCAACACTCTTCATCTCTCCGGATTTTCCAATGAGTTGGCTCTGCGCCATCAAAACCAAAAGACCAATAACACCAATGAGTTTGAGTTTTTTGAGAGAGGGAGAGAAAACAGGAATAATTTGCAATTCCTTTGCACCTTCCCTATTTTTGTTATTTTGAATTTTTTGTATGAGTTTGATGTAAAACATGATGACTTATTTATTTTCGTATGATTAAATAGAATGGCTATTTGTTTATTTGTATTCTAAGATATACTAAACATAATAAAAATGAATGTAAATATTAATCAGTTATATATATAGACGTTTCTAAAACGTTTCTAAAGCAAAAAAAAAATCAAAAATCATGTTTCTACGTTTCGAAACGTTTCGTTTCCGTTTCCCTGCAACCTAGATACAAACTGTTTAACTACAAGAATTTTCGTCGAAATTATGCCCTCTCTATTATTTGACGCCTAAAGCTGGGGTTTAATGAAATTTAGTCTAGGGACGTTCTTGTTTTTCGTTCATGTAGATCGCAATGACAGCTTAGGGAGGATTGTGAAAAAAAAACACAAAATAATGTTTTCATTTTTGGACTGGGGTATACTTTTGCCTAAATCTAGGAGAAGACACGGGTCGCCGGAGTTGCTGTGAATTTCATCTGATCGGAGAAGTTCACATAATGACATCAATATCATGATGCTAAATAGCTTCCTCCTAGTATCCACCTATATCACCAATAGGCAAGTGCAAAAATGAGACAGATTTGGATCATCAATAAGGAACGATGGAGCTAATGGTTGCAGAGGAGATTTCATGACACTGACGCATGAATTTCTCAATTTTTTGGATATTTTCTAATTTAATATTAATACAATTTAAGAAAATTTTGGTAATAATGATCTTATTTATATATTGGTTTAGTTAATAGAATAAAATACATGAGATGTGTTATGAAGCTGATGCTCGGCAATTTTTGGATTTGTATCCTTCATTAGACCTAGCCGATGATGTAAAAACAATGAAGAGTAGATAACATATGATCTTGGTTTCTTTTCTTTAAAGAGTTTTCATTTTTTTATTTTCACTGGTTTATATTTCAAAGAATTTGATAGCTTAAAATTTATTTAATGTAATTTTAAAATTATAACGTTTTTATATAGTCATAAAATATAAGTTATTATTTATCTTATTTTATTCAAATACATGAAAATTATAAATCATCAACATCAAATCATGAAAAAGGAAAATTTGAAACCAAAAATTATCCGAGCAGCCATGGGAGAAAGGGCTTCAAAGGGAGCATTATTAGGGATAAAACAACAGAACATTAATTCATTAAATTTCATTAGCAAATCCTGTTCTTGTTACTCTTCTTTGTCTCCACAAACTTCTTCCAATACGCAGTAACTTCCCTCGTGGTTTCCTCCTCAGTCTTCTTAACACCGTTAGCTTTTCCGTTGGCCATCTTAGCGTGAACCCTTGCCGGAAGCGTATCAAGCTCGTGAAGCACCTTCTCGAAGTCTGCGACCAACCTCTCGGCTAAGGTTCGAGAGAAATCTTCTCGAATCACCACTCGGAGGACGGTGACATGTTGAGCATCCGCGGGCATCGTGTAGGCCGGAACAATCCACCCAAAGCGACGGAGAGTCTCAGCCACTTCGAACTCGTCGTGGCAACTACTGTCTTTTAACGAGAACGCCACTAATGGAACACCGTTTTCCTTGGAGACTATGTTGAAACGTCCTGTCTTCTCTAATCCTTGTCTTAGGACAATCATGTTTTCACGACAATTATCCATCACGTTGCGATATCCCTAAACCCAAAAAAAAACCTTTTAATTATCGAATAATAGTATCATAATATATACGAAGTTACACATTTTAACATTTGGTCTAATAATATTCAATACTACTTACCTCGAATCCAAGACGAATCAGCTGGTAGTACTGAGCAATCACTTGACTTGAACCTGGTTTATAAACACAAGCACTAATTTATAAAACATTTCCATATGCGTATATACAATACAATATATGCTTTTTATAAACATATAGAAATGGTAATGTAATATGTTTTTTTTTTATATATATAATGTAATATGTTACCTTTGGAGAAGTTGAGAGTGAAGGTCGGTTGGTCAGCGCCAAGATAATTGATATGGAAGATAAGTTCATCAGGCAAATCGGATTTGGTTCTCCATACAACCCAACCGATTCCAGCGTAAACCAAACCGTATTTGTGACCACTCACATTTATGCTCTTAACCAATGGTAACCGGAAATCCCACTCCAGCTCTGGATACAAGAAAGGAGCAATAAACCCACCACTCGCTGCATCCACATGGATCCCCGTATCCCATCTGCCAATTGCGGCTCCAAAATATGTTAAACCGGACCCGAACCGGTTAATTTGATTGATTATTAGGTTTTCTGTATATTTTACTTACCCCGTTTGCTTGTTTTTCTCGACTAGGAGGTCGTTAAGGAGCTTAACGTCTTCGAATTCTCCGGTTAACGTTGAACCGAGAATGGCTGCAACACAGATTGTGTTCTCGTCTACCATTTCGACCGCCTTCTCAGGGTCCATCACGTAGTATCCTTCTCTTAGCTTCACTTCTTTAAGCTCCACCTCGAAATACCTTGCGAACTTCTCCCAGCAAACCTGTATTAAATCGTAATTTCAGTAAAACATGGGCTTAAATCGGTGAAACTATATTTTAATTAATAATTTCAATTGTGGTCTAACGTTTCAATTTTTTGGTTGACCATTGAGAAAACATAAAACTAAGCTCAACTTGTATATAATTTTTGGCCTAGTTTAAAATTTTCCGTTTAGAGAAATAAAGAGCCAAACCGGTTTAGTATTTCATTTTTGTTTGTTATGTTGGTTTACCTGAACATTAGCTCCGGTTACGATATTGGGCTTATCGTAAGGAAGCCCTTGAGCCTTCCGCTTATTCTGCCACTGTCTCTTAAAGGCCAAACCAGCCAACATAATCGCCTCCGATGATCCCACGGTGCCGACGCCAACCGCAGCCTCACCGTCACCGAGCGGTGCGTTGAAGAGACGCGCGATCATGTTGACGCATCGGTTCTGAAGCTCGGTGGTGACAGGGTACTCGTCCATGTCGACGTAGTTCTTGTTGATGGATTCCATCATGAGCTTGTCACACTCTGGCTCCATCCACGTGGTCACGAATGAGGCTAGGTTAAGCCTAGGGTTACCGTCGAGCATTAGCTCGTCGTTGATGATTTGGTACGCTGCTTCCTTTGGGATCGAGTTCTCAGGCATCTCAAATCTTATCATGAAAATATTACGTTAATACTACGCAAAATAAACCTACAAAATCAAATTAACGCGTATAATAAAAAATGCTTTAGCCAGGACCTTCAAAATCCTAGAGCTAAGAAAAAAGTCGAAAGTCTTAAAACATGTTAGCTTTCAAAAAAAAGTCTTAAAATTTGCAAGAAAAAACGTAAAAGCCCTCGTATAAAAACAATGTAGTATATGCTAACAATGCAAACGAGATGTGAGACAGAATAGTAAATAATTGAAGGTGAAATGTTCGAGCATCAGACAAACAAGTCATGAGGTGAAATGTTGGTGCTAGTTTTTATTCAATCTTCAATAAAGTAAAACATCAGACAGAAAAGAATTGTGTTTAAATGATAATGGTTTGTTACCGTGGCAGAGAGGTACGGACGTAACGAGAAGCAAAAGTTGAATGGATTGAAACATCAGATTCCGAAGCTGTCTTAGACAAAACCATCTTCTTTCAATTCACTTGAATTCTCCAACCTTTGTGTTTCTCTGGTTTGGAATGAACAAAAGAAGAGTAGAGGGGAATTATATGTAATGTTTATTGTTTGTTGTTGAAGAATTTGTGGAGTTAGAAGATGATGAGCAAATGGTTTATATAGTGAAGAGACAGGCTCTCTTGGTTTCGTTTTGTAACGTGGAAGGAAGCATCGCTGGTCTTCGTTTATGGGCTCCTTTCAACTTTTCTCCAACCAATGACTTTTCATTAGTATAATATCAAGACTAACGAATGATCAATGATTACACCAGAAATTATTAAATTTAATAACTCATTAACTTGACGATTAAAATTAAAAACAAACTCCAATCTACCATCATCCTTTGATTGGTAAATCCTGAACATCTTAGATGGTAGAATAATTCTCTTAATGTCTTCCTTTTTTTTCTTGGAAAAACTGTTTTTTAGAACAAAAAAATAGTAATTATGTCCCTTTAGACTAATCTATATTTTGTGTCATATTTTCCTATAATACCTTTTAATATTTATGAAAATAATTTTAATAAATAATTTTACAAACAAAAAAAATTTGGAAAAATAGTAACATTTGTTAAAATATCTATATGAACTTAATGGTATATTTTCCAGTTATAAAAAGTTAAAATTATAAATTTCAGATTATGTTCTAAAAAAAGTAGAAATGACATTCTACGAAGTAGAAAACGAAATCTACTTTTTTCATTGAATCTACAATGTTTAGAATACGTGATCTACGTAAATAGGAGTACTCTACAAATATGTAGAATACACATTCCGCGCTTAACCTACCATTCTAAAATTCTTAGAAATCAAAATCTACACATTAATCTAATTCTAAAACATGTAGAAACCGACTTCTACAGATTTACTATAAATCTAAAACATGTAGAAATCAAATTCAAAACATTACTATAATGCTAAAAAACTGTAGAAACTGATTTCTACATATTAGTTGTATTCTACGGATAAGAAATCAGTTCCTAAAAATATGGAAACAAAATATTTGAGAATATTCACTTTTATATTTTTTTTTAAAAATCGATTTTTTTAAAAAAAAAAAACAAAAAAGGAACAAAAAAAAGCGACAAAAAAAACCTTGGCAACCTTCTTCGCCCTCTTCTATATTCCATTGATTGTTCACAAAATTTTCACAAAATTTTCACATTATTTCTACCATGATTCATGTCTATGCTTCATGTGGTGTTTGGGAATTGGTTGTATCTTCAGGTTGGAGTTTTAATGTTGATAAAAAGAAAGAGGGAAGGTTACTTGCTTTGGAATTGAAGTCTTCTCTGGAAGAGTTACAGAAAAACGTTATAGAGGATTTTGGTTTTGAAGAAACAGATGCTGATTTGGAGTTGAGTTACCTTCCTATTGGATTGATCAATTCATCAAAATGTCCACCAGTGATCATTGGAAACTCAAGGCAAGTTCAAAATTTTCTAGGGTTTTGTAAGAAGCATCAGTCAACTCAATTGTGTGTCAGCTATAAAGCAAAGCAAGAAAATCCAAATAAGATCGACATTGATCTTAATAAGATGCCAACTGATGCAAGTACTAGTGAAGAGAACGAGCGAAATCCTTGTGACATTGGGACCGCTTCAAATATTGTTAAGGGGGGCTAAGCATAACGAGAAGAGGAAAGGGAAGATGAAGCAAAGTGAAGTTGATGGAGATGATTATGATGCTGACAAGCATAACGAGAAGAAGAAAAGAAAGATGAAGCAAGACGAGGTTGAAGGAGATGATTATGATGCTGACAAGATCAATTCTGAAAAAAAAACAGAGAAAAATTGGCAAAGAGTCAGGTGGTGGAATTGGTTAAGACGGGAGATCTTTTCCTCAACAAAACAGTTTTGAAAGCGAGGTTTGAGTTATGTGCAATGAAGCATAACTTTCACTACACAGTTACCAACTCCAATAAATCAGTTTGGTGTATTAGATGCGCTGATAAGGTGAGCTTTTGGGGTGCTCGAGCTGAGTGTTTGAAGGGCTCCACATATTTTATTATTAAGAAGTATGTCGGTGTACATTCTTGCGCACCTTCAAACAAAACCAGTGCCGGAAAGACAGCTTCAGCGAAAACGATAGGCAGTCTGCTAATGCATAAATATGAAGGTATCAAGGAAGGGCCTAAAGCGAAAGATATTGTTCAGATTATGCGTAATGATTATGGATGTGAGATCTCTAATTCTTTAGCATGGGATTCCCGTGAATATGCAGTCAACGCTGTTAGAGGTATTCCAGAGGAAAGTTATGGGAAAATACCAAAATACTTGCACATGCTGCGAGAGGCCAATCCGGGTACACATTCCTCTTACAAGACTGACGTCGATGGTAGATTTCGATATCTGTTTATAGCGTTTGGTCAATCGATCAGAGGCTTTAACACAATCATGAGGCGTGTCATTGTTGTCGATGGAACATTCTTGAAGAGTAAATTCAAAGGGGTGCTACTGGTTGCAACTGCTATAGATGGAAATTCAAATTTATATCCTATTGTATTTGGGATAGTAGACTCTGAGAATGAACAGTCTTGGGAATGGTTTATGAGACAATTAAAAGTTGTTGTTGCTGATGATAATGGTTTGGCTTTTATTTCGGATAGACAAGTGTCAATAGCGAAGGCACTGGAGAGAGTGTATCCGCTAGCGAGACATGGTATTTGTATTCATCATTTGTTGAATAATGTGATATCATATTTCAAGGGGAAGGGATTAGCTGGGTTGATTTCTAAGGCTTCAAAGGCTTATAGAGTGGTTGATTTCAAGAAGAGGTTTGCTCATGTTTGCAATATCAGTCCAGCAATTGGAAATTATCTTATGGAAGCAGATGTCAAAAAGTGGGCTAGATGTCAATTTCATGGATACAGGTATGACATTTGGACAAACAATCCTGCAGAGTCGATAAATTCTGCGTTGCGTTCGCCGAGAGAGTTTCCCGTAATTCCTTTGTTGGACAGTATTAGAGAAATGCTGACACGCTGGTTTTTTAAGCGTAAGAAGTTGATTTCAAAGCACACCCACCGTTTGACCATAGATGTGGAGGAAAAGATTGATAGGAGAATTGGAAAGGGGAAAACTTTCAGAGTTTACCCTGTAACCGATAGCCAGCTGCTTGTTAAAGGCGATACAATTGATTGCTTTGTTGATTTTGACAAACGGACTTGTTCTTGTGGGAAGTACGACCTCTTGAAAATCCCTTGTAGACACGCAATAAAAGCTGGTTTCTTTGTTGGTATAGAACCATATACATTGACTGATTTTTTGTATACCACGGGAGCTTGGAGAGAAGCTTATCAAGAAAGTATAAATCCCATTTCAGTTCCTAAAGATGGTTTGTCTGTCCCACAAGTTGTGGAAAATTCTGAAGTGCTACCGCCTGAGACAAAAAGATCTCTTGGAAGAAATAGAAAACGCAGATATGAAACTGTTGAAGACAAAATCCGATCATCACAAGGATCACAGGGGGGTCAGTCTCGTAAGTGCAGTAGATGTGGTCTTGGTGGTCATAATAGAGCAACTTGCAAGATGCCAATATAGTGGATTTGTTTGATGTGTTCTTCACAATTTAGTGAAAGTTTTCCAAACTTCATTTGCTTGATTTCTAGTAACTTTGTTTCTGTTTGTGACAGAAACTGTATAACCAAGTCTGGATATAGGGGTTGTGGATTGTAGCCAAGAGTCCCAAGTCCCATGTTTTTCCACATCTTTTTGACATCCCGCACAATTCCCAACTCCTTTGTAGTGTAATCGCAGATGAACTTTGTTGGTTTCAATCTCATCCGCTGCAAACCATTGTAGAAAATGCAGTGGTAATCACTCCAACCAGCATAGTAATCGCGGTGTGTGTAGGATGCAAGTTCTCTCAGCTCCTTCTTACTTGAGATATGTTGGTTATGAATTGTAGGGAGTTTAGAGAATGGAGTCAATGGGTCACGAGGCCAAGGGGCTGCTTCCCGAGGCTCATCACTTTCGGGCTGCGCTAAGGTCGAAGCAGCTGTTGTGTCACGTGTCTGTGTTGCCGCCGGTGCTGTTTCCTTGGTCTTTTTCGGTCCTCCTTTTTTCACCATTTTCTGCACACAACCCTTAACAAATGAGTTCTCAAAGGTAAAACTGAGTAAATTGACATGGAAAATGATTCAACACCTATGCAACTCAACAACTAACATTACAGATTTAATTCCAAATTTTCGGAATTTTTTTTTTTAAGAAGTAACCCTAATTTCTTAAATCAAACTTAAAACTACGAATTAAGGCAAGAGCTATATGGAAAATCGTCACTAATCATCACCCTAACACACGATTAATGCCAAAACGACTTAAAAACACTAAAATTTCACTTTTTGCTATTAAAATTTCGAACTATAAAAGTGGAGATAGAGTTTCATACCCTTACATATCGACCGAAAGAGTGGTAGATTCGGAATTAGCTCACAAAATCGTCTGGGTTAGGCTCAAGAATCGTCCAAATCGGAGTTAAATCGAGAGAGAAAGGGTTTATGAAGGTGGGTTTGATCCCATTCTCTCAAAAAAAATTGGGGAAGGAGATAAAAGTGAGGGTTTGATCTAAGTCTCACGATTTTACTCATAAAATCGTGTTATTCCGGTTCAAATTAAGTGGGTATTAAACCGGATTTAACCGATGAGAACCATAAAATCGATTTGAGAAACTTATCTGGGTGCGGGATCGATCGATCCGAAAGACAGATCGATCGATCTGGAGGCGATCGAGCTTTGCCGAACGAGCGTACTGGAACAGGTCGATCAAAATATGCTGCGCGTTTTTTGTTTGTTCTGTATAATGCTCAGGATCGACTTCCTGGATCGATCTGGTCCTACACAGAACGATCGATCTATATAGATCGAGCTTTCCGGATCGAGCAGCTTGTGTCGATCGATCGATCTATTTAGGCTGACCGGATTTGCAATTGTTTTTTGAGTTTAGTGAACTTTATGGTTTCTCAATTTATAATGTTATCTTTCATTTTGTAAACTCAAGTACTGTATATAGAAAAAAATATCATTATAACAGAAACTCCTAAAATTGTTACAAAATAAGTTTAAAAAAGCATAACCAACAATAAATCATAAATCATCAATCTCAACATACTCGGCAGGCTTACTACACTTAATAGGTTCATACTTTGACATTCTCTCAATCAGTTCTAGATCATTAGCTGCTTCCCATAGATCCCACATAATCTTTATCCGAGCTCCCCATATGTTCTCATCACTCACCATAGACATGTCCAACCCAAGCACGTGGCATTCGATGTGTTTTATAGTGTTCACACCACAATGACATTGAAGTCGGTTAAGACCACTCATAGGTACATAGGAAACATTGTATGGAGTGATGTGGAGATGCTTCTGTATTGTTAATGACTGCACGGCCTTGACAATCCGAGGAATAAGCTGCGCGAAAGCTTCCACTTCCTTGATTTTTTTTTACCCCCGCAATCAAACACCTGGATATTCCTAGTCACAAAACTGATGCATAAAGCAATCCAATGGTTGCAATTGACCCAGACAGGAACGTACATCCGATCCATCAGATACCCCTCTTTCTGCTCTAATTTATGCCTTGTTTTATCAATTTGCTTCAGAAGGAAATCAAACGAATACAGACCCCATGGGTAATTCCGAACCTTCTCCAAATCCATCGCCAACTTCATGTACAGATGCGGGATATTCACCTTCTCATCCTTCCCCATCACCACACCTATAATAACGCAAAGATATATCAGTTTCACCCTATCAACCCAAGTCCAGGTATTGCTCTCTTCCAAATGCTTCTTTTTAATGATCTGCAAATTTATTTTTCCATTTGTCTTTATCTGCTTGCTCCAAAAACCATCATCATATTTCCATGTCACTAACCCACTGTTATTCTCTCGCTTCACTTTCAGACCAGTGACAGCATGATACTCTTGCAATCCAAAACGCAGAGGTCTCCTAGCGAAAGTGAACCACTTCTCATGTCTCTTGCTTGTCATCAACTCCTTACACAAGAAAGAGTGTACCAACCTCGCATAAAACTTCAGATCATTCTTCTGGATAACCATAATCTGTGAAAAAATGGGATCTTTCATAACTTCATCGAATTCTGGCTCCATTTTTTCTTTCAGCAACTCGAGAAGTTTTAGTCGGCAGCTGTTATTAATCTTCTTAACCTGAGGTTCCAATCCCTCACCGTATAAACGACTAGGCAACTCCAACTCTATACCTGAAAATTGAAAACAATACAACATATATCTATTAATAACAAATATCACAGCTCAGTTAAATAATGTCTCTTAATACTTTATCAATAACCAATGTCAAAGAATTAGCATTCTCACTGTATTAATTTCAATTTTATGGTGTTTTAATTTTTTTTTTTTAAACAAAACCTAAAATTCCTAAATCTATCCCAAAAATATGATTTAAGCCATGATTGTGTACAAAATCTTCTCTAATCATCACCTTAACACATGATTGAAGCCTAAACATCCTAACTAACTCAAAAAATTTACCTTTTAACTTTCTATTTTCAAACTCTAAAAAGAAGTGGAGATAGAGTTTCATACCTTTGCAGAACGAACTAAAGAGTGATAGATTCGTAAAAAGCTCACGAAATCGTATGGGTTAGGCCAAATAATCGTCCAAATCAGAGTGAAATTGAGTGAGTTATGGTTAATGAACTTGGGTGAGAATTTAATTTTGTCTCCCTTTATTCGTGAATGGGAAATTATGGGTTTCATCCCAGAGAAATCGAGTTTAAAGAGTTGAAATCATGCTTGGTCGGTTCAAATCAAGTGGGAATCAATCCGGATATAATCATACAAAACCAAAAAAATCGATTTGAGATTCTTTTCTCGGCACGGGATCGATCGATCTATTCTTACAGATCGGTCGATCTGTGTAAATCGACCTTCGCCGATCGAGTGAAATGGACCAGGTCGATCAGTATATATTTCGCGTTTTTTTTGTTCTGAATAATGATCGGGATCGATCGATCCACTATAACTTGTAAAGTGGGATCGATCGACCCCCCTTGTCGAACTCAATATATATTTTTTAAAAAAAATTACAATTTTAAGGGCATTACTGCCATTTTGGAAAAAATTAATCTAACAGGACATAAAGTAATATAAATTAGTCTAAACGGACATAGTTACCATTTTTTTGCTCTAAAAAAACAGATTTCCATTTTTTCTTCCGATAAAAATTCTCTTATTGTCTCGCCAAGTAGTCCGTATCCCATGTTTTCAACTTTAGTTTTTACGGTTTATAATCGATGATAACGTTAAAGATCGAATAAAATTATTTATTTTATCGACACCAGTGAATAGTAGAAATTTCAGGAATATTATATTGTTTATGTCTCGAATAAACAAACATATGCTTATATGCGTATTTTAATATTGTCAATTTGAACTATTCGAACTTAAAAAATATGGCTTCCTGTATTTTTCACATGCAACAAATAAGAGGAAGGAAAATTAATTAACAAAAATATGGTTGGAGAAAAATAATAAAATTATAATTTTAAGTTGCATATTAAACACCAAATATTTTTTTTATCGGATCAAGTCGGTTTATCCGAATTAAAATTGTCATTCGTCACTTCAGTGTGAAAAAGATTATATACCTTGTTTATACACGCAAAAACAAAAATCAATTCATACGATCAATACTTGGTTTTGATTTAATTCCAAAACAAAATTACTTGGTTTTGATTTGACTATCGTTTGACGAAGACCTAAACTGAGAAAAGAACCTAATTGCCAATTGGAATCAGAGGTCTTGGAAAACTGTCGTTTCCTTTGTTTAAAAGTCAACACCATGCTGAAAAATAATTATTTGGAATTTTTTTTTATTTTCATTGGTTTTTTTTTTCAACACGATTGAATAGTTTTTTCGTGGTGTTTTCATTGTTGTCAAACAAAGTTAAAGTTCATAAAACAAACAGAGTTGGGCGATTAATCAAGCCTCCCACAGGTTTAGACTACCTAGAGGCGTGCTTACCATGGTTTTGATAAGGCTTATGCCTTAGGTCCCCGCAAAATGTGCAATTTTTAGGGCCCCTAATTTCATAAAATTATCCTGTAGAGCTAAATGTATAGTTTTAGGTTTTTCACATGATTCTGAATTTAATTTTTGGTTTCGGTGAATGCTTTTATTCTAATAAATTTTAAGATGTGTTATAACTAAAATGCAAAGAATTAATTAAAGAACTGACATGGTATAACTCATAGTTCTGATTTTCGTTTTGCTTTTGTTACTTATTATAATCCAATTTTTTCATTTTTCCTTACCAAAAGTTAGCTATTTGTATTTTCATTTGTACATTATGATAGTTTGATAAAATAGTTTATAGAAAAAATAAATAATACGTTTTAACATACATATTTTCTATTTATCATCATTTTTTTAAACGACAAAATGTTCTATACTTTATCTACCATTTTTTTATTTAATATTTTTTATTATTACTTTTATTTTTATTATTTTATCATTGTATTTAAATGATTATTTTTATCTTTCTAAATACCAAATCATTATTTTAATTTTCTCTAAAAATACCAATTTTCTACTTATCATTTTAACCCTTACTTTTAAATTACAAATTAAAAAAATTATATTTTTTATTACATATTGCAAAAATTTATTTTTAAAATTCGCCTTGAGCCCCCAAAAATCCTCGCACGGCACTGAGACTACCCTGAGTTTAG
The DNA here is from genome assembly GCF_020379485.1 of Brassica napus. NCBI lineage: Eukaryota > Viridiplantae > Streptophyta > Magnoliopsida > Brassicales > Brassicaceae > Brassica > Brassica napus. Next base: position 47,529,879 of record NC_063445.1, read on the forward strand.
TTTAATTAACTCTATATTGAAAAGTAAAAACTAATTCTCACTCTGTTTCTAAATGTTGTAAGTTTATATGTTTTTATATACCTTAAGAAAATATTATAAATCTTGATTTAGGAATAATTCAATAAAAATACTCCAAGTAAATTCCGTTTAGCTTTTTAATATCCAATTTTTTTCGCTACCCAAGTTAATATCTTAACTAATCATTTTTTTCAATTTAATACACAAATTTCTAAAACTGTACCCATTTTAATGTCTAAACTTTTTTTTATTTTAATCGAAAATATTAATAAATTTTAAAAAAAAAATTTAAATTCCAAAATAAAAAAAAAATTAAATTTTTTTCTAATTTTAATTTAAGTTAAAGGAAAGAAAGTAACTAAATTATGTAATATTTTTTTTTAGAAAGCCTTAATTTTGATGGAAAGTAAATAAATTTGTTTTCTATTCCAAAAACAAAGTAGATTTGATATTTAAAACTTTAAACTTATATTACACAATAGAAGATTATAACAATTTAGTTATTTTTATTTCCAAAGACTTAAAATTAGAACTTTTAAGATTGTTTTGTGAATTTTAGAGATTTTTAAAATTTTTATTAATATTTTTGATTAAAATAAACATAGTTTGAGTATTAAAATCAGCTCCATTTTAAAATTTTGTGTATTAAAATAAGTACAATAATTAGTTGAAGTATTAAAGTGGGTAGCGAAACAGTTTGGGTATTAAAAAGCTTAACGAACTTTAGTTGGGATATTTTTATGAAATTTTCCCATTATTTTTTGTGTTTACAAATTTTTAATAATTTTAGATCAATAGGATTTAAGAAGTATATTTTTTTAAAAAAGTTTGTATCATTAACTAATAAAACATACCTAAAAAGTAAAAACGTAAAACATGTATTTTTGAAATAATTTTACAAACATTTAAGTTTAAGGAACAAGGGAGTACTATATAATTCAACGTTGTTTTCTAAACGTCTTGGACATTAAGATCTTTAAAACCTTTTGGTTTTGAATACATAACAACGGTGGCTTCATTTTTTCTTACCCTTATATTAATCAAAACCATATTTCCAACAAATATGTACAACTTTTAACACTTTGTTTATCAAGCGAAATTGTCAAATTTATTTTTTCATTAAATTTTATGAAATAAAATCTAATATATGATAGACAAATCCTTTAAATAAAAACCAATATCCTAAAAAAATAGAAAGACCAATATAAGATTTAGAACTATCCAATGATGGTATCCTAGGAGTATCTGAAACAAATTTATCATATCACATTTGTAATGGTTTAACAAAAAAAATCTATAATGACTTTATCACGAAATTCTGGTAATTTAATGGTTTTATTTGATCAAGATTTGATTATCCTAATTTTTTCAAAAAAAAATGAAAATAAGTAAAAAAATTTGATTATATGAAAATAACAAGAAAATTTTGATATAAACAAAATACGCAATAGAAATTACAAGATCATGGCTATCAATTTATAGATTTAGTTAAGATTTATAGATTAACTGGTTATATCTTAATTATTGTATTTGCTATCGATATTTTAGTCAATAAAGATATTACTCCATGTTTATTTTCAAAAAAAATTTGGTAACAATTCACTGCCAGTTATTTCCCCAGAACATGTACATTTCGTGAAAACATATATTTTGTTTTTTTTTGTGTTTGAAGGAACAAAATGATTATTTTGTTTAACTCGTACAATTGTGTTTTTATCAAAGTTGTTTAAGAATGGTACATATACGTAATAACGGGGCGGTACAAAGGGTACAACTGGCAGACGAAAATAATTAAGAAAAAGTCGAGCCAGCAAGTAACTCTCAACGGCGTTAGTCAATGGGAATCTGCAAAAGGAGACGCCAATAGACGAATAAGCCTTATACCGGCAGTTACGGTTTACCAGTTTACCTTTTCCAAGTTCTGACTTTGCTTTAATCAATGGCATTTAAGTTCTGACTTTGCTTTAATCAATGGCATGCAATGCAAGTGTAACACGATACTCTAAAAAAGGCATTCCGTTTGTTTTTCTAAGAACTCGTCCAATTAATACACTATCCTCCAGAAATAAAATTGAAGTATGCTACTTAATGATGATCGGACGTTATAAAAATGTATGTTTGTTTTGACTTTACATGCCTTACATCTTTACGTGATGTATATGTGTTATATAAGTTGGACTTTTGAAGTTTCTTCTTACAATGGGCCAGTAAAGATAATTAAGAAACCCATTAATATTAAAGCCCAAAAGATGCAACCATACTGGTTCAACAAAATCAGATCTAATCATATCTGCTTATACTTTTAAAACGTGGTTTATTTGGTTTATATTCTCTTAGAGCATCATTATCCCAAGGTTGTAGTGGGTTTCTTAGGTTATTTTTGATTTAAAACAAAATCAAAAATGTTATAAATCATTTAGTGATCGACCCATTTATCGGCCTGTGTAGTAAGACGGGCCAAACCCATCCGCAGGATCATACTGGCGTCTATCTACTTTTGTGTTTATCCACATTATAGTTAGTGTTTATCTTACGTATTGCTAGTCATTATCTAGTTAAGGATAAGTACGATCTCATGTCGATTCAGTACTTAGACCGTCATTACCATATGTATATAAAGACCAGTTGGTCGACCTAATAATAAACACAAGTTCCCTTCTTCATTCACAACACGTTATCAGCACGATAGACTCCAAAACCCTGAGATAAAACCTAACCTAAAATCCATCACACATAAACCCTAATCCAGGCGTAACTTAAAATCAATCTATCTCTCAAACCCCGAGGAACCAGACGACGAGCCACATATCAAATTGAAGCTCTGGACAAGACGAATCTATCAGCGAAAACCGTTCGTCAATCCGATCTCAGACGCGCCCACACTCGCAGAAACAATAGACGGCGCCGCCTTGGTCTTTTGGAACCCTAATCCCGAAGAACTCTAATTCGTTCTTGATTCCGTTCCAGCAAGCATTACCGTCTCAGCTTCATCCCGATCTCAGCTCAGACGAACCCTTGAACTCAATCCCGTCTCGCGTTCCCGTCACTACCTCAGCTCGATCCGACGATCAGCCTCAACCCGTTCGCGAGAGACAACCAAGGCGATCGCGACCTAACAAACCTAACCCGATCGCATCCTCTCAGCTCGCGATCCCGAAGCAGCCAGCTCGCGTCCGTTCGAGGTTCATCTTGGTGGTCCGGTTTCTACAATCTGCAAAACAAAGGTAATCCTAATTCCGAGAACATGAATTGAACATGGTTGTTTTGTAAAGATTGAAACCCTAAAATCAGAACTCTAAAGATGAAAGCCATAGGGAAAATAAATCAAACCCTAAAGAGTAAATCGGAGCTCGAATAAGTCTGATCCCCTAAACCATAATTCGAGATTGATCCATTGATCAATTAAAATCAAAGTCTTAATGATTTTGAATCTCAAATCAAATCCTCTTGATCAAAGATCAAAGTTTTTCGAAATCTCCTAAAAACCCTAATTTTGGAAAATCGGTTTTAAATTGTTTGATTTAAACTTTGATTGTTTGATCACCTAGAGCTATTGATAAGATTGTTTAAATTCGAATCTAAATCACTCAAACTGAAACCCTAAAAGTTTAAATCGGTTTTAAAATGTCTTTGTTTGATGATTGATGATCTGAGATGTTAGGATTGATAAATTGATTAATAGATCTAATCTCAAGATTCGAAATCCTTAAGGCCTTGAAACCCTTAATCTTGATTGATATTCCTAAAGGCCTTGAAACCTTAAATCTCTCATTACTTAAAACCTGAAAGATTGATTTAAAGAATTTACATATTGAATGAGAGTTAGGTTGCTAGATTATTTGATTGATATGGATCGTGTGGCATTGTGTTTTTGTTATCAATCATACTGAATGGCCGTGAGGCATAATGCATTGGTTCATACATGCGGCCTTGTGCCCTTGATTGAGATTAAAGCCGTAAGGCCTAAGCATCACAAAACATGAGCCGTGTAGCCTAAAGTATTATAGATAGACTTATGAAATCATATGCACTAATTATTTGAATTGGTTGCAAGAATTTTAAATCATGAATTTATTAATGATTTCAGATGTCGAGATTTGAGCCTTCGGATTATGCTGCCCTAGATATCTCTGGAGATAATTATCCAGAATGGGAAATGAACACTTCAATTGCCCTGAAGTCTAGAGGACTCGGGAAATGTATCATTGAAAGAAATGATGAAGTTGAAAGTGAAAAGCATAGAGCCATAACAATTATGCGCTATCATCTCACTGAGGAACTGAGAAATAAGTACGAAAGTATTGAGGATCCTTATGATCTTTGGATAAAACTAAAATCCATATACTCAATGGAATTATGGCGAAAGGCCATGAATGATTGGAAGATACTCAGGTTCCAGGATTTTAAATCCGTGGAAGAATACGATTCTGCTCTAATATAAATCGCCCATAGTCCTGAACTATGTGATGAAGTGGTTACAGATAATGATCTACTGTATAAAACATATTCCACATTCAATCCAAAGGATCGGTTGCTATCATATACAGCTAAAGGTTTCACAACCTATAATGACCTATTGTCATACCTATTGGCAACTGAGCAAAGAAAGCAGAAAATTAAAGATACCATTGACAGATTTGAGAAACTTCAGAAAAGATGCATTGAGGAACAAAACAGTGAGATGAGATATCCTGAGGCATTGGATCAGGATGAATCCAAGAAAACCGTGTGGAGTAATATAGATTGTGAGGCCGGCTTATACATTGACTAAAAGAAAGATCTCGACATGATAATTTTATTTTAAGTCTATGATTTTGTGATTTGCTTTTGACCTACTTGATGATTCACGATTTTGTTTTTATATATTATCTTGCTTGGTCTTGCTTGATGATTCTTGATTAAATAACAAATAAAACCTTAATAAAAGGATAATCAGTCCACTGATAGTTGATTTCATGCATGGTTTAACTTTACCTTGATTGTATAGGTTTAACTTTACCTTCCTGCAATCACATAAAATCAATTGTTGGGTGTAGACTAATGAGTCAGTTCACTGATAGATTGATTTCTCGCATAGATTTAACTTCATCTTGATTGTATAGGTTCAACTTTACCTTCCTACAATCACTTGAAATCAATTAATTGGTACTGACAATGGCAAAAGACACGACATTATTCAGACCCATTGAGTTATAAAGAAATCAATTAATGCCTATACCCATATTTTCTACTGATTTATTCTATGCTAAGGATCAGTATGAAAGAGGCATAAAGCCATGGTAACCAGTATGGTTCACCACGAAATAAACACTTATGGCATGACCAGATTAGCCATCTTGATCCAAAACATGATGAAAAATTAATTAAGGCACAAAAGTGATCCCATAAAATCTCACAATGTGTTATAAGTACACAAAAAGGAAAATCACTAAAATAATTAAGGCTCCACTGTCCTAAGCACTACGAAATTATGAGTATGTTCATGAGGGGGAGAGAGGACTAAAACCCACAGTCCATGATCATATCATAAATTCGGATTCCATGGTTTACAACCATAATATACACGGCTGGAAAGCTTTAAAGCTCTCACTAATGGTACATCACCCACGTCCAGCCTAAAGCTTAAGGACATTATGTATATAAATATTGATTTACATCAGGCCATACATGTAAGCATAGACATTCCCACCTCTGAATGATTAAGGGTCATAAACCAGACATATACACAAACCATCTTAAGAAAATACGAATATTCCACCACATATATGTGTGCCATTTAAGATGGAACCTCAGATGAGGATTGAGAATATATATTAGATAAATAAGACTTCCTCCACGAAACTATAATGTATCTTGTGCCAAACATGGATGATTTAATCAAGTGGCCAAGAACACAGATTACAAAAGATAGTAATCTGATTATCCAACTTTGAAAGGAGAAAGTTATCAGGCTGATAAAGAGTAAAGAGTAAAAGAGAAATATAATGGTATCAACCATAGTTGTCTTGGCAAGATCCTCAGACCAAAGATTATGATCTAGACGTTCTAAAAGAATATGATCAAAAGATATAAAAGCTAGCAGAAATATATGCCAGACACACTGACCCGAAAAGAAAAAAATGACTATGTCATACCAGCTTAAGCACCACGAATTTGATGTCTAAGAGACACAATCAAGTTGCTACAATGTCTATTAGAGATAGACAAATAAGTTCCAAATAATAAGGAACCTCGGAAAGTAATGAAAGGTGCTCAGAATCGTACAAATCCGAGTTCATAAGAGAAACCAGTTCAGACAGAGAAATAAGGTTGCGCAACCACACATCTAAGGTACCAGACCATGTAGTTTGGGACGCCAAATTGCAAGGTATAAAGGTCTTGGATAATAAGATCTCAAAATCTAATTAGATCATGTCTGGAACAGTATGAAACTGAAGATAAAGAGTGTTAACACCAAAGAGTATTTACATACACAAGAGCTCATAAAAGATTGTAGTACTTGGGATTTGAAGGATATAACCTGAGGATCATGAACCCACGTAGAGTACTCATAAAACCTATATAGGGACGTGGGGTGTTCAAAGAATTCAAAGTAATTATAAGACAGATGGGCGTAGTAACCATGTACATACAGAAAAACTATCTAAGAAAAAAACCAGTGAATGGATCTTGTGAGATAAGAAATTCCGTGAGATTAAAGGACATGACCACATGGTATAGTGTGTCCATGTTCCTTCTAAATAACGTTCAAGTATAGCTTGATTACACAAGGATACTCACAAGGACCAAAGAACAATTTATAAAGAGATATGCTCCTATATGGTGGATGCTACTACAGAAAATCAAGTTTGATTTTGTCTGGATATTTACTAAAGAAATAATGGTGTAGTAAGCAGCAAATGGATCATTGGATAAAGGTATCAACGTACCAAAGAAATATGAGAAAAAAATTCTCATAGAACAAGCTTTGTTCCTAAGTTGTTTATGGATTGTAATATACAGCAGCTGTAAGTAATATGAAAGACTAAGTATTTAGTGCAGTCAGTCCATACAGAAAATATTATAATTCTTTGTGATCATAATAAATACCAACTGGGAGAAAAATGTTTAATGGTTCAAAGGTTCAATGATAGAAGTTATCGATTGATTAAACAGACTATGTTTTACATATGGAAAGTCTGTAGAAAAATCATAGCCGTGTGTGTGTATATGATTAAGTCAGCACGCCTAAGTGAGAACCATAAACCAGGATAGTGACCAGAAGGATGTCTGGTCGTGGCTTAATGATTATAAGCATTGCTAAAGCAAGAAAATATCGATAACCATGTACAAAGGACATGAGTGTATGACTGCGAATTCATTGTGTGATGAGTTTCATTGCAGCAAATAATTATTGATGGTATGACCTTAGACACTCATGATTATGAACGAATATAGACAAGGTCTATAGCTCAACATGGATCGACAAAAGAAAATAAAGAATGATTGGTTACAATGGATAAAGCCATTGGCACATACAAAGAGATATAAGTCCGAATGAACGAAAGATATGAAGTAAAGTTGTTCGTATGTGTTCTGGGTCTATGACTCAATATATATTGAATGTCCACATTTTGGGAAAGCCATATAACCAAAGAGAATCCGTGGGACATGAAAAAGGACCTGCAAGTAAAGTTTTATTGCAGATTATAAAGTCCATCCGAGCACTGTTTGAAGCACCATCAGTTCAACCAAGACATGGAGTGATCAGCAGCAAAGATGTACATCCTGACCACATCTTAATGGAGTTCCAAAAGACATACCAACGTCCAAGACTTACAAGTTCATTCAAGGAGAATCCAGCTGATCATCTTCACCAAGTCATAGGCAACTTCAACGTTCAAGAAGACTCGGATACCAGATGGGAATGCGTCTACTACAGTGATGCATTCATCAGAGGGAGTTCATGTGTTGTACTTTTTTTCCTGTCTTGTTTTCCCTTTTTACTACATTGGGTTTTGGGTTTGTCAAGAGAGGTTTTAATGAGGCAACATCCAAAGCATGAATGAACCTTGACCGGATGTGTCGATCAAGGGGGAGTGTTATAAACCATTTAGTGATCGACCCAATTATCTAAGCTCATCCGCAGGATCATACTGGCGCTTATCTACTCTTGTGTTTATCCACATTATAGTTGGTGTTTATCTTACGTATTGCTAGTTATTATCTAGTTAAGGATAAGTACGATCTCATGTCGATCCAGTACTTAGACCGTCATTACCATATGTATATAAAGACTAGTTGGTCGACCTAATAATAAACACAAGTTTTCCTTTTTTTTTTTTTTTTTTTTTGGACAAACAAATTAATATTTCGCACTGGTGGCGCCTCGAATTCAGGTTGCTCTGCGGTACATCTTATCTGGACCACTTGGAAACAATGAATTTCTTCATTCACAACAAAAAATACATAATAACACAAGGGACGTATCTTAATTAGGGGAAGTAAAACGCGGTTCTTAAAGACACGTGTAACCAAATTAGAGGAGAGAGAGGAGAAGTGTCTTCGTTCGTGTCTGGATCGCAAACTTTGCTTCGAATTAAACCCATCTCTCACCTTCCCTTGCAATCAAATCTCCAACGAAATCAATCTCTCTGCGGAATTCTCACTCTTCTGGGTTTATCTCTCTCCCTCGTCTCCTTATCTCAGATTCTAGGGTTGGAAGTTTCTATCTTCTTGTTTCGGTTTAGTGTTGGTGTCGATTCATTCTCTGTAGCTAAATTTGAGTAGTCTACTATGGTATGTGTTGGCTTGTTACATGAAGATTTCAATTGAATTATCTAAAGCTCTGTTTTTTTTTTTGAACAGATTGGTGGAGGTCAGCTTTGCGTGTGGCCTGGTGGTTTGAGACATCCGTGCCTCGGGAAACGATAGAGGTAGCATACACATCTCTGGTGTACTTAACATTTCACAATCAGTGACTTGAAACATATATGTATTTTGAGTGGAACTATAGGTGAAGCAGGACCAGATGGGAACTTGCCGTGCGGGAGAGAGGACGATGGTGAAAGCGAAGTGTTTGTTAAGTATAATCGAATGCTGCATGGGAAGAAGAAGAAAAGAGGCCAAACAAATGAGAAAACTCTGACGATTAAGTTCCTAAAGAAGTACATTCAATATGCCAAGCATCGAATTCAGCCAGCTCACTGATGAAGTAAGACACTGAACTTAAACATGCAGCTTTACATATTTTATATCTATTAAATCCGACGCAGAGGCTGCATCTGTTATTGATTCATTGAGAAAGAAAAAATTGGAATTTGACTTACATATTGAATACTCATCATCACTGATATAACAAGACTAGCAAAAAGATCAAATGGTCGCCACCGTGATCACGGCTATATTCCAAGGCTCCGTCTCCGTCCTCATCTTCACCAACACGGCTAACTTCCTAGGGAGTCTCAAGTCGTATGTGAGGGAGGAAGATGCGGCTGTGATCTTGAAGCTTGGTGGTGGGCTCTGTGTTGTGATCTTTTGTTTTGATTGGGTTGTGCTTGTGTTGGCTTTCTTCTTGAAGTATTACGCTTATGTTGAGGGTGGTGGTGATAGAAGCGTTGCGGTGAAGAGGAGTGGTAAGGTGCAGAGTGATGAGAATCCTAAGGATTGGCCATGGCCTTTCCAAGTTTGAAGTTTAGTGTCTTCTTGTGTTGTTGAGAGCTATATCAGTATCAAATGTTGTCTTTTGATCTGTTTCTTTTGATTTGTTCATTTGTTGTTTGTTGTATCTGTCATTGTTGGCAATGATTGGCTACATATATATTATATGTGTTTCCTATGGATTGTTCTTTACTCATTGTTATATATTATATGTGTTTCCTATGGATTGTTTTTTACTCATTGTTATTTAAGTTGCTCTACGTGTAGTTGTTGTATCTTGTGTCACGGAATTATTTGAGTCTTTGCGTCTTGTATTTGTGTCTATATAAAGAAATCTTGTATGCTTCAGTTTGTATCTTGTATTTTCTCACCTTCTCTATATAATTTTTGCTTTGCGTGCAGCTTCAGTTTGTCTTTTGTATCTTGTATTTGCTTCACATTTTATTCACAAAGTCATAATCTCAACTTCTTACAAAACAACTTCCATTCTCAACAAACAATTTATTCACCAAACAAGTTCCATTCTCACCTTTTATCATTCTCATCAAACCTTTTATTCACCAAAGTCAAAATCCATTCTCATCAAATTTTTTAATAATTTTTTTTAAAAACCTTTAGTTAAGAGACTTGCATTGCAGCACATAAATGTTCGGGTCTCTTAACAGAATCTCTTAACACACATTTATTATTTAAAAATATTAAAAAATAACTAAGAGATCCTAAATGGGTATTTGGGATAATGATGCTCTTAGAACATGTTTAATGGAGGGTTCTTAAAGTAGGATTCTTATCGGAATATAAGAAACCTTTCATTAAACATGCTCTTAGAATAAAGAATATGGTTCTGTGGTGACTAGTGAGTGACCACTCACACAACAACTTGTTCAGTGCGAGAATATTTTTTAGTGGAGAAGCTTAAGTTAGCTTTGAATGAAGTTTGTTATGTTGAGTAGAAAGTAAAGAGATGGGTTCCATTGATGAAGAAACGTCACTCCTTGAAGCTGAACAATCTCTTTTACAGGTTTAGCCTCATGGGTCTATGTAATATTTGTGACCGTTTCATAAGTCTCTGAAGAAGATCCATGTCTGATTTCTTTATTTTCCAGGAAGAAGTGAAACTGTATGCTGAAGATGGGTCAGTAGACATTAATGGAAACCCACCATTGAAGCAGAAAACAGGAAACTGGAAAGCTTGCCCATTCATTTTTGGTATAAATCAATTCTAGTACTTATGATCCTCCTCATGTCCTGTCTGTAACTTTCAAGAACCGGTATGCTTTGATGTGCAGCCAATGAATGCTGTGAACGGTTGGCTTATTATGGCATTGCCAAGAATCTAATCACTTACTTCACAAATGAATTGCACGAGACCAATGTTTCTGCAGCTAGACACGTCATGACATGGCAAGGAACATGTTATATCACTCCTCTACTTGGAGCTCTAATAGCTGATGCTTATTGGGGAAGATATAGGACAATTGCTTGTTTCTCTGCCATTTATTTCAGCGTAAGCATTTTTTAGCGAAAAACATTGCTTTTAGACAAAGGATTTGCAAGACCTGAGCTGAATTTTCTGATAAGCCAAGACACATAGGTTTACTTGAAGAGGTTCATCTACTCAAGTCTTAGGTACCATAGGATTTATTGTAGAGATGATAGTTGTTTACGTATGGTTAAAAGGTAGGTTACTGAGGGCTGGATGGATATTTGGCCAAGAGTTGATAGATAGCCAAAGCCGGTCCTAAGCATGTTCAGTTAAAACATTGTACTATGATACCCAAACTTTTAAGAATTAGTATAAATAAACATATAGCTTTATTGAAATTCTTATTAATTTTTCTGTGTTCTCCAATATCTTAGAATCGGTAGCTAATATAGTTTCTCTCTATGGTTTGGTGAATTTTGGAACAATGAAGAACAGTCTCACAGCTTCTGTTCTGGTTAATTATGTTCATTTGTTCTGTACTTTTATCTGTTTCAGGGAATGGTTGCACTGACACTCTCAGCTTCAGTTCCGGGTTTGAAGCCAGGGGAATGTGTAGGTTCCATCTGTCCACCCGCAACAATGCCTCAGCAAGCAGTTTTATTTTCGGGGCTTTACCTCATCGCCCTCGGGACAGGAGGAATCAAACCATGTGTCTCATCCTTTGGTGCTGATCAGTTTGACCAGACTGATCCAAGTGAACGTGTCAGAAAAGCTTCTTTCTTTAACTGGTACTACTTCTCAATCAACGTTGGTGCGTTTGTCTCATCTACTCTTCTAGTATGGGTTCAAGAGAATTGTGGGTGGGAGCTAGGGTTCATGATACCAACCGTGTTCATGGGACTCGCTACAGCTAGTTTCTTCTTTGGCACTCCTCTTTATAGGTTTCAGAAACCTAGAGGCAGTCCCATTACTAGAGCTTGCCAAGTTCTTGTAGCTGCATACCGTAACATGAACCTCAAGCTCCCTGAAGAAAACCACACACCTCTGTCCGAAGTAACGGACGGTTACAAGTTTCTTGACAAAGCCGCAATGATCTCAGAAGAAGACACCATTCACGACCCGTGGAAGCTATGTACTGTGACTCAAGTCGAAGAAGTTAAGATTATATTACGTTTGTTCCCTATTTGGTCCTCAGGGATCATCTTCTCAGTCCTCCACTCACAGATCTACACTCTTTATGTCCAACAAGGACGGTCCATGCAACGAACCATAGGCTCATTTGAGATCCCTCCAGCTACTCTCGGCATGTTCGACACTGCAAGTGTTCTCATAACCGTTCCAATCTACGATAGACTCATCGTTCCCTTTGTGAGAAGGTTCACAGGCTTAGCTAAAGGCTTCACTGACCTACAACGCATGGGGATTGGACTGTTCGTCTCTGTCTTGAGCTTAGCAGTTGCAGCTATAGTTGAGACGGTTCGGTTACGTTTATCCCGAGAAATTGGAGACATGACAATCTTCTGGCAAGTCCCTCAGTACTTTCTTATGGGGACTGCTGGTGTTTTTTTCTTCGTTGGTCGGATTCAGTTTTTCTATGAGCAGTCTCCAGATACAATGAGAAGTTTGTGTAATGCTTGGGCACTTCTTACTACTACGCTTGGAAACTACTTGAGTTCGATGATTGTTACGGCTGTGGCGTGTTTGAGCGGGAAAGATGATGGTTGGATTCCTTCAGACAACCTTAACAACGGACATCTTGATTACTTCTTTTGGCTTTTGGTCTGTCTTGGGTCTGTGAACATTCCAGTTTTTGTCTTCTTCTCTGTTAGATACACGCAGAAGAAGGTTTAGTGTGGTTTTATTTTATTATTCTTCTTGGTTCCACACCTGATGTAAAACTTATTTCGTCATTTGTTAATGCCATGGAGGATCTTGTTTGTACTATCAAGAAAACTTGTTAAAGAAGAAACACTGATGTTTCTTAGATATATTTTAGATAGAATGATGTGCATTATATAAATCGTCATAGTTTATCTTCTTGGCGTTTGGTTTTCGATTCGGTTCTGGTTCAAGTTCAAGTTTTTCAGTTTTTCTGGTTCTAGACATATAGAAATTCTTTGGTTATTTATGAAATTCGGTTTGGTTTAGATAAATTTGGCTGACTTGTAGTCTAAATAATTTCACAGCCGTGTCTAAGAAGTCTAAAGGCAATAGATATCGTAATAGAAATAAATAGAGTTTATTCTGTTAAGCTCAATTCTGTAGAGATTTATTTGATTGGAATGCATATCATGAAACATTATTTCCAAGGGAAGAAATATTATAGTAAATGTGGTTGTATTTTCTTTTTTTATTATGGTTTTTATTCCAGTGAGTTTTTCCATGTCAAGGTTTTAACGAGACAACAAAGAACACACAAAAGATAGACACCTAAAGAGAATGTTACAATTTGAGAGATGAAAGTCTATCACTGTTCTAAAGTTTTTGAGATAAAGAAGAAAATTATCAATTCAAGACTCAAGCACTATCGAAGAATAGCGATGTCAATGTTCTATTCAAGTGACAGTTTAGCTGATTTATTCACGGAGGCGTTACCCACTGCTATCTTAAAATTGATCTTTCTTTGATGCAACTACCTTAAAATTTGCTTTTACAATTCTTATCTGTTGAGGATTTCTTTAAAAAAAAATTACAATAAAATAATTTTTATTAAATAAATATATACTTATGATCAATATTTTTAACACATGTAGTATTTATTGTCCTGTGTCACAATCGTGTTTATTAGCAATTTTGAAGAACCAACATTTATATAATAAGATATTTACCTAGATTTTAGGAAACATATTATTTTCTTTCTAACAAAAAAAGGATATTTCAAAAAATTAATGATATATTTAAATTTATTAACAAAATATATGTTACCATATTAAGGATGCTATCCGAGATTTTCACATATTTGCATTGTTATTAATAATGTATTATTCTAATGCAAATCCTATTATTTTGGTAACATATCATTCAACATTAATATTTAATTTAATATTTTTTGACTTGGTGGTCAAGATTTTCACAAAATTTGTATAAATACCCTCATCACATCTAACAAAATAAATCACAAACCAAAAATCATACCACATAAAATCAAATTTTTTTTTTGATGAAATTTTGAATTTATTGATCATCATTGAGAGATATTTATAAACAATGCTATTCTAAAAGAATGAGGTTCTATATATCTAGAAAGTATAATGGAAAAATGACTGAAACTCCTTTCCTATCCAAAGACCTCAAAACACCTTCTCATGAGTCCTTCAAGTCTATGATGACCCTTATAACCAACGAGGATATCCGATTCTTGACTACCTGGCTTACAATACAGATCAACTGATCTGTTCCCTTAATCCCCTGTTGGTGCCTTCGGAGATTTCTCTCCCACCAAACATGATAAAAACCACTTGAAACAGAAGTCGAATGAGAATCTGGTCCATTAATGAATATGCTCCTCCACACACTAACTTGAGCATGTCTGACCAATCTGGATTGATTCTTCTTCCTATAAGCATGCTTGCAACTCTGTCCCAAATTCTATAAGAATAAGGACATGCGAAGAATAAGTGGACACGAGTTTCATCCCTCTCTCCACAGAAAACACATCCTTGCGTGATCCCCCATTGCCTCATTCGGTCTCCAGTTGAGAGTATGTTCTGTATTGCAAGCCAAACAATAAAAGTGCATCTAGGAATTCCTTGTTTAAACCACACCCTGTTACTCCAGTTTACTGCTTCTTTCTTGCATCGTATTTGTTCCCAAGTTCGAGCAGAAGAGAAGTAGTCCTTATAATCATCACTATCATGCTTCCAAAGATACTTATCATCTTCCATCTGTGGGTCAGGGACTGGTTCAGCTCGGATTCTGGCATGAAGCTCCTGGAAATGGCGACTTCTATGGCCCCTTATACTCCACTGATTTTGGCTAGCAGTATCACACACCCTTGCACTGCGAACAATCCCCAAATAACGAGTGCCAGTTGCTCCTGTTACATCAATAAGTCTGCCAATTTTCAGCCAATCATCATGCCAAAAGAAAGCTCTGGCACCATTACCAACTTCCACCCTGATAAACTGATACGCCAAAGTGCACATCTTAAGAAGCTTCCTCCATATCCATGAACCCGCTGACTCGTCACGCACATCCCAGAATGAACTATGTCGCATGAGATAATGCCGAGTCCATGAAACCCACAAAGAGTCTATCATATTAAACATGTGCCAGATCAAGCTGAGAGCAAATACCCTAACTGAATCTCTGAGTCTCCTGATCCCTAGTCCCCCCTCTGACTTGGGAAAACACAAATCCTCCCAACGAACTTTAGCCTTGTGAGTCTGATTAGGATCACCCGACAATAAAAAAGCACTACAGAGGCTCTCAATTGTATCTAGACAAGTCATTGGCAAGATAAACGCTTGGCTCCAGAAGTTAACGATGCTAGAAATAACTGAGTTGCAGACGTCCCGCATAAGACAAGCTTTTATTGGTCCAGGAGGGCATCCTTGTTCGAATTTTGTCAATCAACGGCTCATAGTCCTTCTTTGAGAGAGCTTTAGTGGTCAGCGGCAGCCCCAAATATCTGAGTAATTAAATATGAGTAATTCAGCTCTCATAGTCTTTATCATTTTGATGACTATTGTTTCTCCAATTTTTCATGCTAAAATTGTGGGTAGTATCACTTGTGGAATGGTAAAAGACACAATGAAACCTTGTTTACAAGGGGTCCCCGGGAACGTGCCAACTAATGACTGTTGTGCTGCTATAGTTAGTATAGACCGCCAAGCAATAGGGATTGTGGCTAAACAATATCTCTGTGAGTGTTACAAAAGATGCCATGAAATCATATCCATATATCAAAATTATCAACTTCAACTTCCCTGAACAATGTCATACTCCTCTAGCTGTTCCTATTTCAGGAACTGTAGATTGTAAAAAGTATATATAATTTCCATCTATATTTCATAGTCATGTTATTTATTCATTTATTTATTTTACATAATTTATACTTTAATTTTTCTAAATTTTTTTTAATATAATTTTTTTTTCAGAATTCATTGAAAAAGAAGAAGATCTACGGGAAAGAAGATAATATATATGACAATCAATGTACTACAATATTTATTTTCAAAATAATTAAATAATATTATAAATTTTATCAATCATTCATGATCATATTTTAAATAAATTTAGTAGGTATATCGATTCTTAACAAATAGCAATCTATTTCAGAACAATTGCTAAACTAACAAAAAAAAATCCCATGGATATATTTCAAAACATGACAATGATAAGGACATATTATTAACAAAATTCATGTTCTCTACATAAGTTAACATAAACGAGAATCAAGATGTATACTGTATGATTTAGTCCTACATTCTAACTAAGTAACTGTTGAGAGACTCAAGGAAAGATAAAAGAAAGCCTTTGAGATTTAACTGCCATAAATGAATCGAGCAGAGAAGTAAATTAAAGGAGTAAGATAATGAGAGATTAATGTTTTGACCAAATCTACAAAGATTATAAAAGGAAGAGATCGAAAGAGGAATGAAGTGTTTATACTTACAGTGATCTGAGGGAGAGAAATATCTGTTGTAGAAGCTACGAAACAGAGCAAGGATCGAGCGGGACAGCGACAAACAATGGGAAGGAACAAACTAGTACATAGTTTTTTTTTTTGTTCAGTTAAGTTTGGTTAGGTTCGGTTTGGCCAATTCGGCTTCTCTTTTATAGTTCTACCTTATTTTTTTTTTCTAAAGTCCATTATGGGTTTTAGGTTACCTTTCTAGCGTTCTTTGCAATGAAAATAAACATTAAATTAAATCTTTTTCTTTCTTTCTAACCGAAACCTGAACTAAATTAAATTAAGTCTAACCAGATGAAACCATAAAATGATCATACATCAATTAATTTCATTAAGTTCATATTCTTTCTTTGGCCAAGGTCTTTCATGGATGAAGATTCTGTAGAACTCAGTATCCTCGTTAGCTAATTTAGGTGGAACGTCCCTAACAATTAAAAACAAGTCAGTTTAAGCAGAAAGTGGTATTAGATGTATCAACAAGTGGAGCAAAGGTCCATACTTGTATGGCTTTTTAGACGTTGCACATGTTTATCAGTTTTAGCCGGATCAACATGTGCTAGAAGATCATATATTCCTGCTGAAGGTTCAATATTCTTCATCATGCACGTCGTTCTATTGTCTCCAATAATAGGAAAAACTCGTCCTGAAGGAGCACATGCAGGCATCACTGCACACCCATTTGGAGATAATTGAACACCTCTCTCCTGATAAGACTTTATTCTTCCAGACCTAATCATTTCCTCTTCATCCTCATCAGACTCCGGCATCAGTTCTTTATCTGTCGCGACAACCTCGTCGGTCACATCCGCAAACTCAATGTCCTCTTCACTAATATGCGGCTGTTGTGGAATAGATATTCTTATTACACATGCACGAGTCTTTTTTGAGGAGGGCCGGCTTATTTAATTCATTTTTTTCTTTAAATCAGCCGCCTTTTGCTTCCTTAATTCAGCCCGTCGCTTCCTTAATTCAGCATATTGTTTCCTTATCTTAGCCGCCTTTTTTTTCTTTAACTCAGCCTCTTGCTTCTTTAACTCAACCGACTTTTTTTAACTCAGCCACCTCCTTCTTCTTAGCAGCATCCTCATCCTTGATTCTTACCTCATCTTGTTTATGTTTTGTCTTACCCCTGCAGCCGCGTCAATATGATGGGTCCTTAGCAGGAGAAACATCAACGAAATCAATATCAGTATTTCAAAACTCTTCAACCAAATTCTTCTTCACCTCATTGGCCTTAGCAAATTCATCCTCCAAATTCAGTTTATCCTCCAAACCTTTTGCATTAGCCTTAGTAAGCTGCTCAGCCAAAGACTTTTTCACCGCCAAACCTTTTGGAACATGGATCTTTTCTGCCGTTGGTGGACTATTAACGGACTACTGCAAATTATGTGGTGAGGCTAAAACTCGGCGGGGGACTTGTGATTCTAAATCAAAGTTTTCCACTACCGTCAGAACTTTCAGGCACTCATTCACTGCAGCTTGGACTCTATCACCAGTGCCCATCTCCATATTTGAAATATTCTGGCCTAACTCTACGAAGTTGGAATCGAAGGCAATAATACATCTCAAATCTACCATCATAGTTGTCAAACTTTATGGAATATTTTCCAGACTAGCCATTATGGTCATCAGAGCCGCATTAGTCCCTATATCTTCCTCCTTGGTAGCATCCATTCCCGCAACATTCTCCTTCTTCTTCTCTACATCATCAACTTCCTTGTCTTTCTTATCTTTTTTCTGCTTCTTTGTCGGTGGCTCCGCCGCTGACGAAACTTCAGCCTTCGTTCTGTTGTTTTTGTTCTCATTCCTCTGCACATCCCAAAATCCTCTAACAAGCCTACCAGCATGTATATGTATGTTATTAAGTTCACAAGTTGTAGGTCATCTGCTTCACCCGACCATTGATGAAACAGTCTTGTAAAGACTCCTTTATAACCATTTTCCTCACACGCACCTACAAAAGTAACTCATAACTCAGCCATCATATGGGTAATAACTCAGTCACCAAACCTCATAACTTAGTCAAGAATAACTAATAACTCAGTCATCAAAACCTCATAACTCAACTATCAATAACTTATAACTTAGTCACCAATAACTCATAACTCGGCCACAATATAAATAAAAGATCATCCATCTATACCTACCTCGTCATGATCTCTGATTTTCTCAGAGATAATAGTAGCAAAACTTGAACGTGTGCGCTTTCCACCCCATCAAAAAATCAGAATTTCTTGCTCATCGACAACTCTCCCAAAACGCTCTCCAAAACAAGTCACTGATTCATACGCCCAAACTTGCAACACATCCTTCAGGCCGTTTATGGTGTATGATCATCTTTGTGGATGCAACATCTTAATAGAATCAACAAGCACTTCATATGAAGTCCGACCCCATGGATACAACCTCATTGCTTCATCATCGAATACTCTTTTTGCACCTTCAAATGGTATCCTAGAATTGTGATGCAAAGCATAAAGTCCCATAGCTTGAAGAACTAATAGCCCTAACCATTTACGCTTTTCAAAACTCCAGGGCCGGCAGACCTCTAATGATAGCCTCAGTTCATCGAACTTCGGTCCCACCCCATGCGGCACATTCAACTCCTCCCAGAACGCTTTGTATTGGTCAAGTTCAAAAATTTCTATCGGTAGTGGACATGTGTTTAACCTAGTGATCGCACCGAATTCGTGTAAGCTAAACCTCATAGGTTGATCAACAACAAGGCTCCAAATCTCCTTCTTATATACTCACAGCTGCCTACATAGTAGATAGTGTACAGTCCTACCAGACAACACAAATTTGCTATCAGCTAGCTTAGCAATTATTCCAAAGGGAAACTCCTTCAGGTGATCCCACACATCACGTCATATTGCTTCTCTGACGTTAGGGAACTCTCCCATATGACAACTGTGATTAATCTCTTTATTTCCTGGATTGGAAGCCCCTTCTGCGTAAAGTCTTGGAGGGTAATCACGTGCTTGATCTTCATGAACATCCATCTAATAATAGAAACATATATAACTCAACCGAAATAGATTATAAATCAGCCGCAATTGAAAACTATCTCCGCCAAAACATATAACCTAACTCAGCCGCAAATGGTGTAACTCAGCCAGAACATGATATATAACTCAGTCGCAATGAAAATCAAACTCAGACACAACATAAAACAAACACAGCCACATCATAGATCAAACTCAGACACAACATAAATAAAACATAGCAACATCATAAATCAAACTCAGTCACACCATACCGGAGAAAACGATTTTGGGAAATTGTGAACAAGACGATTTCCGAGAAGAAGAATACGATTTCGACGAAGACGACGCAGACGATATCGGATAAGACATGTTCAAGTGTAACAGAAGACGATAAACAACAATGTGTTAGGGTTTAAACTAGAGAACAAAGAAAGTTATGGTGTTTGAATTAAGACGTCGATTGATTAAATCCTCTCTTTTGATCACCGTTTTGATGACATAGATTATATATTTAGTGATATGGCATAGATAATTAAAAATAGAGAAAATGACAAAAATAACACTAAATCAAGTTTTTGTTCCCAAACTAGCACTCAAGGTCAAAAGTCACAAAAATAGCACTTAATGTTTTATCAAAAGTCACAAACTTAGGGTTTAGAGTTAAAGAGTGGGGTTTAGGGTTTAGGGTTTAGGATTTAGAGTTTAGGGTTTAGGGTTTAGGGTTTAGGGTTTATAGTTTATAGTTTAGGGTTTAGGGTTTAGAGTTTAGGGTTTAGGGTTTAGGGTTTAGAGTTTAGGGTTTAGGGTTTAGAGTTGAGAAATGAAGTTTTGGGATAAGATTTCAAATTTTGAAAAATAAAAAAATTAAAATTTTCAAAAGATAAAATGCTATTTTGGTCATTTTCTTTTAGTTTTTGAGTGCTATTTTTGTGATATAAACTTAGAAATGTGCTATTTTGGAAATTTGCCCTTAAAAATATTCTCAACTAAAAAAAGTTAAGCAAGAGTCTTTAGTATAATTTATTTACTAGGGATTAAAAACATTGTAATAATTAAAAACTTTTCTATGATACTCTAGTAATATAACAACTTTTCTGTACTAATCTAGTAATTTTCTCATGTAGGAATCGTTTGAATGAATATTTGTGGACATCAGATTTTTTTGTTCCAGTTCTGTTCTCGGTCCTCGTTCATCGTATCGCGGTTTAAACTTGGGCTTTGTAAATCAAATGGACCCATATTCAACAGGCACAATATGACCCGGAACGAAGAATCTGATCATGTCCGGGTCAAGCACATCGGAGACGCCAAGGGAAAAAAAGAGGAAAGGAATCGCGACTGTTATTCGAGGAGAGTGGAGGTTCCAGGTTCATCGAAGAAGATGATCGCAGCGCAGGAAGAGATGGTCGCAGCTAAAGTACCTCTCGGTTATAGAGACCAGTGCGCTCATCTCCTGATTCCGCTCAACAAATGTCGCCAGGCCGAGTTCTTCCTCCCATGGAAATGCGAGTACGAGCTCGTCATGGAGTGAATGCTCGCGATGCAGAAGATCCGCGAGGAAGGAGCCAAAGCTAAACAGAATAAACTACAAGTGTCCCTCTAATCCCTAAGATCGCTAACGCTTAGCCTCTCGATTCGATCTTCAAGATTCATCGGTTAGTCTAGTACCGTTTGAATTAGGGTTTTGATTTAGCGTAGACCGGCTGAGTGATTGGATTGGATTGGATCGCAATTGCAGTTTCATGTCGCTAAACGAACATGACATTCATTAATTGTTATAAGTTAAACAGTACACAACTTAATTTTATTCATTCAACGACAAAAAAAAAAAAAACTTAATTTTATTCATTCATTAATCTTCAACAATCAAAAGCTTCATATATTAGTCTCAAAGTTAACAAGGCAGCTCAATTTTCATTTATTCGTCAATCTTGATCACTCAAAAAGCTTCATATGCTAAGTCTTAAAGTGAACATGACGCAGCTCAATTTTCATTCATTCATTCGTCAATCTTGATCACTCAAAAGCTTCATATGTTAGTCTTAAAGTAAACAGGGCACACAGCCCAATTGTTTCTAGATTATATAGTCTATTTTGATTTTTGTTCTCTGACTTGTAAGCGTACAAGTCCTTATACTTGATCAATGTGTGAACTTGTTTGTTGTATGTCTACAGTCACTTTGTTTTACTTATAAAACCTTAAGAGGCATTATGAAGTTACAGCCACGCACCACAGAGTTATATATATATTTTCATATAGTATATATGTCACAACAGCTACAGAAAGATTCTCCTGATATATCTTTTTCTCCTTCTCACTTGCCATTGAGTACTACTCTTACATATTGTGTGGTTCTTTCTTTCCTTTTTCATGTGTTTCTCTGCTCTAAAGACAGACCCCTATATATTTGGTCTAAGATTCTCTAACATTTCAATGATTTTGTTTCACCTGATTCTTTTTATCCATTCTTCTGAGTTCTTATTCTTACTCTGAAATTTATTTGGACAGGGATTCTCTGGAACTGTGAAGAAGGTAGGGGCTCTGGTTTTCAATATATTCTTCTTGTAACTGATGAAACATTTGGTTCTACATTTTCAGATGTGTATGTTCTAAGGCTCTCTCCCATTGAAAATAAGATGTAAACACATCTCTGGTTTGGTTTACTTTCTTTAATACTTTGAGAGAGAAAAACAAAAGAACCTATGAGATGAGAACATTTCTACCTCTTTTTTAAAGGTCCACATATCACTTGAATTATTTATATTATCAAATCATTTACATGAATGGACCCATCTAACGAAATTATTGAAATACAGTATTTTGACGGTATGTCTTAAATTAGCAACGATTAAAGACAATAATTCTGATATATAGGCCGGGTTCAAAAACAAAACGCCAACAATTCATTAAATTGAGGGTGAAGATGCTGGCAATTGTCGCTATTTCGAAAAAGGGCTGCATGTGGTGTCTTTGTTATTTTCGGCGTTTCAGAATCAATAAGTTTGAGTTGTAGTAACAAAAAAGTGGCAAAAACTATAGAAAGAGATGAAGGAGAGGTGACGGCTATCTTTGAGTCTCCGATCACTATCACTGCGGTTTTGGGGCGAACAAGGCTATACTCTCAATTATTCCCACCTTCGTATTATAAGTTTGACTCTTGCTTAGCTGTTTTTTCCAATGTTTCTTATATTTATTTAATTTATTTTAACAATTTCACCGTTTTACTTTTTCGATTTTGATAATGAATGGGTTATGGAGTATATGTAGACGTTTTGACAGCTTAAAATAGTTTTCGCAACCGACTGTTTTGATTTAGAGTATCCTCATCGATAATGACATGTTGGCTAACATTTTCAACACACATCAACGAATTTGAGAGAAAAAACGTATTATTCACGTCCTTAGTTAATCATCTATGTTCCATGTGCAAAAAATATAAAAACATAGAAAAACGTATTTTCCTCCGATATGGCACATAAACTGTTCTATTGTTCTTTTTTATTTACTGTTACATGGTACGTGTTGTAAAAAATCAATAGATTCCACATTTCACAGAGTTAAATTATTTAGTTAAAATATTATATTTTCAATATTTTGAGCCAAACCCCTATATCACATAACATTCTACAATTTGACCCACATGTATGCATACGATATGTACCACCACATACACACGTTACGGGAGCATAAAGAAAAAAAAATTAACATCGAATGAGAATGAAAGAGGTTATGCTAAGAAAACAATATCAAACCTTGTCAAAAAAAAGAAAAAAACAATATCAAACCTAATTCCAATTCTTAACGATGAAAAGTCAGGAGTTGTTTGGTCCTACTTCCAATAATTATGCACTCACTACTCTTAAACCTTTTCACATAACCAGGCATGTCTATATCTGTCCATGTATGATTTTGTATATTATATTATTCATTATTTGCCTTTCTAATTTGTATATTAGTTGTGGCCCATCCTTTCTGATCAATTCACACTTTTAAACAACTCTTTCACTTTTGTTCTTCTGTTATTATAAGTGTGAAAGCTTAATTCTTCTCCGTTCTCTCTAGGTGTTTTATGGATTACACCTTTCACACTACTATTTGGTATAGAATTTGCCTTGTTTTTGCAAGTGCTATGATTGAATTCAATCAATGGGTGATGAGAAAATTGACCCAATAGAAAAATAATAATATTTACAGTTGTCAAATGACCTAAATCTATATTTTGGTGAGATTTTCACATCCCCAAATAACCCAAAAACTAAATAAACTAAATAAATAAAAAAGAAAGAAAGAATATGATTGTCATCGTTTTGCAATCCAAAATCTAATTGGGTTACATTATCTTTTATACTAGGGGTTTGCGCCCCGAATTTTGTACAATAATATATATTTTAATGATTTCAAGACTATTTATGTGTGTTTAGAAAAAAAATATTAGCAAATATGAAAAAATTTAAAATTTATTTTACTTTATCCATCAGTTTTTGAACTTATTTTTACAATTAGCAAAAGTTAAATATATGTATAAAAACATCACACAACCAATATTTGTTTATGAATATTATGCTCTTAAAAATGAGTTTTTTGTTACAGGTATCTCCAGTTGTGGAAAATGCATTTGGAATTTGTTGATTACTTTTGCTTATTTCTTGGGTGACCTTTGCTGAAGATGTGAAAACACCGCAAGACTTGTCAAAAAAAAAGGTGTAAGTGAACCTAAGTGTGATTACTACCTTGTTCTTTGCAACCATAGCTGTGGCTGCACATTTCATATCTGATGAGATTGAGGTGCTTCATAAGAAAACGGGTGTAAGGTAGATTTGGCCTTTCACTTTAATGGATTTACTTCCATTATTTTCAAGCAAGTAAGACATATCTCAAGAACTTAAATGTTTTTTTTTTTTTTTTTTTTTTTTTTGAAACTAAAAGAACTTAAATGATACCTTTAAAATTTACTTTACATTTTTATTTTATAACACCTATTTTAACATTGCATTCACCTTTGTACAAATTTAATTGTATTACTACATAACCAAGACGTTTTGTTGTTCTAAATTTGGTTTTCTTCATTTTGGATTTAAAATACAAAATAGAAAAAATGACATTTTAATTATAATATACACATTTCTGTTCTAGTTTTGTCGTTGAAGGCATATATGAGAAAATAAAACTTTTAATTAGTTTTGCGTTCTCTTATATTAACAAACGGAACACGATTTTTGGATGTATTACTTCAGTGAACAGAAACTGATTTTGCTTTACAGCAAAGGTGTATTATGTTTGACTCAAACCCAGTATGAATCAGTCTAAAACCAATTTTGCGTTGTCTGAACCGAGCCAAGTAAAATTTCATTGAAGAACATCCTTGATGGGACAAAAGGTTAAACCAGCCCTGTAAGCATACAATAACCTCTTGTTTCTATGATTCAGCCCTTTTTCACATGCTTCAGGACCCTATCTGCACAACCGTTGATATCACTCAAATTACCTTAAAGAGTAAATTATTTTCTTAAATAAGAGGTTCAGTTGTAGTACTTAGGGATCGAATCCACAGAAAGCTAGGGAACCTAATAAATCTATTTTAAGCTAGGTTTTTTAATGTTTTAAATGTAAAGTTGCAGGTTTGTGAGCAAGTGAACGATCGATTGATTGATTGGAGTTTTGGTACTTAAATGGAAATAGCTAGACTTAGGGTTTTTATTCAGCAAATCAGAATTATAATCCTACAGATGCCTAATAAGTTGTATGCGTGATATTATAGAGCTCAACACTTAATAATAAACCATTAGGCTTTTGCTTTGTCTATTGACCAGTGTCGATCGGTTATTCTATATGAATATCGATCGATACACTTGTTGAAACGTCGACCAATTATTTGATTGGAATATCGATCGACGCTCTTGGTCAAGCGTTAATGCGCGGATTGAATATGCTCACTAAGCTTCCTAGATGAGCTCTCGCCTACTCTAGCAATCTTAGCTTAGTTAGTATGGATTCAGGGTGAGATGCAAGCTATCGCTTATGTCTACAACTTCTAGGGAAAATTCTAGGTAGCTAATCTAGAAACAGGAATTAATAACAATCCTAAAGATGAATATCACAACTTAGCAATCTATAGTTGGGGCTAATCCCTCATAACCTATTTAAACCCTAAATCTAACAAGAGAACTACTCAGACATGGCCAAGCAATTCATAACAACAATAAGGTAATAGATAAATAGATAGATATCAATGGAGTTCCAATTACAAATCTCTTTGGATCTTCTCTCCAATATACTAAAAATCCTAGAAAACCTTTGCTGTAAAATCAGTAAAACAAGAAATCACACTTTGCCTGTAACATGTTGGCAAAGCTTATATAATTAGGTTAAAATTCGTCAGGGGTAATCTTGTAAATAGGTAAAGACTTGAGCTCTAAGTCGGTTGAGACCAAACAGGCTTTCTGCGCGCTTCGCTGTCGATCGATGTCACGATGTGAACATCGATCGATTATTCCTCTTCAGTGTCGACCGATGGTCGTGCTCGATGTCATCTCGGGTGCTTACTCCAAATATCTCCAAAATGCTCCAAAATCATCACTTTCCTCCAAATCACTTCTGATCCTATAAATATGCTAAATAGACTCTATAATATAATAATTAGTAGTTAAAACACTTATAAACCATGGGTAAAAGTGGGTCAAATCCATGGTCTATCACCCGTCTCTATTAATAAGAAGAACAATTAGAAGCAAATCAAAACTGAGAACAGTAATATCTATAGATTAATAAAGAACAAATATTTTGAGGAAAAAAATAGTATAACTAAGAGATATCTACAATGGGAAGGCCACCAACTACTAATGCTACATAGAGAGCAAAAGATCCGGTAGAGTATAAAGTGACATATCTAGGAGGAACCTGAAACCAAAAGGAGGGAACCAATCTCTTCTGGTGTCAATGGTCTACATCCTCTGTTCCTTAGTTCTCCATCTGGGGACCGTGAGTCTTAGGCTCTTCCTTGACAAATCACCTGAGACAAAGTGAACAACGGGAAATTTCATGTTTGTCCAAAACCTGCTCTAGATCATTAAGCAGAGACAATGATGTTAGTAACTCTATAAGTCTAGAGAAAGAAGTCATTCAACATGATGGCAGAAATGAGAGAATGTAAGAGATGAGTCACATAAAAACTGTTACTAGTAAATCAAACTGATTTTTCAATGGTTGAATATGATGGCTGTTGCACGATTAGATGTTGGACTTCATGTTAGCGGTCATCCTTTTGTGATGAAGAGTTTTAGTTAGGTCCAAATCTGCAATTGTTCTAGTGACGAAGCTATTAGCGACAATCTATTGAACAACTCAAATAAACATGATTTCTCACATCCGACAACAAAAATAAGATCATGAGCAAATGATAAAAGCATTAAAAATACTATGAGCTGATAGATAAATAGATACATACTTGGATTAGATAAATTAAGATCTCAGACTTAAGTTGTGCAGTACATGGTGTATTTCTTGGTATTTGTGTTGAGCTTCCTCTTTCTTCTTCGTTGTGTGTCCAACCATTGTATCAGCAGCCGCTGCTGATTTATTTTCCTATCTCCGTTAAATACTCAAATTTCTCTAAACTTTGTTACATGAAATGTCTCTAGCTTCAAGAGCTTTGTGTAAGTGTAGTCTTTTTCTCTTGCACCCTTTTTTGAACATTATCTTGCATCCTATTTAGCTCTCTTTTAGTGAGTCCCACAAATATTCGATAAGATTATAGAAAGAGATATTGTTGCAGCCATTTTATACTAATGCTACAAACTATAAACAAACACTTGATTGACTCTTGGTTTATCAATTTCTTGTTGCAAGGTTTCAGGTTCTTCTCGTAGTCAACCTTGCGCTTTTTAGCCTCAACAACATGAGGTTATTTGTCCAGAATTATTGTGAAATTCAAGTATTATATTTAGTTTAAGAACATTTAAACTGAGATAAAGTACGTACAACATTTGTCAAGAATTTCCACTTGTATCCAGAAGCTTTTCCAACTTGTTTATCCATACAAATTTAAAGTTAGTATGCCTTTGAATATGAACCTAAGGTACAAAATAACTTTGAAGGTGAGAAAGAAACACTCACAGCAGCAACATATTTGTTCATGGGAATCTTTTTCTTGAAAGTCTCCGGTAAATCTTCACTTTAGATCATAAAAACTTGTGATGGAAACCTTGAATCAATCTTGACTGCAATTTTAGACGTGGTGGCTTTTAGGCTCATTAAAGTAGGCAAACATAGAATCAATCAAAGGAAAAATGTATAAATCAAGTTTATGAGTACCTTCTCGTCAAGTAGAACCATGTCGACTCCAATTAGGTCGCCTCCTTTAATATTTTGAGCCTCCCAGAAACGAATCAGCGGTGTAACCACAACATCCTTACATCGTCCACCCATCAATCGGAAAGGAGGATTCGAGAATTAGACATAACTGGAAGCTAAGTTTGAATTTGTTTTGTGAGATTGGAAAATGCAGAAACTGTAAGTTTTCTTTACAGCAAGAAGCCGATATATACATCGTCGACTCTTTACCGAGAAGGTGGAGCATCTCAACTGAAGAGTACTTAGTGGGTTAGATTGTTTCTATCTTACATGGAAACGGAAACGGGTACGTGGAAGCGTAAGCGCAGAAGCGAGGTTTTAAAAAAAAATTAGGAAACGGGTACGAGTTGGAAGCGTATATCCATATATCCATATATACATACATATATATATATACATATATATATCAAAATATAAAAGAATAGGACTAAAAATTATATGATTTAAATTTAAAATAAAGCATTTATTCATTTATAATAATTTTAAAATGATTTCATATTAAAACTGTGAAAAATACACATAAATTAAGTTTAAAATAAATTATTATATCAATTATTTTAATACTTCATAAATAATTGACCCAATATATTTGAATATAGCTATATCTTCCATAGAAATCTCAGTTCATCAAGATAATTTATAGTATTAATTTTAATGTTTGTATATTTTTATTCCCTCTATTTCATTACTATTAAAATTTGGATTATATATCAATTAAAAACTATGATTTTATATTTTCATTGATTTATGACATTTTGTTAAAAAAAAACGGAAGCGTGATTCCAAAACAGAATCGTATGCTTCCAACATGTTTTTATAGAGTATATTTTAAAAGAGTTTTGGAAGCGAGATTCCGTAAGCTTCCACAAGGTTTTGATTATGGTTTCGAAGCGGGAAGCGGACATTCGTTGAAGCTTCCGTGCAACCTAGGATTGTTTGTATGTCATTTATAATGATTTATGCCGTCAAAGCGAGAAGGAGTGAGAAAGAAGAAGAGCCGTCGACCGTTATACGCAACATTATCATCTCTTAGGTTTGTGAATGTGGCTGTCTGGCGAGCTTGCATATTGAGCTAATGAGTCAAATAAAATTAGAAAGTCTGGATAAATAAAATAGATTTGTCTGCCCACTAAACAAATAGATGACTTTAGGTGCTTTAATTATAATGTGACATGTGTCTTCAAAAGCCCGAAAGAGGGAGAGAAGTCTACTTTATAGGTATATATATGTACAAAGCCCTGTTCGAAAATGCGGACTAGGTTGCCGCCTGTCCAGCGAGTACACGCTTGGGCGGTCAACTACCTTGGCGGATTGACCCTAATCAATAATAAAATCAGATTTATCAAAAAAAAAAAAGTTTTTTGTTTAGTTTTGTGTTAAAATCATGTGTATTTTAGTTGGATCTATGAAAATTTGACTTATAAAGTGATGAAATTGTATGTTAATGAGTGTTAAAAAAAGTTGGAAAAATAGAGGCGTCGTGTTGCAGGTATTAGGTTAATAAAGAAGATGATTGCGAAAATACATTTTTTCCCTTCTTTAAATGGAAACATGAAAAGAATAGGCAAAAAAGTTTATAAACTGAGTACACACAACATTTAATAATGCAATCATCACTTGAGCCAATGTAACTTATTGTACATAGTTTACATATATAATATTTATAGATATATATACATGTAAAAGCTTAGAAACTAGACCTTGATTAATCACTGAGTAGTTCCTGATTTTTTATTAAATCTCTAGACTCATGTCGGCCGTCCGACTAACACATAGCATAGTTCCGAACATAGGTATAAACTATAAAGTCTAATGAAAAATTAAGAAAAAAAAACAAAGAAAGAGAATTATTGAATGGTGTGATTGTGGTAAAAGCCATGAATCATGGATCTCTACAGTCAATTACTCATTCAATTTCTCTTGGAGCTATTTGTCTACCGCCAGACTCATTTAATGTATAGTTTTATTTTATTTTTCTCCGTTTGGTTCTTTCTTACTGTAGTTATTTATTTATCACGGAACAATTACAACTTTTCCACTAGAAGATTGGATTCCGTTCACAGGTTATTGTTAAAAAATACTTTTCAAGAAATTGCAAATGTGATAGCCGATATGAAAGACGAAGTTAATAGGTTATATCACAATGCCATGAATTTGTTTTAGTGTTTATGTTAACGTTTAAAACGAATATTTTTAAAACAAATTGATAAATAGTAGATGATTTGACATGCATTACGTTATATTACAACTTGAAAAAAAACACTTCGGTGGTTTAGTTCAACAAGTTTATGCAATATGGTGAACCATACGATAGTTAACTCAAATCTCAGTTTAGGAGATCTGGAAATGTTATTCAGAAATCTCATGTGCGAAAATTTTTATATGAATACTAGGGTACTACAAATTGAACAAAAGATACCAACAAAGAGCTGATCTATTGATTAAATCTCTTGGACTTCTTACTAGAGATTTAAAGAGTTATGAATTTAATTCTGTTGGGAGGAATCTATTCTCCTAAAAAAACTTGTTTAAAATAATCTAGGTATCGTCTTAGAAGATACACAAACTTTTGGACGAGACATGAAAAAAAACAAAAAAGGTGGTGTGTTTTGGCTGAAAAATTATATTGTTAGTCAAAATTTCGATCAATAACAAAAATCTTACAATTTTCACATTAAATAAGTTTCATAAACCATTTTGAATGTCTCTATTTGATAATTTCGATCAATGATCATAATCTGATAGTGTTTTCACTGTTATAAAAATTGGCTGAGGCGGCGTCTAGGTGTTCATTTAGTCTGTAAATCGGATCTAAATAAAAAAAATTTAGAACATTTTTTAAAAAACCAGTTTAAACGTTTTAAAAATCGGTTTAAACACCCTTCTAATCAATAATTTCATATAGACTACCTAACTAGCGTCTAGTAATTTTTTTGAACATTACCTTTTTGTAATAGTCTTCTCGTCAACTTACAGATAATATACGTAACTCGTGCGTCTTTGAAAAGCTGGTGATTGAATATTCATATTTTGTTGACAAAAAGAAAAGAATATTCATATTTTAATTACCGTCTAATCAAACAATAACCTTTTTCAACAATACATTGTTTACATTCTCTTTTGGTATATATGCAGCATTCCACGTGTTTTTAACAATATAGAGAATGTGCATGAATGAGAAGAAAAGGCAGATCATAGTAATTTACAATAAAGGTCAATGACCTCACTTTGTGTGTAGATCTATATAGTTGTTCATGTCTGATTATGTTTTTCTTCCTTGTGCAAGCCATAAAGGTCTTATCTGTGGGTTGAATAAAGATGGCGACTTTGTTAAATTAATTTTAATTCTCTTAAATGAATATTTATTTGGATTTTGTTATTCTTGATACCACGTCAAAACAACGTGTTACTTCTCTCATAAAACAATTGTAATTTTTAATGCTACGTGAAATGATATACTGTATGCAAAACAGTGTTTTGGTGTTTAAAATACGAGTAATCAATTGTAAACAATTTATAACAGTATTATGCTTTTGAAAATAATTTATTACTTTTAAAAATATGTCCGAAATAATATATGGTTGATCGATAAGTCCTATAAAAGAGATTACATGCAATAAAAGTTTCATCAAATTTTGAATTCATTAAATGTTTTTTTTATATATTTTTCCATATGATTTTCACCTTAGTCTGTACTTTGAAAATTAACCTCCATCATTAAAGTGTTCTATTGGTCCATATTAAATTTCTATGTCATTCTTTATTGTTTATCATTCTGCTAATCTATTTTTTTTTTCTCACATTCATTATAATAAACTGGTATCAAGTATTCCATCAATAAAGTACTCTATTGATCCTTGTCAAGATGATTGCGTTGGTAAATCAACAGGGTCCTTGGGCATTGTTGCCAAGAAAGAAGGTTGAACATATTACATATGAGATGGAGGTTAGTGAAAAAATGACCTATTCAACAATTTTTGTTGAGTCTGGCAGATGAAATCAACATCAAAATTTATGGTGTTGATACTGTAACTAGTTTGTGGTCAAAGTTAGAGATTCTATGCATGACTAAGTCTCTATCTAAGAAGTCATTTCTGAAAAACGTCTTTTCGCTATGAGAATGCAAGAAGGTATACAACTTCAGGATCACATTAACAATTAAGTTCCATAATGTTGGATATGCATAATATTGATGTCAACGTGGAGAATGAGGATGCATCACTGATTTTATCGGTATCACTGCCAAACTCATATGAGAACTTTGTTCAGTCACTCATAGGAAGTAAGGATACGATGAGTTTGGAGGAAGTCGGGTCGGCACTTTAGAGCAGGGAATTGCGTCACAAAGCATCATGTTCTGGTACAGATGACCAAGCTTTGGGTTGTTTGTTAGTGGTAGAAAGAAATTTGGGAAAGACAAGAGGTCGAAAGACAAAAAGTCATTTATAAAGGTGTCTAGGCAAAATGACATTTTTAATTACTGCAAAGAATGAGGGCATTAGAAGTCTGATTGTCCTAAGAAGAAGAAGCAATCTGGTTGCACTGCGGTAGTAGTGAATGAAGCTAAATCGGATGAATATATTGCTTTAGTTTTTCATGGAAAAACACACCCTAAAGATGTATGGATTCTGGCACATGAGTGTGTTATCATATGTGTCAAAGGGGGAATGATTGTTAGAGTATGAGGAAATGTTTGATGGCAAGATTAAGATGACGAGTGATTTTGCTTGCAATATTGTTGGAATTGTATCTATAAAGCTCAGGACACATGATGATAGAGTTTGCACATTAATTGAAGTTAGACATGTTCCATTGATGTCCACGAAACATCTCAGTTAGTCCCAGGTGGAGAATATGGGGAATGGATTTTGAATGTCTACATGGATTCAAACGTAGTTATGAGAGGTTTAATTCATGGTACTATGTATTTTCTGGAACGTTCTATAGTTTCAGGTTCAACAAAGTTGCATCTCCATAGATTCACAATGAGGATATGACAAAACAGTGGCATACCAGGCTTGTCATATGGATGAGCGTGGGATGCAGATTTTGTCAAAGTGAGATCTTATTTGTGGTTATAAGACCAAGAGTCTTGAATTATGTGAGTACTGTGTGTTTGAGAAGTTACACAAAAAAAAAGTTTCCTAAGGCTGTTCATAAGATAAAAGACACATTGGATTACATTCATTCAGATTGTTGGGATCCCTCCAAGGTGGAGTTACTGAAGGGTCACAGGTATTTAGTGTACATGATTGATGAATATTCGAGGAAGACTTGAATCACATTCATGAAGCACAAAAGTGAAGCTTTCAATAACTTTAAAAGAGTGGAAAATACTTGTGGAGAATCAAACTGAGAAAAAGATAAAGAGGCTTCATACTGATAATGGTCGGGAATTCTGCTCACCATAGTTCATTTTGTTTTGTAGGGATGCAAGGATTGCTAGACATCATACACACATGTATACACCAAAGCAGAATGTTGCATGAGAGAGAATGAGCCAGACATTGCTAGAGAAATCGAGGTACATGATGTCTAATGTTGGTTAAGAGAAGAGATTTCAGGCCGAAGCAGTGAAAACGACTTGTAATTTGATCAATTAGGGACCACACACATGCATCAATGTATAATACCTTATGCTGATTATTCCATTTTGAGAGTTTTTGGTTGCATAGTTTATCATCATGTTGATGAAAGAAAGCTAGAACCAAAAGCAAAAAAAAAAGTGGTTATGAGATATGGAGATGGAGCCAAGGGATACATTTTCTGGTTTCCATCATAGAAACAAGTTGTAATGAGTAGGAACTTTGTGTTTGAAGAGTGTTTTATTCTCAAAATTTTAGTTGAGTCCATTTTAGAAGCAAAGAGTGAAGATTTTCACAAGTAGTTGAAGCTGCAGGAAATTCAGTCGGATTACCCAGGATCGACTGATCCCTGTCAGGGATCGATTGATCTATGCTAGATGACACAAGATCGGGTGTTCGCAATGATCAGATTGATTGATCAATGTCCGTTCACACATGATCGACCGATCTACATAATTAGATCGACCGATCTACATAATTAGATCGACCGATCTACATAATTAGATCGATCGATCTATGTCCGACAAGTAGTATGTGTCTTCTAATTCTAGAAATCAATGTGCTGGGTCGGAAAAATGCAGTATTGCTAAGGCTAAACCAAAGAAAGTCGATGTCAGGCCACCACAAAGATATCATTTTGAGGATATGGTGGGTTATGCACTAATGTTGTCGAGGAAGTGATACTTACAAGCCATCCACTTAGAGAGAATTTATATCAAATTATGCGTCTGAGAAAAGGTTTGCTGCAATGGGAGATGAGATGATTTCATGATAAGAATCATACATGAGATCTGGTTAGCCTACCATCTAGAAGAAAGGTTGTAACTTGGAAGTGGATTTACAAAATTAAAAATGAACAACCACCAAAAGAGAGACTTAAGTATAAAACTCGAGTTTTGCTAAAGGTTTAAGTCAAAGAGAATGGGTGTACTACAATGAGATATTCTCACTTGTAGTTAGACACACTTCTATCAGAGTGTTATTAAAAATATTAACACGTGAGTATTTAGAATTTGAGAAACTTGATGTGAAGATTGTTTTTCTTCATGTAGTTTGTGGAGGAGAGTTACATGATTCAGCCTAATGGTTTTCTTGTTCCTAGTAAGGAATATCATGTGTGCAAGTTGAAGAAGTCATTGTGGACTTAAGTAGTTTCCTAGACAATGGTACAAGAGGTTTGACAACTATATGGTCAAGTTGAGTTACAAAAGGAGTTCATATGACTATTGTGTTTACATGAGCAAGGTGGGGGATGATTCATATATATACATGATGCTTTGTGTGGATGACATTATGATAGTTGGAAAAAAGATGTGTGATGTTCAGAAGTTGAAAGAACTATTTAGTTTTGAGTTCGAAATGAATGATTTGGATGTAGTAAAAAAGATTTTAGGGATGCAAATCTTTAGGGATATGATGAAAATGTTGTTCTTGTCACAAAAGGCATATATTTGAAAAGTTCTGACAAAATTTAGGATGCATAATGTTATGGCTATTGATACTTTGTGTGCTGTGAACTTTCATCCTACCATGTATGGTGATATATCTGAAAAGAAAAAGGAGTATATGTCGCGAGTTCATTATTCTAGCATTGTAGAGAGTGTTATGTATGTTATGGTCTGTAAAATGCTAGATCTTGCACATGCAGTCGGTATTGTGAGCATGTTTATGGTTAAGCTATGAAATGAGCACTGGATAGTTTGAAAGAATTTCTAGTACTTTAAGGGTACATATGGTCTTGTCTATAGTGGCGAGAATCCGGACTTGGTTACAAACTATTTTGATTATGATTATGCACGAAATGTAGACTGGTTATATATTCATCTAAGTTGGTTTTATTGTGAGTTGGAAACCGATTCTTCAATCATCTATGACTTTTTCTACTCCATCAATAAAATACTATTTTTCTATGGACATAGTTCTAGTGCTGCCACATTAAATTTATATGTCATTCTTAATTTATTTTTGTCATCAACATAAACAGATTCTATACTCATGAAAATTCTGAAAACCAAACCGGTAACTCTGCATCTATGTGAACGAAAAAAACGACTGTTTCCTGACACTGTGTACAAGACTATCCTCCGTGCGTACAAGATTATCCTCCGATATGTCATTTTTAATTAAAATGTTAATATGTTTCTTTTCACGCTAGTTATTATAACAGAAAGTATATTATACAAACCCAAAATCCTAATTTTCTCACCGATGAACAAAAATTGCAAATAAAAATATTGGATTCGTGGTTGGAAATTGTGGACTATCACGTAGGTATATGATGCTTGTGATTCGTCATCGATATACATGTGCAAAGTAACAATGAAAATAAGAAGAAAACAATATGGAAAGGTCCCAGAGCATGGGGTACGTTTTATAGTTTGAGAAAAAAATTAAATTATAAAGTGTTACTCCAGATAAGTACTATTAGTATATACATATACAAAATTAAATTCCAATAACTATTACTATTACTTAATAGGGAAGAGAAAAAGAATAGAAACAGAAGAAAAAAATGAATGGGAAAATGAGAGAAAAGTAGAAAACAAAAGAGAATTAGGGGAATGAAGTCAAAACGGTGGTCCAAAAGACAATAGGAAGGACCATTGTAAATTTTCTTATCAGAAAGTTAAACAAGATTCCATAAGAAAACAAAAAAAAAGGAAACTAAGAACAATAATCATGCAATGGTCAAAGCTTAGCAGTTGGGCTTTTTAAATTAGGTCTAAACAAACCTGCATGGTAAAAAAAAGAGCGAGTAAGGTCTGAGGGTAGACGAAACTTATTATTCAATTGAGCAAATCCCAAATCTATAAAAGGTAAATATCCTGAGTTATAAGTTTTTCATTTTAATGAGAAAATGTGTTCTTTTTTCCAGCTAACAAAGGTACGGTTATTTGATTATTCGTGGAAAGAGATTACTATTAATATCTAAGAATGTACAATGTTTCTTCACGCAAGTTGTATATATAGCCATGTGTAAATTTCTGGTACGTCGACATGCAATGATTCTCTTTAAACTATTACAGAAATTACTGAATAGGGTCAAGAGTCTAGTCTAATGTAACCAAAGTCATAGTGACTTTCGTATGATTACCATTTTTGTAGGTTATGTATATCCTTATAGCTAGGTCAAAAACACATGTCACCTCACTCTTTGAATAAACCCCCAAGTTTATAAAGTAACAACATTCCAGCTGGTCATTTATATCTTTATTCTTTCTATTTTGCTAGTATTCATTGTCTGATACCACTCAAATTACCGTAAGGAATGAATTATTCTCTAGGTTCATTTGCAATACTTAGGAATCGAATCCACAAAAAGCTAGGGAACGTATTAAATCTAGTCAAGTTATTAATTCTAGATGTTTGTTGTTTTATGGTTTAAAAGTAAATATCACTCCTAATTGAGCAAGTCTATTGCTCGAATAACAAGATAATTGGGAGTGTAATTTTATTGGAAGATATTAGATGCATAGTTTCTATTCAGGTGTTAGAGATTATAATCCTATATATGCCTAACAGTTGCATGCATGATATATTAGAGCTCAACTCCTAAATCACAGTGATCAGCGATGGCAATGTTTCACTCGTTAACTAACTAGATATTGGATCTCAACTGTCGTCTTTTGATCACAAGAAAGTATCGATCAATGATCCTATATGGATATCGATCGATACACCTTTCGCAATATCGATCGATTGTCAGAAGACAATATCGATCAATAGCTTCTAGCTAACCCCTAGGCGCGGGTTGATAATGCACACTAGTCTCCTAGATCAGCGGTTAGCTCTCTCTAGCAGTCATAGCATGACAAATTAGATTCAGGACATGATGATCAAGGATGCTTGACACATGCAAATTCCTACGTTCATGTTCTAGTTAGCAAGGCTAAAACAAGCATTAAGAAAAATCAATCAATGAATATCACAACTCAGCAAATCTATAGTTGGGGCTAATCCATCTAACCTATTTGAACTTTGAATCTAACAAGTAAACTACTCAGACATAGCTAAGCAATTCATGACACAAAATATAGATAAAGACTTCATAGAATAGAATAGATGAATCAATGGAGTTCTAATCACAAATCTCTCTATGATTTTCTCTCCTAAAACTCTCTCTCTCTCTCACTCGCTGAAAGTAAGAATACAATGGTCGCTCCAAAAAAACTCTCTGCCTCCTAACACTTAGGCAAATATATAACTATTAGGTTAAAAACTCATCAGGGGTAATCTTGTAATTTGGTGAAGCCTTGGGTTTAAAGTCCGCTGGAACCAAGTCGCGCATCTCGCGTCTCGACCTCGATCGATGGTACAGGATGTACATCGATCGATCATAATTTTCAATCGTCGAGGCTTCTCTTCTGTATCGATCGACGACACTGGATGTGCATCGAACGATTGCTTCTTCTTCGTATCGACCTCTAATGGTCAGCTCGGATGAAATCTCTTTTAGGCCCCTAAATGCTCCATAATCATCACTTTACTCCAAGATACTGCTAAACCTGAAAATATACCTAATATGATAGAATATATAGTAGTCAGCCAGTGCCCTTGGTCGAGCAGCCTCTTCTACAGGTTGAGCAGCTCCTGTAGCATCAGTATCAGGGATTACATTCCCCTAAGCGTCTAGTTTATGACATGTTGCATTACGCAGATGACCATCCTGGTCATACAGGTTTCTATTCTCGTCCTGTGTGAGAATAACAATCGCAACCATGTTTCACGACTGATGATCGATCGATGTACGCGGTGTAGTATCGATCGATGTCGAACGATGTAGATCGGTCGACGATGAAGGTCATATGTCGGTCGACGGTTGGGTGCGAGAATCAGTCAACGTGAAAGCTGCTGCGTCGAGCGATGAGGAACGTTGGTCTTTGCGGATCGTGTGTTCCAAGTGAGCAAGATCTTCTAAGAATAGCAGGTGTTTGTCCTTGTTGCATCTGGTATTGCTGGGCATGCACCTGAAAGACAAGAAAAAAATTTGTGTCAGAATGGGGGTAGAGAAAAGAATAAGAATCAATAACACTAAATCTAATGGCGATCAAAGCTCCCCGGCTACGGTGCCAAATTTGATACCACTCAAATTACCCTAAGGAGTGAATTACTCTCTCAAATAAGAGGTTCAGTTGCAGTATTTAGGGATCAAATCCACAAGGAGCTAGGGAATCTATTAAATCTAGTCAGGTTATTAATTTTAGGTGTTTGTTGTCTTATGGTTTAAAAGTAAATAGCAATCCTAATTGAGCAAGTCTATTGCTCGACTAACAAGATGATTGGGGTGTAACTTTATTGGAAGATATTAAATGCAGGGTTTCTATTCAGATGTTAGAGATTATAATCCTATAGATGTCTAACACTTGCATGCATGATATATTAGAGCTCAACTCCTTAATCACAGTGATCAGCGATGGTAATGTTTCACTCGTTAACTAACTAGATCTTGGATCTCAACTGTCGTCTTTTGATCACAAGAAAGTGTCGATCGATGATCCTATATGGATATCGATCGATACACCTTTCGTAATATCGATCGATTGTCAGAAGACAATATCGATCAATAGCTTCTAGCTAAGCCCTAGGCGCCAATGCTCACTAGTCTCCTAGATCAGCGGTTAGCTCTCTCTAGCAGTCTTAGCATGACAGATTAGATTCAGGATAGGATGATCAAGGATGCTTGACACATGCAAATTCCTAGGTTCATGTTCTAGTTAGCAAGGCTAAAACAAGCATTAAGAACAATCAATCAATGAATATCACAACTCAGCAAATTTATAGTTGGGGGTAATCCTTCTAACCTATTTGAACCCTGAATCTAACAAGTAAACTACTCAGACATAGCTAAGCAATTCATGACACAAAATATAGATAAAAACTGCATAGAATAGAATAGATGAATCAATGGAGTTTCAATCACAAATCTCTCTGTGATTTTCTCTCCTCAAACTCTCTCTCTCTCTCTCTCTCTCTCTCTCTCTCTCTCTCTCTCTCTCTCTCTCTCTCTCTCTCTCTCTCTCTCTCTCTCTCTCTCTCTCTTGCTGAAAGTAAGAATACAATGGTCGCTCCAAAAAAACTCTTTGCCTCCTAACACTTAGGCAATTATATAACTATTAGGTTAAAAACTCGTCAGGGGTAATCTTGTAATTTGGTGAAACATTGGGTTTAAAATCGGCTGTAACCAAATCGTGCATCTCGCGTCTCGACATCGATCGATGGTACAGGATGTACATCGATCGATCATAATTTTTAATCGTCGAGGCTTCTCTTTTGTATCGATCGACGGCACTAGATGTGCATCGAACGATTGCTTTTTCTTCGTATCGACCTCTAATGGTCAGCTCAGATGAAATCTCTTTTAAGCTCCTAAATGTTCCATAATCATCAATTTACTCCAAGATACTGCTGAACCTGAAAACATACCTAATATGATAGAATATATAATATATATAGTAAAACACTTATATACCGTAGATGAAAATGAGTCAAATCCATGGTATATCAATAAGTGATCAAATATTGACTTTACGAGATTTACGAATCGTCAAATCATCACTATATTGTCATGAACAATTCATAAAAAAGACAATTATCTAGTTTATGAGTTTTAATTCTTTTAGTGTAGATTTTGTTCGAAAGATGTAACATTGTTAACACAATTTGAACCCAAACCCAAACCGTACTAAACATGTATGTCTGATCTAAGCATAATATAAACTCCATGTGAAGGGATATACTTAGATTATTGTGTTTCTAAAACCAATCAAAAAGTATTAAATTAAATTAATTCCAGTTTTAAACATAGCTACAATGGAATGTCCGGCAAACAAAAAAATTAAATGAAATTCTCTAAAGTTTAAATTATTATTATTGTTATTTGGCTTTATGCAAAGATATATGTATAGAGAGATAAAAGTTTGAGTGCATCCAAAAAAGACAAAGAGAATAGATGGAAAAAGAGTCGGTCATCTTTTAGAAAAAGCCAGAAAACCAAATCAGAAAACAAAAAAACTTACTCTTTTAATCCAACATAGCCACGAATCCTCTCTCTTTCTCTCTCTCTCTCTCTCTCTCTTAGTGCTCTTGGTTTCTCTTTCTTCAGTTTTGTGTGTTTGAAGAAAAAAAATAAACTCAAACTTCTTGATCTTGGGGTTCTTTTTAGGGTTGTTGGGACTGATATCTTTAGAAAATGGGTAAAGCTGCTGGGAGAAACGGAAACGAAAACTATAACGGCGTTGGATTTAACGGTCAAAGAGGCGGTGGAGTTAGGCCATACGTACGGTCTCCGGTGCCTCGGCTCAGATGGACGCCGGATCTCCACCGTTGTTTCGTTAACGCTGTAGATATGCTCGGTGGCCAACATCGTACGATCATTTTCTCCTCGAATCTTTTGAAAATATGCATTTTTGTCACTTTGTTTTTATTCACATGTCTCAAAGTGAGTTTTTTCACGATATTTCTAAAATGATTCTCATCCTTTACTTTGTTTTTTTTTTTGTTTTTTTTTGAACTTTTGTGCTTGACTTTGTTTCATTCATATATACCTTCAAGTTTGAGTTTCTTGGATTGTATTTAGAAAAATTGAAAGTTTATCGTTTGTTTATTGTGTCATTATCTTGACGGATCATCTCTCATTCATGTTTTTAAACCAAGCTTCACACTTTTGGTTATTGGTTTCATTCATATATCAAAGTGTGGATTTTTTTGTGTTGTTTGATTTTGTTGTAAAAGTATTGCAATTTCTCGTTATTACTTTTCATGAATAGTTGTCATAAAGAATCATCATAGTACCTTTCTAACTTTTTTTCTTTCTCTTTTGTATTTTTGTTGGGTTTGATGAAACAGGAGCCACTCCAAAGCTTGTTCTTAAGATGATGGATGTGAAGGGACTCACAATTTCACATGTCAAGAGCCATCTCCAGGTAGTAATTTTACCCAACATTAGTTTTTCTCTTATCATAATATCCTGAATATTAAATCACCTTTTTCTCTTCAATTTTACAACCACATATAACAGATGCATAGAGGTTCTAAACTTACTTTGGGGAAACCAGGTAATGTATATTTCTCCTCTGTGTTTATTAATTTCCATAAATACTCTGAAATGATATGATTTTCGAAAGAATGGGACCGTTGATTTTAATCTGAGCTGTTAACATCAAAACTATAATAATAGACGGAATTTAATTGTTTTACTGTTTCTGTTTGTAGTATGTACTATTGGTCTAGTGTCATGATTCATAAGACAATTGTCATAAATACATATATTTCTTTTAAAACAAGAAAATGGGTATTGCTATTTATATAGATCAAGAGAATATTCATTAAGGTCATTTACTTAATTCTTTTTTTTTTGGGGACAGAGGAAAGCTCTTCATCTTCAATAAGAAGAAGACAAGACACTGAAGAAGATAATCTTCATGACAACTTGTCTTTACACACAAGGAATGATTGTCTTCTGGGTTTTCACTCCTTCCCTCTTTCTTCACATTCTTCTCTTAGGTAAATTTTATTTATTATATTTTTATATATATTCTGACATGGTTTAATTTTGTATCAGAAAAGCTATCATATCATACTCTTTTGTCTGCATTTGAAATCGTCCTTTTTATTGTTTTTTTATATTTACTTTGGTACAGGGGAGGAAGAAAAAAG
Source organism: Brassica napus (assembly GCF_020379485.1). Lineage (NCBI taxonomy): Eukaryota > Viridiplantae > Streptophyta > Magnoliopsida > Brassicales > Brassicaceae > Brassica > Brassica napus. Next base: position 47,572,174 of record NC_063445.1, read on the forward strand.
GAGCAGACTTCAGAGTCTAGTGGTGATGATGATGCTGACTTCCTTCACACCATGAACATGAAGAAGACGAAAGAAACGACGATGTTTCGATCACATCATTTCCACAAGGTGTATATTTTGTCAATATGAAATTTCATATAATTATAAAAATATACTTTCAAATATAATAATGAATAATCATGCTATTGGAACTTAGATCTGCGTGATATCATGCTGGGGGGGGATTACGGTTTGGTTTAAGTCTTAACCGGTTTGATTGAAATCGGAGTAACACGACCCCAATCTTGTCCGGTTTAGTAAATTGATCTCCTCATCTTTTTGGCTCAACAGAAAACAGAGAAGGAGAAGAACACTTGGCAAGAACACGAAGAAGAAGCAGATTTGTCGTTGTCTCTGTCGCTGAATCATCATCACTGGAGAAGCAACGGATCATCAGTGAGCGAAACGAGTGAAGCCGTCTCCACATGTTCTGCACCATTCATCTTCAAAGATTGCTTGGGTTCTTCACCAAAGATTGATCTTAACCTTAACCTTTCAATTTCTCTCCTCGGCAGCTGAAATCTATATATAAGATCATTGTTTCTTAGATTAGTTTGCACTGGAACATTCAGGATTTTGTTGTGAAACTACTAGAATTTCTTTTTTTTTTCCGAGATTTAAAGTTAATCTCGAAAATAAATGTTAGATTCACGTAAATATCAATCTGAAGGAGAAATTCTTGGATTCAGTCAGTTTCACCAACCAGTGAGTAGTGTTTAAGTATTTGATATTTGATATCTTTAAAAAAAGGGAAATAAAATTGAATATCCAAATTAGATTATATTTTTAAAATAAAATAATAAAAATATATAAAAATAGTTACAAAAAATAAATTAATTAATATTGTTAAGTCTTCAGTGAAATATTAAATCCTAAACCCTAAACCCTAAATGTTAAACTTTAAACTTTGGATAAACTCTAAACCGTTGGAAAATCTTAAACCCTAAATCATACATTAGAAACTAAATTTTAATAGCACTAAACCCTAAATCCTAATCACTAAACCCTAAATCTTTGGGTAAACTCTTAACCCTTGGATAAATCATAAACTTTAGGGTTCAATTTTAAATATTTTTTTATTTAGAGTTTATGATTTATCCAAGGGTTCAGAGTTTATCCAAGGGTTTAGGGTTTAGTGATTAGGGTTTAGGGTTTAGTGTTATTAAGATTTAGTTTTTAATATATGATTTAGGGTTTAAAATTTTTCAATGGTTTACGGTTTATCCAAGATTTAAGGTTTATAATTTAGGGTTTGGAGTTTAGGATTTAGGGTATACGATTTAGTATTTTGCTAACGGTTTAACAATATTTATTTATTTATTTATTGTAACTATTTTTATGTATTTTTATTGTTTTATTTTAAAAATATAATCTTATTTGGAAATTCAATTTTGTTTCTTTTTTTAAAAAAATATCAAATATCAAATACTCAAATACTATTGGTTGGTGAATCTAGAGGTTCACCCTAGGGGGTGAACCCAAGAATTTCTCCGGTTACAATATAAAAATAGAGACAAAACTTTACAGTATGTTGATTTTTCATTTCTGGAAGATAAAAATCAGTTGACTACAAAAAGCTAGAGAAAATTAATTTATCCGGATTCAATATACTATCAGCAATATTCGGGAAAAAAAAAAACTAATATTGACCTTTTCTCTTGGTAAAATAGTAAAGAGATGAAAAAAGCTGCTGACAAAAAAATAAGTATATTAAAAAAATAGATAAAAACTAGGATTGTGACGGATCCGGATATCCAGGAAATTTAGGGTATCCAGATCCGGATCTGTCGGATCCGTAGATTTAATATCCGGATCCAGATTCGTGGTTTCCAGATATCCGGATTTCGGATATCCGTCTCAATATTCTGTTACCCGCGGATATTCGGATCCGGATCCCTAAAAATAATTAAAAATAATATTTTTATAAAAAAATACTATTTTTTTAATATAATACATAAATTAAATACTTATACAAGATTTATAAATATATTTATATATGTCTATGATATTGTAAAAACTAAAATATAATATTATAAGATTAATTCATGTATAAATATTACTATATCAAATATAATTATTAATGAAATTTAAAAATTTAATGTGTTCTAAAAATACGGATCCGAATCCGGATATCTGGACTTAAAAATTAAGATATCCGGATCCAGATTCCGTTTGAACTGATTCAAGATTTTACTATCCGGATTCGGATCCGGACACTCCAGATATCTTATTTTCGAAGCGGATCCGGAGCGGATCTCGGATCGAATATGGATCTCGGATAATAAGTCTCAGGCCTGATAAAAACCACGCGATTAATAATTCTTTAGATATTATCATTGGTCATTTTCTTTGTTTCGCAAGTTTTTCTTGATGTTACTGTGTCCTGAATTCTGATTCTGGTATGTTTCATACCAGGAGCTTGAAGTAACTAAGCTGGAAGTTGTTCCGCCTTGAGCTACAACGAGAGATAATACAGTGATTCTAACAACTTTGAATTAAACAAACATGCTTTTGAATGGATAAAACAACGTATTCCCGTCGCCGAAAACTGCATAAGCATTGTTTCAGCCTTGAAACAGAGGAAGTTGATTTCGTGGCCCGGCCCAATCTAATTTCATGCCTAATGCAGATAATATTTTCTTATGCCCATCCATAAGTATAAATATTAAATACAAAACAAAAGAGAAAATTTTGACATTGATCAAATCAGCAACTCAACCTTATAAAAAATACACTCAATCACTTTACCACAAACTAATTTTACCAAATTGATGCCTCTTAAAAACTCATTTTTGTGATTAAACCCTTATTTGTTGGATTTTAGCGAGGATCGACCATGTGCTTTTGCAACAGTTTTTGTTTGGTGTGACCTATACAATATTAATATACTCTGCATATACTATTTAGTAATCTGTATGACAAAAATCTTGTATGTTACATTTTTTGTAAAAGATCAACAAACGAATACCAGCGTAGTAACTTCTAAGTAAACTTGCAAACCCAATCCAAATTAAGAGAAGATCGCTGCATTTGATAGGAGATGGAAGTACATGAGACTACACGGGTTCGAATGGATCATTGCCGAATAGGATTTGTAGTCAGGAGCGAAGCCAGGGTATAAACTATGGGGGCCTCTGCACCCATTATTATTATATATAGTTTAAAGTTAGTTAAACAAAACATAGAAAATCTCTTGGATCAGATGGAAAAGTAAGGATGTGCACCCACGGTAACCTGGATTTGATTCCTCCTTCTCCATCTTTTCTGTTTTATTAATGATAGTGCATCCACTAGATAAATTGTCTAGTTTCACCCCTGTTTGTAGTGTAACATGTTCTTTCTGAATTTATTAACTGTTTATTGCTTTTTTTTTTTTTGTCAGCAATTTAAACAGATTCATATAGACTCTGCAAACAAGACTGGTAGCTCCGCATCCATATGGACGATATTAACTGCTTATTGCTTTTGCCAAGTTATGTCAATCTCTTAGACGAGAGAAGAATGAGTTTGCTCTTTTTTTCTCTCTTAAAAACGTTAACCCATAATTAAATATCGAGGTATGGCTCGGGTCATGCACATGTAGTACTGGGCTATTTAGTCGGCGGCTTTACATACCAAATTGTTTTGTGATTTTAGCACTCTCGTCATCCGTACTCTGCCAAGTCCATGAGTTATAAGTTAAAATAATATTGTGAGGTTCACTTTTGTCCCAAAAAAAACATTGTGAGGTTCGCTAATCTTCTACCGTAACTTTGAGCCCAATTTATGTAATGCAAATATTATGTACTAGGGGTTGTCCGCGCTTCGCGCGGAATATTTTTTTATTGTTCTTAAATATGATTTTCTGATGATGTGATTATGTGATCAGTGTTTATTTGTGAAGAACATTATTTAATGTTTTATTATGTTATGTAGAAGTAGGTAATAAGTTAATATATTATGTGTTTGTCTTTTTAATAATGTGTTGTAGTATGTATAATACTACTTGTTAGTGATGAAGTGAATTTCTGATGTAAAACATATTGAATTTCAATAACTTTGTTTTTAGGTATTTGTTGATCCTAAGATTAACGACGTCAAAATTGTATTTTAATATTTCACATTTTTGAACATTACTCTTTTTAAGTGTTTTTTGCACTCTCCCCCATCTTTTGACCTTGAGTCATCACCATCTATGTATTTTGTTTACCTCTCCGGTGTGCAATGCTTCTCACCATCACTGGGAAAAGACTCACCTCACCTCTGTGGTTTCTTTTTTTCTGTGAGATTATCTGATATTTGTTATAGATCATGCATATTAGTTTCATGTTGTAGGGTTTTTTCTTATGACGTTGTATGTTATTTCGGTCAGTATTGGTCCTCTTTTTCCTTAGGTTTTGGCTAAAGTTAGAAACTAAATCTCGTTGGGTTGGGTCAGAGTTTAGTTGTCATTGATATTGTTTTCCTCGTCGCTGGTTTGCCGTCAATAGACTCTGCTCGTCTTGGTTTTCATGCTCGGATTTTTGGTGATCTGAGTTCTATGCTCCTTTTCATAGTTCGAGGATGGCTCCACGGTTTGTTGATTTCATTTTATCTCATTTTATCTCTTTGTTCTCTCATCTCGTTGCATCTTTCATCGCTGATCACGTCTCTTGTGGCTCTCCCTTTCGCCATATTTGCTACTCCAGGTCTGGATAGTGTTTTTTTATGTGTATGCTTTGTACGCTTGGAAGGTTGTTTATGGTCTCAAGCTTAAGCTTTGGTTTCTCGGTGGTTGGCTTCTATTCTCCTCCACTTAGGTTGTTTATCTTTTTCTCATGCATCCTTTGGTGTAGGTGTGCGGATTTAGTCTTTTGGAGCTTTGGTTTCTTCTATTCAGAGTTTTGTGGTTCTTCGCTGGCATGAACGCCTTGTATGTGCTTGTTTAGTTTGTGAGGTGTTTCTTATCTCTTAGTTGGTGGTTGTGTTTCCGGTGCTTTAGACATGCGTATTTTTGTTTTGTGGTGACTTTGTTCTTCCGATGATTATTCTTTCCCTAGCCCGCTTTTTTGGTTTTTTTTGTGCTAGTGCTTGATTTCGATCCTTTGTGTTCCGAGGATTGATTTATCTCATATTTTATCTTTTTATCTTTTTCTGAAATCTGTTTGTTCTAGTGAAGACACTATATGGTAAGATGAGATAGGTTAGTTTTCTTTGTTGATCTTTTTCAGCTCCAAATCTTTATTGAGTTAGTGTTACTATGGTATTTTACTTTTTCTCTCTAACTGTGGAAGTTTTATGTTTAGATTATGTATTGCACTCTAATTTCTTCTTATTAGTTTGGTCATTTTATATTTTTAATTGTTAAATAAATATATAATTTTTAAATTAAATAATAGAAAATGGCAAAAAATAATAAAATAAAAAAATAAAAAATGTATGTTATGTTTAGTTGTGAATAAATTACATATGTAAAATATATTTCTATTATTTTATTTATTTCTTTATTCATCTTGAATTTTAGTGAACAATAAAATAGATTATCAAACTTCATACAATAATAGTTAGTGCGAAAATGATTAGGTAGTCCACGATTAGAAAGTACTTGGCCAAATTGCAATAATCTAAAAGAAGAATGACTTAAAATGTATGAAAAAATACATGGAAGACACGTGTCGCAAAAACTTTCTACCGCTTGTCAGAAGAAAGGAAAATCTAACTTTATATATACAGATAGCCTAATATAATTAACTTTTAAGTTTTTTTTTAAAACAGAAAGTAATTAATCCTAATATTAAAATAATAGAGTAACTATATATCAAGCCATTCTTCTTCTTCTCACAGCCACAAATACTTTATTGGATCTGGCTAGGCATTTGATTTCTCAGTCTAGTTTCGGGCTTCAAAATTTATATTTTTTGGATATCAATTTGCAGTGTGGTTTAATAAAACTTGCATACATATTCAAGAACGTCATAAAAAAGATTAGTGATTTAACTTTTTTATTTATCAGAAGATATATCGTTAAAACATAATTTTAACTTAGAAGTTTGTTTAATGATAAATAGAACCAAAAGGAATAAATATTGTTTTAGACATAATATTGTGATGACCTTTACACCAAGGGTGATATTGCAATCATCTTCATTCACAAAACAGAATATTTGTATCGTGGACTAAACTTATCATAGCCTTAGAAACACTTGTACTAATTTGGATCCCGACTATTATACCACATTGTAACATCACAATCGCCTCAATTTTTTAGTCCATATGCCTATTATTTGTTGTGGGTAATTTTTACTCACGTAATATTAGGAACTTTTTAATACTAGCACTTATCATTTAAAAAATTCAACCTAAACACACTAACTATGGATCTTAATTAGGATAACACCAAAAAAACAATTGTTTTCAGTGACAAAATAGTCAAAACTAAGCATTTGTACCACCATATTTTTATGTATCTACGTATTACATACTATATTTTATTATTTAAGGTAATGAATTATAAATATCTCTGTAGAGAAAAATATCAATTTTTGATTGTAACGCTCGTGACTATAATATATTCAAGATAGATATAGAAGATTTATGAACTCTTCATGATTGACGCGCGGCCAACATTTACTTGGATAGATATGAAAGATTTATACTCTCATGACTTACAAACTGCCAAACATCTACCAAGTTAGAACTGAAAGATTTATACCAAAAAAAAAAAAAGTTAGAACTGAAAGATTTATAGACTCTTCATGACTTACACGCGGCATAATATTACTTTTAACAACTTTCGTCCAACTATTATTTAGGTAACAATTTGAAAACTTTGAACCTAATTAATTAAAGTACGTAGTCTTCTTAAATTAACTCTTACCCATTTATTACATGCTCTGTGTGTGTATTTATGTTTATCTATACTATTAAAAAGGAAAAAAATCCTAAAATCTACTTACAAAAGTTTGTTGGACTTATTCATTAACCAACTAAATTTTTGATCATACTTTATATTTTCTATTATTTTTCTAACTATACTAATTAACAATATAAAATTTATTTTAAGAAATAAATTATGTGTTTTCTAGCGCGGATCAAAATCTAAATCTAGTATAAGCTTATTCCATAAGAAAGAAATACGAATCAAGTAACACCAACGCCACAAAAACATCTTAAACTCGGCGAAACAGGTGAAGTTCTATTTTGCTCTCTTTATTTTTCAATATTACCGTGTTTTAATATCATTATATATACTTAATATTCCGGTTCCGGTTCAAACGTCGTTGTTCGGAATGGGAGTTGGTCATTTTCCTGAAAATTGTTTGGCATAATAAAAATAATTGTGTAAATAAAACAAGAGAAAAAGATAAAAATAGCACTAAATCAAGTTTTTGTTCCCAAACTAGTATTCAAAGTCAAAAGTCACAAAAATAGCACTTAATGTTTTATCAAAGTCACAAACTTAAGGTTTAGAATTAAAGGGTGGGGTTTAGGATTTAAGGTTTAGGGTTTAGGGTTTAGAGTTTAGGGTTTAGGGTTTAGGGTTTAGAGTTTAGGGTTTAGAGTTTAGTGTTTAGGGTTTAGGGTTTAGGGTTTAGGGTTTAGGGTTTAGAGTCGAGAAATGAGGTTTTGGGGATAAGATTTCAAATTTTAAAAAATAAAAAAATTAAAATTTTCAAAGGATAAACTTAGAAAGGTGCTATTTTGGTCATTTTAGTTTTTGAGTGATATTTTTGTGATATAAATTTAGAAATGTTCTATTTTGGAGATTTGCCCATAAAACAATAGTATCAAGCTCACATTAACAATCTCCTTCTTTGGAGAATAGGCTGAATTTAAAATGACTTTGTTGAACTGTTGAAAATCTCCTTTACATATATATATATAAATACAATAGGTTTACCATATATTTTTTTCAGGTACCGCTATTATATAATATTTATGCTCTACATAACGTTTAAAAAATTAAAATATTATATATATCTTTTCTAATAAACTATATTATGTTTTTTCAGACAAATAGACATAAACAGAAAAGTTTTAGAAAATTTGTGTTAATGTTTTAATTATTAAAATAAAACAAATAAAATATTGGGGATCTACCCATTTTGGGGAATTATTAATAATAGAGTTGTTTATTTTAGTTCTAACCCATTAACTGTTTTAATATGGGAAGAGGCGACGAAATATATTTGAAACTATTGGAGTAGCTTTTGTTCAAAGAAAAAAACAATTGGAGTAGCCTTTATGTTTTTTACTTTACCACATACATGAAAATATATACATATCATTCTTTCTTTTGTCCTTTTCATCTTTAGAATATCTCTTTTTACATTCAACCTTCCATGATTCACAGACATACATACATTTATATATATATATGACACGATACGAACTTTTTAAAACCAAAAGGAGACCCATATGAGATGATGATGACGATTGTGACAAATAATGGTATTTTGTTAGGAATAAGAAAATATATTAGATGCTTTGTGGATTAAATTTTTGAAAAGTCTATAGATCTGTTTATATATATATATATATACATATAATTTGAGATAACATTTTAGATAATTTTTGGAATTTAAAATATCAAATCAATGTTTTCCTGTTTAAAAGTTTTATTGTTTATATTTAACACAACATACATTTTTAGAAGTAAGTATTACTTTTAAATATACCAACATAGTAGGTTAGCTAATATTTAAACATGTTTCACATATGCTCTATATTTTTTTATTGTATTTTCTTATGCTCGATAATTTAGTTAACTAATTCATGTTTAAACTACAAAAGATTTAGTTTTGGATCCATCATTAGAAATTGGCTAATTTAAATATTTAGATTATTATATATTTTAAAAATCCGCCGCTGGAAATTTAGAACCTAACCCTTCGTAAGCAGAGCCAAAACAATGTGACCGGAACCTTAGCCCAGGTTCGTAAACATCTCGATCGAGAGACATGAGAAGGAAAGTGAGCAAATGGAAAACGAGGAGACAAGGGAGAGAATACCTCCGGCTCCGACGATGGCTCTCACACGCGACCATACGCCGGAGAAAAATTCAATTTAGCTTCGAGAGTTTGAAAGGATTTGGAAGAAGAAAGAAATGTCCTCCTAAAACTCCAACTTGAAATTGGCTAATTAGTATTTGGAAATATATTTCAAATAGTCGAATTTTTAAAATTAGTTATATCTAACGTACACACAAAAAATTACCAACATTTTTACTTCTTTAATTAAGATATATAAGAACAAAATATAGGCTGGATATATGTGATTCATAAGCTTTCCTTGTAAAGTATAAGAGAAATCTCGTATTGGTATTTTATATTTTTATACGTTGATGTCAAATATCGTCTTCTACTATGGGTATGAATGGTGACCAAAGAATGAAGATGAACAATACATTTTTTAATATTCTAAAATTTTTTACCATTCATAAGGAATAATTTTTTCTTTCTATTCTTTCTTATTTCTTTTGTTGTAGAGAAATATAGAACAAATATGTTTCTCGCTAAATATGATAAGAAATTTTTATTCCTTATCATTTCTATAGTTTTATTCTTTTTCGTTCTTTTCATATATGTTTTCAATGTTCCCGTGATAGTTACCAGTTATACCCATCTCTTAAGTGTCATAGTTACACCATGGTAATATGTTCTATAAAGCTTTTTAGATCCAGTTTTTGTTCTCTATAAATTTTTATTCACATATGATAGGGAGAGAAAAGAGCTGTTGAGGGTTGTCTCACGCACACTGTCGTTATATGGCGAATGGATTGGGTCCACTGACGTCTGTAGTTCTCATATTTTTTTTTCTTTCTAAAAATTAATTTACGTATTCAAAAAGAGAATAATAAATTGTTCTGTATAGGTGTTAGTGTCTACAGTCGGCTGCCAATTTTTTTAAAAAATAGTTTCATTCAAATGCGTAACAAACAAAAGAATTTTTTCAGCAAACAATATTTAATTTATATAATATTAGCATCCTACGTACCGTATAAAATATCATACATAAAATAAAAATTACACCAAACTAACCAAGCTAAGATTGATTTAATCTGTTTGCTAGCTATGGAGTTCGGTAGTTTTATTTATTTATTTGTTACTACCCTAGCACTCGTTTCACTTGTCACTATCACCTCCTCTCATCTATTACCTCACATAAATTTCTCTGTTATTTTTTTACCAAAAAAAAAAAAATTTCTGTTTTTAATTGTCTATTAAAAATTAACAACAATTAATCTAAAATCAGAAATATCCCGTTTTTAGGGCTTTATTCAGATAAGAAATCAGTGGAAGTCAAAAAAGAATTTAATGTTACGAGTTTCTTCTCTCTAGATTCATTTTTTTTCTCTCTCTCTCTCACCATCACACATAACACAGAAGAATCCATGGCTGCTTCTTCATCCTCTAATGCTTCCTTCTTTGGAGTTCGAGAAGAAGATCAAACTCACCTTCTTCCTCCGAATCCCTCCGCGGCCGTCGCTCCTCCTCCTCCTCACCACCAGCCACTGCAGTCTCAGCAACCTCTTGAAGCTCCACCGCAGAAAAAGAAGAGAAATCAACCAAGAACTCCAAGTAAGTTAATTATCACTCCTTAATTGAATCTTATGATCATCTTAATCTTATAAAATCATGTGATAAAATTTTAAAACATTGATTGGTGAAAACTAGAAAGCTCTTTTTCACTAGCTGAATCTAGAAATAAGAAAATTAGCAAAACCCTAGTTCTTGATTTTCCAGAATTGAGATTTTCATTAACCATATCATGCAATAAAAAATTCCTTAACTAATCAATATTTTTGCCTCGATTTATTCTTCTTCTCTTTATTAGATTCCGATGCAGAAGTGATCGCTTTATCTCCAAAGACACTAATGGCTACAAATAGATTCATATGCGAAGTATGCAACAAAGGTTTTCAGAGAGAACAGAATCTACAACTTCATCGAAGAGGACACAATCTCCCATGGAAACTTAAGCAGAAGTCGACCAAAGAAGTGAAGAGGAAAGTGTATCTTTGTCCGGAGCCCACGTGCGTCCACCATGATCCGTCACGTGCTCTCGGAGACCTCACCGGAATCAAGAAACATTATTACCGTAAACACGGTGAAAAGAAGTGGAAATGCGAGAAATGTTCTAAGCGTTACGCTGTTCAATCGGATTGGAAAGCTCACTCCAAGACTTGTGGTACCAAAGAGTATCGTTGCGACTGTGGTACACTCTTCTCCCGGTAATTATTCGAAAATATTTTGAACAATTTAAATTATAATTAATCATATATAGCTCAATGATATGTGTGTGAATATGTGTCTTGAGTCATTCTTCATGGATTAGGGTTTATTCTTAGGTTCACTTTCTGTTTCGCTTCGAAGTCTTGGATGCTCTTATCGCTTTCTTTCCTGCAGTAAATGCAACTTTAATTTCTTTTTTCCTTTTGTATATAAAGATATTAAAAAATCATAATTGATAGATGAACACGTGAATGTATGTGTGCATGATATAACCATATCTATATATGACACTGAAACTGCCATTTTTCTTTTTTTTTTTTGAACAAAAAACTGCCATATTTCATTAGATACTTTCTAGCAGAAACTCAAAACCAAAGAGGACCAATTTCAAATTTGTGTTCTTTTATTGTTTTTCTATATATCTTGCCTCGTAAACACCGCCCTATTTTCTGTCAGAGAAATAAAATTGATTTTTCTCAGGATTTTTTTCCTTAGATTTAATTATGTACTTATACTACGGGCAGTTCACGTGCTGCTAAACAATATAATAGAGAGTTTGTCATTACAGAGTTTCCCTTTTATGTTTCGTTTGTACTCTGCACCATAACTACACAAGCCACATAATTTTTTTTTTGAACTGAACCACATGATTATTTTCGATTTATTATAATTACAATATACATTTTGCATAAAAACAAAATGGCGCTAATATTTGATAGAAGTGGCAACTAATACACTACAAACAATTTCGATTTTGAATTTTGTTTTGGTTCTTGGTTGGATTTTGATGTGTGTGTGACGTAGAGTTCTATAAATGGAATGAAGCCAGGGAAATAAAAATATGGTGGTATACGTGCACGCACACACACATCAAAATATATAAGTGCATTTATGTCTAATATAATCCTGATCAATGAATATATGCTGAAGTTGCATTTATTGAACTTATAGGATCTTGAATTAAAACAGATTCAGATATTCATTTCTCAGTCATTCTCTCTACATACTAATTTCGTGAAACATAACTTTTTCCACCTACCTTAACTTTTGTAATTCTCTGTATACACATATATTATTTAAATACACATTAATGCACACATACACATATCTTATGCATATAAAATATCATTTTAGAATTAAATAATGATTATTTTAATTAGTTATTGCATATATACAGATAGGCTTATTTTTGGCTTCACCCCCTATGGTGAACCTCCAATAAAATTGTGTTATTTCATATTCGATATCTTTAAGAAAAGGAAACAAAATATTGTCAAGCTATATTATGTTTTTAAAATAAAAAGGTAAAAAATAAATGAATAAACATAGTAGTCGTTACAGAAAAAAAAAAAATTTAATGTCTTCAGCAAAACACTAAATCCTAAACCCTAAATCCTAATCCCTAAACCCTAAATCCTAAACCTTTGGGTAAATCCTAAACCCTTTGGATAAATCCTAAACTCTAAATCAAAAACACTAAACACTAAAATACTCAAGGGTTTAGGGTCTAGAGTTTAAGATTTAGGGTTTAGGGTTTAGTGCTTTAGTGTTTAGTGTTTTGATTTAGAGTTTTGGATTTATCCAAAGGTTTAGGGTTTACGTTTTGGGTTTAGTGTTTACGGTTTAGGGTTTAGTGTTTTGCTGACGACGTTAAAAATATATTTTTTTTAAATATATTTTTTTTAACTACTATTATTTTTTATTTATTTTTTACGTTCTTATTTTAAAAACATAATATAACTTGACAATATTTGTTTTATTTTTTTTAAAAGATATCGAATATGAAATAATGAAATCCTATTGGTTGGTGAACCTAGATATTCACCCTCTAGGTGAACCCAATAATAACTTATACCGATATATACACAAGATAGTTGTTAGTAAGAAAAATTATATAGACATACATCATCAAACTTGAAGTGTGACACAACATTGTACTCCTATTTATGTATATGCATCAATGCATGTGGGTGTGTAAGCTGTTATAAATTTACGTATATGTAATAGTAATAGATTCGTATAATAGAGTAGTAGACTGACTTTCTAGAGTTGTTCAAAAAAAAAAGAGTAGTAGACTGACTTTCTACCCATCCATCGACTTTTCAAGATCCCATAATTACACAAGAATATATTTGTAGCTACGTGACATGATGAGTCTCTCTCTCTACTTATAAATACTTTGTTCTTTTATTTTCCCCAAAATATGTCTTTTTATTTTATCGCTTAATTTATCTGACGATCCAATAGATTCCATTATGAATGAAATGACTAATATTATCTTTTTGTTTTGAGTCACAGGCGAGATAGTTTCATTACACATAGAGCCTTCTGTGACGCGTTGGCTCAAGAGAGTGCGAGACACCCAACTTCTTTGACTTCTTTACCAAGTCATCACTTCCCGTACGGACAAAACACCAACTCCAACAACAACAGTTCAAGCATGATGCTTGGTTTGTCCCACACGGGGGCCCCACAGCATCTTGATTATCACTCTGGCGACGTTCTCCGACTTGGAAGCGGCGAAGGAGTAGGTGGAGGAGCCGCCTCACGCTCTTCATCTGATCTCATTGCTGCAAATGTTTCAGGTTACTTCATGCAAGACCAAAACCCTAGCTTTCATGATCAACAACAAGGATTTTTGGCTGCAAGCAATAACATCAAGCCATCACCAATGAATTTTCAACAGAGTCTGATGCAGTTCTCGCATGATAGCCATAACTCTCCTTCCTCCAATCTCTTCAATCTCAGTTTCCTCTCTGGAAACAACGGAGCTGCTTCTGCTACAAGCAACCAGAATGCTGCTGCTGTTTCTTCCGGTAATCTTATGATCTCGAACCATTTTGATGGCGAAAATGCTATTGGAGGCGGAGGAGGAGGGGAAGGAAGCACGGGTCTCTTTCCTAACAATCTGATTAGCTCGGCGGACAGAACAAGCTCAGGAGCAGTGCCTTCACTCTTTAGCTCATCAATGCAAAATCCCATATCAACACCTCAAATGTCAGCCACTGCTCTTCTTCAAAAAGCTGCTCAAATGGGTTCAACCTCAAGCAGCAGCAACAACAACAACAACAACGGAAGCAGCAACAATAATAATAACAATGCCTCATCCATTCTAAGAAACTTTGGGAGTGGAATGTACGGAGAAAACGAGAGTAATCTCTATGATTTGATGAACTCTTTCTCTAACCCCGATCCAACGGGAAACAACGTTAATGGAGTACATTCTCCGTTTGGTTCGTACGGAGGAGTGAACAAGGGATTAAACGCTGATAAACAAAGCATGACTAGAGACTTTCTTGGAGTTGGACAGATCGTAAGAAGCATGAGTGGAAGCGGAGGGGTTCAACAACAGCAACAACAACATGGGAATAGTAGAGAAAGAGTTGGCTCTTCGTCGGATTCTGTCGATAGAAACAGCACGACTTTGAATCCTGGTGGTGGTCCGGCAACTTCACCACCGTATGGAATCCATCATGCTAGTTTCTAGCTAAGAGAATTTTTTTAAAAAGGTTTCTGGTTCATCAACATAGATGCTATCTTTTTCAGGTACGCATGTCGTCATCAAAATCCGCAATTATAATTTTGTTGCGAGTCTCTTGATACTTAAGTTTATCAGCAAAAAATAGTTGCAATTTATCTAAACTCAGCTCCTTTTTCTCTCTTGTGAAAGATTTTGCGTTTATAGTTTATATAAATGGATTCATGACTCTTAAAAAGAATTGCAGCTGAGTTTATGCCTTTATGGTTTGAGAATGTATAATTTTATTGTTTTGTTTTAAATGGTTCGTAGAGTTCTTCATATTTGATATATATATTTTTGGCTTATGAAATGTTATATACAAAAATTATTATTGTTTCTCATGGCTTAAAGTTTCAGATAAATGAGTAATTTGTTTATTTTGAACTCAATTTCGAGTCTTTGTTCTCTATATAGATATGTATTAGTGTCACATCTAAAACGAACACTATACTAACGAGTTTAAGCTATAAAGAATTTGGGTGTGAATAATTGTTTATTTATTTATTTTTGTTAAAAAGCAGTTTTGGTATTTGTTTTTGGCTGTACTATTTATCGTCTTATCATTGCATGGTGCAGTCAATGAGTTGGAGGGTGCAAGCAGCTTTTGCTACGTTTCTTTGTCTTTTTGTTTTTATTTTCTTATATTTGCCGTTTTATTCTTTTATTTCTTTTCATTTGTCATCCTCACTAGCTGGCAATGTCACGAGTGTTTGTCCTGTGATCCCCCTTTCTAAATATTTCGATACATGTATACATACATGTCACATGTGCATATAACATATAAAATATAAATATGCATTTGTATAATTTTGTACGTAATATGTTCCTACCATATCCTAAGGCTTGTCCCGATCATATTTGAATTTTCCGATCATATATGAATTTGACGGTCCAAAAATGTTTCAAAATTCACAGTCTACATTATTGATGCTGATTTTTCCGGTTAATAATAGCATCAATATGAAACTAGTTCTAATGCAAATATAGTTTGCACCGTTTTGATTTCGCTTGGAAGCATGTTTTCAAAAATATATCATTAATTTTTTAACAAGACTAATAACTTAAAAAAAAAATTTGAATCTGGATTATGATTTCGTTTCTTAATGATCTTAACAATTAAATTTATTTTAACCAAATCCGAAACACATTTAATATCCAATCGGTTGGGTGATTGGGTATGTTTGGGGAGAGAAGAGGGGATATTTTACAGAAATTTCAGTGCATCTTTAGCCTTTTTTTTGTTGATTTAAATTTTGTGTGTGTGAACATAAAATACATTACTGAAGACCACATCTGTAATTGTTGGAAAAATTAATGATATTAATAATTGTTTTATAATGTCATTGTCGTAATAGTTAATTTATTTGGAGAATATATATATCAATAAAATTATAATAAGGAGTATAATGCAGGACGACATACAGACAAGTGATGCAACTAAGGAGGCCCATCGACATGCAAACAGAAGGAGAGATGGTATCGTTGTCTCACAAAAAACAGACAGCTCTTCTTCTTTTTTTTTTTGTTGTAAACGTATTTCTTTGACGAAAGATAACATTTTCATGGTGTTATAAACCTTTCTGTTTGAGAGGGTCTTTTTTACCTTTTTTTGGGGTTCTCTTAGACTAAGTTTGCTTTGTTTAGCAAGATTAGATGCAGTACTAGGCTTTGATTTCATCAAATCTGATTGTATATCACTTTGTGTCATTACTCTGCTAATGAAAATTCACATTCTTATAAAAAAAAGATTACATTTTCATGGTGTAATGGTTAATCATCCATATGAAGAGAATTCCTTTTTATAAAATAATATATCTTAATTCATCATATCCAAAATGAATACACTCGAAGAAACTGTAAATTTTAACCATTGTCTGTAAAATAAATTGTTTATGATCGGATATTGGCCACCAGAATAAATTGCATATTACGAATTTTTATGTCTCCAACATGTAGCTAGCAGTCGAACTTTGAAGTTTGAACCAAGCTGCCAGTTTAAATTTTTTCGTTTACTTTTAAAATTTATACTGACCTGACCACTAAAGAGCAAAAAGTCTTCGTTTTCAAGCTGTCTGGCGCAGGACCGCGAAAATCCTAATTAAAAATTACGAAACAAAAAGCATAAGAAAGATAATATAAAGACCGAAAACGTTAAAAAATCATAAGGAAATAGACAAATTCACGGAGTCGAGATTTGATCTCTTTCTTTAACTTAATAAATAGCATGTAATGTGTGACGGTTTTATGCAATTTTTGAATCTAGGATACATCCGTGATGAAACTGTTTTGCAACACCCTAAACAGAATCTACGAACTAACTACTACGATATACTCTCGAGACACTTACTTTAAAAAAGAAAAAAAATCTAAAGTATCTTTTTCTAGTGAGAGAAAGGTTCTTTTGTGTAGTGAGAGATGAATGTGTGTGTTATGAGATAATTGAATTTGTGAAGTGCTTATAGGGTATTTATATTGAATAAAAGCTTGGTCACCAAGTTAGCTAAACTATGGGTTCTTTATTATAGAGTAGCCCATAATATACAGTGTATCCCAAATAATTTAATATCCTTGTTATAATTTTTCAGTGTGTATGACCGGGATTACTTGTATAACGACTTAACACGTTTACCGTATGCGCTAAATTGGATCATGTAGAATTGGTTAAGTACATTAGACTTCCATTGACCCTTTCATACTCCACTTCGACACTGACTCGCCTACGTTTTTAGTTAATTGATGTTGAGTGTCTAGTGGCTTTTTTTTTGAAATTTTACTTGAGTAGTTTTAGGCTTATAATTTCTCAAGTATCTTTACAGCATAATGATCCTGAGATAAAATTGTCCCGTCAGGAGTCTTTGTGATTTTAATGCCGAGAATAACATCCGCAAGACCCATGTCTTTCATGTCAAACTGACTATGAAGCATGTTCTTGGTTTGTTGAATGATATCTCTGTTACTACTGGTGATGAGCATGTCATCAACGTACAAACACAACATAATATACCCACTTGGAGTACATTTCAAGTATATACATTATCACATTCATTGATGCTGAATTTATTTGACATTATAACATTATCAAACTTTTCATTTCATTGTTTTAAAACTTTCTCGAGCCTATACAATGACTTCACAAGTCGACAGACTTTATTTTCTTAACCCTGGATCATAAATTCTTTGGGTTGTTTCATGTATATCTCCTTTTCTAAATCACCGTTTAGAAAGGTAGATCTAAATTTTATTTGACGGATTTCCAAGTCTCTTAATGCTGCAATTGCAATTAATAATCTGATTGAAGTTATTCTCTTCCAACTAGAATAGGTATCAAAGAAATATAGACCTTCTTTATGTTTCCTTTCACCACAAGTTTGACCTTGTACTTATCAATTGAGCCATCAAGTTACAACTTGGTTTTGAGTTGCCATCTACACCCTAGTGTTTTAAACCCTTGAGGTAACTAAGTTATTTCATAGGTATGGTTCTGCATTATAGAATGCATTTCACTACTGCCTGCTTCTTTAAAAGAAGGTGAGTCAGGTGTAGACATGGCTTCAATGTAAGATTTTTGGTTCATTCTCACTGAGAACTAACATTATAAAATCTTCACCATATGAGTTTTCCTTACGAGCTCTTTTGGTTCGTCTAGTTTCGTCTTTCATTTCTTCTGCATCGATTACAAAAGAGCCAGAAGTACTTGCCTCATAACTAGAGGTCATCACATCTCTTTCTTTAAGAGTGCGTTTCGGATATTGTTTATTCTTACATGGAAATGTCAGTTCAAAGAATGATGAATTCCTTGACTCCATGATCGTATTAACATGGATCTCTGGTATATCTGATTTATGAACCAAAAACCTATAAGCACTGTTGTTGTGTGCATAACTGATGAATCTACAATCCACGGTTTTCGGTCCAATTGGAACCTTTTTAGGAGGTAGTGCTATGACTTTTGCTAAGCACCTCCACATTTTTAGGAGTTAGTGGAACTAATTTTGCCGAGCACCCCCATACTTTGAGGCATTTGTACGAATGTACATTACGTTTTCAAAGTACATGGTCTTTTGCCAATGTTTGAATGTGGTAAGCAATGCGCCCCCCCCCCCCCCCCCTAAACATTTCCTGAGTTAATTAAGGATCATGCATGATTGCATTCTTCCGTTAAGAGTTTAGAACTTTTGTTCCGCAACTTCATTGGATTCTAGTGAATAAAGAGCAATTATTATGAGGAATAATGTTAATTCTCTTAAGAACACATTTATTCTCATTTAAGCTGCTACATATATGTTACATTATGTTATGGAACGTTGACCCAAAACTACACTTTATATGTTAGTTTTTATCAAATTGGTTTGAGATTTCACATTGTCTCTATGTAAACCAATATTGTTACAACATTAGCCAGCCTTGCTATGATGTGTGTCGGCTTTTTAAAAAATTTCATTGAACTTCTTTTAAGCATGTTGCTTTCTGAATTTAATGTATAGTTTTTTATGAAAATTAGGCTTTCCTAGTTCTTTTGCTCATTCACTTTTGCATTATGTTCACAACTGTGAATATCATATGCTTTGTGATTTGCATTTTTGACTTACTTGAAAGTCAAATCATATGTCTCGTAACCTTTACTTGTGAGAGATAGGTTTTACTAAAAATTTCCAATTTACCAATAGACCTAGTATATCAAATTTATTGACATACATGTAGTCGTTATCTCATGCATAAAAAATAACAGCTCTTTGATTATTATATATAAACATATGTTCCTTAAAATAATAATTTGTCATTGCAAAATTCTTTGAGCGTGTGTTCTAAGCCTTAATTTGTCCATAAAAAAACTAAAAGTTCCATGAAAGTAGTCAATTCTCTATACACTTATATGGTAGTTTTTACTAGGTATAAGCAAATCTTCACATGAAGACGATCCAAATAGATGACCATTCTCAATTAGGGTTGTCGTCTCACTGGTCATATGTAAATATTTCATGATTATTTGAACGCAATATTTAAATTTAGATTTATTCAAAGGAAAAATATTTGAATAGGATCTAAATATAGATTTGATATTCAAAAAATAAATATTTTATAATCATTTACATACAATTTTTATATTAAGATTTATCTATAATGACACAATCTTTAGATATCAATTTATCCATTAAGGGTTATTTGGACTCAAGCATTAAAATTAAATTTATCCAAATATTATGAACCCAATCTTATAAGATTTATCCAAAAATCTTATGAACTCAATCTTCAAAGTCTTATTCATATTTTATAAAACTTATCTTAAGAGTTTAATTTTTGTAACTCATTTATTGACTTAGCATCGGAGACATCATTAGTCATTGTTGAATCTATTCATAAAATACAAATGGTAGTAAGTATTTGAGAACTCATTCAAATGAGCGATTAATATTAAATCACAATAAATGTTCTCAGAAATCGCGTAAAGTGTTCTTAAATGTTTATCGTCGTTCCTAGAAATTGCCTATGAGGCGTGCTTAAACGCTATTCTTTAAGGATCATTTTTTTCTCTTTAAGAGAAACGAAATCGCGAACCTGTCAAAGACTGCCGCGTAGATCGTTTCTTAATATGATTTGTCTTGTTAGATCAAAATGTTCTAAAGAATAGCTAAAGAGCGGTTTTAGAACCGTTTCAGATCATACTCCTGGAACCGTTTTAGAACCGTTTCACCCCTGGAACCGATCCGATCATACTCCCCGTCATATGGCTGGAGGAGTATTATCTCTGCTAGATCTCTGGTTTGTAAAGGACTAATTAAAAGGGTGGGAACAGGGTCAACTATTCTTGTGTGGAATGACCCCTGGATCCCAGCCACCCGCCCGAGACAAGCAAACAAAAACCCTCTTCACTGTTACCCGGATCTTACAGTGGATTCTCTCATTAATTGGGAATCCCGAACATGGAAATCATCGGTAATTAGGACTTTGGTGGACCCTGATGATGTCAAAATTATTGAAAGTATTCCTTTAAGTAGGAATCAGATGGAAGATAGAAATGGTTGGCACTTCACTAGCAACGGGAAATATACTGTACAATCTGGGTATCAAGTGGAACGAGTCTATCCAGACAAGGAAAAACCACCGGAATTTTATGGACCAACAGTGGATATACTTAAAGCCTATTGCTGGAAAATAAGGTGTCCTCCAAAGATAAGGCATTTCTTGTGGCAATTACTTTCAGGTTGTATAGCGGTGATGAAAAATTCAAAGGCAAGAGGTATACAAGGAGACACTTGTTGTGTACGGTGAGGAAACCAGGAAGAATCAATTAATCATGTTTTCTTTGAATGTCCCCCAGCAAGACAAGTGTGGGCGCTATCAAAGATACCATCGAATCCGAATCTCTTTCCTATAAGCTCTTTTTTTGCTAATATGGACCATCTCTTTTGGAGAGTTAACCCTAAGATGGAGGATCATCAGTTTGCATGGATAATATGGTATATATGGAAAAGTCGAATAACAAAGTGTTTTAGTAACATTGATACTGATCCGAGGGATACTCTCAAACTAGCGGAGCTGGAATCTACACTTTGGGCTGAAGCGCAGGTATTAAGGAATCAGAGTTTGATACAAGAAGTACAGACCAGACCCACTCGGGAAAATGTAGGAAGATGGTGTTTTACAGACGGTTCATGGAAAGATAAAGACCTATTTTCAGGGCAAGGCTGGTGTAGTACTCTCCCCGGTTTTGATAGTTTGCTAGGGGCAAGGAATGTACAGGCATGTCTCTCCCCTCTCCATTCGGAGATTGAGACATTAATTTGGGCAATGGAATGTATGAAGAATTTAAGACAGTTTCAGGTTACTTTTGCTACGGATTGTTCTCAATTGGTGAAGATGGTTTCAGAATCTGAAGAATGGCAAGCTTTTGAAAGCTACCTGGAAGACATTAAGCTTCTCAGAAGCAGTTTCCTCAACTCAGATATCATTCATGTTCCTCGGACGGCGAACCTTAAGGCGGATAGCTTAGCACGCAGTGCTAGAAACCAACCGTCTTTTGTCGTGCACATGGATGCAGAGTTACCACTTTGGTTTACAGAGTCAATATGAGTCTGTAAATGTTTGATGTCAAAAAAAAAAAAAAGAACCGTTTCAGATCGATTTAAAAACGTTTTATAAAACTGTTTTATTAAATCGTTTTAAAAATATTGTTCGCAATATACAATCCGATTCAAAGTCTATTTCCTTATGATTTCTTAAAGTTTTCGGTCTTTATGTCATCATTCATATGCTTTATATTTCGTAATTTTCAATCAAGGTTTTCGCGGTCCTACAATCTTAACTCAATAAATCCCATGTAATGTGTAACGGTTTTTTACGATTTTTGAATCCGAGGATACGACCGTGAGACGGTCGACGAACTGCTTTCGTATTCCCGAAACAAATCTAAACAATCTATCAATAAGCTTTAGTCTCGCTAGACAGTTAGAGCTTTAAAAAATTGAAAAGGAAGTTTAATCTAAATCTATTTTTCTTAGTTGAGAACCTTTTTAATGTATAAGTAAAACTGAAAATGAATAGCATCAGTGTGTTGCTCTATGAGAAAAAATTAAACTTGATTTGCCATCACAAGTACCTTTTAATCATTCTATCTCTTTAACACCTAAAATTAATAAAAATAATAAATAAGGCTAAATTCATTCACATTCCAATTAATTACCCAGCCATTATTTTAATTGGTGGGTCCAACAGTCGGTGAAAAAATTTTTGTATCTCCAAGAGCAATATAGCCCCAGCGGTAACTTTGTCTGGAATATTAAGTGTTTCTAACAACATTCCAATAATGTTCAGAGATTGGAGTATGAAGAGGATTAAAAGTAAAGCGAACTATAATATTTAGTATTTGTCAATAAACCATACACTACAGAACAACCTTGAATTCCGGAAAAAAATCGAGCGATAATCGCGATATCCATTAACGTCCGTCGCAGCCAACCAGAATACACAGCAAACGACATCGAATTCGATTTAATTCGAACGGTAATCATTGCTCAACGCGAATTCCCGTCGAAAAAATCCACGGATTCCCGAATTCCCCGATCCTTGTCGGAATTCATACGGAAAAACGGCTGGAATACTCCAGCGAAAATTCCTGGACGATCTCTAAATTCGAAAATATTGTGAAAAATCCAAAATATCCAAATATATAGTTAAATAATCAGGATAAAAATGTAGGAAATATCGTAAATTTTAAAACTTAAATACAACAAAATATAGAATCATTTAAAATATAATTAAAAAACAAAAACATAAAAAACATTTTAAACATAAAAAGTTAAATTAGAAATATAAACAAAAATTTATTTTTAAAAAAGAAATATTAAATAACATTTAAAAAAAATTTACATTTAAAACATACAAGATATAAAAATATAATATTTTTACAAAAAACATAAAAAAAATTAATTAAAAATTTCAAAATAAGTAATAGCAGTATATTTAAAAAAAAATATATTAAAATTATAAAGTACTTTTTTTAAAAAAACAAATTATAAATGTGATATTTAAAAAAAACAACAATTTTTAAAGTTATAAAAAAATGAAAAAACATTTAGTAAAAACGTTTTAAGAGAAAATAAAAAAAGATAAAAAGTTTTTTTACAAAAACGTTTAAAAATAAATAAACGTTCACATTTAAAACACAGTTAATTAAGCATAACAAAAACGTTTTATATTTAACACAAAATACTAATTTAAAAAAAACAAATTTAAAATTAAAAAATAAGTTATTAATAAAAACATTTAAATATTTCAAAAAACATCATTTATTGTTCTAAACTCTTAAAATTTGACTACCGCAAAAAAACATCCCAAAAACTTAAAAATATCAAAACTAAATTTTTTTTAAAATAAAAATTATTTGAAAAAAAAAAGTTGAAAAAAAAAATATATACTTCAAACATACAAAAAACTTTTTAAATAAAAAGACATAATTTAAAATATATTTAAAAAAAAAAAAAAGTTGTAAAATAAATAGAACAAAAATATGAAAGTAAAAAAACATGTAAAAATTTTTAACCAGACATTTAATTTTCAATAAAAATAAAAATTAAAAGTAAAAAAAGTAAAAAACACAAAACAGAAATAAATAAAAAGTTTTAAAAAATGTTTATAAAAAAGTTCCTGTACAAAAAAAATAAAAAAAAAACAAATAAGTTATACAAATAAAAACGTTTTAAGTGGAAATATAAAAAGTTGATTACACAAAAAGAAAGGAGGATGTATTAAAATATAAAATTTGAGGGAGATTTCTACTGAGGTTTAGATGATTTACTGAACAGAGATTAAAATGATTAAATAACCACCTAAAATATCAACTAAAACCATGAGATCTGAATTTAAAATATTTTAACTAAGAAACTCCACCCAAACACTTTAAAATCACTTTAAAACTTTAAAACTCAACATCTTAAAATGTTTTCAATAACACTAGATTTGAGAGTGATTCATAAAATGTCAAGTTTATTAACACTGGATTTTAAATGAGATTTTAAAATTCATGTTTGAATAACAGTAGATTTATCATTTTATTGTAAATCACCTAAAACTCTCATTGAATACACCCTTCTAAAAGTAATTAGTTTAAAATTTAAAAATCAGTTTATTCAAAAAAAAAACATCTTATAAATTTAATAAACACAAAATATCATTCCTAAAACTAATAAAATCTTCAAACTACCTTTCAATCCTTCTAAATTCAAAATCCCTAAAACTAACTTTCAAATCTAAACTAATTTTTTTAAAAATTATATTAATATTTTAAAATAGAAAAGTTATAAAAACGTTTCTAAAAATATTTATAAAGCTAAAAAGATATAGAAAATATAAAATATATTTTAAAGTTAAAAAAGTTTTGTAAGAATAATAAGAAGTTGGATAAAATACTTTAAAAATATTAAAATATTTTTAAAAATTTTAAACTTTTTTAATATTGTTTTAAACAGTTTATAAATATCTAAATATATTGTAAAACTTGAAAACAAATCTATTTTTTTGAAAGTATGTAAAAATTATTAAATACAGTTTTTCCCCTTTTTATGATAAATAATTAAAAAAATCAAATTATTTTTATATATTCAAAACAGTTGTAAAAACGTTTTCAAGTGGAAAATGGAGAGAGAGAGAGAGAGAGAGAGAGAGAGAGAGAGAGAGAGAGAGAGAGAGAGAGAGAGAGAGAGAGAGAGAGAGAGAGAGGTGTTGTTTCACCAATATGTATTAAAAATTTCCGACAGAAAATATCCGTTAGAAATTCGTCGAAAATTTTCAGAAATTTTTGCTTCTGCAGTAACCAAAAAAGTTTGGCGGTCAAATTCCCAGTTTTTTTTTGGATTCCCAACGGAATGCCTTATCCGTCCGGAATCCGTTCGGGAATCCCCCGGGAAAGTGTGGGTATTTTGTTGGTCGAGTCAAAACCAAGAACCGTCGGAAATTCGTCGAGAATTCCCTACGGAATCCCGATGGATTGTGGTTTCAGATTATGAAAAATGACGAAAAACAGTCGAGATTATCCAATTACGTTGTACATGCAATAGAGAAAAGTTTATAACACTCACAACTAACAAAAACACTTAAAACCCATTTGTAAAAAAATGTCTATGAATTCTTTTAAAAGTATACATAATGTCAACTAGATGTTTATGATTCAATTGAATTACCTTTAGGTGATGTTTTTTGAAAATAATTTTGAGTGTTTACTATGTCCAAACTTGTTTTACACTTATCATATTATCCGGTAATCTTATTGTGACCATTAACCCCTCAATTGTTATATTTATAAGATCCTAAATTGACTTTTGTCAGGAATCCGTCGAGAATTTTTGGCAGATTTCTTACGTAAATATTTTTTTGCTTATGTCAAGATCCGACGGATTTCTGACGGAGATATTTTTCTTTGCTTCTGTTGGGAATCCGTTTGGAATTCCCTACGGATTCCCGATGGAATTTTTTTTTTGTTTCCGTTGGTATCCGTCGGGAATTTTCGACGAATTCTCGACAGAAGTCATTTTTGGGTTTTTATTGAGAATCCATCTGGAAATTCTTATGGATTCCCGATGGATATCATTTTTTTGGTTTCGTCGAAATTTCATCGAGATTTCCTTAAAAGTTTTCGACGGATTTTATTCAGTCAGGAATCCCGTCAGTAATTGCATTGTTTTTTTTTGTAGTGCGAGAAATATTAGAAGAGAGACAAAACGGAAATTCGATCCTTGGTCCAAATGTTTAATTGGTTCAAGTGTTTTTGTTTTTGTGAGCTTAGAAGAAAGGTAAGGGCATGATTAACCCCGGTCTCTTAGCCGGGGTTCTTAACTGATGATTTGACATTTTTTTTTGTTTTTTTATTCTTTTCGGCTAAGAGACAACTCTTATATCTCTTATTTAAGAGAACGTTATTAGCTTTTCTTGGTTAAAATCTAAGAAAAGCTAAGAACCGTCTCTTATCCGAAGCGAACAACCCCAGTTAAGAGACTGAGGTTATTCATGGTCTAAGAGGTTAGACGTGGTTTCTATGGAAGAAGATTGTCTCCACGATAGAGATATGAGCGATAAAAAGTATGACTCCAGGTTTTGGACAGAATTGAATAGAAGAGAGAAATTGAATTTCAGTATAATTTCTCCTTAGATTAATGTTGTTATAAGCTTTTCTAACTACAAATACTTATTTAATAAATAAGATTATCCTATAATTTGGTTTTCAACAACATAAGATGTTAATGCACTGTTATAAATGTATTGCAGATAAATTAAATATATACATAAATTAAGTTAAAAAAAAAAATTATCATTCAGTTTATCCAACCGTAGAAAAAACTTATTTCACAATTTTTAATTTTGCTTATATATTAAATCATTTATGACTCTATCTATAACTTTTCTCATCTGGTCAGCAAAGATACCCCTGTTGTTCCTTCTTAGATCTCGGCATTGTATGTGGAGTTAAATCTTGTGAGGTGTAAACTCGTTTCCACGAATTGGCTAATGAAAATTTGATGTTTGAGCAAAAAAAATTAAATAAAAAAGTTCATGCCAACGGTGTGATAGATTGTAACCTCAAATAACAATTGAAGCAATAAAGTATCAGTGAGTTCCTGCATATCATCCATGATTGTCCTGGCCGTGTAAGTCCAGTCCAGCGTGTCTCGAGGATAAAGCATACGGCCAGCAGCACAAGTTATTCCCATGTTTGTATTCCGTCATCCATGTCATTGATAAATGAATTAACATTGTTTTTAGTTCAAATTCATGTTTTTCTTCCCTCTACATCTCATTTTCTAACTCTTCATTTATTTTATTAGCTATAAGACTTTCCTGTACCAGCTGGTATATTTTTATATAAATTTTCAAAACCTTTGGATTGTTAAGCAAATATGGATACCTCCTGACCAGTCTTGTCCAAAGAAGATTAATGAGGTTAATATAGCAATATAAAGGGCTTTCGTTCCGAGCCACTACCTAGGCTTTAACTAATTTCATGGGACTATTAGACCAATCGAAGGCTTGTCAAGTCTATCGAGGCTAATCAGAGGGTTTATTCGTGGTAACTTTTTTTATCGAAAAATTTAAGATCTTGTGACCCTTGCTGAACTAAAGAGGTGGCTACTAGAAAGCATACATGATTCCACCCTAAAAAAGGAATCACCATCCGCTTTCCATAAGTTCATCCATAGGCTGTGGGAATGGATTCATGTACCATAGTTTGATTGATTATCCAAAATGTGCCTCCAATATTCTTTCCCTTATTTTGTAGAGATGTTAAAAGTTATGTCACTCGATTCAAGTAACTGATTGATCAAATATAATAAATATGCATATATTATGCATGTATTAGCTGGTGTATGTATGGCCCAATTTAAGATTTCCCATAATGAAGTGGACCAAACATAATCAGAAGAGATCTGAAGAACTTTGTAGTATTCATAAACTTTCTCCCGACAATCTCTTCAGGGGCCAAATTTTTTTTTTTCTTCTAACTTTCACATGAACGAAATCTGTGCCATCACATGCTTTCCGTTTTAATTTTTTCTTATCCATTTCAATTAATATAAACGTACTCCTATATATTTTTCTTATATTTCAACATGAATTTCATGCGTCGTCTCTTTTTCTTCCAAATTTTGTAATAGTAAATATTTTATATTGAATTAAATAAAAATTTAAAAAGTTACATGAACCCTCAAATTGGTGTATATATACCGTCAAAAAAGTTAGTCAATCATTAATTTATCAAAACGAAAACCACTAGACCAAAGTAAATTTTTTAATTAAATGTGTAAATATTAACTTATATATACTTTTTAGTTTTACAAAATAATTTTTTTATCAAATAAATATATTATTGTTTATCTTTTTACATTTAACTTTACAGATCCTTGTCTTATAAATTTAAATTAATTATTAATAATTTAAATATTTAATTTATAATATTACTAAATATTGAAATATATTGTATAATTTAGAAATTTGTGTTGTGTTATATATATAAAGTTACATTTAAAAATAAAATAATTTTCAAAAAAATATATTTCAATTTTAGTAATATTAATAAAGTAATAATTTAAATTAATAATTTTTTTTTTAAAAAAATTACCTTTATTTTTAAATTTAACTTTATACACATAAAAAATTCTAAACTTTACAATATATTTCAACTTTTGGTAATATTATAAAGTAGATATTTAAACTAATAATAATTCATTTAAATTTATAAAACAAGGATTTTTAAAGTTAAATTTTGAAATATAAATAATTATAGATTTGTTTGATAAGAATAAAACACTAAAATTTGTTAACATTTCTTTGATAAAACTAAAAATTATATATAACTTTATGTTTACACGATTAATACAAAGCGGTTAAGATGCTCTTCCAGTCGAGTTTGAGCCTCTCAAATAACCAGTTTTTAATTTTACTGATTATATATATATATAAGAAAGTTGACTTTGTGATGAACTTATAAGAAGAGAACATAAAAAATGAGAAACTAAATTCTAATATGAGAGGAAAAAATGGACATTACGGACATTACGGTATGACAAATTTTAAAGTTTTGCTAAATCCAATATTTTACCATTTAAATTTGAAACTAGATCTCGTCAGGCGCAACCGCGCGGATGCTTGTTTCTATTTATTTTTATATAAACATTTTGTTTACAATTATAAATTAGTATATATTATAATATATATAAGGTGTGTCTATCACTTTTTAAAACATAATAATTTTACCATATATGTTTTTTATTGAATAGGTTATTTTAAACTTTCACATGTATTTATATTTTTTATTATGTTTTTTGGATTGTTATTTCATTATTTAACTCGTAATTATATATAAAGATTGGTAAATATTGTTTTATTTATCCAAATCGAAAGATATTGTAATATTTCACAAATTAAAAAAATTATAAAATTTAATTTTTAGCTTCATATATTATCGAGTATATTTAAGGTTGTTCAAACATAATAATGTTAGAGGATACTTGTTCTCCATCAAATAGATTGTTACAAATTTCACATGTGTTTGTTTGTTCTTATATTTTTTTTGTTTGTTGAATTAGTATTTCATTATTGAATAAAAAATAGAAATATAATTTGGAAAATAATAAAATATTATTATCTCCAAATATAATTAAACATTTCACAAAATAAGAAACTTAACAAAAGCTAAACTTAAAGCTTCATGTATAAATTTTATAAAAAAATTAATTAAACATTTAATTATATTTTTTAATATGAATTATATAATTTTAAAAGTTAAGATTGTAAATAGTTAAATAGTATACATATGGGTCAAGTATTCTTTAAAATATAAATATAATGGGTCAAGTATTCTTTAAATTCAATTATTGAAAGTCCAATATTAATGTTTTAAGCCCAAAATGATCAGGTAACAAAATTTTCTCCGGGAAAAAACGTGTCCTTTGCCTAACAAATTTCTTCAGTGATCGGGATCATCGCCAACCTTATGTCTTCTCTTTAATACTCTTATTTTTAGAAATGGCTGAAGGCAAATTTAGGTGACGTCATAGATGGTTAAATATTTAGGGTATTGTAAAGAGTATATTC
Source organism: Brassica napus (assembly GCF_020379485.1). NCBI lineage: Eukaryota > Viridiplantae > Streptophyta > Magnoliopsida > Brassicales > Brassicaceae > Brassica > Brassica napus. Next base: position 47,602,006 of record NC_063445.1, read on the forward strand.
TGTGAAATCACGAAATATATAGTGGATATTTATGATTCGGTTGTTATTGTTTATATATTGTGGATATTGATAAATATAGGATATTCTGTATTAGTTGTTATGAAAAAATATAAAAGATTTCGTGATTAGTTAAGGGCAATAGTAATTACTGAAATCTAACTAATTGGTTTGATACGTATCCTTAGAATATTCTAAGTTGCAATCCTGAAGCAATTATTTTTTGAAAAAATCGTTTGGATATTTTGTTTGTCGTTGATGCTGGTTTCCAAAATGGAATAGTGGTCGACATTTTAGTGGTTATCGAAAACGGAATTTTAGGAGTATTGATGTCATTTAGTTAGGCATAATAACAACCTTGATTAGAGATTAAATGTAACATGACTTTCTAGGTATAGGTCCATTAGGTCCATTTTAAAAAAAATCACACATGAATCAAGGTTGCGACTTCTGTTTTAATATATATAAGATTAGACTTTAATATTTTAGATAAAATATCTTGAATGAAATCACATGATTTCGGATTATAGACTCATACCTAGTACTGATGTCTAGTCAACAAATAAAAACATCAGTAAGACAAAGCAGTTACCTTATATAATATTTGTTGGATTTTGAATTTTTCTATAAAAGTTCACTCGCAATCAATAACTAAATATGGATGAATAGGTAGGACGACCGTATTGAAAAAATATATTAAGTAGAGTTTTTAATGTGACATGAATATGGACCACTTTCTTTTCTGCCAGACGTGAACGTCTGACAAATGGATTATATTAATTATAATGTACTATATTTATTAGATATGTAACCCTGTTCTAAAACGCGCTCTCCGCGGACGACTAATCGCCGGAAAACCGTTGATCGGCCAGAGGCCGTGGCGATTTGAGCTTATTCGCTCAATTAATCGGTAAAATTTTAAACTTCACTGTTTTTTTGTGGATTTAAGTTTGAAATCATATGCTAAGTAATAGATCTTGCAATAGTTAACCTAAAACAGAAAAGATTATCAAGAAAAAAGCAAAGATCGAAAGGAAAAGAAAAAAAGTGGCTGTAGATTCCACAGAGAACAACGTAGAAGATAGGGACACTTTCGTAATTTCTATATCATTTAACCTAAAACATTAAAAAAGTTGTCCAAAAGGGACTACGCGGTATTCGAACCCGGGACCGCTATTTAAACAAATTGACAATTACCACTAATCCACGAACGAACTTCAGGATTCATCAAAAAAATTAATATATATACCCGAACTCTATATAAAAACCCTAAAATTACTCCCCGCTTAATCCCCGTATAATCTCCGATTAATTGATTATACGCTAGACGCTACCCAACCGCACGCGTTACGCCTAGCGTAATTTAAAACAAGGGATATGTTGTATGAAACAATATATTCGTGCTTTTTCATTATTCTTTCGTCTCTTTCGATTCGTCGTTTTAGAAATTATTCTTTTTTTTTTGAAAAAAAAAATCGTTTTAGAAATTATTCTTTCATTATTACAACTAATTTTTTTGCGGCGAGTAAAACTAGTTCAAATTATTCTTTCATTATTATAACTAATTTTACTCGCCACGAAAAAAAACATATATAGAGAGTTTGAGAGTTAGCACCGAAAAACACATGCACGAAGAGTGGTAGAGTTGGCTCCAGAGGATGAGAAAAAAAAGGAAGCAGAAGTAGAGGAAGATGAAGAGGAAGAGGAAAAAGAAAAGGAGGAGATATGATTTATAGAAGAGTTAGAGAAATTGTTACTAAAATTGATGAAAAAAAGAAGAAGGAGGAACATTTTTATTTTATGTTTTCTAGATATAATAGAATACACTAAAATATTTTATTTCAATGTGAATTGCTCATTTTCTTCAGAAAATCATGAGGAAAAAGGAGGGGATATGATTGGTAGAAGAGTTGGTGGAGTTATCACCAGAATTGTTAAAAGAGAAAGAAAATGAAGTAACATTTATATTCTATATTTCCAAATAGAATAGAATTCAACAAAATAGTATAATTTAACGTAAAATGGTCATCTTATCCAAAACTGAAAAATAAGAATCAGGAACAGAAAAAAATATACGATTTGTGGAAGAGTTGGTGGAATTGTAATAAAAACGATGGAAAGAAGAAAAAACCACTACGTCAGCTGAAAAAAAGAAACAGTAAGAGAAGGTGAAGAGACGATACGAATGGTGATGGTAGTTGAAGAGAAAACAAATGAGTGATCGGAGGTAGAGTCATATATGTTTGATCACCTTGTTGATTACTTTAAAACTAGCTTAAGACCCGCACAATTGCGCGGAAAGAATGTTATATGTAAAAATAATTTTTTATCTATTATTTTTTATTTGTATTCATTTACGTATTATATTATGTATATAATTAAATAGACTAAACAAATAAATCAAATCAATACATTTTGTTTATTTATGATACTTTTTTAGTAAATAAATCAAAACAATAATTTTATTTATTTTATATGGTATATAATTGAATTTCAATGACATAAACATAGATATATAATATATTTAATATAAATATTTATTATTGAGAATTCATACTCATGTGTTAAATACAAAATTTCTAATTTACGATTTTTTAATGCAAAATTCAAAATTTAAATATTAAGTTTTCAATACAAATTTAGAAATTATCATATTTAAGTATTTTTCTATGCTATGAATGTCTAATAAATGAGACTTCATATTCATACGATTTATGATCATTTGTATCTTGTTATTACAAAAAAAAAAGTTAAACCATTGATTACAAAATTTTAGTGTGAGACATTTAACGTTTTTAGCAATTTATAGTCGTTTTAAAAATTCAAAATATAACATATAAGAAAAAAATAATTTTTATATTATATGGATAATGTGGTTGTTTAATATCTTTTAATAATATAAAATTAAAAAAAAAGAGCTATGATACAAACATTATTATCAAATATTTATTATTCATAATCATTAATTCTCATATATACGTTTTATGTAATGTACTTTATCTGCTGGGTTACGGGGGGGGGGGGGGGGGGGGGGCATTTTACTAGATGTTTAGATTGTATCAATCTACTAACCATATTATGCAATTCCGTATCTTTTATTTAAGGAAAGTGCGATAATATTATTTTGTACACTATTTATCAAATTAATAGTTAGTTTAATAAAAAATATAATAGAAGATAAGATAGACCAACCTATTTCTCTAAGAATTCTGAATTTCATTCTCATGGTGACACGTGACTACAAAATAATGTTGTAATGTTTCTCAATTAATATATAAAGGATTTATGCAAGGATATTTTGATCAGATTTTCAATTATATATATCATATTCTAGCATTTCACTTGCTATGGTTACGTAGCTAATTATAATTTCTTTTAGGTTATACGACCAAATTTCGCTTTAAATATCCCAGCCAGCTTATGGGTTTTGTAATAATCAACCAAAATAGATGGATAAACCAGTTCAAAAATATCAACCTATTTTATACGCATAAAATTTATTAGTTATTATATAGTATGTATACTCACCTACGACATAATGTTTAATAATAACTAGATTTTGACCCGCACTTTTAAAACACGAGATTATTTCTGTATTTTTAAGTTTTGTATATATGTTTAGATTTATGTATCTGATTTATTCAAGTTGTTTTAATTTTTTTTTTTAAGTTTTAGGTTTCGAGAGGAATTTTGACCAATGTTTTGCCTACTTACTTTTCAATTATTTAAATTCTAAATATTTTTTATTAAAGGAGTTTCTTATTGTGCATATATATGTTTAATTCATCTAAAATTTATGAATATTAATATTATTTTAAGGTACCAAATATTATAAGTATTTGGACTTATGAAAATAACTTTTAATAAAAATACAAATATATATATATATATATATATATATATATATATATATATATATATATATATATATACGATCTTGCTATATTATGTTTAAATCCTTGTTATAAGATATTAAAAAGGGTCCACTAATTAAATATAAATTGTTCTGGATTATGTTGAGATATTTTGATATGTTTTAAGAAAATGTGAGTATTAGAAGTAAATGTGAAAAGTTTTAATATAATTAGATAATTTAAATTTTTAAAATACTTTAGTCAATGTAAAACTAAGCATGCAACCCGGGTTTTGATTAAAGTGGTTTGAACACTAACTATATCTTGTTATGAACACGTTAGCACTACAAGAATTTATTTAAATAGCTAAGGATTATTTTGTAGCTAATGGACCAAATCTGTTGCTAGGTTTAGCATGGCGACGGATAGCGATGGATTAAATCCTTGGCCTCAGCACCGATGCTATTTGTGATCTGTAGCCAATCCGTGGGTCAGTAGCAACAGATTAGTGACAACAATTTTTGTAGCCAATAGCGAGAAATTAGCTATGACTTAGATCTGTGACTATATAGCTACAAATTTTAACAATGATTTTTCCTTAGCAAGGCTGTATCAAATGTAGCCACGGATTTGGCTACATATTATTTTTGATTAGTTGTAGCTTTTGATTTGAATTATCTGTAGCTACAATTTATAATTAAAGAAAAAAATTTTGGTGTCCAATATATCTTAATTAGTGAGTAAAACTAAATATAATAATTAATAAATAAATAAAAATCTTTACAATTATGTTAACAAACATTAATAATGTAAAGTAGATATAAATAGAAAATCTAAATTTTCAAACATCACAGAAATCATTAAGCATGATACAAGTAGACAAACAAAAAATTTAACCCGAAAAGAGAACAAAAAACAGAACCCGATGTTATCAAGATGTACATGGTCCTGTCTGTTAGGATTTGTGGATGGAAATGTCACAATTTTTTTCGATTCTGCATAAGGGAAGAGAGACAAAATCACAATTAGATAAGGTGCTTGAAAGAGAATTATAGGCTGTAAACATAGAGTAGATTGAGAGGGTACCTGTGAAGTCAAGTATATGTGTGACTCTCTGGATGCCTAATATGCCAGTGATATAGCTGTGGAGCAGCTTGTTGCTCAGGAAACCCCGACTCCTTCCTTTGCTTTGAACTCGACGAGCATAGCTCCCTCGAGCCTGACTCCTTTATTTTATTTAATCCACAGAGTCTCCTATAAAGAGTATAGACTCGGGTTCACGATCTGCAAAGAAGGGGCACAATATCAAATTATTAATAACTACCTAATAGGGTGCTTGAAATTAGATAGAAAACAAGGGGCACAAGATAAACAACAATATACATCTAGGTCAGAATTGAAGCCATTTGAATCACTAACCGCAAGGGCAGCAAAGACAAGTATAATCCTTGGAACAATGGTACCTGTTACTGTAAAAAAACTCAAAGGAAACTAAATTGTACTCTTATAGATCGAAAAGATTGAGACTTTAGGATTTAATCTTATTAAAAATGTGCACAACTTACAAGGTGATACAAGGTGACTGAGAAGATGCTCATCGAGCTTCTTCAGTACATCATAAGAGTTAGGGTTGAGGAAAGCTGCCATTGATACAGAAACAGAGACGAAGAAGAGAAACCTCAAATCAAACTGAAACACTAATCGAGACCTATTAATCCAGAAGCATATAGTCTACAGAACCGAAGCCCTGTAACAGAAACAGATAGTGAGGACAAATCGAAACCGTAATCCAAAAACCCCAAATCAAAACCCTTATCTGAACTAATAGAAGAAACAAGGGTCTAAAAAAAACTTACCCGGAAGATTGAACTCCGTCGCCATGGACGATGACGATTAGAGGTTTGTCCAGTGTGAGCCATGAAGTAAAGCACCAGATAACATGACGGAGGCGAAATCGAGAAGAAGTCTCGGTGAGTTTCGAGAGAGAGTTTGTTTGGTCTTTTTTTTAAGTGTCGTAACACTGAGTGATAACAAGTTTTTGGACCAAAATATCTTGGAGCTAAACCCAAAAATACTTGGGTGGGAAATGAAAAAATGGAGGCAATTAATGGAGCCAAAAAAAACTTAAGAGGGAAATGTGTGGAGGTAAAATAATTAATGGAGGGAAATAAAATTTGTGATGTTAAAATGAAAAATAAATATTTATAATAACCAGATTATACAATTTTAATAGTATAATATAAAATTCTAACCATTTATAACTTAATAATCAATTTGTTTTATATTTTTAACAACTTCTTAACTATAAAATCTTAACCCTAAACCACAATCCTTAAAATCTAAACCTCGTACCATAGTCCCTAACTAAATTAGTAGCCAAATATTTTCATTTTAACATCACAAATCTATACAATTTTAATAATCTAATGTAAATTTCTAACAAACTATAATTTACTATATTTTAGCAACCTCTTAACTATAAAACCTCTATTCCTTAACCCTAACCCACAATCCCTAAAATCTAAACCCTACACTATAATCCCTAACTCAAGTATCAACCAAACATAGTAAGCATAGAAAATGGTGTGTTTCAAACATATAACACAAATACACATTATCTTATTTCAAAGTTTCAAACATATAACACAAATACACATTATCTTATTTCAAAGTTTCAAACATACATCACAAATGCAAATTTCAATATATAATATAAACATACCAATAAGATACATAAATATTTATAACCATGTTTTACTAACTATAAAACTTCCAGCGACAATTGAGTCCTCGCTAATTAGTAGCTATTTAGCTAGAAAATGTCTATGAACCATATCCGTAGCTAAATAGCTATAGATCGCTACAAATTAGCTACGAAATTAACATTTTTTCTGTTTTGTCGCTATCCGTCGCAACATCCATCGCTAATAGTTATGGCTACGGAATTGTCTTCCCAGTCCTTTGCTATTTTCAATAATTCTTGTAGTGTAGTTTAGTTTAACTAAAGAAGTAAATATAATTTTTGCTAACAAAATAGGAAATTAGAGCTAAGTATGATCACAACGTATCTTAACAAAATCACAATGTATAGCATATTTGAATAACATGCTAAAACTGAACCAGTAAATAACTGGAGTAAATAATTGGAACATTTTTTTTTGTTCAGTTAGTTTTAAGTGATTAAGTTATATAGTAAAATAATTAAATTGTTATTCATAAAAGGGAATGGCATTGCTTGTAAATATCAAAGCAGATCAAGGGTAAAATCTTATTTGTACTTCAGTTTTAATTGAATAGATACGGCTATATCAGATGCTTCTGTTTGGAGTTTGGACTATGCTTATTAGAATATTTCCGATACGATAGGCGTGTTATTACCTTCAGATATGCTCGTGTAGATGCATGTGAAACCAGGGATGTGTAACCTAGTTTCTGTATTAAATTCTTTTTTTTTTTTGCAGCAAAGCATCTACAGATTCATGTTGACTCTGTAAACCAGATCGGTAACTTCGTATCCATGTGAACGAAAAATGACGGTTGTTTCCTAGCACTGCGTGCTAAGCTATCCGCCCGAAGGTTCGTCGTTCGAGGTACATGGACGATGTCTGAGTTGAGGAATCTTCCTTTGAGAAGCTTGATGTCTTCCGGATAGCTTTCAAATGCTGGCCATTCTTCTGGTTCCGAAACCATCTTCACCAATTGAGAACAATCTGTTGCAAACGTTACCTAAAACTGTCTTAAACTCTTCATACATTCCATTGCCCAAATCAATGCCTCTACCTCCGAATGAAGGGGTGAAAGACATGCCCTTACATTCCTTGCCCCTAATAGGCCATCAAACCCCGGTAAAGTACTATACCAGCCTTGCCCTGAAAATAAGTCATTATCTTTCCATGAGCCATCTAGAAAGCACCATCGACCTGGTGTCGCTAGGGGAGGACTGGTCTGTACCGAAAGCCCTCTCGTTGGGTCATTTCCAACATGTGCTTCTGTCCAAATTGATGATTCCAATTCAGCTAATTTAAGAGTGTCCTTCGGATCAATATCCAGATTACTAAAAACTTTGCTATTTCGGGCTTTCCAAATATACCATAAAATCCATGCAAACTGATGGTCATCCATCTTTGGCTGAACTCTCTAAAAAAGATGATCCATATTAGCAAATAATGAGCTGATAGGAAAGATATTAGGAGGTGACGGAATCTTGGATAATGCCCACACGTGACGTGCTGGGGGACATTCAAAAAATACATGGTTTATTGATTCTTCCGGATCTCCGCATCGAACACAACATATATCTCCTTGTATCCCTCTTGCCTTTAGATTTTTCATTACCGATATACATCCTGAGAGAAGTTGCAATAAGAAATGCTTTATTTTCGGGGGGCACCGCACTTTCCAACAGAAAGCTTTAAGTATATCCACTAGGGGGCCATAAAAATCTGGTGGTTTTTCCCTATCAGGATAGACTCGTTCCACCTGATAACCTGATTGGACCGAATATTTCCTATTGTTAGTAAAATGCCATCCATTCCTATCCTCAATCTGATTCCTACTTAATGGAATACTTTCAATAATTTTTGCATCCTTAGGATCCACTAGAGCCCTGATTACCTGTAAATTCCATGAGCGAGATTTTGAATTAATGAGGGAATCCACTGTGAGGTCCGGATAAATGTTGTGAAAATTTTTGTTTGCTGGTCTCGGGCGAGTGGCTGGGATCCAAGGATCATTCCATACAGAGATAGATGAACCTGTTCCCACCCTTTTAATTAGTCCTTTATAAACCAGAGATCTAGCAGAAATAGTACTCCTCCAGCCATATGACGGGGAATAAGAGCGAATCGGTTTCAGGGGTGAAGCATTCCTGTAATACCGTCCTTTGAAGACTCTTGAAAAAGAGTATTTGGCTTCTCAATCAGCCTCCTTTGTTGCTTTCCAAGCATTGCCGTGTTAAAATCAATAAGATCCTTGAAACCTAAACCACCATTATCTTTGGTTTCGCATAATTTATCCCATGATTTCCAATGCATACCTTTTGAACTTCCTCCTGGGCTCCACCAAAACTGAGCTACTGCACTTGTTAATTTTTTAACGGTAGCCTTCGGTAACCGATAAACAGACATAACATGGTTTGGCAGGGCCGTAACCACCGATTTAATAATTACCTTTTTTCCTCCTTTAGTAAAAAATCGAAAGGTCCATCCATTAACCCTATTATTCAAGCGTTCCTGTACAAAGCCAAATACTTGTACCTTAGATTCTCTAAGGCTTTCTGGTAAACCTAAGTAGGATCTCATGCCTCCTATATTTTGAATTCCCAGAACATCCCTTAATTCTTGACGACTAGCTTCTTCAATCTTATGCCCAAATTGAATTGAAGATTTCTGGAAATTAATTTGTTGCCCTGAGACATCCTCATATTCCCTTAAAATCCTGAGAATGGTTTGACACTCCTCCTTATTTGCCTTACAAAAGAAAAGACTATCATCTGCAAATAGCAAATGAGAGATTGCTGGACACGCTCTTGCCACCTTTAAACCAGTAAGTTGTTTCACTCTCTCCGCCTTCTTAATATTCGCGATTAATGCCTCAGTGCACATAATAAATAAATACAGAGACAGAGGATCCCCTTGCCATAAGTCCCGTTGAGGGATAATAAGACCCTGTGGCTGACCATTGATAAGTACCCTATATTGAACCGAAGAGATACATTCCAGCATCAAGTTAATCCAGCGAGGATCAAATCCCATTTTGTGAAGGAGAGCCACAATAAAGTTCCACTCGATCCTATCATATGCCTTACTCATATCCGTTTTGATTTCCATAAATTTATTCTGACATAACGTATTAGTCCTCGGTCCATGAAACATTTTCTGCGCTATAAGAATATTATCCGATATTAACCTTCCGGCCACAAATGCCGATTGTGTCTCCGAAATTAGCCTTGGTAAAAAAAATTTCAATCTTTGACACAAAACCTTCGAGATAATCTTGTAACCAACATTACAAAGACTTATCAGCCGTAATTCCATCATCGTTGTGGGTCTCTCGACTTTCGGAATCATACATATATTAGTAATGTTTAAATGTGGATCCATATTTCCTGTAAGAAGGAAATTATTCACCATCTCAACCACATCTCTCTTAATTATATGCCAGGAATGCTGAAAAAAAAGAGTTGTCATCCCATCCGGTCCTGGCGCTTTCTCCGGATGCATCATGAATAAAGCTTGTCGGACCTCTTCCTCCGTTGCCATTCTCAGTAATATTTGATTCATTTGGGGAGAAATAGATGGTGCTATCTCTTCCAAAAAACTATCAAATTCCGTTGGATCTGTGGTCGTGAACAGACTCTCAAAATAATCAACCGCCACCTTCTCAACTCCTTTCTCATCCGTTATCCAATTACCCGTTTCATCATGGAGTCCCACTATTTTGTTACGAACCCTACGCTGCTTCGTCAAAGCATGGTAAAATTTAGTATTCAGATCTCCAGATGAGTACCACATATTCCTGCTTTTCTGATGCCAATATTCCTCCTCATCCGTATAGGCCTCCTGCAATTTCCTAGAAACCTCAGTAATCTCTTCTTGTGATCTATTATTATCCATTTGAACTTCCTCCAGTCCCTGTTGAAGCTCTTGGATATTATCCTTTCCATATGGTTGATTATCTTTACGCCATGAAGATATTTCATGACGACAATTATTAATTTTTGTAACAAGATCTCCTAATTGTACTTCCTGACTCTCCGTCTAACCGGCTACAATCGACTCCATGAGACCCTCTTGACCAATCCATCTTTTGTCAAACCTAAATTTCCCCCTTTTTTTCCTTGTAAAATTATCCTCTAAGAAAGCAACCACTGGACGATGGTCAGACCCCACCATCTTTAGATACTCTGTATAAGAATATGGAAAAAGCGTGTGCCATTCCTCATTTGCCAAAGCCCGATCTAAGCGACATCTGACCGTCACTGCTCCTTTTCCTTTGCCCCTTCTTCCTTGCCAAGACAGTGTATTACCTCGAGCCAGAAATTCTAATAAGCCACTATTCCTTATCATATTATTGAAAGGGATAAATGAAGTTGTACAACGTAGAGAGCCTCCATCCTTTTCATGATTCCCAGTAATCTCGTTTAGATCTCCAATAATAAACCAAGATTCCGAACGTGCTAATCCAAATCAAGTTAATCTCTTCCATACCTGTTCTCTTAGCTTTTGCCCCAAATCCCCATAAACAAAAGTAAGAAAAACTTGTTTTCCTTTGACCACCGCCTCAATATCTATCATTCTGTTGCTAGAATATAAAATTTTAACTTGATACTCATTATTATAAAAAAGAGCTAAACCACCGCTCCTCCCATTTGGATCCACAGTAGCCAAACTATCATATCCAAAGTGTGATTGAAACCTTTGTACAAATTCGAAATCCTGTTTCGTTTCAGATAAAAAAAAAAAATTCGGTTTATGTTTATGCCATGTCTCCCGAAGATAACTTATGGTCCAATGACTCCCAAGTCCTCTACAATTCCAGCTTAATATTTTCATATATAAAAATATTTGTATTGCTCCTTCGAGCCAAGAGATACAGGTTCAATGATACCCCATAATGTCGTAACCTCAAAAGCCCACAGCCACCATATCAGAACCACTTTCAAGCATTCACCAAACCTATTTTAAACAAACGCACGCCGTCTTCGTTCAGCATTCTGGTGATAACCATTGTACCCATTTTTCCAAAGAAACGCAGTCTCGAATCGAGACCATGATCTTCATTTTATTTACCAAAGCCAAGTTTAAATTATATTCTAATATCCGTAAGCTCCAAAACCACCAAACGTGTCCAACGAAAAAAAGTGTTGCCAATAGAATTACACTAGGCCACTCATGGTATAATACCTTATAAAAATAAATTCTTATAAGCTTCAAGTTAACTATAACTAAAAATCCATTCCAGCCAGTGTGAGTATAATTTCTCCTCATTTCCACAAACCAATACCTCACCACAGATTCCATATAAGTACCAAGGAGAGACTCTTTTAAGTGTGGCCAATTGCCTAGTAAAACACTTGATTCCAACATATATGCATACCACACTTTTGTATGAAGTATGACATCGAAACCTACGATCACAACACCAATATTGACCTAATCTTACTCACACTCCACAAAATAAGGGTCAAATGCATCCACTGCATTAACCGTACCAATGAAAACATCCCATATTGACCAGTATCCAAGGACGTTTCTGAGCTTGTAATATTGGACAAAGACCAAATGCCCCACCGGAAGTATGTTCTTGAAAAAGACATATTGCAGCCAAAATAAAAACCAGCAAAATCCATTGTATTCCCAAACATTGACAAGACGACATTACATACCGTAATCGATAGACTACTATGATAACAAAAAACTGCATCAAAATAACATAAAGAACATCTGTTATCATTATCTCTACCCATTTACACCGTCTGTTGCGATGCACTCTTGTCCCACCTGTGTCAATAATCCAACACCACCAGACCAAACCAAATAGAAAACCATATGTGCTTAGGTCCACCACCAGTAGCATACATCATTCTCCTCGTCAAGAGACATGACAAAACCGCAACAAAACTAGACTCTGTAAGCACACACCACCAACAACATAAATCACCATTTTTATTCCAGTACTTGAAAAATAACAATAACGACAATACGATTGCGTCTTTATTCCAAATCCTTAGTAAGCACCAATGATCATCCTTAACCCAACATATCCGTGTGGTTTCCTTCAATTCCATCTTGCACTGTAGGTTTAACCAGACCAAGTGCAGAATCTGCCACCGTAGCTTGACTTCCTTATCAGACTGATCCATAAAAGTATCATGGTTTGGATGAGCTCTGATGTCTGCTTTAGCAGCTTCAGTAGATGTACATTTGTGAGGTAAAACGAACCCTTGCACCAGTTTCTTCATAATGAATCGACCTGCAACAGTCTGGTTCTTAAACAGAACCTTTCCTGGCCCCTGTTTCTTAACCAGAACCTTTCCTGGCCCGTGTTTCTTCTCCTCTCTCTCCAATCTGGTTATCTTCGAGTATCGCTATGATCCTGAGCCACATTAATAACCCAATCCAAACTTTCCATGCCCTACTTCTAGCAAATCGTTGATTCCTTTGTCGACACGCTAAGTAAATCCAAACAAATCTCCTATTGAATAGAAGAAAAATCATACTTTTATTATCCAAGCCATCGCCACTTGAAGACCCGAGATCACATGTATCTGTGTAAATCGTAGATCGTAATATCTTCGAGCCCCTATCAATTCCGGTCTTTTTCATATTCCTCTGCAACCCAATCAATCCTGATTGATCCCCTCGGATCAGATCATCGTGAACTTTCCCTTGTTTGCTAATACCGTAATCCTGATGAAGATTCGGTATCTCATGTGCTATTCCGACCCTCTTTCTTTCCGGATCCCACTCTCGAAACACCATCGGAACCCTAGATCTAAATCACCTTCGTCATCGCCACCATTTTTTTTAAAAGGTGTATTAAATTCTTATGGTGACAAAAAAATACAATAAATTTAAAAAGTAAAAAATATAATCAAAATTATTTTCAGCAATTTTATATATCAGCGTGGCAACTTTGACAATACAAAAAGTATACTATAAGCATCTTATAATCTGGAATATTTCTAAATTTTATTTTAAAAGTTATTTTCGTCTATATATATAATCAATTTTTTTAATGAACTTATGAATGATACAGAAACAACAAAAAGTTAATTTAAATATATGCTTATGAATGATACGAAATTTATTTATTTTATTGCTTGTTTTCCCTAATCAATTTCTAGCTTTTTAATTTAGCAAACATTGTTAGTAACGTTTGGTTGATTAATAATTTAAATTTTCAAAAAAGAAGAGATACTAGATTTCTGGCTGCAATATCTTTTGTTGATGATTGTACCAACTTTTAACCATCTAACTCTAAAATCTGGATATTAGATAGCACATAATTTAGTGAGAGATGATAAGGAAACGAAGGTCTTGAAACCTAGTATAACATAACTTCAAGTCTTTGCTCAAAATGATAAACTTTTCACGGAGATAGGCATGGATCTTTTGGAGCTAGTTTATTATACGGAGAGTGAGTGTCAAGCTTTGTTCGATGCAAACGAGATGGTAGCATCAATTCCACAAGGAAATAGTAGTGAGGAACCCCAAGTCTATGCTTGGGTAATGTCTGCTTGGTGGATGGGTCATGGACTTCCACAGCTTCGTTCAGCGGCTGTGGATGAGTTTGGAAGGATAGTTTGGGGAAGATTCAACTTATGGGGACGCGAATCTATAGATGGCCAGAGACTGCCTTGCATTTAGAAGTGGAAGCACTGCGAGGGGAGATGGAGAGTATGCTTCAGCATTCGACATGCTAGAATTTTGAGATAGACTGGAAGGATTTAATCGCGATGATAAATGAGCCTCAAGATTGACCAAGTTTTGTAATAGAAATGGAGATGATACAAACTCTGCTGATATGCTTTCCGGAATTGAAGATTTCTCACTTCCCAAAGACGCAAAATGGAATCTCAGATTCTTTAGCTAAGACTGCGAGGTCTTTTCATAGAGAATTGTGTTACATTGGTTATTCTATTCCGGTTACCCAGATCACCTCAAGTTTGAGTAATAGAATAGCCATTCGTCGTAAAAAAAACTGCATTATATATACCCTTTATACATTTCTTTTAATCTGCCTTCTACATTTGTTTATGCTAGGAATGTGAATATCACTACTGAGTTATATATAAGTGAATATCAGCAACCGAATATTAACTATACATAACAAAGAAGGTACTTCATATTCGGTTCTAAACAACAAAGTAGCAACCTTACATTGATTTTATTATATAACAGCATAACAAAAGGCAGACTTCAATCAAAATCAAACCTAAAGAGTTCAGTAAAGATTTATAGTAATGGATGATTTTATCAAGGTCTTCCAAATGTATGATTTTGCTCCGGAACGTCGCCATGACCACCACCACGATTTACATTTCTCACCAATCCTCCAACTCCAAGAAAATCCAACGTTAACTTGTTCGAGCCGCTCATATTTTCAATGTTTCCAAAATGAACGTCGAAGATATTGCCACCGGATCCGGCAGCACCACCGCCATTTACGGCCACTAGTGAGCTCATTAGACCTTGAAGGCTACCGTTATTATTGTTCCCCATAATCTGCCCTCCCCCAAAGTCATTACCAACCATACTTGACGAATTAGACGAAGAAGCTAAGCCTCTGAAGAACGCAGAAGGGTCGTTGCTTGTAACTGAGCCCATTTGAGTAGCTTTCTGAAGCAGCGCCGTGGCTGACACATTAGAAGAACGTGTATGAACGTCGGTGCTGTATAGAGAAGGAAGACTCGTCTCTGAGTTCTTGGTGTTTTCTTGAAAGAATCCGAGGTTGAAGAAGCTGTTGTTGGTGTTACTCTTTAGGTTAGTGTTGTTGACTGGATCAAACTGGATCATACCTTGTTCGTTCATGAAACTCTGATCGTTGTTGTTCGGTACAGTCAGCATCCGTTGGCTCGATGAGCATTGGATTAAGAAGTTAGGGTCTGACGTTTGCTGCACATAGTCTCTGCTATTTTCAGTAGATGCAATGTTTAGATTGTAACCTGGAATAGGTGAAAATCCGGAGTTATGATGGTCGTTCAAATTGTGGTGGGCGAGAGCGTTGCCACCGTCGAGTCTCCTGTAAAATCCACCGGAGACAGCCCCGCTACTAGCACTTGCCATAGACGTGAAGCTCACGGTAGGGATTCTAGCAGTCTCTTGTATCAATGCATCACAGAAAGCCCTGTGTGTAATATAACTATCGCGTCTGCAAAACAAAAGTCCTAACTATAAAAAGCATAAATAAAAATAATCAGGAGAAATGTAAAACTATTGGATTCTATGTGTACATGTTTTGCATATATTGACGTGAATCATCATTAATGAATGCTAGTTATTATGGATGCCATTTACAGGAGAGAATGATATGTAGAAGAATATAGAGGTCGAGTCAATTGCTAATTTAGTGAAACACCTTCTTCATTTAATGCAGAACCCATGAATGTTAAGTCGGTCACACTTTACAACGAAGTACTTAAGTCAAACCATGAAAATAAGGAAAGAAACCCTAGAACAGCATTAAAGTGTTTAAAAAAACACTGTAGAAATAAGTAACGCACTCTTACCATATATATATATATATATATATGCATCTACGTATGTATATGTCTAGAGAGAGAAAGAGATGAAACGGGTCCACAAAATAAGAGGAGTTTCATAAAAAAGGGGAATCTGCAAAGTCAAGAAGAAGAAGAAAACAAAAGTGGAAAATCCAACTCATACATGTGACCAAATTTAGCATCTTTTTTTTTTTTTCAGTTTCTCTTCACTGTCTTTCTCTATACACCACTCATCAACACCCAAACAAATACAGTGATAGATCCTGTGTACATTTGCTCCAAAAAAAAAGATCATATTTTTTACCAAAAAAAAAGAAGATCATATTCTCTTTTTTTTTTGGTCAAAAGATCATATTCTCTGTACATAGTGCCCATATACATTTTATGGGTGGTGTACTCTAGGTTGAGATTCCGTGGCCATACATATATAAGAGTTTCAGTTACAAATCATACTATATATTTGATATTTTCAAGTAAATTAGTAAATAAGCTACGTTTAACATGCAGTTTGGAGGCAAGCATTTAATTAAGAAATTTCAATGCAATACAAAAGAAATGATGGTCCATTGTTATACTTTACCTAGATAAGATCAGCCTCTATATACTATTCACATGTATAGTATACACATGTATATTATACGTTTCATCACTTACCTAGCGCAGATACTAACAAATTACTTAAAAGAAACGGATAGGGATTAGTTACCTAGAGAAGATGGTACCACAGTCACATCGATACTCTTTAGTACCACAAGTCTTAGAGTGAGCTTTCCAATCCGATTGAACAGCGTAACGCTTTGAACATTTCTCGCATTTCCACTTCTTTTCTCCGTGTTTACGGTAATAGTGCTTCTTAATTCCGGTGAGGTCTCCGAGAGCACGTGAGGGGTCATGGTGGACGCACGTGGGTTCCGGACAAAGATACACTTTCCTCTTCACGTCTTTGGTTGACTTCTGTTTGAGCTTCCATGGGAGATTATGTCCTCTTCGGTGAAGCTGTAGATTCTGTTCTCTTTGAAACCCTTTCTTGCATACATCGCATATGAACCTGTTCGTAGCCATTAGTGTTTTTTGAGATAACGCTACCACTTCCGCATCAGGATCTGTTTGATCAATCAAATTTAGCCACCAGTAGGATCCTGAATGTTTATCTATGAGGACTAATTAAGAAAAATGATATAAACATTATTTAGAAAGAAAACCAAATATCACATCTATATAATATATTAATGACCGGTCGAAAATAATGAAATCTTGATACAAGTTTACCAAAAAAAAAACTAGGGTTCATGTTTATTTGTTTTTTTCAACTTTTAAGCTTTATCCTATAAGGGTTTTTTCTTCTTTCCTCAAACCTTCTAGTGATAATATAGAAATTAATATCTAATATATGTGTAAGAGGTACTTACTTGGGTTTCCGGGTTGGTTTCTTCGTTTCTTGGGTGGTTGAGCTGAGGAGTTAGGTTCTTGTATCATTGATATAAAAGTATCTTTCCGGTCAAATTCGTTATCTCTGACGCCGGAGCCAGTGAGGAAGAACGGCTCAGCTGAGGATGATGATGGAGCAACACTTGCGTTATATGATGATGACGACATCTTAGATCTTCTTCTTTGCGTGTAAGATAATAAACTGCAAGAGAACAATCCACATAAAAAAGTTAAAAAGGATTGAGAAACTCATTAAAAGACATGAAGAGAACAAAGAAAACAAATTAAGGCTTTACTTTTTGTAAGCTTTTGAAAGAATTAAGAAGAAAGGTTTCTTTTTTTTTTTTTTTTGATCAAATAAGAAGAAAGGTTTCTAAGTTGTTATTTTTGGTACCTGAGATCAAGAGAAAACAACCAAGAATAAGAAGGAAAAAATAGTCAAAAAGCTATAAATCGGAGGTTAAGAAAGAACCAAGAAGAGGATGATGTATGATGATGATAAAGAAGATGATGAAGAAGAAGACACACTTTTGAACAAAAAAAAAAAAAGAAGAAGAAGAAGACACTATTATGTATGTGTGTGTTATAATACAAAGACAAACCTCAAAGCCCTCGCTTTCTCTCTCCTGTTTTGTGTTCTTCTTCTTCTTCATCTTTTTAATAAGGCATATATGACCCTGAGGTCCATCTCTGTCATACTCTATTTCAAAATAAATAAAAACTTGCTTAAAACTTATTTTTTTACAATTAAGAAGAAGGATGGTCTGTTTGACCAAGAAAAAAAAGAAAAAAGAAGGATGTTCTTGCACAGAAAAAAAGAAAGAAGAAGGCTGGTTTCGGTTTGGGTGTCACTGTTAACACGATGAAATGTGTCCACATGCGGGGTGTGATGTGGGGACTACATTTTTCTAGTTCGTATCTTTCTCGTGGGCTTTAAGACAAAACCCTCGTTTTCCCTTCATTAAACTGATTAGGTTTTGTTGTACTAACTCTTTTCCTTATCTAATTTTTTTAATAATTATCCCCTAAACTATATTTGCGAAATGATTTTGCCATATGTCACCTTTACAATCAATTTCACAAAACAAATATGACATGACTATTGAAATTGATGACATGGCTTCTGGAAAAATATGACATAGATAATTTCATTTAATGTTGATTTATATTTTTGGCAAACTTATTAGAATATGGTAATAATTCATATATTACATTTAATATTGATATTTATTTTTGGTAAACTTTTTTGAAATATGGTAATAGCTCATACATCATCAATAAAATAAATATATTCATATATAACATTTCAAATTTCGAAATGTTATTATTTTTGTATAATTTTACAATTTGTATTACTAAAGCTTTCAAAAATTTCTACAATTTTCTTAAAAATTAAATATCTAATCGTAAAATCATTAGTTTCTTATATATCTACAAATTTTATAAATATTGTTTAGGCTAAATTTTTGAAAATTATACAATTTTTATTAGTTTTATGCAAATTGATTTAATATATATCAAATCTATATTAAATATTAGTAAGAAAATAGTAAAATATATATTATTTAATAAATTTATTTTTAAATATACATTAGATTAAAAAAATTTCTTGCTGCACATGGTGCAGGAAAACACCTAGTTAAATGTTATAAATCATATTGTGGATATCCATAACCGGCCCAGAGAGATAGAGACGGCTGCACCCTAGAGAGAGAGAGAGAGAGAGAGAGAGAGCCGGTGGCTAGAGAGAGAAAAAAACCCTAGTTTCCCTTTTTCTTGTTGGTTTATGATTTGTACTCTTTCCATATTTGTATTTCCTGTCTTTAGACTTTCCATTATTCTATGACGGTGTAATTCCCTATATATGAAGGGCTCTTTATGTTTATGAATATACAGAAACAAGAATACACAGATTTCATTCTCTTGTTTCACAACACGTTATCAGCACGATTACTCTAAGAACCCTAAGCTAAAGTCCCGAGACTCAAACCCTAAAACCTAGCCGGCGATAAACCCTAAACCCGACGACGAACCCTAATCTAACCGAGAACCTAAAACCCCATACTCAAGGCGTTCCCGATCTCAGCACACGACCTCAGTCCGTTCTCCAATTCGCGACTCAGCTCGATAGCCAGCACGATCGCGACCCGTCTCAGCTTCAATCAGTTCGCGACAGACAACAACCCGTTCACGACCCGACAGCAACGATCAGCTCGCGTTCTTCTCGAGTTGGAGGTCCATTCAACCCGACTTGAGGTTTAGGTAAAACTAAAACCTAAGAACCAAACCCTAAGGCAATAGATCCAATCCCTAATAACCTAAATTGAATCTTATTCCTTGATTAAAATCGAAACCCTAATTCCCTAAAGCCTAGCCGCATGCATACCATGCAAACCCTAATTCGAAATCGAAACTTGATTCGATTGTTTATGTGATTGAATGTTTTGAATTTAAATTTGATCACATGGAACCGATTGCTAGGATTGTTTAATCTTATACTTGAATTTGGTTGTTTGAATTGATGAACTAATTGAATGTTGTCTTAAGATAGAAATCACCATTGATTAGTTCTCATCTTGTTTTAAAACTTGAATCCAACCGACTTGTTCATATTGAACCCTAATTGCATTGACTAATTAATCTTGAATATGATCGTTAGGTTGATACTAAATTAATCCCTTGATGCATTGCTTGATTATTTGTTTGAGGTTTCATGTTTCATGATCATTTAGAAACCGTTCTTGCTAGGATGAATAAACGATTGCATTAAGATCATATAGAAATCGTTTGCTAAGGTTGATCATCCTTGTATTGGCCATGCGACTTGCATCATATCTATCTTGGCCGAGCGGCTTATCATGCATCATATCTGTTTGGTCGTGTGACCTCATCAGATGTCGAAAATCAACAACTTGGATTTTGCTGTCCTAAATCTCTGATGCAAGACTTTTCAAGGGTCTAAGATCAAATCAATGTAGTATAAAAGATTGTCGAACCACTCCTCGGTGATTCTAAAGCAAAGGGAATGCAAGTTTATGCTTAAGCTAAATGCGATCCGGTTTTAAAGATTGTATGAACTAAAAACTATTAGCTAATGCAATAAAGTAATGATCTTTCTTTCTCAATTTGAAGTAAAAGGACTCATGGGACTAGGCATTTGATCTCAGGTGATGTAGATTCAATCTAAGGGTGGCAAGATAATCAATCAAACACTTTCCTTATGCCTAGACACTAAGCTAAACAAGCTCTATCTCTAGATGAATGTTCTTTTGGTAAAGCAACTCAAACATCTAATTTCTTAGGTTGAATGTCACTAAAGCAAACAAGGAGAACAAATCCAATAGAAATCTTAACTCCTTTAGCAACTAATCTCTTAGGTAAAGAAAGCTAAAAGCATTGAAGAGTTGGTTCAGGCATTTCATCATACACCTTGTGGGCAGGAAATGCCTAGAGATCTATTTTAGTATGATCAAGACTAAAATAGCATTTGGAACTCTCAACAAGCAAGGAAACAAGTAGATCTAACTTTAAACACCCTAGATCATCTCTAATCACCCTTAATCACCCTAGCCCATGAATCCAAAGATGACTACTCAATACTCTTCATGATGAGCCCAAGAATCAATGATGATTTGGTGATAATCATGATTAATGACAAGATTAATCAAGCAAATCACAAGAAGAAATGATCAAGGTAAGATCTTTCACCTAAAAGTTCTTTCTTATTGTGATAGAAAACAAGATAAGATCCCAACTTTGGGATTACAAGAGTATTTATATGTCCTTGGAAAACCTAATGGTTTCCATTAAAAAGTCTAAAATGCCCATTAAAAATGTTTAAAATCGACTAAGGATAAGTCTCGGCTCGGGTAGGAGTTGACGGCTACAACCCCCGCGATCCTAACCCGCATTGGAGCGTTGAGTGGCTGCAGTTCATGCGCGCGGGTAGCTCGCCCCGCGTCACTTACCCCGCGTTAGACCGTCGATCATGCTGCTTCTTCATGCGCGAGGGTCACGGATCCCGCGTGCCTTCAACCCGCGTCGTACCGCCTCTCCAGCTCCATGCGCGCGGGTGAGTGATCCTGCGTGCCTGCAACCCGCGTCGCTTACCCCTCTCCAGCTCCGTGCGCGTGGGTGAGTTATCCCGCGTGCCTTCAACCCGCGTCGTAGTCGCCTGAACTCGAACCAACTTCAATTTCCATCTCCTCTTGGACCACAATGCTTCTAAACACCTCCAATCACTCCAAAGGATGCTCCAATACCTGATTAAGACATATGAATGCAAAATGGATCCTAAAGATGCTAAACTCTTATTCTATATGATCATTATGTACAAAATGGAAGCTTAAAACAATGCAAATATGCAAGATATCAACTCCCCCAAACTTGTTCTTTACTTGTCCTCAAGTGACTTTGCAAGAACTCATAAAGGAAAGAGGTTTGAAGGTGGTAACTCATAGCCAAAAGTAACACTCCGTAGTACTCAACTTAACATCCTAAGGAAACATAGCAAATAGCATGAGCAAATCCCTATTCAGCTCTAGCTTCTCTAGGCCTATCAATACTACTTATGCCTCTACACAAGTTGCAATACTCATCAACCAACAAGTTCTTTAAACCAGCTCTCACATTGATTCACACACACACACACACGGTGAATTCTCACAAATGGGCACATGATCTCGATCATTTGGCTAGGTAAGGATGGTCTAATATGAATGAAGGGAGAAAGGTTTACATGTCATCATTTCAAGGTGGTTATCACTCAAAAACAAGGACCTTGATCATTATGCAAAATTTATCTAAGATTAGAAGCAACTCATGCATACATAGATTCATTCTCATCATACTACCCCTTTTGTTATAATCACAAGTTCTACCCCCTTTTATTATCATCTCAAAATCAAAGCAAACCCCTCACATCACTCACCCAATGAACAACTCTCTTTTTCTTTTGACTCAACTACTAGGGATTTTAATTCACTCTTTACAAACTCTAACTTTTTTTCATTCCCTTCCCCAACTTCTCTATGATTTTTTATTTTTTTTATATTTGTTTTTATTAGGGGGAAGGTTCTTTGTTACATAATCAAGAGTTTCACACCTTTTTTTTTTATCCCTAGAGTTTTCATTTCTATTTAATCTCTTTTGCTCATCTCTCTTATCTTTCTCACTCTCCAAAACCCAAGATATTAACATTTAGAACACATAAACCCCTCTCACCATCCCCAAATGCTAGCTTATTTTGCTAGCAAGAGATGAGAACAAATCTATGTCGCCTCCAATACTCTCAAGATTTTGCACATGACAAGCTATCAAAAGAGGCCTCACTCATGCAATTAAATGTTTGGTTTCAAAGAATGGTTAAGGTTGTAGGGTATGGAGTGCCATTTGGGTTAACAAAGATTGGTATATAAAGGAATAAGATAACCCAAATGTGTATGAGATCCATGATCAAGTATGAAAATGCCCATATGCAAGAGAGGTTAAGTTCATTCAAGCCAAGTTCGGGTTGGAGCTGATCTCAAGAACAATGCCAACATCAAGCAAGCAAACAAGTTTCAAGAGGAGTTTTCAAGGCTCGAAGCGTACAAGGTTTTCAAGAGATGCTTAAGCTACTTGATGTGTTTAACTAGGATGTCATTTTGAGTTCTAGACAAGGGTTCTTTGCAAGGCATTTTAAATCATTGTTCCCAATGCAAGTGAATGCAACCTATATGTTCTAGACTCAATCCTAAAAGTGCAAATGATGCAACTACATGTATTTTTATTTTTATTTTTTTTAAATGCATATATGTATGTACAATGCAATGCATGAGACTCAAATCATCAAAGAACACGTGATCAAATACTTGATACCTCCCCCAAACTTAGTTCACACAGTCTCTGTGTTAGGAAGTTGAAGGAGATATCGAAAAGAGAAAGAAATGCAAAGAAAGACTGGTATATACAATGGGAAGTGGTAGAGTACCTCTCTATGAAGCGTCGGTGTCAGCTTCCTCATCTGTAGAGGCAAGGGATGGAGATTTATTTCCTGATTCGGACTGTGGAGCTTGTGGGTTTCTCTTCTGACGGAGCAGTTCTTTCTCGGTGGCGGGAAGTCTGAGTGCTAAAGGACCAATTGCAGGCTGAGGCTGGGGGGTAAGGAAGTCAAAGTCTGATAATGAACATCCCGCTACAGCTCCTCTAGTCAGTATATCAGCTACCTTCTTCATGAATTGAGCTGAAGCTTCTGCTTGGCTCTTCACAGTCTTACTCAGCGCCTTACACTTGTCCTTGAGCTTGAAGATTGTCCTGTCCTGAGCTTTGTTCCATCGTTGGAGTTTGCTGATATGCTCATGAGCCTGGCGAAGGGGTCCATGGGGAAGAGCTCCCGGATGCTGCGCAAAGTAGTAACGAGGAGGACCATAGAGGAGCTCGGAGTTTAGACCGGAAGCTTCTACTTGGAAAACACCACATCTATCCGCTGTCTTCTTCTTCTTTGGAGATCGTATGGGGCCTAGAGGACCATGGGGACCAAGGAAGTGCTCACTCCCAATATCAAAGCTAATAGCTCCAGGCCTAGTCAAGCTTGTCAGGGCAGTGTTTGGGAGGAACACTTCAACCTCTTGTGTGGACTGTATGTAAGAATAGACGCAAGTTCCATTGAACCTTCCACTGAAGTACTGAGCTTTCTTCAAGTATCTTCCGTCTAAAAAGGCGGGACCAGTTGGATCATCTTCTAAGGGTATATCCTTGAACCGAAACAATGGGGTTATCAAACCACCAATGCCAACCTGAGGCTCTGAGTCACTTGTTGTCCAAGCCCATTCCTTGTAGTGGACGAGGCGCTTCACAAAGAATCCCACCATGCCAAAGTTCTTGTAGAAGTCAGCGTCGACCAAAGGCAACTGAGAGGGGTGAGCATAACGCTGAACGGTTTGGTGAAGAAGTTGTAGCTCCTCATCATTAACAGTGCCTGGTTCCTTTCTTGGAAAGATGGTGTGGACAATCAACCGGTGGAGATAGCGCACTGAAGGGTGGCAAATAGAAGCATTCTTGTCACGGTTTGGCTTGCGGGTCTTCACCGCCAACACCTTCCACACCATTCTAGCTATGCTTTCCTCCCTAGGGGCATCATATAGGATAGGGATGGAAGATTCCTCCAAATCCTGAAGACCAAGAGCTTGTCCAATCTCCTTGAAGGTCATGTTGTAAACCTTCCCATGGATCTTGAACTTGATCTTTCCCCATCCTTGCCTCACATGTTTGGCGGTGTGAAAAGTAGCCACCAATGATGACAAGAACTGACAAGACTCATCTTCGTAGGTAGGATAAGCCATAGTGAAGAAGCTCGGCATGTTCATGTGCTCCAACATTTGCTTGATGTCGTCACCTATCTCCAACTCTTCCATGATCTTGATATCTGCAAATCGTGTTGGAGGCCACGATACACCATTCTTCAAATGCCCATATAGCTCATCTTCAGTTGGTGTCTTGGTTCTATCCCTCTCAGTGTCGACCTTCTTCCCCTTAGACACTTTAGCTCGCTTGTGCGGGGCTTGGTCTTCTTCAGTGATGTCTTCATTCTCCTCCTCTTAGGGAAGAGCTACCCCCTTGCCTTTCGGTTCCTTAGACCTTTTGGAATGGGCTGACCTTCTACCACCAGCATCTACACTCTCAGCAGTGGCGACGTGCTTTCCTTCCCTCTTTTTTGCTGCCAATACTTGCTGCCTAGAAGTTCCTCCCGGAGTCGATACTGAGGATAGAGACTTCCCATGTCTAGCAGTCTCTTGCCTTGCAAGCTCTTGTTTCTCAGCTTCCATCTTTTGTTGGTCCTTTTTCCCCATTTGTACCTAAAAATTTCAAACTTTGGAAAAGGATAAGCAAATAGGAGAAGGAAACTTGACAATGCAATTGTGAATTCAATTCATAATGATTCAGTTATAACAAAACTTTCACATTGCATACAAGATGTGATCATAAGCAAAGAGTAAGGGTTTTAAGCAAAATTTTAGCATCAAATGAGTTCTTTAATTAGTAAGCTCCCTAATTAAGTTCTCAAACACCTTAACTAACCAATCCTAGCCAAACTCACAAAGGTTTATACCAATTCTGAAAAATCCCCAATTCTCATGAACCCTAATTTTCAAAGTTCAATTGCAACTCAAATTCACCATGTAATTATCAGCCCTATATGATATAGAAGCTTTCCCTAATCTATTTCACAAGAATCTAGCAAGAAAAAGATCAAATTTCGAGTTCAAATTTCTAGGGTTCATGAGACTTACGAAATTGAACTTATTGATACAATACCTTGCTTTGGATGAAAGGAAATGAAGATATGAAACAAGAGAATAGACTACAGGGGCGAAAGCTTGGATTAGGAAGAAGAATGGGTTGATTTGGTGAAGAATTGAGTGAGTTATGGGATGATTTGGCTAGGTAGGTTTTGATGTTTGTGAAAGAGGAATGAGGGAAATGGGAGAGAGAGACGCAGGGTAGGCTAGTTTTAGGGGTGAAACGGGTCGGGTTTAGGGTTAGAAATTCTAACCATACCTGAGCGGGTTAGACCCGAGTGATGCGGCTAGAAGGAGACACCGGGACCCGCGTTGCGCTCCCCACGCGACAATGTCGTCGATCTTGTGCGTCGTGCGCGCGGGTTGAGCACCCCGCGTGACTCCACCCCGCGTCAAGCGACGAACTTGTACGTTGTGCGCGCGGGTTGAGCACCCCACGTGACTCCACCCCGCGTCAAGCGACGAACTTGTGCGTTGTGCGCGCGGGTTGAGCACCCCGCGTGACTCCACCCCGCGTTTCAACTGTCTCTTTTTTTTTTTTTTTTTTTTTTTTTTTTTTTTTTGGTATGTACAATGATAGACTTGGGACTTCCTCCCAGGTGTGCTTGTTTTAAGTCTCTAGCTTGACTTTGTTTCCTTTTGGCTAGGCGGTGATGGGGTCGGAGAGTGAAACCGATATTCTTTTCTCCTCTATTGTGGTTCCCATGTAGAGCTTAACTCTTTGTCCAATGACTGTAAAGTCTCCGCCATTCCTATCCCATAACACAATTGCCCCATATGGCCTAACTTCTTTGATCTTGAAAGGACCGGACCATCTTGACTTGAGTTTCCCGGGAAACAACTTCAGTCTTGAGTTGTAGAGAAGCACTTGATCTCCAGCACTGAACTCTCTCTTCAAGATCTTCTTGTCATGAAAAGCTTTGGTTTTCTCCTTATAAATCTTTGAGTTCTCAAAAGCATCCTGTCTAATCTCATCAAGCTCATTAAGTTGGAGAAATCTCTTCTCCTTGGCACTCTTGATGTCAAAGTTCAGTAACTTAACAGCCCATAATGCCTTGTATTCAAGCTCAGCTGGTAGATGACAAGCCTTTCCATACACAATGTTGAAAGGTGTGGTTCCTAAAGGGGTTTTGTAAGCTGTCCTATAAGCCCAAAGTGCATTGTCTAGCTTGATAGACCAGTCTTTCCTTGTTGTCCCCACAGTTTTCTCCAAAATAGACTTAATTTCTCTGTTGGAGATCTCAACTTGACCACTTGTCTGAGGATGGTAGGGAGTTGCAACCTTATGCTTCACACCATTCTTCTTGATAAGACTTTCAAACAGTTTGTTGATGAAGTGGGAGCCTCCATCACTGATGACAACTCTTGGAACTCCAAACCTTGGAAAGATGGTGCTTTTGAACATCTTGATCACCACTCTAGCATCATTGGTAGGACTTGCTACAGCTTCTACCCACTTGGAGACATAGTCAACAGCTACAAGAATGTATTTGTTGCCAAAAGATGATGGGAATGGTCCCATGAAATCAATACCCCACACATCAAACACCTCCACTTCTAGAATTGGGTTTTGAGGCATCTCATTTCTTTTGGTGATGTTCCCTCTCCTTTGGCATGAATCACACCTAGAGACAAAGTCTTGAGTGTCCTTGAACATATGAAGCCACCAAAACCCAACTTGTAACACCTTTGAGACAGTCTTGAAAGTAGTGAAATGACCTCCATAAGATGATCCATGACAGTGTGTGAGAATTTCTTCAACTTCTTCTTCAGCTACTACTCTTCTATAGAGTTGATCTCTACAAAGGATGTAGAGGTAAGGCTCATCCCAATAGTATCTCTTCACATCTTTGTAGAACTTCTTCTTGGCATATCCGTCAAGACCCATTGGCTCTCTTCCACAAGCTAAGTAGTTCACCAGATCAGCATACCAAGGACCTTTCTCTTCAGTTGCTTTCACCTCTTCAAGCCTCTTTCCAGTTTCACAAACCGCTACCACTGCTCCAATTGCCATGATCTGTTCTTTTGGAAGCCCTTCATCAATAGGGATTCCACTATCAATCTTCAGTCTAGACAAGTGATCAACTACACCATTCTCGACTCCTGGCTTGTCTCTGATCTCAAGGTCAAACTCTTGTAGCAGCAAGATCCACCTCAACAGTCTTGGCTTAGCATCCTTCTTGGCCATGAGATGTCTCAACGCAGCATGATCAGTGTAGACTATGACTTTTGACCCAACCAAGTAGCTTCTGAACTTCTCAAAGGCGTAGACAATGGCTAGCAGCTCCTTCTCAGTTGTAGCATATTTCATTTGGGCTTCATCAAGAGTTTTACTCGCATAGTAGATCACATGAGTCTTCTTGTCCTTCTTTTGACCAAGAACAGCTCCCACAGCATAGTCACTAGCATCACACATGATCTCAAAGGGGAGATCCCAATCTGGTGGTTGCACAATGCGGGCACTAACCAGCTTGTCTTTCAACTTCTTGAATGCTTCCAGACATTTCCAATCAAAGTTGAATGCAGCTTCCTTGCATAAAAGCTTAGTCATTGTCCTTGCTATCATTGAGAAGTCTTGGATAAATCTTCTGTAGAATCCGGCATGACTAAGGAAACTTCTAATGTCTTCAACCGTCTTTGGTGGGGCTAATCCAATTATCACTTCGATCTTGGCCTTGTCTACCTCAATCCCCCTTTCTGAAATCTTGTGTCCAAGCACAATCCCTTCCTTAACCATGAAGTGACACTTCTCCCAGTTCAGCACAAGGTTGGTTTCTTCACATCTCTTGAGGACCCTGCTAAGATTGGACAAACAAGCAGAAAACGAAGATCCGTAGACTGAGAAGTCATCCATAAATACCTCCACTACATCCTCTATAAGATCAGAGAAAATAGACATCATGCATCTTTGGAAAGTTGCTGGAGCATTACATAGCCCAAATGGCATCCTTCGATAAGCAAAGGTACCATAAGGGCATGTGAAAGTCGTTTTCTCTTGATCATTTGGATGTATGGGGATTTGGAAGAATCCTGAATACCCATCAAGAAAATAATAATAGGGATGATTTGCAAGTCTCTCTAGCATTTGATCAATGAATGGCAATGGAAAATGATCTTTTCTAGATGCTGAGTTAAGTTTTCGATAATCTATGCACATCCTATGGCCTGTTATTGTTCTTGTTGGTATTAGTTCATCCTTATCATTTTTGACCACAGTAATTCCGCCCTTCTTTGGGAGAACATGCACAGGAGATACCCATTTGCTATCTGAAATATGATATATTACTCCTGCATCTAAGAGTTTTAGAATCTCTTTCTTAACAACATTTTTCAAGTTGGGATTCAACCTTCTTTGATGTTCTATAGAAGTCATAGATTCATCCTCTAGATGTATTCTATGCATGCATAAAGAAGGTGATATCCCTTTAATATAATGAGTAGCCTATTGCCTTTCTATACTTTTTAAGTTCATTCAAAAGTTTAGACAATTCATCTTCACTAAGCTCACTACTCACTATGACAGGGTAAGTTTCATTAGGGCCAAGGAAGGCGTACCTTACACTATGGGGAAGAGGTTTAAGCTCCACTTTTGGTGCTTTGAGTTCACTCCAATCATCCTCTTGGTTGTTCTCTTGTTGAGTGGCCGAGGAAGCATGGTGAGCCTCATATGTAAGCTCCTCATTCTGACCCTCACCACTAATCCCCTTGTGAGAATCCAGCATCTTCACATACACATCACTTTCCTTGTTCTCAATCACTTGGACTTCTCTCTCGATTGTTAAAGCATGCTGTAGAGAGTCTTCAAGTGCCAACTCCTCTAGAAGCTCATCAGCTAGAGCATCCATTTCATCAATGTAGAAAACTTGGTTCTGGATGGTTGGCTTCTTCATCACTTCATTGACGTCAAAGTGGAGAATGTTCCCTTGTCCAAGATGAAGATCAATCTTTCCTTGTCTAACATTCACAATAGCTCCTGCTGTGGCTAAAAATGGTCTTCCAAGGATCAAAGGGTCTTGGGCTTCCTCCCCCATCTCCAACACAACAAAATCAGTAGGGATCTCAAAGTTACCAACCATCAAGGGGAGGTCTTCTAAAATACCTACATGAATCTTCACTGATCTATCAGCCAACACCAAAGAGAGTTTACACTTCTTGTATTGAGTAAAGCCAAGCTTCTTTGCAATAGACAAATGCATCAAGCTGACACTAGCCCCAAGATCGCAAAGACACTGTTCAAATACCATAGGTCCTAGAGCACAAGGTAAGGTGAAACATCCTGGATCCACTAGCTTCCTTGGAACATCTAACCTCTGGATAGTGGCACTGCACTCGTGGGTAAGGATCATCATGCCCTCCATCTCTTTCTTCTTTGCAGCTACAGCATCTTTCAAGAATTTGCTGTATTGAGGAACCAGCATAAAAGCATCAATGATGGGCATTGTGATATGAACTTCACTCATTTGTTTCTCAAAGAGTGCCTTGTACTTCTCCAATAGCTGTCTTTTGAATCTTCTAGGGAATGGTAGCTTTGGCTCATAGGGAGGAGGAACAAAAGAGGAGTCCTTTGTTGGAATAGCAGTTTCACCATGTTTCACTGTCCTCTTCTCTTCTCCAACCTTTCCTTTACCCTTAGCTTCAACAATCTTTTCTAGAATCTCTTCATCAACCTTCTCATCTACAATCACCACCTCCTCATCATCAATGTTGATAGCCACCTCCCCACCTTGCTTTTCACCATCCTTGGTGAGAATTCTTGGAGATAACTGTTTACCACTCCGTAGGGTGATTGCTTTCATAGTTTCCTTGGGATTTTGCTCTGGCTTTCCAGGTAATGCCCCTTGTTGGCGACTTGGTTGTGACTTCATTGAAGCAAACTAGTTCTCCAAATGTCTGATCTTGTTGTTGAGCTCATTGTAGCTTCCATCAATCTTGGAGTGAATGTTCTTGAACTCATACCCCATTGTCTTCTCATTCTTTGCCTGAAAATCCAAGAGTTTCTTGAACATTGCATCCACACTTGTATCTGAAGCTGTAGCTTGGGAAGAACTTCCTTGAGGCTGAGTAGACTGATTGTTTTTATTGTTGAAACCAGGAGGGTTGTTTTGTCTAGGTTGATAGCTCCCTTGCTGAGTGTTTTGCTTCTGTTGGTATCCTCCTTGCTGGTTGTTAGAGTAGGACCTTTGCTGGTAGTTGTTGTACTGAAAGTTAGGCTCCTTCCTGTACCAAGAACCATTGTTGTTGATGAAGCACAGCTCTTCTTGGCCTTCCAAACCATCAACCTCATTGATCTTGGGAGGAACTTCTTGATTAGGACCACCCACAAAGTTCATCTGCTCTTGCTTAGCTTGGTTGGAAAGAAGCAAGTCCATCTTCTCTTGCAAGGATTTGATCTCTTTCTTTGTCTGTTGATCATCACTTCTGTTGACCCTATCATGCTCCTCACTGTAGACCGAATCACTCTTAGCCATGTTCTCTACCAGTTCCTCTGCCTCTTCCTCGGTTCTCCCCAAGAAGAAACCATTGCTGGCAGTGTCAAGCCTGTTTCTGCACTGTGGTAGAGCTCCTCTGTAGAAGGTGCTAAGCAAACTCTCCTTGCTGAAACCATGATGAGGGCATTGAGACCAATAGCCCTTGAACCTCTCCCATGCTTCACTGAAACTCTCTAGACCTTTCTGTTGAAACCCAGAGATTTCGTTCCTGATCTTAGCTGTCCTTGAAGTAGAGAAGAACTTGTCTAGGAAAGCTTTCTTACACTCTTCCCAAGTGGTGACAGTGTCGCTTGGAAGAGTCTTCTCCCATTGGTGTGCTTTGTCTCCCAAAGAGAAAGGGAACAACTTCAACTTGAAGGCATCTTCAGAAACACCATTGGTCTTAGACAAGCCACAATACTTGTCAAACTTGTATAAGTGAACAAAAGGGTCTTCAGCAGCAAGACCATGATACTTGTTGTTCTCTATGGTGTTGAGCAGCCCTGATTTGTTCTCGAAGTTATTGTTCTCCACTGGTGGTGCTCTGATTCCTAACCTATGACCATTAATGTGAGGTTGATCATAGGCTCTAATGGCGCGAGCTTGTCGCGGTGGATGTTGTGGCTGGCGCTGTGGTCGAAGGTGATCAGCTCTTGGATCAATGTCTCCTTGGGCATCACCATCTTGAGGTAGATTCTCCATATCAAACCCCAACCTTTGCAAATGAGCTTGTTGCTCTACTTCTCTTCTCTGTCTTGCAATCTGCCTCTCAAGTGCTCTAATGTCTTCAACTCTTGGAACTAGGTTTGTTGGACCTCTGCTCCTTGTGTTCATACACCTGAAATCCAAAGGGAGAAAAAGAAAGAAAAGCAATAACACAATTAAACAAAAATTGACTTAGTCTCAAGCAAATGACTAAATTCCAATGTCACAATCAACCTAGAATTTGGCAACGGCGCCAATTTGATGCAAGACTTTTCAAGGGTCTAAGATCAAATCAATGTAGTATAAAAGATTGTCGAACCAATCCTAGGTGATTCTAAAGCAAAGGGAATGCAAGTTTATGCTTAAGCTAAATGCGATCCGGTTTTAAAGATTGTATGAACTAAAAACTATTAGCTAATGCAATAAAGTAATGATCTTTCTTTCTCAATTTGAAGTAAAAGGACTCATGGGGCTAGGCATTTGATCTCAGGTGATGTAGATTCAATCTAAGGGTGGCAAGATAATCAATCAAACACTTTCCTTATGCCTAGACACTAAGCTAAACAAGCTCTATCTCTAGATGAATGTTCTTTTGGTAAAGCAACTCAAGCATCTAATTTCTTAGGTTGAATGTCACTAAAGCAAACAAGGAGAACAAATCCAATAGCAATCTTAACTCCTTTAGCAACTAATCTCTTAGGTAAAGAAAGCTAAAAGCATTGAAGAGTTGGTTCAGGCATTTCATCATACACCTTGTGGGCAGGAAATGCCTAGAGATCTATTTTAGTATGATCAAGACTAAAATAGCATTTGAAACTCTCAACAAGCAAGGAAACAAGTAGATCTAACTTTAAACACCCTAGATCATCTCTAATCACCCTTAATCACCCTAGCCCATGAATCCAAAGATGACTACTCAATACTCTTCATGATGAGCCAAAGAATCAATGATGATTTGGTGCTAATAATGATTAATGACAAGATTAATCAAGCAAATCACAAGAAGAAATGATCAAGGTAAGATCTTTCACCTAAAAGTTCTTTCTTATTGTGATAGAAAACAAGATAAGATCCCAACTTTGGGATTACAAGAGTATTTATATGTCCTTGGAAAACCTAATGGTTTCTATTAAAAAGTCTAAAATGCCCATAAAAAATGTTTAAAATCGACTAAGGATAAGTCTCGGCTCGGGTAGGAGTTGACGGCTACAACCCGCGCGATCCTAACCCGCGTTGGAGCGTTGAGTGGCTGCAGTTCATGCGCGCGGGTAGCTCGCCCCGCGTCACTTACCCCGCGTTAGACCGTCGATGATGCTGCTTCTTCATGCGCGCGGGTCACGGATCCCGCGTACCTTCAACCCGCGTCGTACCGCCTCTCCAGCTCCGTGCGCGAGGGTGAGTGATCCCGCGTGCCTGCAACCCGCGTCGCTTACCCCTCTCCAGCTCCGTGCGCGCGGGTGAGTTATCCCGCGTGCCTTCAACCCGCGTCGTAGTCGCCTGAACTCGAACCAACTTCAATTTCCATCTCCTCTTGGACCACAATGCTTCTAAACACCTCCAATCACTCCAAAGGATGCTCCAATATCTGATTAAGACATATGAATGCAAAATGGATCCTAAAGATGCTAAACTTTTATTCTATATGATCATTATGTACAAAATGGAAGCTTAAAACAATGCAAATATGCAAGATATCAATCTCTCTGGAGACAATTACTTGCAATGGGCACTTGATACTAAGATCATATTGAAATCCAAGGGACTCAGTGAATGTATCATCGAGGGCAATAATGCAAGTGAGAAAGATAGATACAGCGCGATATTGATTATACGCCATCATCTTATTGAGAGTCTCAAAAATCAGTATTTGACTATTGAGAATCCTCTAGACCTTTGGACAGAGTTGAAAACAAGATATGATCACTAAAGAACGGTGTTATTACCAAAGGCTAGATATGATTGGAGGAATCTCAGAATCCAGGACTATAAGTCCGTGGACGAGTATAACTCGGCCTTGTTTAAAATAGTTTCAAAGTTGAAGCTGTGTGGTGAGGATATAACAGATAAAGATATGCTTGAGAAAACCTATTCCACCTTCCACACAAGCAATGTGTTGTTACAACAACAGTATCGTGAGAAGGGCTTCTCTACTTATGCTAATCTGATCTCTTGTTTATTGCTTGCGGAGCAAAACAATGAGCTGTTGATGAGGAACAGTGAACTGAGACCTCCTGGAAAAAATCCATTACCTGAGGCACATGCGACCGTAGAGGATAAGAAAGAGTCGAACCATGTTCAGAGTGATAGCCAACACGGCCGTGGGCGTGGAAAATGGCATGGACGTGGTGGTCGAGGCCGAAACTCGTTTGGTCGAGGCCGAGGCAACTCATATGGTCGTGGCTCCTATGGAGGCCGTGGACATGGCCGAGGCCGTGGTACATCATTCAAGCCACAAAACTCGACCAAATCCGTGTGTCATAGATGTGGTATGGATAATCATTGGGCTAAGACATGTAGGACTCCCAAACATCTCGTTGACCTCTACCAAGAGAGTTTGAAAGGGAAGAATCCTGAAGCTCATATAACTTATCAAGATGGTGAAGAAGATTTCAATCATGAACGAGATGATCTCATGGATTATGAAACTTCAGATTGTTTAAAAGATCAAAGTTGATTTCGGCCATCTATTTTTTTTGTGTTCTTTGCTTTGTGTTTTCTATATTTTGATTTCTTTGAACTTGTTTTGAATCTTTAATGAATGAAAGTTTTTGATATAAAAGTCTCTAAAGTATCATTCTATCTTGTTTTAAAGAATGAAAGATGATATGGATATATTCGTTGTGGACAGTGTGTCAAGCCACACGATCTTAAGAGACAAAAGATATTTCTTAAACCTAACTCTGAAAAACGCCAATATCAATACCATTGCGGGTATAGCCAGTCTCATAGAGGGCTACGGCCAGGCTAACATTTTGTTGCCTAAGGGTACGCATCTAGAGATATCTGATGCATTGTATTCACCCAGCTCTAAGAGAAGCTTATTGAGATTTAAAGACATTCGAATGAATGAATTTCATATTGAGACTAATGGCGAAGGAAAAAAGAGTTCCTTCAGATGACAGAGATCGGCCAAGGCCATAAGAAAATCCTAGAATCTATACATGCGCTCTCTACTGGCCTTTATTACGCCAAGGTTGGTATGATAGAAGCCAATGCCGTATTGAACAGAGTGGCCACCAAGAATTTTACTCTTTGGCATGACCGGCTTGGCCATCCTGGTTCGACCATGATGCGAAAATTGATTTTGAATACAAATGGCCATACTTTAAAAGAAACGATTTGTCCCTAAGAATCTAACATGTGTAGCATGTTCACAAGAGAAACTCATTATTAGGCCATCACCAGTCAAAGTGACTAAGGAAACAATAAACTTTCTGGAAAGAATACAAGGAGACATATGTGGACCAATACACCCACCTTGTGTGACGTTTAGATATTACATGGTCCTGATAGATGCGTCCACAAGATGGTCGCACGTCTATCTCTTATCAACTCGTAACTTGGCATTTGCGAGATTGTTGGCTCAGATCATTCGTTTGAGAGCACATTTTTCAGACTTTACTTTAAAGACTATATGTCTTGATAATGCTGGTGAGTTCACATCCCAAGCATTTAATGATTACTGAATGTCCATGGGGATAAGTGTGGAACACTCCGTGGCACATGTACATACACAGAACGGCTTGGCCGAATCATTCATAAAACGAATTCAGCTAATAGCTAGACCATTGCTTATGAGGTCTAAGCTTCCGGCCACAGGTTGGGGACATGCGGTCTTGCACGCGGCTGAACTGATTTGTATAAGACCGTCTAGTGAACATATATATTCCCCATTACAATTGCTTACGGGTCATGAGCCATACATATCCCATCTTAAGACATTTGGCTGTGCCGTTTATGTTCCAATTGCTCCACCACAGAGAACAAAGATGGGACCTCAAAGGAGGATGGGGATATATGTTGGATATGATTCTCCCACGATTATTAAGTACCTTGAGCCAACTATGAGTGATTTATTTAAGGCCAGGTATGCGGATTGTCATTTCGATGAATCCGAACATCCAACATTAGGGGGAGACACTACTAGAAAACATAAGTTTAACGAGGGCGGTTTTCCACGTGAGTTCGTCGTAAAAGAGGCTTTACGAGGAATTAGCAAGGAAACACGTTTTCTCATTACTCGTTACTCGTTCGTCGTAACACATATTTCCTCGCCAATTCGTCGTAACTTAGCGAGGAAAATATTTCGTCGTAAAGACGAAGTACATCATTTCGTCGTAAAGACCATGTAAATATTCCACGTAAGGAGGTCGCTATATTTCCTCTTAAATACCTCGAAACGTGTTCCTCGTAAACTACACGTAAATACCTCGAAAGTGTTTCCTCGTAAAGTACACGTAACTACCACGTAAATGTTTCCTCGTAAAATACTCGTTTATCTCTCCTCGTCATTTCCTCGTAAATGTTTCCTCGTAAAATACTCGTTTATTGTTTCTCGTCATTTTCTCGTAAATAGGTCGTAAATTAGCTACGAATTTACTTCGTTTTTTTATTTTACTGAATTTAAAAATATAACTAAAAAAATAATTAAAATTATAATTTAAAATAAAAATCAAATCAATCCGAAAATATTTTATATATAAATAAGTTTTGAATTTATAATACAACAACCGGAAAAAAAGAACTAAGGATCGTTCATCGCCTGGTAGAATTCCTCACTCCTCGCAACATCCGCCTCGTTATGTGTGTCGGATGACTCGCCTGGAATGGGATGTTGTTATGGCATGTTCCTCAACATGGACTTCCATTCCGGATTTGTGGCCGCTATAACGTCCAAGAAGCCCTCGACTCCACCCATACGAGCTTTTGTCGTGGCCAACTCGTTACGCAGCTCAGTGACTTCATCATCCCGTCGCTGACCATAAGAGGATGTCGCTCTCGGAACATCGTTGACGGAACCAATCCCCAACGCCCATCTCTTTTTTTTAGGGACAACCTTAAAAACAAAAAATAAATATTGTTAGCAAAAATTTAAAATTAAATTAAATGAATAACAAAAAATTAAAATTTTAGAATATTTACCTCCTCGTAAATCTTATCCACTTCAAGTGTGGATAAGGTGACGGGTAATCCGTCGGTAGACTGCTGGGTCAGCTGGGTCTGGCGGTCTTCAACCCGAGCAACCACGTCGTTGTAGATTTGCTCGGACTTGCCATCTACAAATACGCCCGCCTTGTTCTTGTGGGTCCTCTCGTAAAGTTCCATAAGAGACGGGAGATGTCCCGTCTCTTTGGCCTAAAAAACATTTAAGAAAGTTAGAATAAAAATATATATATTAAAAAATTTATTTAATAAAATATTTAATTACCATTTCCATACGGACACCGGCGTGGGTTTTTTGGCCCGTAGTGTTAAGCATCGGCCCGTTCCCGTGCTCATCGACCGTGTTACGGGTGTTAGAGCAAGACTGGGCAATTCTAATGGAATCAGGAAGACGCCAATAACGGATGAGGCCATCCCACACATCCGTGGTGAGCTCAGCTGGTTTGCCACCCTCATATCCCTTCACGATCCAGTCACCCTTCCAGTTGGAGACCGTGTCCAACAAACGAACTTTCGCCTTTGCGTAAAACACTTTCCTCACCCTCTCAGTGACTCACAAGGCCCAATGATATTTTTGCTGTGGAAAAAAGTAAATAAATAATTAGTTTTTTTAAAAGAAATATATATAAATCATGAAAAAATTAAAGTATATATAATTAATTAATAGAAACTTACAGCGTAAATTTTGAACCACGTCTTTCTGACGTAGTGAGACGTCTTACTCCTGTTCGGATGTGGCATGGAGAGGTAACCTTTGATCGTGTCGGTTACGTCCGATGCAAGACATCCGTCAACCCCCCATCTGGAAAAAACAAATTTAAAATATAAATTATTTTTTAATGTTATAAGAGAATTTTAAACGAATTAAAAAAAATTAATATAACATACCACAAAGTTTCGTCCGGTCGGTCGAGGTCGATGACTGGTAAACGTTCTCTGCCTGGCAGACGGAGAATGTCCTCGACAGTGTACTGCGAGTAAGGAGCACTCGGAGGCACCATCAAATCGGGATGAATATCGGCGGGCATCGGAGGAGCCATCGGAGGAGGCACAGGAGGAGGCATCGTCGGAGGAGCCAGAGGCACAGGAGGAACCGATGGTGCACTAGAAGAAGGCGACCGAGAGACTCTCTGAGAAGGCTGAGTCTCGGGGACAGTCTCCGGACCCGAAGAACCGGGAGCTGAAGAAGAACCGGGAGCTGAAGAAGACGACGGGTCTAAATGACTACCAGGCTCACCGAACATCTGTCTGTAATGGGGAGTAAGTCTGTTCCTTCGAATCGTTTGGAAAAAAAAATTAATTTTTAAAATTAACATCAACTGTATAATTCCCTACATTATCCACCTAATCAACACTAATTAACATAAAACCCATAAACCTATCTAAATTCCCTATACTAACCACCTAATATATCCTAAACTAATCAAATTAGAGAGGAATTAGAGAGACTTACCATTGCTATGAAATAGAAAGGAAGTGGGGAGGAAGTAGAGAGGAAAGAAAGAGTGAGCACTCGGAAGTATATATATAAGATTACTTATCCTCGTTATTTCCTCGTAAAGTAGGAATTACAAAGGCCCGTGTTTAGCTTTACGAGGAATTACAAAGGTCCGTGTTTTATTGTACGAGGAAGTAGCGAGGAATTACAAAGGTCCGTGTTTAGGTTTACGAGTTTTTTACGACGATTAGGCTTACGTGGAATTAACGAGTCAACATTTTACGAGGAATTAGCGAGCTCCGCTTTTCTATAAATACCCGCAACTTTCATTCTCAAACCACACACAAACTCACAAATCACACCCCATCTCAAATCACACAACTCAGCAAAATGCTTTTTAAATTAGAAATATTTGAAAAAAAAGGAAGAGAAGAAAGATATTGGAACACATGTGGGCTAGACTTACGTAAGTCTCGCCACAAGTGATTCCAGTATCTTTCTTCTCTTCTCTTTTTTTTTCTAGTTTTTATTCTACGAGGAATTAGCAAGGCCAGCTTTCTTTCTCTTTTGGTTACGAGGTATTTACGACGATTTGCGCTTACGTGGAATTAACGAGCTCCGCGTTCTTTATTTTTATATTTTGTCGTTATTTCCTCGTTGGCTTACGAGTCCTTAACGACGATTTCTTCTTACGTGGAATTTACGAGCCCCACGTTCTTTTTTTTATATTTCGTCGTAATATCCACGTTTATTTACGAGGAATTAACGAGTATTATGTTTAAATCCCTAAAATCCGAAACCCCAAACCCCATCTTCCTTATCTTCTACTTCATATATTCGAAACCCCAAACCCATCTACCCTTTAAACTCAATATATTCTTTCGACCGTTGCTCCCCCCTTGAATGAGATGACGTTCGCGCACGTCGAGTCTTGCATATCGTTTCTGATCGTTGAGTGGCTTTTGCGGGTTAGATTGATCCGTACCCCCCCTCCTTCTAGCGCCAAAATGTGGGAACCGAAATTCGCACTGTCAATTTCCGTTTAAATAAGGAAACTAGGAAAAACCTAGTTTCCCAGAGGACCCGGATATCTGCTAATTACCACACGTCAAACAATCAGAACACGAGAATAATAACGATAAAGTATAATAGATCGAAAAGAGAGCAAAGAAGATCTTATTCCGAATCTGCGTATGAGCGTTTACAACAAGGTATAAGCCTGGGCTCGAGAGCTGTCAGCGAGATTCCTAGTTCTCGCAACCCTAAGACGGCTAAACCTAATTGAGTCGCAGCTCGAAATAACAAAAACGGAAAATTGCCTAAATTGCTCTAAGTGCTAAGTTTGCTCTGGAAAAATCCCTCCCCCATGCTCCTCGCCTAGGACTCCTTATATACTAGCTCCAAGGTCGGTTTACGCTTTTACTCTTCTGCCCTTAAGCCGTCATAGCATAAAATGGAGATATTCCATTTTTCCCGATCTTCCAATTATCTTCAAAACTTCCGTATTTATCCGCGGAAACTTGACATTTATCCTTCCTTGTGGACCAAGCGTAAACCGTGCTGCGGTTTACGGGCTTTTGGTTAAGAAATCGTAGGATGGGCCTCGAGTCGTGTTTTAGATCCCTTTGGGCCGTCTTCCGACTTGACACGTTTACTACGAATTCTTTTCGATAAAGAACGAACTTTCTGCGGTTTCTAATCCGCGAAGTTTGATTGATGGATTTGAATAGCGGAAAACATGGACTGAGCTTGCTACGGTCTTCGGGAGATAGCATTCGAAGGTTTGACGAGAATGCATGGATTGATGTCGTATCGATGTTCGGAAGGGTTCGATCGCTACACAGCGACTGAACTTCGGCTCGAGCCCGGTTCGCTCGGTCGCTACGTAGCGACCGAGCCTTGGCTTGAGCTCGGTCGCTACGTAGCGACCGAGCTTTGGCTCGAGCATAAAGGCAAAATAAAAAATCAAAATAATATGTTAAACATCTATTGTAATATTACCACTTGATATAAAGGCAAAATAATTAGAATAATTAAATATACAATATTAGAAAAATAATAATAAGTAACTATACAATATAAAAATGGAACAACTAATATACAATATAGGAAAAATAAAAAATAAATAAATAGACACTAAAAATAAAAATATTACATTAAACATCTATCATATTTCGGATTTGATAGAAGTGAAGGAGTTTGATTGATAAGAAGATAGAGACTTAGAGTCCGAGAAGAAAGTAGAAATAACAAATTCAAAAACCATGGAAGCTAAGCTAACAAAAGTGAAGAATGTATGTTTCATTCCTTATCTTTAATCAGATCAAAGAGGCGTGGAACATTGTCATATGCCTTCACTTTCTCCTGCACACAAAAAATATATCTTTCTCTTACGATGAATTGTAGGAAGAATATACATTTTTAAGTTGTAGTATGAGTAATTAGGCGGAACAATACGAGGTTTTAGTAAATAATCAAAACAAATATCTTATAAAATCAGTTTGAAAATTTAATAAGATATAATAAATAAAAAGTAATTTTTTGTAAATAATACATTGAATAACTTGAATTTGGTGAAAAATAATTTCCAAATAATAGTTTATTTAAAAATTTACATGGTCTAATCAAAAATACAAAACTAGAGAAAAACTACAAAATATTTATAAGAGCTAAAAATAGAAAATTCATCTACAATATTATTTTTGACATTTCATTAATATATTTTTCCACAATGAAAAACATAATATCTAATTATTATAATCTCTTGCAGCATTAAATATTAATACAGAAATTTATAAAACAGTTATATATAAAAAGCTATATTCAAATATATACTAAAATTTAAAATATTTTTTGCTTTTTTTGAAATTTTTCACCGACCGTAGGGCGGGTTTAACCATAGTCTATACTAATAAAATAGATTTTTTGAGGCTCTATAGAGCGTCCACATTAAAAAAAAAATTCTTCCGAAAGATGACACATGACATTATTACTACAAAAATAAAAAATAATATAAAGTAAATATACATGTAAGGAAAAATAAATAATAAGTAAATACACAATATAAGAAATAAAATATTACAATAAACAATAATTAATAAATATACAATATAAAGAAAAATAAATAATAAGTAAATATATCATATAAGAAATATAAATATTATATTAAACATCTATCATAATATTATCATTTGATATAAAAAAAAAATTAGAATAAGTAAATATACAATTAAGAAATGAAAAAAATTAAATTACATCCATCTGAAATATGTATAGTAAAATAAATAATAACTAAATACAAAATATAAAAAATAAAAATATTACATTAAACATCTATCATAAAATTATTATTTGATATAATATAAAGAAAATAAATAATAAGTATATATAATATAAAAAACATAAATATTAAATTAAACATCTATCACAATATTATTATTTGATATAAAAGTACGAAAATTAGAATAAGTAAATATACAATTAAAAAATGGAAAAAGGGAAATTGCCAAAAATACTTTTTTCAAAGTACCATTTTTCATGTTAACACTAACTACTTTTACCCTCATCTTTAATGAATGGTAAAAGACATTTATAATATTTTGATTACCTTTGACAAAAAAAAACATATGGCTAACTAATCTAAACTTAAAACATCAACTCTAAACCCTAAACCATGAAACATCAACTCTAAACCCTAAACCCCGAAACATCAACTCTAAACCCTAAACGTAAACCCTAAACCCTAAATCTAAACTTAAAACCTCAACTTTAAACCCTAAATCATCAACTCTAAACCCTAAACCCTGAAACATCAACTCTAAACCCTAAACCCTAAACCTTCAAATCAAAATCCTAAAACATCAACTCTAAACCCTAAACGTAAACCCTAAACCCTAAACCTTATATTTTTCTGAATTTCAAACCCTAAACCCTAAACCTTCAAATCTAAACCCTAAAACATCAACTCTAAACTCTAAACGTAAACCCTAAACCCTAAATCTTCAAATCTAAACCGTAAAACATCAACTCTAGGGTTTTAGGGTTTAGGGTTTATGATATAGGGTTTAGGGTTTAGGGTTTAGAGTTGAAGGTTTAGGGTTTAGAGTTGATGTTTTAGGGTTAATTTTTTAGGGTTTAGAGTTTACTTTCTAGGGTTTAGGGTTTAGTGTTGATAGTTTAGGGTTTAGTGTTGATGGTTTAGGGTTTAGAGTTGAAGTTTAGGGTTTAGGGTTTA
Source organism: Brassica napus (assembly GCF_020379485.1). Taxonomy (NCBI): domain Eukaryota; kingdom Viridiplantae; phylum Streptophyta; class Magnoliopsida; order Brassicales; family Brassicaceae; genus Brassica; species Brassica napus. Next base: position 47,644,798 of record NC_063445.1, read on the forward strand.
GAGTTGATGTTTTAGGGTTTAGAGTTGAAGGTTTAGGGTTTAGGGTTTAGAGTTTAGGGTGTAGGGTTTAGAGTTGAAGGTTTAGGGTTTAGGGCTTAGAGTTGATGTTTCGGAGTTTAGAAATTAGAGTTGATGTTTCTGGGTTTAGGGTTTATTTCAAAAAATAAAAGAGTTTAGGATTGATGGTTTAGGGTTTAGGGTTCAGGGTTCGTATTAAAAAAAAAAAAGCGTTTAGGATTGATGGTTTAGGGTTTAGAGTTGAAATTTAGGGTTTAGGGTTTGAATTTCGAGATAGTTTAATTCAGAAAAAAATTAAAAAAATTATTTTTCATTTTTTTGATTTTTATTTATTTAAATATTTATTTATTCTGTATATAAAGAACATGGGCATAAGAGTCTTTTGCCGCTTAATGAAGAATGTATTTTTGAAAACGTCCATTTAGTGGTGGTATAAATGAAAAGTGATAGCATGAAAGTGGTAAACATGTAATTTCCCCGTGGAAAAATTTAAATTCAACATCTATTTGAAAAATGTATAGTAAAATAAATAATAACTAAATACACAATATCAGAAATAAAAATATTACATTAAACATCTATCATAAAATTATTATTTGATATAAAAGCAAGAAAATTAGAATAAATAAATAGACAATTAAGAAATGAAAGAATTAAATAAAGGGATAATTTGAAAAATGCTCTATTTAGGATTTTAAATTTGAAATATACACCTTATTTTTTTATTTTTGAAAACTGCACTTTCTTATAAGTGAAAAGACACATTTGTCCTAATTTTTGTTTATAGCTAAAATAAAAATAAATAAAATTTTAAATTATTTATGTCATGAGATAAACACGAGTCAGTAATTGGAAATAACAAACAGATAAATCTTCTGAAATATTCGAAGGTTTAGCTTTACAAAAACAAAATCAGTTTTAACAAAAACTATATAAACAAAAATTATACAAAATACTTTGACGATTTCACTATATAAAAATGATTTTATACAATAATGCAAGAAAGTTATTCCTCATACATTCGAACTTTCTAGCATTCCGTGATATACCATTTCGTGTAGTTTAATACATGCTTATCTTTCATTGCATATATGATCATTTTATGATATTCTGTTGTGGATAGCAGCTATTGCATGGTCACATAAAGTATATTCTGTGTTTTAGATATTTTAGAGTTATAATTTGGAATGAAAATCAGATTTTGGATTTTGCACAGATATATAATTTGGAATTAAATTGAAGCGAACATGGTTAATATAGGATTTATAAGATAATGGTGACGGAAAGCAGCCAAGTAGCTAGTCACTACAAGAAAACATGACCTTAACGACTACAGTATTAGTAGCTAGTCGTAATATGGTCATTACGACCAATTAACTTCAAAAATCGATTGGTCGTTAGAAGCTGGTTGTAATTAATTATTAGAGGCACATTGGTCGTAATATTACGACTAGACATATTAGTCGTACACTGGTCGTAACCTTACGACCAATTTACCTCTAATGTCGATGTTTATTAGTTGTAAGGTAACGACCACTTTATATCGACTTTAGATGTTCATTGGTCGTAAATTTGACCAACTTTATTTATTTATTTTCCAATTTTGTATTTATTTACGAATTTTATATATTAATTAAAATCAAATATTTAAATTTAGTTTGATTTAATTATTTAAAATTTGATAAAATTAAAAGAAGATATATAACATCCGTAAACATAATAATATCCATAATATAAATCATTCAAAATACAAATTAATTAAAACCGAAAAAAAACTAAGCGTTAAGGTTTATTTCGTCGAAGAAGCCGGAAGATGTGCCGGAGGTAGAAGCTGATGGATCCGGCTGTCCGAGAAAGGTACTCCCGTAAGAGTTTCTAGGCGCAAGGTTCCTAAGTCTCTTTCTACCGCCAGCCATAGCATCATCGTCAATCTGAAAAACAAAAAAAACAAAAACAATAGATGGTTATAAACAATTCAAATTCTTTATATAAAAAATAATCTAAATCTATTCTAATTCCATCATAATCTAACTCCATCCTAATCTACTTCCATCCTAAACTAATTCCAAACCTAATCTAATCACCTAACTAACCACCTAAAACTAAAACAAAAAAAAAACTTACCTAGAGAGAAGGGAAGTCGTTGTTAGAGAGAAGGGAATGAGCAGCCAAATGGCTTCGCGAGGTTCGAGTATATATAGAGTTTTGGTGTTAGTCGTAAATGGGTTGTAATATTACAACAATGAGAGACTAGCGGTCGTAAATGAGATGTAAATTTACGACCAATGGGGGACCAAATAATATTACGACCAATTAGGGACTAAATGATTTTTTTTATTTACGACCAATTAAGGACTAATAAAGAAGAATTAAAATTACGGCCAATGTGGGACGAAATCCTTTACGACCAATTAGAGACCAATGTGGAAAGAATTAAGATTAGTCGTAACTGAGTCGTACTTTAGGACTAATTAGCTTTGTTTTGTGTTTATACCCTAAAACCGAAACCTCAAACCCCAAACATCATAAGTTTTATACACTTCTAAACCCCAAAGTACAAAGATTTTTTTTTAAAACTAAGTTCATATATAATTGAGCAAACATGATAATAAGTTATATATTATTTGTAATGCAATACAAAGAGTTTAGTAATATAATAAAACACAAACACTGTAACATAATCAAACTCGATCACTCGTCATCAGAAACATCATCCACTTCATCATTTTCTTCAAATTCATCTTCGTTGGCTTCGTCTGTTGCATCGTCTGGAAGTTCTTCATATCCCTGGTTGTGTGGATCAACAAGTAAGATATCATTTATAGCTTGCTCAGGTACTTCTACTTCATTTACGGCATCAGTCAAGACTCGGCCCCAAGGTGTAACTTTTATAGCGGCTAATCAAGATATTCTAGATTGTCTGATCCTCAGGTATGGAATAAAACAAACTTGGTCTGCTTGAGGTGTAGCATTTATATCAACAACTTCAAACTTGCTATACCGAACACCTCTATTGACGGTGAGGTCAAACCAGTCACATTTGAAGAAACGCATTTCAGCTTCACCAGGCCGGAGAACTCTACTCCGATGATCTCTTGTAAGATTTCATAGAAGTGTAGTGTGAAAAGTATAGCCTCGTGCGAAATACATAGATGTTGTGGTCACCTTAGCGACCGGACCTTGTATCAATTCGTGAAACCACTGAGGATAGAATGGATCACATAAACAACATGGATCATCAACATATATATATAAATATATAACTTCATTAATTATATAATAAATAACATATTTACGTTTGATAATAACTTAACCACGAATGTGCAACTACGTTTCTCGTAAATTGGTCGTTAATCAGATGGTAGCTTGTCGATGTAATTTAGTCGTACATTTACGACCACATTACAACTACCTGAAAGTTTGGTCGTAAATGCGAAGTTAGTTTACGACTAAACCTTTTAGTAGCAAAATTACGTCTAAGTTACGACGGACTTTAACATAGTCGTAAGTTAGACGTAACATCGAAGTTAATTTACGACTACAAATTTGTAGTCGTAAATGGTAGTCGTTACTCTCACGTTTTCTTGTAGTAAGTGATGAGCAAGCCATGAAATATAGATAGCATGGTTATTTAATATTTTACATCCTAAAGGTGTTCGTGAAAATTTAGTCAAACTTTAGTCAAACTTCATTTTGTCACTGCTTGCCAATAGAGCTCAATGATAGTAGCTATAGGCTAGCTAAATTGCATGTCATATCTATTAATCTTCTTATTGAAAATGAAAATTTAGCGTGAGGAGTTTAGTAGATATTGTGTAGATATCAGATTTAATAAGATATTGGGTATTAATTTAAATATTAGAAAATTATGATAACAAAAATATATTAAAACAATGGACATTTTAGTCAATTTACATATATAGAAGTGTAATTTTCAAAAAATTTAAATAATGGTGTAGTTTTCAAACTAAAATTTCATGCGAATGTATTTTTCCAAATTTTCCCTTAAATTAAACACTTATCTGAAAAATATAAAATAAAATAAATAATAACTATATACATAAAATATAAGAAATATAAATACTATATTAAACATTTATCGTAATATTATAATTAGTAAATATAAAATATAAGAAAAAATAAATAAGTAAATATAGTATATAAGAAATAAAATTATTACATTAAATATATATCGTAATAAGATCATTGATATAAAAGCAAAAAAATTAGAATAAATAAATATACAAAATAAGAAAAGATAAACAGTAAGTATATATACAATATAAAAAATGGAAAAAATAAATTAACCAAATATCTGAAAAGTGTATAGTTAAATAAAAAATAAGTAAATATAGAATATAAAAATATTACATTAGACATCTATTTTAATATTAGAATAAATAAATATAAAAAAAAATAAAATAAATAATAAGTAAATATACAATATGAGAAATCCAAAAAATACATTAAACATCTATATGAAAAATATATAATAAAATAAGTAATAAGTTAATGTATAATATAAGAAATAGAAAGATTAAATTAAACATCTATCGTAATATTACAATTTGATATAAAAGAAAAATAATTTGATAAGTAAATATACAATAAAAAATAATATACCATCTAAAAATGAAAAAAACTAAATTAAACATCTATCTAAAAATGTAGAGTTTTACAAATATTA